>NC_138906.1:161883866-162483866 GCF_965231255.1 Vanellus vanellus | reverse complement strand
CTGTTTCATCATGTGGCATGAGGCAGGCTCTGGTTTCTGGTCATATCTTAGACCTCTCTGAAGCACGTCAATGTGACCTGGGTGCTTAGTCTTCCAGTAACTCAAGTTAACCGTCTAAAGTTAATCTGTCAAAAGGCACAACTCTAGCGTGCTAGCACTCTGTTTCTCTACCTTTGCATTGAAAATAATGATGTCTTTATGTCAAATGTTTGGAGGTTTTCAGATGTACTGTGTTATGTTGGTGAAATATTACAGTATTTGAGTGCTGGAGTAACTGAGGTGCGTTGAAGTCTACATTGTGTAGTGCTGATATTGCGATTTTAAAAAAATCTTAAGAAAGTAACAATGATCTGAATCTTAATTTCGTGGCACACCTGACACATCATGTCTCTAACAGTGACTCATGTGGGATATCTAAATAGAGAAGTGTAAAAACAGGGCAAGCGGGCAGTGATATTTGTCCAGAATACTCTCATAGGCCTTCTTATGGTATTGCTGAGCCCTGAGTAGTGTATTTCCACTTACTAGGTCTTGATGGACTTCTCTTCCAAGAATTTTTAACACCAACTGGGTGTGTACCTAACTTAAAGTTATATGAAGATTTGCCTCCTTTCATGTTCTCTTCTTCTCCCAGTACAGCTGCAGGGACAGATCCACTGAAAAGAGCAGAGTGTGGTTTCAGAGGGATCATTTCCTGACCATCTCTTCCATTACACATGTGATTTCATACTTCTTCATTTTACTCTTTGCCTTTTCTCTACCCTTCAGCTGCATCCTTTACAGGTAGAAAAATTCTGGTTTATTTAACTGCTTCTTGTAAGGAGCTGTGCTGTGTTGTTGATTCTCCTTACCTTTGTACCTTTTAAGGGTTATTTTATTATTATTTTAGGTGGGTTTAGTTTGTTTTTTTTTTTTTTCAAGTTAGATGAACAATATCCAAACGTTTAAGCCCAGTATGGGCTTTTGCAGCAGTAATAATTTCTGGTTTTTATAGGCTTATATGTTATAGGACTGTCTTATTATAACTGTAAGGTTTTGGATTTGAGCAGTGCGGTTCTCAGCTTTGTTTTGAGACTGTCTTTAAAGTGTTTGCTGAAATTGAGAGATCTTTCATAGAAAACCTCTCCAAACCCTTATAGAGCAACAGCAAATTTGAAAAGCTTGTTTTGCTATGGGCTCACCTTCTTTGAAGGGTCTTTTTGTACACGGATTATATTTTTACCACACAGGCTCTCAGGCAGGCCTGTTACTGTTGAGGTGTTTTTAAAAAAAATGCTTCATTCTACTTTTTATTTTTCAAGTTGATCAAATTTTCCTTATTGAGCTGCCTCACTGTGTTTTCACATTTAATTTATCACAATTTACAATCTTTTTTTGTTTTCTTCGTTTAACAAAACTTTAAGTACCCGATTTGGCCTAAACCACAACACTTTTGTAAAGATGTTTTCTTCTACTAAAGCTTCCTTTCACTGCTAGATTTTTTTTTTCTTTCCCTTTCTAAAAATCTTTAATGATTAGCGTCAAATATGATGCTTTTAAATAGTCTTCATGCTGCTTTCAAGGATTTAACACTTAGAACCTTTTTAGTCCTTTTGTAGTTTGTTTTTGTTTTGTTAAAGTTGCTTTTTATCTTTATATAGTTCACATTGTTGAAGTTAAACACAAACATTTGGCTCTTTATCACTCTTTTAAATGATTTTTGAGTACTTTAATCACGGTTAGTGACTCTTCAGTAGTGTCACTTTGAATGCGGTCCTCTCTTAAACTTCTAATAAAGTCAAGAACTGTTTCTCCTCATGTGGTTTCCCTGAGTGGTTTCTGGGTGAAGCAGTCATTAATGGTGTCTAAACATTTAATCTTGGCATCCTGTCCTGACCTGACATTTAACAAATCTGCATAAAGGTAATTGAAGCCTACAATATATTATAATTTCTGTTTTTGTGACCTCTTTTATCCCCTTCACTGTGTCACAGTCATTCTTACCACTGTGGTCAGACTGTTGCTCAAGTAGTCCTAACACTGCTTTTCTGTACAATGCAGGTATTTTGGTCCTCAGGGATCTTGTTACTTGTTAAAAAAGCCTGTTAATCAGATTTGACCTTAAGCTGCTTCTAACAGATGGCATTGCTTCACAAACAATGCACATCCTAGTTTCTGTCCTCGGTATTTTGAGGTGGTAGTGTCCCACTGGTATTTCAACAATATTTTTCAGAAACTTGTTTGTATGCATGTCTGTCAATAATCCTTGTCCACAGCTAGGCATTTGGATTTTAACACCTTATTAGGCTTCTTGCATTATTGTAGTAGTATGTAGATTTATCTTTTTAAAAGCAACTACAAAGAAATGGAAAACAAACCAAACAATTTGTTTCAACTGCTTTTTGCTCCTTGTTAAAATCTTACTAACTTCTGTGTCATCTTTCATTTGAAAATAGTCTTCATGATTTTACCACTGCAAGGTGAATCTTTGTGGTCTTCTGCGCTTTCGTAATCTCTTAAATTCTGGGTTGGATGAAGCCTGATGCTCCTCTGTGTTTTTTTTTTCTCAGCTTGTAATAGGAATATAGAAAACTGTCAACTTAGTTCTGCGCACACCAGCACTGTCCCAAGTGTTCATGTCCCAAGCACCTTAACTAGTGCTTTTTTCCCCTGCTTTTCTTTTCTCTGTCCTTGTATATTTGTATTGTGCAGATTTTTAAATGCAGTTTACTTTTTAATCAGAAACATTCACAAACTTCAGTGTGATTTAGTCTTATATACTGTGTACCTGTCTGTAATGTCTGAGAGCCTCTATAGATGTAGTTTACCTTGTAAACTAAACTTGTGGCTTTGTTAGAAAAAATGTTGGATGTATATCATTAGGTTTTCTGTGAAACCATTATTAAGTGTTATTGATTTTAGTATCTTTTAGTTTTTGCAGGAATGCATCCTATATCAACATTGTAATGACTTACTTTCTTAATGTTAAAATAAAAAATGTTTGTGGCATTTAACTAATGCTAATTGTCCTGATTTTAATTAGCAGCTAAAAGTGAGAAAGACATGGTCAGGTGCTCCTTTTCCTTGGCTGATACATTCTGTATTCTGAGTTTTGTCTCAGTAGTCATGAATTAAATAGTAGCTGGTAGCTGATATTCACTGAATAGCTGGTGAATTAAAAAAATAGTTGCTTACTTTTCATAATAGTTCGAATTCAGATGATGAAATCCCTAAAATAACTTTCTATTTTCTCTGGCCTGCTGCTATTAGTACAGTTAATTTGTTAGTTTTGAACATGGGATACTCATGATGCTGCTTTTCTAATGGTAGCAAATAGTGGCAGGTTTTATACACTTTTTTTTAACACTTAATGTGTATAATGCCTTTGATTTGGAGATATGCCATAATCCTGCGTATTGATTTCTTAATGAATCAAAATAGAAAAAATAGCAGGAAACAAGTATTGATTTATTTAATTTTTTTTACTCTATCAAATGAAGAGAAATAAAATTAGTTTATACCACTGTCTTTATTAAAATGATAACTAAAATGTTACAAGGTCGAGGAAGAGGTAAAGGGAATAAATCTACGACTAAATATAGCCTTCTGAGGTTAAAGTATTTAATCAAAACGTATATTCATTTAAAGATCCTTTTTTGTGAGATAGAAAAATGCAACTGACATGACTTACTGCAGAGTTAGAAAACCTGAGTGGTGAAGAGTGAGCGGTCCTGTGGACCTGCACATCAGGTGAAGCGACGGAGCATCTGGGCTGCTGTGTGCTCCCTGCTGCGCTGCTCTCTGTTAGCTCTTGGTGAGCTGCCCGGTGAACTAGAGCATGGAGTTAAGTGACCCGCAACAAATTGGGAATGCAGCCAGAGACTGGAGAAGGAGCTGGAGTTGTGGAACTAGGAGAATAAACAC
The DNA here is from genome assembly GCF_965231255.1 of Vanellus vanellus. Classification (NCBI taxonomy): domain Eukaryota; kingdom Metazoa; phylum Chordata; class Aves; order Charadriiformes; family Charadriidae; genus Vanellus; species Vanellus vanellus. The sequence continues at coordinate 162,479,963 of NC_138906.1, read as the reverse complement.
GAGGATGTGATTCTGAGCTGAAGGCATGTGTTTGTGCTTCTAATAATTCTACTAGGTTCCATAAAGAAACTAGCACCACCACAAGGCCTTTCTTTGCAAACCTTGATGTGCTTGTAGATAGGAAGATAGAAGCAAAGGGAGGTTAGAATCCAAGGGTATAGGAACCTCATCTGTGGCATGGAGATCCTCTAGCTGTTTTGTGGGGGTACAAAATGGCAAATTAGTGGCTTAAATTGTGTCTTTACAGGAAGTAGTACTGCTGGAGAAGAGACATGGTGGTTTTCTCTGTGGTGTAACTGGGTGTTAACTCTGGAAATAGATATATTTTCTTACTTAATCTGAATTAAGAATACCTGAATCTTCTGGCAGGATTCAGTAAGACAGTGTCCAGTAGCCATATGGTGAATGAAGATTGTGGTAGCTTTAGATCTCACCTGTCTAAATCTTGTGAAACCCAGAAGCTATATTTACCTTTAAGATTTTAAGCTAAGAACAAGTACTGCTGGATTCCAATCAGGTCGCAACAGAGAAAGGGAAAGCTCTTGTAGCTGCAAGAAAAAGGGAGGTTGGAAACAAGTTAACATGACTAGTTATGTTGAATGCTTGGAAGTGTATAATAAGGAACAGGGAGAGAGAAGAGTCTGGTGGAGAGCATGGTGTTAAGAGATGCAGGAGACAGAAAGGGAAAGAGTTAAAAATGCATGATGGGAAGTGGGAGGAAAAAAATAGAATTGGAAACAAACACTAGTATAACTTGAGAGATAAAGGAGTTACCAAACCAAGAATAAAGATTGTATTGCATATGCTGAAGATGGAAGTCTTTTAGATTTAATATATTTTGTTCTTTTCTTCACTTTCACCATTAACAATACTAATTGTCTGTAATACAATCACAAATACCTAATTGTCATTAGAAAAAAGAACTAAGAAGAAAACCCAACAAGAAATGTCCTAGTCTAAGAATGATGTATAAGATTTTTAATTGAAGGAAGTTCTTGTCGTTAAGGTTTTGATGGTGATGAGGCAGCAAGGTTTGTTTCAGCTCTGTTGTAAGTTTGGAAGGAAACAAGTACTTATTCATATTCTGTACTTTATTGCTGTGTATTTTAGGAAGGTTGACCAGGTGCATAAGTATGTGTACTATCAACTTTGTTATTCCACAGGCCAGTAGATATCTGGTGAAATTTATTTTTGTATTTAGAACAGTTGCAGAACTTCAAAGGCTATTACAGAAGTTTTTAACTGTTGCTTGCATTGAAAAGAGTGATGAAAAGTTTTGGATACATTAGAATGATTTATAGCATATAGATACAGATTTGTTTCCTTGCTCTGTGTTTCTTGTGAAATTAGTTATTTAAAAATATGTATTTAAAAATATCCAACCCCTAGTGTACCTCTTATGCAAAATGAAAGTTTTTGATTAGTTTAAGTCTAGACTAGGTTTTGTCATACAGTGATCAAAAGTATATATGACAGTAATATATTGCCTGATTCCCTTAAATAATGTTAATTTCAGTGTTTTTTCTGAGATAAGTGCTTCTTTCTCCCCCTTTCTCTCCTTCCAACTCCAACTTTAAAGCGAAACAGCACACGTACTGCTTTATGCTTTGGGAAAGGCTTTGGGAATAAAGGAGCCAGCTTCCTAGTCTGCAACTTGCTATTTTTTTCAGTAATTCACTTCTTAATTTCCCTTTGCTGTACAATGCTCAGTATAAAGAAAAAAAAAACTAATTAAGAAATATGCTGAGATATTTGGAAGAATTAAAAAAAAATTGAAATGGCTTCACTTACGTTATAGCTTAATTGTCCACTTTTCCATTTAAGAAGAAAATAACTGGTATTATTTATTTCAGTGTACACTTCGCACAGTTTGTATGGGCAAACTGAAGATAATGAATTAACACAAAGCATGTTTAGTGAACAGAATGTTCCAAATTGGTTTTGGCTGATATTCCTGTTGTTTGTTTACCTGCATACTTGATTACTGTTCCTTTATTTCTCTGCATATTTAATTGCTGTCTAATTAATTGCTCTGTTGATTTCCTACATAATTAATTATTCGCTAATTAATCATTGATTCCCTGCATAGTTAATTAACTTATTGCTTATTTGATTTTTACACTTAATTGACTATAATTCATTGCTCTATTGCAACACCACCTAATTAGCATCTGGTTAATCAATTATCGTTTGCTTATTCCCAGTTTAGTTGTTTAGGCCTGTGATCAGCATGGTTTATCCTCTGCTATCTGACCTCCTTTTCCAGTCATTCTTCCTAAAATAATTTCTTTACTCAGTTTTGTTTCCATCTCGCTTCTGAGCAAATCACATGCATCTTCTGCATATTCTCCTGATGCGTTCTGCACCTTCACCAACACTCACATTGCTCTCTGCCACCTGGCCTGTTCATCTCTGGTTTTGTTCCATCTTTACTTCTGTTTGATGGTTTGTGTAATCAGGAACTTTAAACAACCACAGAGACTTTTGGGGATTCTTCTTGTCCTTCTGCCCATCCCCAAGTCCTCATAGGGAGGAGTGAGAAAGTGGTGTGTGAGTACTGATTACAGCTGTTAAAGGAAGAGACAGGGGATGCTAAGCAGTGAGCCTGAACTCATAGGGAAAACAACTAGCAGGTCAGGAAGCAGAAACAGTGGCAAATAAAACCTCAAAATAGAAGAGTCAGGTAAATCATTGAATTTCAATGTTCAGTGTTAGTTAGACCTTCAGATAAATGCTCATAGGTTTTGTAGTGTGAACCTTAAATGTGCGTTTACATTTAGAGAACAGTTGTCATCCACTGGGTCAATAACAGGCTTCATTCAGTTTTTGTTTTTTTTTTTTTTAAATAAAATAATAATACCAACTAGTGCAGAAGTAGTTCAAAGTAACTGATTCAACTGATTCAAAGGAACATTTCCATTATAAACATACTGCAATCAAAATAGAAATGCGTGTGCGCTCAAGACAGCAGAATGCCTGAGAAGGAACCCTACCGAGCTCCTAAGAACGTGTTGAATGTATTATGCTTTTTACATAGCTGCTTGTGTGTGTAATATAGAGTATATTTCAAACCACAGGAACAATATTTGAGTTGTTTTTCAGAGATATTTTTGAAGAGATGAAGGCATGCTCTGCCTTTTAGTTTTGAGGTAGTTGTATTATTTCTGAAGATGAGGATGCCTTTGTAATATTTTCAGGTGCAAATAACTGAAAAGAGAGCCAGCTCTGATGTTCTTAACATTCAGAATGCCTTAAAGATGGATTTTTCTTGAGTGGGGTGAACCATATAATTAGTGAGTCATGCAAGGAGGGGAATAATGTTGAATGGGGTGGTGATCTTTGCTTGGGATTGGTTTGAAAACAGGTCGCAAAATGCAGCTTCCCTGTTCTTTCCGCCAGATGCATACCAAAGTTCACAAAATATCACTTTATTTCTGTACTTATCTGGCTGATCTGTGCTGTGGTTTGTACCTCAAATAACATTGCTTGTTCCAGTTTGATTTCAGTGAGCATATGTCCCTAATTTTCCTTAGGGAGGAGGAGGGGAGAGGAGCAATTGAAACCAATCTCTGGGCCAGGAGTTCATATATGTAGCTGCAGAACAAGCATGCTGTTAAAATTGGTTCTTGGTTGTTGTTAGGTTTCATTGGACACTGAAGGGAGCAAGGACTGGTGAAAAATCAAACCATTAAAACAAATGACAGAACTTTTAGAAAGCAAACAAAGTCCTCTGAATTAACTCTCTGCCAAAAGTTTGTGATCTTTTTTTTTTGAAATTTTAACTTTATATTAACCCTTCTTTATTGTGGCTCTCTTGTGGCTTTGCTTTCATATCACACCTCTAGTACCTGTGAATTAAAAAAAAAAAAAAAAAAAAACCAAACACAAAACACAAAGTTTTGTCTAAAAAGTTCTGTAAAATTTCTATTTAAAGCATTGACCAAGGAAGTTTTAATGAAATTCATTTGCTGCGGCTTCAAAAGTTTTTGGTTTGTTGAGAGTTTTTTTGAATCAACAGGAATTTCTCATAGAACTTGTATGTCAAAGCATATGAAATACTAGATGTTTTTGTTAATGTCAAATGTTAATATTGCTTCTGAGGCTGATATGATGTATTTTGTTTTGAGAGCAAAACTTTTTTTCCCCCCTCCTTAAATTTTCCTCCTATTCTTGCCCATTTTTGTCCATGTAGATGGGTCAAGATGAGGCCCAATATTTTTTTCAAATATTGGGATAAAAGAAGAAGAAACTTTTGTGTTTGTACAGCTCTCAAGTGAATGGCCAGAAGGAGAAAGGAAGGCGATGTGATTGCATAGACTGTCATATGATGCAACATTTTGTGGTCTACAGCACTGCAAAAGTTTTGACTTTCCTCTGTACTCTCTCATTAGTGGCAGAGCCACATCTAAGTATAATGACCCCTGAAACCATGCACTTAACATTTTTAACCCACGGCGTATGTTCATGGTAACGTGCTAAGGCAAAAATGACACATCAAAGCATAAAATTTTTATAAAATATATTTATTTTCTAACAAATGTTGCTATAGTGAAGGAAGAGTTTCTTTTTGTCTTTTATGGTTTTTAATTCTTCGTTCCTTCTTCTGTGTCGAGTTCTGGGCTCCCTGGTTCGAGAGGGACAGGGAACTGTTGGAGAGGGTACCGCAAAGGGCTACAAAGATGATTAGGGGACTGGAGCATCTTTCTTATGAGGAAAGGCTGAGGGAGTTGGGGCTTTTTAGTCTGGAGAAGAGAAGACTGAGGGGGAATCTTATCAACACTTATAAATCCTTAAAGGGAGGGTGCCAAGGGGATGGGAGCAGTCATCTTTCAGTGGTGCCCAGTGATAGTACAAGAAGTAACGGGCACAAACTTGAACATAGGAAGTTCCATCTTAACATGAGGAGGGACTTCTTTCCTTTGAGGGTGGCAGAGCACTGGCACAGGCTGCCCAGAGAGGTGGTGGAGTCTCTGACTTTGGAGACATTCCAAACCTGCCAGGACACTGTCCTGTGCAACTGCTGTAGGTGACCCTGCTCTGGCAGGGGGGTTGGACTAGATGATCTCCAGAGGTTCCTTCCAACCCTGACCATTCTGTGATTCTTTTGTTTCCATCACTTACACAGGTAATTAGCGAATTAGGCTTGCTTGGGTGGAGTAAGTAGAAAGGTTAAGTAGAGGTAGGAAAGAACAGTGAGGACTATGAATATATATTAGGATTTGGGGCCCAGCTTCTCTATATTTATGAGCTACTTTGTAAAGGATAAAATGGTTTGCATTTATACCAATGTGGTACACATCAAACCCTGACGATGACCTAATGTCTTACATAATTTTATCAGTTGTTTGTAAAAATATGGAATTGTACCGTTGTCTGAGGCTGGAAGGGAGAAAAAAGTCTTCCTGCTTCCTTTTGGGTCTTGTTATTTCTAAGATTTGAGCCAGAAGTATTTTTTTTCCCTGTGAGGCTTGGGGTAGAAGATTAACCATTTCTTTAATTCGTTTTTGTGATTTATTATGAATATCTTCATCTAACAGTGTAACATTCTTAATTTCAGCTCATTACTGTTTGTTAAGTGTATGACGTTAACTAATAGTTATTGTGTTAGCTGAACCGAAATCTGAATAACTAGTGGTGATGTAAACAAACCACTTAAATTTGGAATTACTAACTTCTGTTTTTAAAATTACTTTTCAGGGATCAATTCCATCTTCATGTGTAAGCTTTGTAACTTATTTTCACCAAATCAGTCTGAACTGTTGTCTCATGTCTCTGAGAAGCATACAGAAGAAGGAACCAACGTGGATGACATCATTATTCCTCTCCAACCTCTAACAGTACCCACAAACACAAACAAAGATGCAGAAGGTAACATTCATAAATTGAGAGGAATGTAATTTTCAAAGAAGTCATTTAGTTTTTTAATAAAACCTGTGGTGTGACGATTCTGCATTGTGTATAGAACGATTTACATAGCTTGTTTTTATAATGGTCACTGGACAGCTGCCAACCTGAATTTTGTTCGGTGCAGAATAGATCGGAGGATGGATGTGGGTAAACTCAGCGTGTGATAGGGGATGATGACATTGATGCATTAATTTTGAATGTCAAGTATAGCTAAGTCTGCTTCCTACAGGTTTAATTTGAAGCTGTGTCACAGCAGTGGGAAGATTGTGTAATAGCAGTGAAAAGCAACCAGGACACCATGGATGGGGGTCTTGAGGCTTAGGAATTGTGGTGTGCTTTGAGCTGTCTAACTTGTTGCTTATTGTGTTTCAGATACTATTAATAATTCTATTTCCAAAAGGAAATGGCATGATTAACAATTTATAACTATGCTTTGATATTGGCATTAGTAAATAAGCAATGTGGTAGTCAGAGGTTGAATTAGTTATACAGAACAATTTGACTCTGCAGTGGAAGAGGTTTTATTAATTCCATTTTAAACTGATTATAATTGCAATTCTTTGTAATATTAGCAGTGAATTTAAAATAATTCAGACTTCATAATTCTGTCTTTTAGACCCTTACTGAGCAATAGATTTATATTATTGGCAAGTGTCTTGTTTAACACAGCTACTAGAATTTTCCAATCAATTTGATTTCTGGATTTTAAAAAGTATGTGCTTATGAGCAAAACCCACTCTAATACCATCCTTAAAAGTTTGGGGTTTTTTATCATTAACATACGTATGTGATATTTCTTCATTTATTTACCAGCGGTAATTCAGTAGTTACATAAACTTCATCAACATTAGAAGGTATTTCTAATAATGGTTGTATACTATTCAACTATAGCTGCACTCTTCTCAGATGGTTGGGGAGGAAAAATTGCACCAGATTATTATTTCACATGATGTCTAAAATTAACAGTGCTTCAGAAGAAGATGAATAAATATCAAATCTACATCAAGTTTCACAATGCCATTCTAGTCTTATTTTAATTTTACAGAATGAATTCCTCAGGCATGCAGAATGCATCTTCTTTCTTAAATCTTTGTTTCCCATTAGCCCTTCACCAAACTTTATTTTTGAGCACAGTAAGATGTATTTTGTAATGTTCTTATTCTCCTTAGTAAAAAGGCTCCTCTGTAAACTTCTTTTTGCATTTGCGTCAGGGACTATCTGCACTTTCTGTATTATATGTAGTTAAACATGCATCGTACATTTATGAGAATAGTATGTAATTACCATTATGATCTGAAGCAGAAGAAATCAGACATAAACAACTTTTAAGAAAATAATTTTGCTAATCTAATTATGTAAAATGTAACATTCCCATGTTAAGTTACATGTTCATTAGTTACCTTTTTCATTATTCTTGGTGAATGCTTCTCATCATCTCATATGATCATATGGTGCCACCTTTTTCAGATTATGTAGCCCAACTCTTTGCCATCTGCTCTCAGTAAGAATGTCAAGGTAAATCACTTTCACATAGATTTCAACTTGTATTATAAACATACTTTAATGTTTCTTCTTTCCCATCACACAGATTGATTGGAGAAAAGGGTAGTCTAGTGAAGTTTAAGTGAACACTTGTACAGGTGTTTTGTGACTTCTGGCAAATGTTTTGTTTGAATCATGCTGCAGCTGCCAGTGTGGTGACTGTGTTGAGCTACTGACTTACACAGGTTTGGAGAAAAAGGGCCGTTTGATAGGGATCGCTTACCTCTCCTACTCAGAGATATTTGCCCCTTTACAACACTAAAATGATTCATTGAAGGTTTTTTTTACATGCATAACTGGAGTTATGCATGTAATTGAGTTAATGCTGATGGGTAGAAAACCAGAGGAGAAACATCTATGATATACTTACAGTGTATAGTCTTATCAATTTATTGCATTTTCTTATACATAATAAAGTAACTTTGGAAAATCCTACCCTCTAAGGATGTGTCCTTTAGTGACCTAAGTTTGGTAAAGCTTGGTTTTGAAGCAAACACTGAGAATTATTAGGCCCAGTGGAATCCACAGTGCTGGTGTGCCAGGATCTGCGTGGTCTACAGTCTAATCTATGAAGAGTTAAAAATTCTCAATGGGGAAGTTATTGTTATTTAATTTATGTTTCCTGTTTTCCAACTTTGTTTATTTTTAAAATAAACTTTAAAAAAGGTTGTCTAGACCCTAGTGCTCTGGAGATCTTGTTGTGGACCTCTATTTTTATGTAGCGTGGTCCCAGACAAGTAAGTAATGGGAATGATCACAGACCTCAGTAGAATCTGAAAGAGATACATATATATATATGTACATTAGGTAAACTTCAAGGGATTAATTAACTGTAATTCTGCTGTATAATAATATGAAGGTTCCATAAATGGAAATGTTCTGTTATTTGTGTTCTGAATATTTTTTAGACAATTGATTGTTAAATAGACTGATTTGGAGAAGCTTATGTGAATAATTCCTATGAAGGAACAGTATTAAAATAGACATATAGTTTATTTAATTATTCCCTTTTTGAAGTGCCTTTTTAATGTCTTTGAGTACATAATTATATAGCATAGCACAGAATGTCTTCCCAGAATATTGCCAGTGCACATCCAGTACCAGTCAATGTAAAGATTGGTTCCAGTGAGTCTGTGATGAGTGTAAAATCCCCAGAAAAGAACTAAAATTTTCTTGGGATAAGAGGATCTTACTTTTAAAATCTTTTTAATGATCAATTTAAAACTTCTGACTAAGCATCCTTGAAATAAGTGGGGGGTTTAATACTTTTTATAAACTATTTTTAACAGTTAAGCAGATTCTTTTTTCTAGCAAGTGATGGTGTTTCTGATTGGCTTGGTTATGGGCTAACAGAGGAATGGCAATGTACTACTGCTGTTCAATTACTGTGTTTTACTGTGTTTTGTTAATCTTAGGTGGCGCTTTGAACTGTGGTTAGTGCAGTGCAGCATGAGTGGCTAGCTGGTGGCAAGCTGGGTAGAGAGAGACAGCTGGAGTTTTAGGGTCACGTGCATTGTTAAAAATTTAATTCTGGCATTGCTAATTCAAAGTAGATTGCAATATGTTTGGCCCTGGAAAGAGGAAAACAAGGAGCAAGGAAATGAAACGACTGTCATAAGATCAGAAGTTTTGGTAATATATCAGTTGTCTGTGTGAGTCCTCCTGTTCCTGTGTATGTTGCTACCCAGTGCTTGCCACCAACCCTTTTTAAATGTCTGAGAACGACCGCAAATTCTCCTACTGGTAGGCTCATTTACAAACCAATGTAAAATTTACACATCCTTTATATATTTGCCACACCATTAGTACTTGCCCTGATAAGAACTGCAGTTTTGTAGGCCATAGAGGAGGACCTACCACCAACCTTCTGTAGGAGCAGTTCTCATATTTCCACTTGCATAGGAGATTTTGTTTCCATTTCTGTCTTAATGTGAATATGCTGTTCTGTTTTTCATTAAGTTTGCATTAAAACAGTCAAGAAGCAGCTCTTTTACCTTATTCTGCTTAATTTATTTTTGGATAACATTTTGGGTAATCTAATGATTGCACCATAAAAGAAGGAAAAGAATATAATAGGCAGAGAATATGGTGGTTGCAATCACTCTTCAAATCCCGGGATTTAATTATTTTATAGTAACCTGAGCAGTATCCACATCTGTATTCCTCATACTATGTTTGACACTTTGGTAAACTGTGACCTTTTCACAGGTTGACATGAAGATAAATGTTGTTTGGTTGTTTGCTTGTTTTAATTGTATCTTAATTTCTTTAACTCAAAGCACCAAATACTGGTTGCTGCAATTGATGGGTATCAAAATTACATGAACAGTAGCAAAGAGAAGTTTTGAGAGCATTGAAATCACCCGTCTTTTTGGCTGATAATCAACAAAACTACTTTCCTGTAGTGCAGCAGCATAGAAATTCAGAACACTGCTGATGGAGGGTAGCAAAATTTATGTGAAAGGGTTGCTTTTTTCCTGCTGTAATGAGGCTTTTAGTATTCTTTTTACATTATATTTATGCAGGCAGGTACTCAGTCCTCCTCTAATATGACACAATGCTTGCTTTTCCATTTGATATCAATAACATGATTAAGTCAAAGCTATGGTCTCTGTATGTGGGGTTTTGTTTGTCTGGAATAGTTAAGGGAAATGTTGAACAGATTTTGAATAAGGTGCTGCCACCACCTCCTGTTGTCTTGCAGCATCTTCCCTTAAGGTCCCTTATTTTTCCATATGCTCTGTGTCAATCAATTTAGTAAGGTCTTTCGGTACATGTACTTGAAAATTACTTGTTTCTTCTTTTTTTCATATTCTCTCCTTTCATGCTTTTTCAGACTTTTACACTGTCACTCTCAATTTATCAGGCAGAAGGTAGGCTATTGGCTTGATGAATTCTTGATAAAAAGCTTTCGACAGTTCTTAATCTTTGTTTGTGATATACCCTGCTTTTGGTGAAAGTTTCTGGAATAAGAGCAGTAGAAATGTATGTTTCTCATAAGAGGCACAGTTTATGTGTAGTACTGCCAGTCTGTTTTAGCTTGAATAATCTCAAGATATTTTCAACTCTTTGGAACTGCCACAGTTGCTTAATTGCTGGGCATTTCTCTCTTTTAACCCAGAAGACATATTTTGATACTTCTCCCATCTATGCTGTGCAAAAAACCCCAAGCGAACAGTAGAAGTATGAAATTCTGAGGAGAATAATTTTATTTTTATTTCTGCACAAGTCTCAAGGTTTGGAAATATTTTAGTGTAAGAAAACTTTAAGGGATCTCTCTGCTGTGACTACCATAAGCAGAAACATGCACGAGATTTAAATTTGCTTGTTTTTTTCTGAGCACTAAAACCAGAGTTCTTCACAAAATTTTAGTATGTACTAGCCCCTTGTCTTTATGATATTATAAAGACAGTGGCTGACAGGTGCTTAATACCTATTCTATTTCATTTAGCACATTTTAATGCACATTATACTCTGGGGTTTTTTTTTGCAGTCACAATGACCATATCAAGCTCTTTTACCTTTTAATTCTCATAGCTGGAATTCACTGCAGATAACTGAAGGTTCTTAAACTGAGAATTTGGTCACCCTGGCATCCAGAGATGATTCAAGCCTTATGTGATCTGAACTGCACTCTGGAGAGTAGTTCCGCTGTTCCTTCAATATAGAAGACAAATATTAACTAATTTGATATCTCAAGTGTCTTAACATTAGATAAAATGAATCCTAAAAGCCTGGAAGAAGCCTGGCTGTGTCCTGTTTCTCCATACACCATCAGGCAAGCTCTTCTAGATGCACCCTAAGTTTTCCTTCTCAGAACTATGTATCTTTATGCAGATACGCAGAGTAGATCGGATACTTCACCAGATGTCAGCTCAGATTTTCAAAGATCATTTGAATGCTACCATGCTTTACTGTTTGTGAACTGACAGTTTCTTGAAGAAAAGCAGCTTCAAAGTAAATAACTAAAAAGTATACAATAACAGTTGGATAATTCCTCAAGAAGCACAGTATAAAGAACTAAAAAAAAAAAAGCAAGCAGCCCCTGAGATTAACAAGAAGGATAGAGACTGGTAGAGAATGATTCTTTTCATTGTATTAAACTGTTAGATGGAAGTAACTTGTTGCTAGACTGAAATCTCCTAAAATAACTTGATCACTAGCTGGAAAATTCCCCCCTTCCCTCTGAGTACCTGGGTTTGTTGACTAAAAGTTTTCTCGGGGTCTAATTGGTTTGGTCAATCTTCAACAGTTATATCTTTGAGCGGATGATAGCAAGTTGGCTTTTGATGTAAATACAGCAGTGATGAGAGAAATCTTAAGCAGGAAATAAGAGTGTGAAGTTTTTTATGTTGTCATGCATTTCTGTGTTCACTGCATCTCATAGGTTTTATCAGTTTCCTCTACAGAAATACAGAAGTGCAAAGCAGAAGTGTAAAGTTATGTTGTATGTAGTAAGAATTATGGATTACGTCTGATTTTAATTATTTGAAATACTCAATAAGGAGACTTTTTTTGGGTGACTTCTGGAGTTTGTTTGTTGCCAACAATTTTTATGCCAACTTTTTGCTAAAAAGTGCTAACAATAAAGAACCATGGGAAATATTAGAAAGTAACACTTCAATTTATTAAAAGGACAACGAGCTTTTGGTTTTAAAACATAAACTGTTTTTCTCTGAATATATGTCCATACTTAAGCGATTTCTTTGAGAGTGATTTAAATTAAAAAGGCTTTTTGTAGAGTGCAGCAGAGCAACTTTATAGAATATGCATGCTAATACAGTTATACAACAATCTAAAAGAGTGCTTGCAGTGTAATTTCTGTAAAACTGTGGCACTTTGACATCTGCTGATCTCAGTAACACAAATGTTGTTGCTTTGCAGCTAGCAGAAATGTGAACAAATACCATTGCTTAAAAATAAATTTGCGTGACGCTGACCTTTTTTTAATCTTTAGGGATAGAGGCTCTCAAACTTCCTCTAATATTCCTGTTTTTCAAAGATCAGATGGATATTAGATAATCAACTGTGGAATTTAATTATAGCTTCTTTTAAACTTTAACCTTTTTTTCTAGAGCTTCTTGTAGTGAAGAGGAAAAGGGGCAGACCAAAAGGGTCTACGAAAAAGTTTTGTGTGGATGAAGATGTGGCAGAAAATAATCCTGTTCCAAGTGAAGAAACTCCACCTGGGACAGAAGAAGGTCCAGAACTGTCTGAAGTCTCACCAGGCAGCTTGGAATGTAGGAAATGCAATCGGAAGTTCTCTAACATGCGTCAGCTGAGAAAACATATCTGCATTATTGTTTTAAATGAAGCAGAGGAAGAAGGAGATGGAGGTAAGAAAATATCCAACAAAAATCTGAAGTGTGTTGTGAAACGGTGCGTTTCCATCCTGTGACCTGAACAACTTGTAATCCCCAGTGTTAATTTTAAATGGAATGGAACTGTCTAATTCTTTTAACACAAAAAGCATGTTGAAGCAAAACAGAGAATAAAGCCAGAGAAAGTATTTTAATTTTTTTTTAAAAGGTCAAAATGTTTATTGCACTAATGATTGTCTTAAACTTTCTGAAATGCTTGTTTTGCATAAGCAACTGTTCTGTTTCTCACAGAGGATTACAGGTTTCCAGTGAGAAGTGGAGTGAGCCACATAGGGGAGGATGATCCTGTAGAGGTGTTTCTATCCAGTAACTTGGGAAAACTGAATTCTACCCTGTTCTTGTCATAGATTTAAAAACTGCTTTTCTGGATGGCTTGTTTTACTGTATAAAAAATAATGCCAAACTCGCCTCTCTATTTTACAAAACTTTATGTGAATGACTGTCTTTGGAGTATGACAATTCATTGTTTAAATTTAGCTTTAAGATCGATTTGAATATATTCAGCCTCTCAAAGTTTTAGAATAGAATAGAACAGAGTATTTTAAGTTGGAAAGGACCTACAATGGTCATCTCGTCCAACTGCCTGACCACTTCAGGACTGACTAAAAGTTAAGGCATATTATTAAGGGCATTGTCCAAATGCCTCATAAAACACTAACAGGCCTAGGGCATTGACCACCACACTAGGAAGCCTGTTTAAAAAGACAACAGTGAATATTCAAATAGAGTTGAATAGAATAGGTTGAAGCGACCTGCAACGGTCATCTCGTCCAGCTGTGTATTTAACTTTGCTCAAAGGTGAATGTCACATGAATACAAAGTAATAATTTTGTCCAAGTTATCTAACTTTATGTGAATTTTGTGTTTGCGTTAAAGTTAGGTTTTTGCTTTAGCTATAGCTGCTTAGCATGATATCCTGTTGATTCAACTTGTAGACAAAATTTGCCATTGATTTTTTTTTTTTTTTTTTTTTTTTCTCTCCGGTTTTCTATTACCCTTTGTGTCCAGTCTGTCATTATGATATACAACTGGTATTACTATTTTACTTTCAGTGAGATGTAAAGTTTAACTCCTGTGGCAAAGACTAATAAAAATGGTCTTAGAATATGTTGACAGAGCACAGAAACTCTTGCTTTGATAAAGTACCTGGTTATTTTTTTGCTATCATCAGTGGTAAGATTTTTCAACTATACATAGTGACCTTTACTTCAGCTGTCTTACCTTTGACATCACAAGCATCCATGCCCTTTGCTGTTTGTGTGTGCTAGGTACGATGTTAATATTTGCATTATTTCAGCAATGTTGCCTTTTCTAATGTCCTTTTAAAATAAAATCTCAGATCAGGGTTTAAACTCAAATTACCTGTTCTTGACCTGTTAGCTCATTAGAACTCCTAGATCTTATCTTGATCTGTTTTGCTGCAAAACACACTGGCAGATTTTTCAGAGTAAATTTCTCATCCTTTTCCTTCTTTAAAAAGAAAATAGCCTCAATTTTGGGCAGATGAAACTTTTTTTTTTATGTATTCTCTGGCAAAAGCAAACCAATTAAGCAAAATAAGTCGTTCTTGAGCAGCAAATAACAGGGACTAGTGCAGCTAGATTATCCCTAGGCCAAAGCTTCCTACTGTGAGTGCAAACTGTGAAGGTATTAAGGGCTGTTTTTATCCTGAAGGGATAATTTTTCCTTGGAATACATCTGGGAAATTCAGTCGTCAGTCATGTACTGATCACTGTCCCATCAAAGGAAAACTTTTCACTTCTGGCTTTACCATATGAGCTGCTTTGGGACAACTTTTCAATTTCTGACTATGTAGATGAAAGTAGCATGTGTATTATTATTATCCTTTAAGAAAATGTGATTACACTGAGTAGCTCCAAACTTTGTGAGGAGTGGACGAGAACAGTACAGTCTATGCTTATGATTGTTTGCGATACTTGTGTTGCTGTACTGGCTCAGAAAACATGTTCATAAAAAATTGAGCTCGGAGTTGAATTGTTATCAGACTCAATTTTCATTATGAAGAAAGTTTGGAGGATGATGAGTGAACCTTGTAAAAGTGAACGCAAAAGTCTAAAGTTGAAAAGGCAAGTAAATAACGAAATTATAAATGCTTTTTTATCTGTTCATGTAATTTCATGAGAACCTTTTCATAATTCAAAAATTAAAAAAAGTACCCAAATGCATCAAGATTCTTAGTTGTCAAAGTTGTTGACAGAGTCCCTGAACTAGAGGTTTCATCCATATCATTGGCAACTGAATACTGAGCTGTTACACTCATTAATTTATCTAAGTGACTTACAGAGCTGTCTGGTTTTCTGGTTTTTAGTATGTTCTGTGTTAATGAGTTTAAGGGCATTAATACGTAGTCTGTGAAACAGTGGTACTTCTGCTTATTTCTGAAACTCAATGCTGCTCATTTCATTGGGTGCCATCTTACTCTATAATTATGGGAAATGGGGAGTAATAATTCTGTGTACCCTCTTGCAAAAGGTTCATAGTTTAGAAATCTTCATATTTGTGCTTAGATTATTTTTATCCTGTTTGAGTGTTAAGTTACAGATGAACTAGACTATATGGGAATTACTTATGCACCTGATCAGTTTCATTCTTCTCAACAACTGTGCTGTAACTGTTTTGAGACGGAGGACCAGTGGTGTTCAAGACACAAGAGCATCCCTCGTTTATACCGTGGAATAATTTCTTAAATTATCTTTTCTCTTCTACTCATTTGTTCATGATTCCTCAGATTATGTTTGATTTTTCCAACTACTGCTGAGTATTGAACTTATGTTTTCAGGGAACTATTTAGAAAGACAGCCAGATCTTTCCTGTGTTGTAAAAGTCAATTTAGAGCCCATTGTTTTATCAGTAAAGTTTTTTTCTCCATGTGCATTGCTTTGCATTTATTGTCACTGTAGGTGGGAGTCTGTTCCTGACTAGCATTTGTCTGCATATGTGTGTTTATTCACTAAGTTTTCTAAGCTTTAATTATGGTCAGGAAAGATCAAGTCAATACTTTCAGGAAGCCTGTGGAGTGACATAGGGTTAGCTGAATTGCTTGTAGTCTCCATTGACTGTGTTAACTAGAGCTCTGTCTATAATGGCAATGTAGAAATGTAGCTTGTGGGTGCTTTCATCTGGTTTAATTCCAGGTTATTCTTTCACCAGTTACTGATTACTGAGAGATCTTTCTGTAGCTTTGTTACCATCAAATAGTGTTGAATCTAAATATATCATACACAGATAGTGCTGTAGGTGTCTCAATACTGCAAGTATTACACCCGGTATTTATTTTGTTTGTATGTTTTTGTACGTGTATAATGTTCAATGAATATTTCAATTATTTGAGCAGATGTGGTTGATACTAACGTTTTCTAGAGTAAACTATCCCTGAGTGGTAAAACTTCTTGAAATCACACTTATTTTGTTGTATATGAGAAAAAAGAGTACTGAAACTTCTAATTTGATGAGATTTCTCTGTTGATGAAATTCTTAGAGCTAGATGGAGAATTTTATTGAGGGTCTTTGAACCTTCCAGAGCTACAATGTCTTCTGTCTCGTTTCGGACACAGTAGTTCAGAGCAGATGACTAAAAATCATAAGGAGCTTTGGCTGCAGTTCTTTTCCCTTAGTCTTTGACCTCTTACCTAATACATAAGGGTTGGTTTTCCCCTCTCTTTTTATCCATATATTTCCATATTGAAATTACTTTTATCTGATTTTCTAATGTTTCTGGGATTATTTTTTTTTTTTGTAGTACTTTTTTTACTGCTTTCTCAAGTGTTTCATTTCTTGAAATGTCCACTGTGTGGACATCTTATGAAAGATCAAGTGTGTTTTCACTTTACACTGTGTCTGGCTGGGATGAAGTTAGTTTTCTTCATAGTGGCTCATATGATGTGCTGTTTTAGATTTGTGACCAAAATAATGCTGATAACACACTAATGTTTTAGCTATTGCTAAAATATGCTGAACATACAAATACTGAAAAGGTATATATTGATATTCTGTGTGATACTGATATTCTTTATTGAGAGAAACTTAATATATGTATTGAGCTTCACTTGAAATATTAGGAAAGGTTTCCAAGTAATAAAATGTTTTGCTGTCTTTTATAGATGCATGAAGGAAGTGTTGAGATCTTTATCATATTTGGCATTTAAAATTACAATGAATAAATTGCTATAAAACTGTATTGAAACTGCAGTATGTATTGGTAAGAGGAATAATTGGTGGATGTAATAGACCTCTATTGTTTTTTGCTGCTGTGATTAGTGATCCACATTGACCTCTCAGAGATCAGTGTCTCATTGACAGTTCTTTGACTCTTTCAGGTGTCAACAAGCCTTACTGGGTATCAGCATCCTCTGTGCATCTAATTTCATCCTTTGATGCGTAATGATTGCTGTCAACTTGTGGCCCTGTTCACTAAAACTGCAAGAAAAAAGTGTGTTAATTTTTTGCACAGAATTAAGTTGTCTCTGTTGTGCTTACAAATTCCCCAGTTTTAGAATCATAGAATGGTTTAGGTTGGAAGGGACCTTAAAGATCATCGAGTTCTAACCCCCCTGCCATGGTCAGGGACACCTCCCACTAGACCAGGTTGTGCAAAGCCCCATTCAGCCTGGCCTTGAACACCTTCAGGGATGGGGCCTCAGCAGCTTCCCTGGGCATCCTCTTCCAGTGTCTCATCACCTCACAGTGAAAAATTTCTTCCTGATATCTGTTCTAAATCTATCTTCCAGTTTGAAGCCATTACTCATCCTATCACTACATGTCCCTGTACAAAGTCCCTCCCCAGCTCTCCTGTATGACCCTTTTAGGTACTGAAAGGCTGTTATAAGGTCTCCCTGGAACCTTGCCTTCTCCAGGCTGAACAACCCCAACTCTCTCAGCCTGTCTTCATAGGAGAGGTGCTCCAGCCACCTGATCATCTTTGTTGCCCTCCTCTGGACCCACTCCAACAGGTCCATGTCCTTCTTGTGCTGAGGACTCCAAAGCTGGACACAATACTGGTGTAGTCTCACCAGAGCAGAGTAGAGGGGCAGAATCACCTCTCTCAACCTGCTGGACATGCTTCTTTTGATGCAGCCCAGGATGCGGTTGCCTTTCTGGCATGCGATCACGCATTGCCGGCTCTCGTTGAGCTTCTCATCAACCAGCCCCGCCAAGTCCTTCTTCTCAGGGCTGCTCTTAATCCATTCTCTACCCAGTCTTTATTTGTGCTTGCAATTGCCATGAGCCAGGTGTAGGACCTTGCCCTTGGCCTTGTTGAACTGCATGAGGTTGGCATAAGCCCACCTTTCCAGCCTGTCCAGGTCCCTCTGGATGGCAATACATGCTTAGTAAGTTTGTTGTTTTTGTTTTTTTTTAATAGAGGGCTTATTTGCCTAAGTAAGTTGCTGTGATTTAAGCAGAGCTGTGTGTACACCTATTTCTCTTTTTATTTGGTTAAACCAAATTGAAGGTTTTGGCTAATTGGATCTGGCTGGCTGGAGTTGCTACCATCTGTTCTTTTAAAACCAGAAGAATGCCTTCACTGTGTCTGCTCCCAGCCAGAAAGTGGAGCTTCTTCAGCCCCTGCCACTGGGATGGGATGGGTTTGGGGATTTTGGCTGTTCCTAGATTGGATCAGTTCCCCAGAAACTGCCTCTAAACTCGCCAATTTTGAGAGACCGAAAACAGGTAATTATTTTAACCAGCATCCCTCTCCCACACTGCTGCATACCTCAATCTCTGGCCAATATAAGAGAGGACATTTGATGGCTGGGAATGGGATTTGGGTGGAAGGCAGATTACAGCATCAGACAGCCCAGATTCTCTTCTCTGGAGGGAACCATTCATTTGTAGGGAATTAGGAGCCTGCATAATTCTTAAAGATGGCACTTTTTGGCGTTAGCTTTAAATGTTTTTTTCCATCAACTGGATTCTAATTTAAATGAATTCTTTCTGTGAGTAGTATGTCAGTCTCTGCAGGAGAAGCAATTGCATATGCTCATTTTGAATGGCCAGTTGTTTGTTTTTTTTTTTTTTTTTTTTTTTTTTCCCAAGCTACTCTCTTGCTACTATGAAATACCAGCATCTTTTAGGGGATAAAAAGTAATTTGAATGAAGAGTAGTTTAAAAACATGCCAATTAGGGATGTGTAGCTGTGCCTGCAAAATGTCATACATCCAATTATGAATGCAGACAGCAGTACCTTCAATTAATGACTGAAATAGAATCATGGGACAGATGAACAATCTAGTTCGACGGGACTCGGAAAGCAGCGATTCATTCAGAGTTGACAGTAGCTTCACTCATCAACACAGACACGACCAATTCTTAAACATGTTAGAAGGCACAGGCAAGGTATTGTATTTCTTTTGCAAACAGAAACAGGCGTTTAAAATGCCCGTTGCTAGGCAGGAGAGGTCAGTTCATTTGTCCGTTGAATCGAAGGGCCAGCTGACAAAGTGCTAAGCTGAGTGCTTAACAAGGAAGATGCAGAGTGAGGCAGTTTGTTTGCTCCTGAACAGATTTATTTAGACAAAGACCCTTACTGCTTGGAGAAACTAGCTATTGTAAGTTGCGTATACTTGATTTTCTCATAAATCATCTTAAAATCGCTTATGGGTGTTACTTTCTAATACAACAAGAATTATTTTATTATACAGGTGATTGTCCTAGTTGTGAGAGGAAAAACACTTGTTTTGACTTTAATCCACAATAGTAACACTTCAGTAATTTTTTCCAGGAAGGCAATTAAACTGCTGATGAGATGGTCCCATATTATGGAAAGGCAGTTGGAGCACTGTGGTCAAAAAGCTCTTGTTTTTTATTAAAACATGATTTTGTCTCCCTCTTAATGCTTTCTTAAAGCACACCTTCTAGTTCAGGGTTTTTTGGTTCAGGAACAAAGCAGCTGTCATTAAGATTTTCTTTTGCTTTGATGATTTGATGGAGAGTGTTGGTTTTGGAGTTTTTTTTCAAGTCTCAGGTTACACACAGACTATGAAATAGTTATGTTTGTAGCAAAAAGTATTGGTAATGTGTGCAGCCCCAACTCCTTATCGACAAATTGCTTCTGGAATGTAATAAGTAATTTAGCAAAAGAATTTTGCTTTAGCTAAAATGGATGTGTGCTTGCTATGGCTCCAGCTAAGATGGGTGTGTGCTTGCTATGCGATTGGAAAATGGATAGTGTTAGATAAGATATCAGACGGAAGCAACAGTTGGAAGTACCGAACCATTGCAAAACAAGGGGGGGTGTGGATAGTTAAGATAACTGCAGAAGTGTAAAGGATAGAGAAGCCACAAGAAAGACATGGTGATAAAGACTTTGAGCCTTCCTCCAATGACCACTAGGAAGACCCCTAAAGAAGCATAGCACCTGCGCTGCTAGAAGGGAGGGGGTGTGTTCGGGGGTGAGTTGCATTACAAGAACTCATTGATTATGTAAGTGGGGGTGGGTTGTGTTCCGAAAACTCATTGATTATGCAAACTATTTTTGAAGAAGAAACATGAATAAGTATAAGGAATATGAAATAAAAACAAGCGTTTGTGAAGGAAAAAATGAACCACAGAAGGAGAAATCCCCTGTGTAACTCCCAGGGCTGTAATAAATACTCTTTGCTCCACCGAATTTGCCCCTGACTAAAATTCACTACAGTGAGCGTGTTTCTCACATGGAAGATGCTTGTTCCTCTCAGAAAGGGGAAGAATGGGGCTACTGCCATCGACGTGTCAGATTAGTGAATAAATTTTAATGTTTAAGCATCCGAACTTGACTTGACCGCTCTGTAGGAAGGAGACTATTTTTTTCATGTCGTGTGAGTGATGAGAATGTTCATACAAATATTCAGTACTAATTGAAAATATAAGATCAGTAAATCAGTTAAATTTTCGCTCTTGCCTGGTTTTGGCCGACGTGTGTGCTTTTTTGTGTTAACGGAATTTGCATTGCACTTAATACCTTCCTCGCATCTTTGCAGATGCTGAATGTAGTCCTGTTAGTTGTTGGATGTTCCCAGCTTGTATTGACAAGGTGGAAGTTCAGATTCAGTCCTTTGTTTGAATTACTTACTAGATTTGGGTTTATTAAGAAAATATTTTCACATGACCATAATCTTCATATGTAGTGCTTAGCATCTGTGTGCAAGGTCTCTGTGCATATGAAATAACAAAATTTTAATAAAGAAATATTCTTATTTTGCAATTCTGTACGTTATTTTAAAATCTCTTTTTAAATAGCATTTTCTGAGTTCTGTCTTGAAAGCAGGGAATCATAGTCAAGTACATTTATCCAAACAGCTCTGTTCTTTTCCACAGCTTTTACCCTCAGTCGAACCGAAGGAACTAGCAAATTGATCGGCCTGATAGAGGCACATTAGGAAAGAAAACTAGCATGAAACATTGTTAACTTGTTACTGTGGTACTAGTAGTGAGTTACTCATTATTTGGGTCACTAACAAACTCAACTCTGTGGTTCATTCTTTTCTTCCTTTTCTATTTTTAGTAGAATTCCAATATTCAAAAGTTGCAGGTTAACATGAAAAGCGTGAAAAGGCAATAAAAGACTTCTGTCTTTTGGTTTCAGCCACTTTATTCGCGCATTAAACTGACCAACTCTTACTTTGTAATGGTTAGAAAAGATTATTCAAGAGTGTGGTGCTTGGATTCTATTCATACACTTGCGTACGATCATTATGTGATCCCAAGTAAAATGAGGAAAATTCTGTTGTCCTAATCATAGCTTTCCCTTCCATCTATGGTTCTGGAATTTTGTTAGCTAAAACATCCAAAAAAAAGACTTTGAGTTTTGTCCACAGGTATATCAAATCTTTTTTTTTTCCCTTCAAACTATCACTCTTACCATCCACTGAGCAAAAGCAGTGTAATTAACCCAATTAATTCCTGTATTTGTTGTTTAACAGTATGTGAAATAGCCTCAGGAAAACACAATTTAATAAGCTGTTTACATTTTTGGTATATTCTGATTCTTTACGAGAAGACTTTCTTTTCTTGGTTGCCTGATCGTACTGTGAAATTTGTGACGGGTCATTTCATGGCAAGATCATGGAGCACAACCTCCTAGAAACTCTGGTGAGGCACATAGAAAACAAGGAGGTGATTGGTGACAGCCAGCATGGCTTCATCAAGGGCAAGTCATGCCTGACAAATTTGGTGGCCTTCTACGAAGGGGTGACAGCGGCGGTGGACAAGGGAAGATCAACTGACGTCATCTACCTGGACTTGGGCAAAGCGTTTGGCACTGTCCCACGCAATATCCTGGTCTCTAAATTGAAGAGACATGGATTCGACAAACGGACCATTCGGTGGATAAAGAACTGGCTGGACGGTCACACTCAGAGAGTTGCAGTCAATGGCTCGATGTCCAAGTGGAGAGCAGTGATGAGCGGCGTCCCTCAGGGGTCAGTACTGGGGCCTATACTATTTAACATCTTTGTCAGCGACATGGACAGTGTGGTCGAGTGCACTCTCAGCAAGTTTGCCGATGATAGCAGGCTGTTTGGTGAGGTAGACAGTTTGGAGGGGAGGGATGCCATCCAGAGGGACCTGGAGAGGTGGGCCCAAGCCAACTTCATGAAGTTCAACAAGGCCAAGTGCAAGGTCTTACATCTGGGTCAGGGCAATCCCAAGCACAAATACAGGCTCGGCGGGGAATGGCTGGAGAGCAGCCCTGAGGAGAAGGACCTGGGGGTGCTGATTGACAAGAAGCTCAACGTGAGCCAGCAATGTGCGATCGCAGCCCAGAAGCCAAACCGTATCCTGGGCTGCATCAGAAGTGTGGCCAGCAGGTCAAGGGAGGTGATTCTGTCCCTCTACTCTACTCTCATGAGACCCCACCTGGAATACTGCATCCAGCTCTGGAGTCCCCAACAGAAGAAGGACATGGACCTGCTGGAGCATGTCCAGAGGAGAGCCACGAGGATGATCCGAGGGCTGGAGCACCTCTCCTATGAGGAGAGGCTGAGCGAGTTGGGGCTGTTCAGCCTGGAGAAGAGAAGGTTCAGGGGAGATCTTATTGCGGCCTTCCAGTATTTAAAAGGGGCCTACAGGAGAGCTGGGGAAGGAGTTTTTACTCGGGTGTGTAGTGATAGGACGAGGGGGAATGGCTTTAAACTGGAAGAGGGCAGGTTCAGATTAAACATTAGGAAGAAGTTTTTCACTTTGAGGGTGGTGAGGCACTGGAAGAGGTTGCCCAGAGAGGTTGTTGAGGCCCCATCCCTGGAGGTGTTCAAGGTCAGGCTGGACGTGGCCTTGGGCAACCTGGTCTAGCGGGAGGTGTCCCTGCCTATGGCAGGGGCATTGGAACTCGATGATCTTCAAGCTCCTTTCCGACCTAAACCATTCTATGATTTTATTATTGATAATAAACTACCAGAAGCTGTTTTGTAAAGGAAGTGTGGAAAAACGTGCTTGTTTCCTCTCACTGCCATTCATCCCACCAAAAGAAAACACTGCACAGGCAGTTTCTGATCGAAAGGAATATTTCTTTATATTCAAATAGCCCTTTGAAGTATTGCTGTGAAATGTTGGTGTCAGAATTACTTGGTTTCGGTATCAATCAATAATTTTCAACTATATTAAGGAGTTAAATGGGGACATAATGAGACCCTTTATACCTATAAAACAGCAATATTTCCAAAAGCAAAGAAATCTACAGAGAAAAAGATAGTTGAGAAAAGTCATATATCAAGGAATTTGAAACTGAAGAAATCATTAGAAAGCACTGGAAAGCAGGGGCTCTCGAGACAGAGCATAATTTTCTGTAATCTAGAAACTAGAAGCTGGGGCAAAAACATCGCTAAAGTGACTCCACAGAAAGATGGCTTACTAGCTGTCTTTGAGTTCTGTTTGTTATGTGGTTGTTGCTCATTCTGGGTATTGTAAATATGAATTTCAGATTTACAGATGTGCACGAAGTCAGTAATAGCTGTCAGCATACACATTTTTGCCTCAGCATGCCTGAGAAATCTAAACTAATTCCTACATACCTTGTTTGCTTCTAGTTTTCTATCTAGTAAAGAGCTTGCAGTTTATCCAGGTGCTAGTTCCATGATCAGTCCTAACTATGCTACTTTAGCTTGTGCCCTTCACTTTTTTTTTAAGGATCGGCCAGCACCCTTTAACCCTTTGTTCCATTACAGTAAGACCAATGGAGACAGATTTGTTTGAATCTCAGCTGAATATTAGCAAAATATTACTGAAATTAAAACACCACCATTTCCATGTAGCATATCTTTCCACTGCTTTTGCTATTTGCATGTCGTAAACAACTCTAGACGCACTACTGCTTTGCTGTTACTGGGGTTTATTTATATATTGTTTCCCTCTCCCAGTAGAGCAGCTACAGCACGTTATGAATATACATTGAGTTACTTATCCTAAAGATTGTGTCAGCTGATTTATATTCAGAAATAAAAAATCCCCAAATCACTGGATTCATTTATAAATTCCTTTCTTCAATCAGTTTTTGCTTTCCTTACTCATTACCTCTGGAGTGTTTGCATAATGCCTTAATTTGCCAAAAATATTTTCTCTGGCCTGCATTTTCTACCACTTCATCTACTATAAAGAATTTTTGTTATTATAACTTGCAACCCTCTGTTTTTATTCTTTATGCTGCTAATTCTTTATGTATAAGCATTTTTATTTTTTTTTTTATTTTTTTTTTTTTTTTAGAATATCAGTAAGAAATTCCTCATTCACATTTAGGAAGAAATAGCCTCAAAGAACTACTTAGCTGATTACTGATTATTCATTTTTATTTCAGATGAGTGCTTTGAAGACAACTGTTGTGTTGTTTTCTATTTAACAGGTCCCAAAGTTTTCTAGTTTAAGAGGCTGAAGACATTTTGAACAGCAACAGACAGGGGATGATTTAGAAGTGCAGGTCTTCAAAATGAAGAGTTACATGTCAGGAGTTAGGTTGAACCAAAGAACTGTTTTGAACCTTAATTCTTCTTGAATCTATATTGAAAAAGCAAAGTAAGTTTTTGGAGTAGCAGTGGAAAAAAAAAAGCCTCAACCAGAGAGACTATTGGAAGACTTTCTATTAAATAAGATGGATAAAAAAATCCAGTACAAGGAGAAATAATCCTAAAGTCATCAGAAAAGTTACATAGGGAAAGGAGAAAAATAATTTATTCATTAATGGTGAAATAGTAAGAAATTCAACAACATGAGAATTTCCACAAAACCCCTTAGTAATGTCAAGATAATTTAGGAACATAAATGTTTCTGAGATTCCATTTTTACATTTTGAGTTTTTCTTTATTTTGTCTAGTTTCTCTGTGGTAAGTACTACGGTAGTTTTATTTAATAGAGGGGAAAAAAATTCCCTTTTAAGGACTCATGCAGCACATCTTGTTTTGATATCATGTATTTCTTTCTATAGTAGCATAATTCTTTCTTGTAGTGTTAGTGACTGTGTTACCTTCATTTCGTTTGTACATAGTTACATTCTTTTTGATGTTTGCTCTTTAGGTAATGATTCTGACGTTGACCTTGACAGGAAGGAAGATGAGCGAGAAAAAACTCCAAAGAGGCCGAGAGTTCAGAAAACAGAGAAAACTCCATCAACTAAGGAGAATGAACAGGTTTCAGGAGCTAAAAATCCTATTATAAGTGTGGTTTTGACAGCTCATGAAGCTATTCCAGGTAATGAGAATCACCGGTTATATAATCAAATTCTTTTTTGTCCATGCTGACACTGTATAAAATAGTCCTTGGTCCAAGACTGACCTGCTTAGGATATTTATTGTCTGAAAAATATTTAGTAGTATTTGGTTATCTTGATACAGAATCTCTGCATCTGACAGCTACGTAATTTTAGAACTACTGTCACATACTTTCATAGGTATGACAAGTGCTGGACCTGGGTGTAGTTATCTACATTAATCAGTTATTTTTAGTCTGTGAATGATTTTAAAAAAGAAACTGAAAAAATCAGTGACCAAGGAAAAGGAAAGTATTTTTTCCCCATAATATCTTTAATTTGGCTCTTAGTTTGTGTGTATATTTATGATAAATGTAGATTTGATTATGAAAATACAAACAGTTTAGTGTATATATATAACTTAATATTTATGCATACAAATAGTTTGACATAAAATATGTGTACATATTTGAAAATCAAGTAAAATTCCTATGTGATGATTAAAGGATTCTTCATCCATAAATTTCTATAGTGCCTTTTCATCAAAGGATTTTGGAATAAATTCAAACTATTTATTTTAAAACTAGACTTGCCTTTGCCTGTTTATATAAACCAGTGACAGGATCCCTTTTGAATAGTTATGTGTGTTATTTTCAGCTTTATAGCTTTATTGTTCTCCTTTCCATTATTGCTAACATTTCTGAATATTTGTTTTGCTTATAGTTCTCAGAACAACTAGAATGTATTTATTTTACTGTTGTGGGTAGGAAGCTAGCTGGATTTTCTGTGTTGTTCTTTAATGTCTTTTGATACTGAGATCAGTGATATGCTTGGACTTTGCTTGCTAAAATGCATTTCTAATTGTGATGGTAGAGTAAACTGGATGAGCTCACCTACGGATATCCTGCGTGCTTAGAAGGGAAGTAAAAAACACCTTCATGCTCATTGTTTGAGAAACGTCACACAGGGTTTTGGACTTACACTGAGCTATTAAAAAATTTGGTCTTGCAATATTATAAATACGGGGGAAGGTGGAAGAGGACCGGTGAGCACTGGAAATGTAGAAACCTGGCTTCAGGGTGTTTTGATATCTGCGCCGTTTTGTTTCACTAACCACAGGCTGCTTTCTCTCAAGTGATGTAACCCTGGGCGCTTTCTTAGCTGTTGCTAAACACTCATTTTCCCCCTCTGTCTCCCACCCCTGTTGCCTCTCTCCCACTGCATGTGGCTTCTCCCCCATCCTGGTGCCCATACCCCTCACATAAGGCTCCCCTCATGTCCTACTCCTTCATCTGGGCAAAGGGGAACATGCAATGGCTGGTTAAGGGGCTCACAGAGGTGTTTGTAAATGTGTTCATTTAGATGTTTATGCATCTACACACACATCTTTCCTTCCTCAGGGCTTTTGGGAACAGCCCAAAATTAATTGGGGTCTTCTCTCTCCAGGTGCTAAATTTTATGAAACCTGTAAGAATTTTTGTCTTTGAGTTCTTTACGTTTCTGGCAGGGACTAAAGCAATTTTCGAGAGTGGGAGGAAAGATGTGGTAGACAGTGCAATCAAAGACCAATTTTCTTAGGCAGCTAGCCTAAGGAGGCAAACGAAATAGTAATAAGTGCAGATAGCAAAGAAAATGTCGCAAGCATGTGATGCGGGAGAGGAAAAAAAATCTAGAGGAGATTGTTGCCTTCATCACTACCTAGTAAAATTTTTATTTGGACAACAAAAAGTTTGTTTTTTCTTTACACGTGCTTTTTGGGTGACTCAAAATATGAAAACAACTTCAACTTTGGAGCTAATAGTGCATAGTATATGGTGCATTCAAAAGGCTTTAATGAACCGAAGGGATTCACACTCAAATGTGAACCCACAGCTATTTTTGAAAGTACTCACATTTATTTGGTTGACAATTAGTAATATTACTATGTTCAAGTTCCCAGCTAGAATATATGTAATACAAAAGTCATTGCTGTTAAGACAGTTATGAATTATCATCCTACTTTTCAGAATTTGGAAATTGTAGAAGGTATTATATGAGTGGTTAACTATTTGAAGATTCAAAGGAAAAAAATTAATACAGTTACACTTTATTTTTCATGCTTTTTCTTCTATTTTTTTTTTTTTCATTAAATTCCACAGTCTAACTAATTTTTAGTGTGACTGGCAATTCTTAGGCTGTTCCCCTTCCTTAGTAATACTTTAACGCTGGAGTTTTTATAAAGATCTTTCATAGTCTTTTATTCCATTTTTCTGGAGATTTATTATTTGCTGAAGAGGTGAGTTATTGCTATAGACTGCTGTTGAAGAATATAAATGGATAAAACATTTCTCCCCTCTCCCCTGCTTTCTGTGTGCTGCTAGATCCTCTGTAAAGTTGAGTTGAAATAAAGCTTAGAAATGCTTAAGCACTATTAAAGTTAGTAATCTTTCTGCAAGCATGAGCATTCTGTAGCCACCTGTTATCTAGCTTTAAAGATGCATGCAAATATCCCATTTTGTGTCCAGTACAGTAAAATCCTGTTGAAGATGTCAGATAAGCATTCTATCATTTAGAAAAATAGAGAAGGCTGTAAGAATTAGTTGTATTTTATCCACAGTATAGAGGAACTATTCAGATTGTATGTCTCCCTTCTTAGATGAAAGGTGCTTTTAGGAGTATTACATAAACAGTTTCCCGTAATTTTGCTATACGCTATTTAAGCTTGGGATGCTGCTTTGCATCATGTGCTCAGTATATTATGACTAAATTGATCTCTTTAAAATCCCTTCAAACAAACAGATCAGTTAGTTCCCTGAAAAGGACAGTTGGACAACATTGATTTTTTTCCGTGTTCCTTTTCTATCATGTTTACTTGTGAGGCAGATGAAAGGTAATAGATTTACACAGATGAAAGGTAATAGGTTTACAGCTTCAGAAATTTGAAAGTTTGCATTAACCCACAGAGTAAATACAGGTTGAATAAAAGTGGTAGATTTTTTTTCTGTACAGGTGTTGAGCTATTTTGACAGGCTGGAGAGGTGGGCCCATGCCAACCTCATGAAGTTAAACAAGGCCAAGGGCAAGGTCCTGCATGTGGGTCGGGGCAATCCCAGGCAGATACAGGCTGGGCAATGAGTGGATTGAGAACAGCCCTGCAGAGAAGGACTCGTTGGATGAGAAGCCGAACATGAGCTCGCAGTGCGTGCTTGCAGCTCAGAATGCCAATCGTATCCTGGGCTGCATCAAAAGAAGCATGTCCAGCAGGTCAAGGGAGGTGATTCTACCCCTCTGCTCCGCTCTGGTGAGACCCCATGCACAGTACTGTGTTCAGCTCTGCGACCCCCAGCATAAGAAGGACATGGACCTGTTGGAGTGGGTTCAGAGGAGACCACGAAGATGATCAGAGGGCTGGAGCACCTCGCCAATGAAGAGAGGCTGAGAAAGTTGGGGGTGTTCAGCTTGGAGAAGAGAAGGCTCTGGGGAGACGTTATAGCAGACTTCCAGTACCTATTGGGGGCCTACAGGAAAGATGGGAAGGGATTGTAGTGACAGGACGAGGGGTAATGGTTTTAAACTGAAAGAGGGTAGATTTAGATATTAGGAAGAAGTTCTTCACTGTGAGTGTGGTGAGGCACTGGAACAGGTTGCCCAGAGAAGCTGTGGAGGCCCCATCCCTGAAGGTGTTCAAGGCCAGGCTGGATGGGGCTTTGAGCAACCTGGTCTAGTGGGAGGTGCCCCTGCCCATGGCAGGGGAGTTGAACTAGATGATCTTTAAGGTCCTTTCTAAGCCAAACCGTTCTATGATTCTAAAACTGGAGGAACCCAAAGACCTTGAAGTGAGGGACCACTGTGTTCCTGAACACGCGTGCCTTGTATAAGATTAAACGAAGTACAGTTTTTCATAAGCATCACAATTAAGAATGAGATTGAATAACTACAATTACATGCACATCTAAAAATACTTTGTTGTAAATCGCAGATACTTTTATTCATAGTCTATTTTTAAGAACCACCCCATAAACTCTGCCAAATATTTAATCTTCTGGTTTTTTTTTTTATGTGTTTTACTTCCCATTTTTAAATTCTGTAAAATTATCAAGGCTTCTAAATCCAATTTATTATTCATGCTCAATTAGTTTGATTCAGGAGAGATTCTACTTTGAATATCTAAATTGTTGTTTCATGTGAGTCCTGTAGTATTTTAAAGACTCAGCTTGTTAGTAGGAGACTTATTTTCAGTTCCTGTTAAGATAGAATTCTTTTTTTTTTTTTTAGTAGAAGTCAAGATATACAAAAATAGTGTAAAGTATTTAAATTATTGATGCTAATTATTATTTTTTTTTTATTTCTAAAGGAGTTGGATTTTTTCTCCTACAAATTCTTAATACAACACTCCGGAGGTTTTTCCCTCCCCAATTTCCACTGAGGAACCCCTATCTCCTGCTGCTATACCTTGTGCTGTAATTTATCAAAACTTGGTACCTTTTGCCATCAAGATTTTGGGAAGTGGGGAAGAAGTGGAAGAATGTCCTTTTGCTTACTGTTTTGGGACTGGCTTGGTTTAACTGATGACAGTCTTTTCTGTTAAAGTGATAACAGTCTTTTCTCTTGAAGATTACTTTTTTTTTTGTAGCTCATGGAATGATGATTGTGGGTTTATGACACATCTGAATGGATTTAATATCAGACTGTTGTCAAGGGAGCTTTCCTGCTTGTCTCTTATTTCCCAGTTCACTTCTTTCTTGCACCGGCAGTGGTGCTTGTGTCAGCCTGAGGTAAACTGATTCAAAAAAAGTGGCACAATAAATACACATACATGTGCATATACACATACCTATTTTCTCTGTCAGAGATTTTTGTTATTTACCAGTTTTGCTTACTGAACTGTCTCTCACTGGGGCCACACGAGTTTGGAAAGTTGGAAAGTGGTGATAAAAGGAGTCTTTCGGGGGAAAGGAGGAGGATTGAGGCTACCCCTTTTCAAAGAAACTGAGTGACTTAAGTCATTAAGCCCAGTAGTATAGACTGCTGTCCTCCCACTCCACCCCCTGGCCACAAATTCCTGTCCTTTGGAGCGTTGTACGTGTTTATGCAGTTGTGTGGTAAAACACACTAGAAAACTAATTGCATATTTGCAGAAGGAGACGCATGGTGTAGATTTTAGCCAGATCTATTCTCTGATCCTCTTCATCTTCATAAACTCATGTGCTGTCACTTTAAAGGCATCACGAACATATAGTTGAGGGGAGGGCTAGAGAAAAGAAGCTAACCTTGTGACAAATGTGGAATTAAGCAAGGTTAGGAAAAGTAAAGCTTTCCTCTCTGAATGTGAGCAGGTATCTATATTACCATGGTGTTACGGATTGATCAAAGGAGGTGATTCTGCCCCTCTGCTCCACTCTCGTGAGACCCCACCTGGAGTACTGCATCCAGCTCTGGAGTCCCCAAAGTAGAAGGACATGGACCTGCTGGAGCATGTCCAGAGGAGAGCCACGAGGATGATCCAAGGGCTGGAACACCTCTCCTATGAGGAGAGGCTGAGCGAGTTGGGGCTGTTCAGCCTGGAGAAGAGAAGGTTCGGGGGAGATCTTATTGTGGCCTTCCAGCACCTAAAGGGGGCCTACAGGAGAGTTGGGGAAGGACTTTTTAGAAGGGCATGTAGTGATAGGATGAGGGGGAATGGCTTTAAACTGGAAGAGGGCAGGTTCAGATTGAACATTAGGAAGAAGTTTTTCACTTTGAGGGTGGTGAGGCACTGGAAGAGGTTGCCCAGAGAGGTTGTTGAGGCCCCATCCCTGGAGGTGTTCAAGGCCAGGCTGGACGTGCCTTGGGCAACCTGGTCTAGTGGGAGGTGTCCCTGCCTATGGCAGGGGCATTGGAACTCGATGATCTTCAAGCTCCTTTCCGACCTAAACCATTCTATGATTTAGCTCAGCCAATCTAATGTCCAGCTCTGTTTAAAGGGGCAGTAATCTTCATCCCACCATACACAGGTCTGCGTTTCTGTTTCGTTGTTCGAGTTAAGATGTGTTTAACCTCATGGTGAACTAACCTATAAAAATATTAAAAGGTTCTTCTGCTTTTTTTTAAGCTTTATTTTGGGAGTAAGGGATAGGTTTGCATGGGGAACATCAAGGATTATGGGTAGGATTAGTTTCTGTTGGTTTCACTTTCAAAACTGTCTTACAAGGGGTCATCTGCATTTGGAGCACCTTCCACAGTGTATTGTAGAAGCTGAGAAAATACATTTGTTCAAAAAAATGATTGTAAGAAACAAACATTCAATTCATACCTTTAACAAATTATTTCACCTATACATACCATAACTGTACCTATGTTATGAAGGTTTTTTTTAAACTTACAAAGAAAAAAAAAATCCCATAGCCTTAAAGATTGATCTGGTTGGATCAGTTGTCCCTAAAGGCAGTTTACAGCATCTGTATGGGAAGGAAATAAGAAGCTTAGTATGTAAAGCCCCCCAGATTCTGACAGCCATTGAGCTGGTGGTTGCATCTGGATCATCATATTTAATACATATCTATTAATTTGCCTAAATACCTTCTTAAATACATTTATATTTTCAGTCTCTGTGCATTGTGCAGGAATTGCTCCATAAGTTAATTACACACAGTGTGGAAGTGTATATTCTTCTGTTTTATTTTAAGCCTGCTGACTGCTTGTTTCTTCAAACTGCTCTTTTGATGGTTTATGAGATAGAAAATGATTATTCACACTTTTTTCACTAATTTTCACTTGTTAACTTTAGAGGTCTTTCTGAT
Organism: Vanellus vanellus; assembly: GCF_965231255.1. Taxonomy (NCBI): domain Eukaryota; kingdom Metazoa; phylum Chordata; class Aves; order Charadriiformes; family Charadriidae; genus Vanellus; species Vanellus vanellus. The sequence continues at coordinate 162,447,708 of NC_138906.1, read as the reverse complement.
ACTATTATTTCATTTGTCTCTCTTCCGAGATGGAGGTCTCAGACATGTATCCCTTTTCCAAACAAAATATGTCTGTTTTGTTTCTGTTTTCTAGTTCTTTTATATCCTTTTTGTTGTCCATACTTAAAGTTGTAGGAGGTTCAAGGAATGTAGTGGGGATTTTAGTAGGAATTTGGTTGATGATGTCACCTGTTTTATTTCTGATCCGTTCCTAATAATTCCTTCCATTGTGATTACTTTTTAGACTGTTGATAAATATTGGAGAGCTGTCTGGTGAAGGACAAGCTACTTTTCTAAGGGACAGACTGTAAGAGATTAGAGGCCATCACTGAGTTTGAGCCAGAGATAAGGCACGCTGGTTAATGCTTATCTGTAGAAGTTGTTGTTGGAATGCCATGAGGAACTCAAATCTTATTACTCTTAAAGCAGATTTGCTTAGAACAGGTGATATTGACTGAAAAGATGAAAGCAAAAGGCATAAATAAAGTCTTGTAAACTAAAGTCCATTCTGCATTTAAAATAGACATATAATAGTGCTGGAGGAAGGTTTTTTTTTTTTTGAAATAAATGATCAGTACAGTTAACCTCTTTTTTTCCCCCCTGGTATTTGTATACTCTGATTTTTTGAAATGATTGTCTAGAGAAACAGGAAAACTTTTATCTTCCTTATTGGCATATGATATTTTTAATGGAAAAACAGACCTTATATCTGTCTGTTTGCTGTGTTCTTACACTTTTCCCTAGCCTGTGGCTGCTTTTAGAGACATGAACGTTGAGGGCATTTTCTTGGGATACATGGGTTCACTACCCATTAGATTGGGTAGAGCTTAGAATCCCAAGTTTCTCACTTCCCGGACATATGTTTTAGTCATTAGTTTTGATACAGTAGTGATTGCTGTGGCTACTGGTCCATTAGTAGCCCGTATTTAGGCAGTATCCCAAGTGGATGGAGGCATCTAATGTTTCTTAATGCTTTGGTATCTTCCAAAGATAGGAAGTAACCACGTAACATGAGAGGGTGTGCATTGCCCACTCCGAGCAAGTACTCTGTTGCTATGTTTGAAGAACTGGATCTCCCTCTTTAGGTTTTTAGAGGTGTTTTTCTCTCCACTAACTGCATAGGGAATCTAGAGGCAGTAATACTAGGATGACCTGGAGCATTCTACCCACTCCAAGTGTACAAAATACTGGTTATTTAGTACTTACCTAGTTCACCTAACTTAGGTGATTAAAATTTGATACTGGTAGCACAAAAATCTGTTAAACAGTTCAGCAATCTTTTCAGGAAATGGTCAAACATCCTCAAAGGCAGAAGGGCACAGAGGAGGTTCAGTGCAGAGTCTTTAATGAGGAGGTTCATCTCCCATTCAGGAAGTGGGAGGCCTGAAAGAGGTAGCCATGCGTATAGAGCAGTTCAAGATGTTTTCTTTAAACTGAGTTGTTCTAAATATAGAATTTGCTTGTATTTTAAAAATACTGAAATATGGTGTCCAGTGTCCGTTTTATCATCTTTTTACTGAACCCACTGATTGAACCATGTCTCCTGTACTGTAATGACAAGCTCCTGTCTCACTGGGCTACTACAGTGCAATTTGGGAGATGCAGTCCTGCTGGAGAACCTGGCATTTGTGGGAGAGGGAGTGACAGGATGAATAGAAGTGAGAATGTTCTGGTAACATTTAGGTTTAAAGCTTGGAAGATTGGTTCTGATCAACTGGCAGAATCTTTAGTACAGAACTGAAGGCATTATTAAAAAACAGTAGTCCAAAAAGCTACTTTTAGATCCAGCCAGTTCGGTGAGCAACAGAGCTATTACAGTCTGTTTATTTACATAGTTGGCCGATGTCCCATCTTTTACAAAAAGCTTCAATAGCCTTATGTACTCCCAAATGGCCTCTTCTCAAAATACCTCCTTTCCCACTTTAAATCTCTCTGAAGGACCCGCAGGATCTCCATCTTTCTCCCTTGTCTTGTCTACAGCACTGCTTTCCTCAACTTAAAGTCCCCAAGTCTTTCACATGTGTTGTTGGGTAACCCCCACTTATTACTCATTTTTCCCGTATACTGTACCTGCCTTTTTCCTGATGCTTTTGCTGTTCTGCAGGCTAAAAGTTTTCTTAGGGAAACTAGGTTTAGTAATTTGCTAACCAGATAGTTTTCTTTGGACTGTGTACTCGCTGTGGTTTAGTTTTGTTGTTCTTATAAGTGTTGCTTTAGAGACTTTATGTTAATACTGCATATATTTTTGTAAATAATATCTTCAGGAACCTGCTGTTTGAATGGAACAAGAATTAATTTCATCCTTTTGTTACAGGAATAGCTACTGAATCATTCTTTGAACTTTCTTCTTTCTATTCAGGTGTTTCATTTTATATATACTTATATATGAATGACAATCTGTTAAAGTATGTTGAGGATGTTGATTCTGTCTTTTGCTTTCTAGGCTTTCATGTCTCATTTCTTTTATTTTTTTTACAAAATTTTTCTTCTGTCACAAAAGTATATTGTACTTTTTTTCTCCTCAGCTTCTAATCAGGTGAATTGAAATGAGATCAGATTCTAATGTAATATTCAAGAAAAAGAAAATAAAAGGAACTTACCAAATATCAGTTTTACCTGAATTTGTTAACTTCATAGTTTAATTCAAATACATTTTCATGTGCAACCTCTCTTACTTCCTTGTCCCCAGTATATAATAGAACAATCTTTAATTACAGGTCCTGTAATATTCTATTTTAGGATGGATGGCTGTTCATCTATTATTACACATTCAATGTCTTGTTTTCTTTTTGTTATTCGATATATGGTCCCTCATTTACTATTTGTTTTTCAGTATCAGACCAGAAAGCAAAAATACTTTTTTTCCCAAGACTATTCTGTGGTGCTTGTTAGTAGAATATGAAGATTTCACAAATATGTTTGTAATTCTAATATATATGTGAATAAATACATAAATATACAAATGTATATAATTTCAACTTTTGAAGATAATAGCATTCCCATTGTACACATGGGTTAGATGAGTTACAGACAAAGAACCAATCAATAATGTGTGCTTGCTTTGGTATACATGAGGTTTTGTGGTTTTGTTTTTTGGTTTTTTTTTTTTTTTTAGCGTATATTGGTATTTCTATGGATTTTCATTACCTTCAATGTTAACTATGGCTGCCTGGCATTAAGTTTTTCCTGCCACTGTTCAGAAAATAAAGAGCACCCAGCTAAATAATCTCAACTCAATTACTTTTCAAAAGATGCTTCTTTGTGCCTCAACTAACTGTAAAGCTCTGAGGGATAGAGTCTGATCTTCCTGTGTTCAGTGTAGCCCCTTCTCTCCTGCTTCTAATGGTGATTGAGAAGTGCACATATAACGTAATCTTTTATTCTGAGGGGGTGGCAGCATGCCCCAAAATATAAGCAGTAAAATATAGGTTCAAGGAAAAGATGTGCAGACTTTCAAACGTTAGACTAACCAGTATCTTTTCCCCAGCCTCAGTTGTAGAACTGTTTAAAGGCCTTGGCTGAAGTTTTCAAAGGATGTCGTATGAGGCAGAAACAAACAAACAAAAAAATCATTTTGAAAAGTTACATTTTTTTAAAGGTGGAAGTATTTGGATATAAGATCTCATAATAGTAGGCATCGAGCACCATGAATAACCCTCAGAACTAGCGGTCCTAGAGTGTTATTTAAGCAGATCTGTGGTGTAAGTACTGATGTCTTCTGGAAATGTATCTGTCATTTTACAAACATGAATTTAACAATAGAAACTAAAATAGTTGAAATAATGATTACAGAGCTTAATGGTTTTTTTTTTTACGCGTGTATATTATAGACAATGCACATTTTCATATGACAATTTTTGTTCTTGCTTCTAGGAGCCACAAAAATTGTTCCTGTTGAGGCTGCTCCCCAAGAAAGTGAACCCGCAACTCCAGAGGCAACAATTCAAGACCCCTCACAACGAAGAGGATATCAAGAATATGCCATCCAGCAAACCCCATATGAACAGGCAATGAAATCAAGCAGGTAATTTTGAAGTTCTTTACATTTGTGTTCATGCAAAATATGAATTAAATGCTTCCCTATCCTTTTTGATGAAATTAAAATATTTTCTGAACCTTTTAAATAAAGGAACAGCTGAAAATAATCGGTACGACAATAAGTTGTAGAATTTAAAAAGTCTGTGGAGAACACCTTTTGAAAATAAATTAAAGTAACCATTTCTGTCCATTATGAATACCTAGGGAAATTTTGACAACATATGTCACCAAGTTTCAATATTGTAAATGTAACTGGTTTGATTTCTTTTTAGGTTGGGTCCAACTCAACTGAAGATTTTTACATGTGAATACTGTAACAAGGTGTTCAAATTTAAACACTCCCTCCAAGCGCATTTGAGGATTCATACAAATGAAAAACCTTACAAGTGTTCGTACTGCAGTTATGCCAGTGCAATCAAAGCCAACCTTAATGTTCACTTGAGGAAACATACAGGGGAGAAGTTTAGCTGCGATTATTGTACGTTCACTTGTCTCAGCAAAGGCCATCTCAAAGTCCATATTGAAAGAGTTCATAAGAAGATTAAGCAGCATTGTCGCTTCTGCAAAAAGAAATACTCGGATGTTAAAAATTTGATCAAGCATATCAAGGAAACGCATGACCTTCAAGATAAAAAGGTGAAGGATGTTTTTGATGAACTTCGCTTGATGACACGAGAGGGCAAAAGGCAGCTACTTTATGACTGCCATATTTGTGAACGCAAATTCAAAAATGAACTCGATCGAGACCGTCACATGCTTGTTCATGGTGATGAAAGACCCTTTGCTTGTGAGCTCTGTGGTCATGGAGCCACTAAATACCAAGCCCTTGAGCTTCATGTTCGAAAGCATCCATTTGTATACGTGTGTTCTGTGTGCCTGAAGAAATTTGTCAGTTCCGTCAGACTCCGTGCTCATATCAAAGATGTCCATGCAGATTTGCAGGAGACTTCTGTTTTTAACAGTTCTATCAATCAGAGTTTCTGCCTGCTTGAGCCAGGTGGCGATATCCAGCCAGAAGCCCTTGGAGAACAGCTAGCACAAAGTGCAGCTGAATCGACTATCATGAGTACTGATGCTATTAATACACCACAGCCATCTGCTTGTAAAGGTGAATCAACAGCTGCAGATGTAAACCATAATGGTCAACATAATGGTGACTTAAAAATTGATACGGTCCCTTTGTTAGAATTTGAAAACCCTCCGGTGGAGAATGTAACGGAGATGCTGTGTCAGACAACAGACATAGAAGTCCCACACATTCAATCCCGTGTAGCATCAGATTGTTTTCTACTCAAAAACGGTACTTCTGGTTCTGATGAGTTAAAAGTTTCTTCGGCAAATGAAGAGGAAGTTAATCACTGCAGTTCTGTAAATGAGCAGGGTGAAGAAATGCAGCTTTTGCTGTCTGAAGACAAAAGTTTAAATCCAAGTCAGAACAATGCAGTGAATGAGAACATTTCAGTCTCTGAAGAGAGAAATCATTCTGTTCCTTCTAGTGAATCTGAAACAAGCGATCTGCCAATTCAAAATTCAACAGAAACCACAAACCCTTTGCCAGCACCAGAAGCTAATGCAGCCCTCAGTCCACAGGCAGCCTCTTCCAATGCAGTTACATCAGACGGCGGGAGCGGAGCTGCTGCCTTTATGCAGATCTTGGATAGCTTGCAGAAGAGACAAATGAACACAGAGTTGTGCGAGAGGATAAGGAAGGTTTATGGAGACCTAGAATGTGAATATTGTGGTAAGGAGCAGTGGGATTATGTTTGGTGTTTTTAAATGTTACGTAGTGAGCCATCTTTTTCCTGCTTTTCTGGTTTATAGTGTTTGATCTATTTGTGTATCTTTGTAGCAGTATTAGTTTTGTAGGTCAGTACGGATTCAGGGATCCAGCAAGACTTAGTTCGTGCTGTATAACTAGTGGGAAATGACTCAAATATCCTCAAAAAACCCCACTGGTGGAGTAGAGCATACCAATTTCTGTTGATGTGAAATTTGATAAAATTAGATGATTTCTGTCCACATGCCTGTCCCCACATAACAACTTCACTGGGGTCAAGCACAGCAGATTTAGGCAAGTGATCAGCATGTGTCAGTCCATGCTTTAATGCTTAAGCTTCATTATCAGCTTAGTATAAAATTCAGAGTCTTTTTCATATAGTGTGGGAGGATGTATGATAATATACATTCTGTGCAATCAATACACATACTGGCATATTTTTGTGTACTTGCTGTGAACCATTTTTTTTTTTAAATGAAAATTTTCGTTATGTAATATGAGATCAAGACTGTTCTGATTGTGATTGGTTTTTTGAATTTATGGAAGTGGGAGGAATACACCATTCCCATTTATTCTAAATGCAAGATTTTGTGTTTATATAACTGGAAAGGAAACACTTTGGGATTTATCTTGTAGCCTTCATGCTTGAGAAGGGAAAGGAATCAAAGTTTGGGGAAAAAAAAGTTTTGAAATACCATAACATTGTACATTAGGTGCATTGCTATGGACTTTTTCTTTTTGGTGCCATTATGTCAGAAAAGCTTTTAGGAAGGAATAACATGAAAGTAAGTAACAGAAAAGATTTTGACAGTCTCTTTTAGTGTACAGTTGCTTTCAGATCCTTTGTGTAGGATAACAGATTTAAATGACTTTCTTATCAGGAAAAAGATCATTGATATGTATTAAAGTTGCCCTTGTTAGGCTGTTTCAGGACATAGGACATCTTTTTAGACAAAAGTCGGCTTTGTAAACATATTTTCAGTAGCAAAGCGTCTTTAATGAAAACTTGTCTTAAAGACAAAAGGGACAGGATTCAAACTGTGTTTTGCCCTGAAGGAAAATCAGGTATGTATTGGCATTTTCACTAACAATTGTTTAGAAATTACTTTCTTCATGTCTAATTTTATTTTCAGGCAAATTGTTTTGGTACCAAGTGCATTATGACATGCATGTTCGTACGCATACTCGAGAACATTTATATTACTGCTCCCAGTGCAATTATTCTTCCATCACCAAAAACTGCCTTAAGCGTCACGTCATTCAGAAACACAGTAATATTTTGCTGAAATGTCCGACAGAACATTGCGACTACTCTACTCCAGATAAATACAAGCTCCAGGCACATCTTAAAGTTCACACGGAACTGGTACGTAATGAACAGTTTGTCTAAATTTGGTGTCATCATCATAATGTTTGGAATTGTGTGGCAATATTTGAAGACATAGGTAAGAGTTCTTACCCAAGTGCTCTCTGTGTACTTCTGTGCAGGGAATACATGAGTGACAGCAACTATATAATTGGTCCCTCTTTTAGTAATTTCCAGGAGAGTATGTCTGTATCCATTTTTTTCCTTTAGTTTTCTCAGTATTCTCAGATTTTGGGGGTTTTGAGAGAATACAATGAGGTCTGGTACTGTTGTTACTTTACATCATTCAGTGGACCTGAATTCCCTTCCTTCATAAATAGATGACTGGTAAAATGAAAATATGTTCCTCTCTTAATTACTATAGACAGAAGTTTAAGTTTTTGAGAAGAGCTATTGGGAGGGAAAAAAAATTCCAGCTGCTTGCAGCCAGTCTCTTTGAACATCTGTAATTTTCTGTTGTGGTTACAAAGATGAAGAGATGATGTTTTAAAGGCTCCTGTCTTCCTCAGTGAGCCTTCCAGCTCTGAATGCCATTGTGTTCAAAACAGGTCTGGTCTACTTCTTCAGCGTGCCCTGTTACATGTTTTCTTTGAGACCATGCGAAGGGCTGCAAGCTGGAAGCCCTCTTTGAGCAAGCCACTGCTTTGTGATCTTGCTCTGATCCAACATTGTAACATGAATAATTTTTTGAGGAAGAATGTTTTCTACATCAATCCTGCTTGCATTGTTTCAAAAGTATGTGTTTAAAAACATATTATGGTATTCAGAATAAGAAATATTTTAAAACTAAGGAATGAGATTTTTATTCTTCATTGTTAAGATGCTTTTTTAGAAGTGAAATTATTTACATGCTTAGTCTTGCAAGAAGCAATCTAGCAAGAAGCAAGATTAAGAAAAAACAATTATTTTCACATTGTATATATATGATATTCACACATCAGTCTTGCCTTGCTTTTTCTTGTTGATGTTTTATTATTTTCCATAAGTAGCCCAAATAGGGTAAGCTGTGGTAAGAAAAGGTCCGCAGGCCATGGACTTCTTTTCCTACCACATGGCAGGATTCTTTCTGCTTGCAAGATGTAGTTGATCAGGGACATTCTAGATTTGTGTATGCCCAAAGAGGTTACAATGTGCATACGGTCACACATGATATGAATACAGGTAAGTTCCTTCTTGTTCCCAATTGCCCTCTAGAAACGGGTGTTTGGCAAGAGCCTGCTCTCCCAGAATAATTAATTTATTCCACTTTTGACTGTAGTTTTTCCTGAAGGCCATCTGGAGTGCTTATGTGGAACATATTAGTTCATACGATTTTATATGAAGATACTGGTATTGAAGTACAGTTTAGGATTTTATACAATGTTTGACAAGCATGCTATTTGTAATTAAACTTTCTTGACTGATAGAGCCAGAAAATTGGCATGAACTATGTCCTTGTGATTTGGGTTATTAATAATTTATGTGGTAAAATACTTCCAAAAGGTGATTTATCTTTTTCCTGAATTTATTCTTATTCCAGCAGAGGAGATAAGGATGCCAGTTTCTTAATAGCAACACTCACTCTTCTGTCCTTTAAGAACAAGAAAATGTTCACATAGAACACCTTTCTTCATTCTTTGTGCAACATTATTATTTTCACTGTCATTGTCTTGTGAATAAGTTTACAGACCCTTGATAGAATGCACCACATAACGACAAATTCCTCCACGTGAGAAAGCAACATCACAACTCACTTAAAATACTGTGATAAATACTGTTGTCACACTTTCTTTTACTAGTGAAATGTGATGGTTGAATTAAGGATTCATGTTGATTTTTTCCCTGGATGTGGACAATTTCTGCATAGCTACTTTAAAAAGCTGTTAACAGGCTGTGCCTGTTGGTTTCATGTCGTCTTCTGCAGTCAGTGGGTAGGTTCTTGGCCAATATTTCCAACAGCTAAAGTTCCTTTAAAGGTGTTTGTAACAGAACAGAACACTTCATCTCCTACTCTTGTTAAACATTACTCTTTTGTAACTGCAGGACAGCTTTAAAAAACAAAATAGGTGACACAAAAGGGAAGACTTTTACCCCCCCCCTTTTGTCCCCTAATTCTGTAGATATTTTAAACAGAATCCGAATCTGTCAAGAAATGTGCAGAAAGCTCACATAATACACATTCTTTTAGGCTGCTTTTGAATTTATTATGATGTCCACCTGATTGCAAAAATCTGTGTAAATGATGTCTGAGAGTACTTAAGACAAAAGAGCCTAAAATTAGATATCCTATATCCTCATATAAGAACCTGTTTTTCAAGTGTGATGAATGTCTGACAGCTCCCACCAGGAAGGTCATTTTCCTGATACTGAATAAAACTGAGAAAATACATTTCAGGATTAATAACAGCGTGACAGCGAGATCTTTCAGAATTATGCTTACTGATGCTTAATCTCAAATATATTTGAGTATTTAAATGGATTGAAAAAATCATGTATTGGAATTTACTCAGTAGCTAAACTTGGCAGTTCTGATATTGGCCTTTGCTCCCACTGCTCGGTGTATTTACTTAATGCATACCTCGCTGAATAGGACGACTCCTTCAAAAATATAGTACTTTAGCACAGTACTTGATGCACAGTTAAATGTGGAAAACTACTTTAATGTTGATTTCAGTTTGCAAAATCAATACTTAATAAAAGTTAAATTTAAACCTTCCCCAGAGATAGTTGATATCAAAATCTCAGTTGAGTTCATTGTATGAATGTGTGTCTTTCCTTACCTTGTTGCTGGCTGCTTTTCAACTGGATCCTTGTCTTAATTGTTGAACAGGATAAACGATGGTTAACAAAGAGCAGCTTACTGTTCATCGATGTTACTCAGTATGTAGCCACTCATTTTATTCTCTATGCATCATCCAATTCTTGCACTGAATTTGGGATTGGTTATTCCCTGGGGGATGGTCATGGAGACTGGGTATGTGCTGCCTGTTGCCTCAGTATTGACGGCACATCATTGTTACAGGGAAGATTTTTAGTTTTGAAGTCTGGGAATTGAGGATCAACTTGTTTTAAAACCAAAATTTTGCATATATTTTCTGATTTTCAGTACCTATCTTTTACCTCTAAGGCTTGTGTAGTGGCTTTTGACAATTCTTGGCACTTATGGAACTCTTTAGAAGTTCAAACAATGACATGTGTGAATCGTTTCAATGTGGTAGTACCTAGGAAAGGGGTGGGCAGTTTATAATGACGTTAGAGTAATTTGTAGTTATGAATGAGCTACTGGTAACATTAGGGACCAGTTGCGGAACTGAACAATGCTGATGTAGGTACCAGAGTTTGTTTACAACCTCCAGTGGGTTTTACAATGCTGAAATAATTTTAAATCTATATATATAATTGATACTCAAAGATAAGCAGCTATGTAAAACTGGAGCTCAGACCCAGAACCGCCACTTGTTCTTAAGTGCCTGTGTCTGCATTCACGTACATTTCTGGATGTAAACGTTTCTTGTCTTTGGAAGCGTGCTTAGAAATTTTATTACGCTGCTGACCTTTCATGTAATAGCGTAGTTGGAGCTTTTGGTAGGAAGTGAGACACTTGGGCTCTGCTTGTTTCCCCTTCCTGAGGAGTATTCATTTTCAGACCATCACTGGTCTGGCGGTGATACCTTTACCTGTGGAGCAGATGCCCCTGTGTACTCAGGAATGCAAGGTACTGGAGAGGGAAGGAATTAACCAAAGAATCTACGGTCCAATGGTCAGGCACTCGGTTAGAAAATGGGTTTTGTTCTTGGTCTTTGCTTCCATAATGAGCGTCAGCTAGCCATTCGTTTTTACCAGTGGTTATTTCACAAAAAAATGTTTAAGCAATACCGTATGCAGTTTCTTGTCATTTTGTGAGCTGTGATTTCTGCTGCTTGCTGGACTTCATAAACATCTCTAACCATTTGCAAATTTTGGTGTAGGCTCCTTCACACGTGTGCGTAACCACCTCCTCGGTATATCAGATCCATTTACCTATGCTGCGTTTTAATAAGACATCAGCTAAATTCAGCAATCTTTTGTGAACATTTTGATTTGAACATCATGACAACTGTGGTGAAGATTCGGGACATCTTCACTCCTCAGAAGCGTAACTCAAGGACCTAATTCTGTTCCCATAGACATTAGAAATCAAACTTCTGTTGATCTGAGTAGGTGTAGGACCAGGCTTTGGCTCTCTATTCCTCTACGAAATCACACAATCAAATGTTGTGTTAATTACGTTGTGGGAACTTTTGCTGGAAATGCTCTCAGAGTACCAGTATTCAGTAAAGCTTGGTTTTATTTCCTGCTCATAAAATCATGTCACTGCTGCTAAAAGGAGGGCAATGGATTATTGATTTCTATAACATATTTGTCTATTTGGAGCCTGAACACTTTTTATTACGGCTGTAGTCTTAATTTTACACTATTAATGAAATTGATAACAAAGCAGGGGTTCACACAGTCTCTTTTGAAATTAGTGGTAGAATTGCCGTGTAGATCATATAATATATGATCATATGTATTCTATCTGTGTTTATAAGAGAAGGTATTTGTATCATCAGAATGTCTCTTTACTGATGAGTGCAATAGAATAGCTGCTGATGTTTAAATAAACTTCGTAGTGGCCTGTTGGTTTAAATGCTACATATACAGAAGCTTTTCATTTTTCTTTTCATGACTGTATACTAGTACACCTACCCCTTGAATTATCTTGAAATACATGCCTTAGGGAACAAAATTCTCTTCAGAGAGCTGTAAATTGGTAATGCAATATAGTTGATACCTTCTTACCACAATTTTAATTCATTTATATAAAGAGAAAGATGTTGTGATTCCTATGTAAGTGGCCTTATTTTATAATGAAACATAACATAAACAAGAAAATTCTGTGATAGTAATAGGTTATTTTTTCACTGAGTTTAAGAATATTTATGGAACTAATTTATTCCTGATTTGTGGAACGTCAGCAGTACTTTGTCAGAAATATATTTTGGAATTATTTTAAGTTTCTTATATTTTCTCAAATTGGCTATTAGGGGGATTAATCAAATCTCAGGAAGTGTGGAAGTGACTTTGAAATTTAAGTAGCTTATTGGACTAGGCAGCTGGTCTCAAACAAAGGTAGATCCGTCTCTCTTGATACTTTGCTTCTGTTTGTGTCCTTCAAAAATAACCCCTCAAAGGCATTTAAAATGCAGGCACTCCGATAAGGTGTAGGATAAAGAACTTTTATTCTTACCAGAGGAAAACTTGTATGCTGAGAATGTGATGAAGGTATTAGTACAACCTCAGTCTAAGTCCTTCAAAGTGTCTCTGTCATCGCCTTGACAAGGGCACTCTGATGAGCTAAAGCCGTGGTGGGGGAGACCTTCTTTGGGGCTCTGAGTTGTGACCTGGGTGCTCTGAAATACTTCATTTGCAACAGAGGATTTCTTACAGGCTGGTTTTGAGATGGATGGGATTACACTGAAGGACCAGCACTGTCACAAGCTCTCAGGGCAGCAACAGAACTACACTTAAACATTCAAAACTGATAACGTAAGCTCCAAAAGTCTGTAGCATTGACCCAGACGAACAACCGTGAAAGGTTTGGCTTCAGCTGGATGCTTTCTGTGAGAGACTGGAGCTTAACAGATACACCTTGAAAGCAATCCGTTTGTTGCACTACAAAAGACCCCCCCTTTTGAAGATCATTTACTGCAGAACTTGGTATAGATGACTAACTGCTTGAAGAAAGTTTTTTGGAGTATTTTGGTTTTAAAAAATTTTGTTACCATCATCATGTGGAAAGGTGTTTTCTTGGTGCCCATGCTTTCATGTTGCTCTCTAGCTCTTCATGCATTTGCTGATGATTTTGATGTTTTCTCTCAGGCATAGGCTTATAGCCGTGCCTTCCTGAAGAGCGCTAGCAAGAATGTAAAGTTGTCACAATTATAACATTTTACTTAAAGCAGTGTGTGTAGAGTGGAGTGTAGGTTTTTGTTTTGTTTTTTTGTTTGTTTGTTTGTTTGTTTTTTCCTTATTTAACTTTATGAAACAGCAAGGTGTATTTGTCCTAGTGTTCTGAGCACACTGAGGAATACTTACTACAATGAGTATTAAACTCCAGCAAGATGTAACTGTACATTAAAAGTATACTATTTTTTTTTTTTCATTTGTTGTATATTTTGAAACCAGTTATATAGCAAGTTTGAGGAACAGACTGAGATCTGTGAATAAACTTCAACTGGCCCTTCAACAGCCCCTAAATGATACTGTGTTTGTGTTTTTCTTATACACGCCAAATTACAAATGTGGTCATGCAACCCAGTCTTTGAAAAGGTGCAACCATTGCTATAGAGCTTTACTAGAATTAGTCTACCAATTTTCATTTGTGCAACTTGTTTATGTAGAAGTCCAAAATCATCAATAGCAGGTTTAGGGATAATAGTTTATATCATTTGAGAGCCCATAATTCTGCAAATTAATAGCTCATTCTGGAGGAGGTTTTGTCAGCCTTGTAGGCTCCAGCTAGTATTCTCTGCTGTTTCTTCTTCGCCTGAGATTCTCAGGGCTCAAAATGGTGACTACCCCAAGTCCATCATAGCAAGATACTCTCCTTGCTCTACTCAGGGTGGTAATCCTTTAGAAGCTGCCATCCCCAGTCCCTGGTATAGGTTTTCTGGCAGGAGCGAATGACCTTCTAAAAGCACAGGCAGAATTCTTCTTGTGCTATTGTTGTATTAATGGCAATAAGAGCTTCATATTCCAGATCCTACTATCATTAAATTATTTATTGCTATTTCAGCCCATGAGTTCTAGGGCTACTTCTGGTTTTAACTTGTAGGTACTTCAACACAGGGATTTGTTTCTCAGAGGTACATGATACTGAATGCAAACACCTGTATCATATTCCAAAACCTGTTTGCCATGAAAACTCATCAGTTTTTGCTTCTTTTTCTTTTGAGATGACAATTTATATATGTATAACTGTGGCGTATAGACAATAATAACCTCCTTGTGCGTTTTTCCTTGCCATCCAGTGATGCTGTTTGATCTTGGGTCAGAAACTGGTAGAGTCCAGGATTCTTACTCTCCTGTTAACTCCAAATTTCTCTTTCATAACACAGGGTCCTGTCTCTTTTTGATACAGTAATCTTCCTTCCACACTCTTCAAGAAGTTTTCTGTCCTCTTGAAATAACTAGTGAATTATCTGTTCTGTAGCTTCAGCTTGCCTTTTACAGTGATCTCTTGGTAGTTTGGTAGGTATGCCTCTCCGTCCAGGTAATACGTTATCTGGTTATCTGCCTATTTGTCAAGACTAACTGGACTTTCTTCACTCCATCTGTTGTTTTGATAATCTGTTCATATGTTAATCTGGCCAGTGCAGAGGTGACTAGATAACCCACTCGTTTGATTGAGCATCCAGTCTGTTGTGTCAGCAAAGGCTTCTGGAAAGAGCAACCTCTTCAATTTATATAATAAGTGGCAGAGATTATTGTAAATTGGATAATTTACCAATTAATGGAGAAAAGTTCTACATTTTTATGTGGAGTTAGATACGTTTGTAAAAACATAAAAATTACGATTACACTGAAATTGCACGTAGGAAGAAATTGCATCAAAACTCTCCAATTTGTTTGGTGTTAAATCTTTTACACCAATGACACTGATAAAAGCCAGAGTAGTCTGTGAGTTTTTAAATCAAAATAGTAGAATAATACTTCACTGGTAATACAGCAAATGCTGAATATTTATAGTTAGAAAAGTAGACACTGAATAAGTAATGTCATCTGTCATTGTTAAGTCTTCTGCTCAATTTCTGGCCATTATAAATACGCATACTGGTGGATGTCTTCAGAATAGTGAGATCTTATCCTTAGGTTTCAGAAGGGTGGACTTGTTTTTACAACTGAAAAATCCCTGAATATTACTGCTTATATCAAATACATTTTTTCTGTTATGTGACTTGATCCTTCAAGTCTAAAGAGTCAGTCAGAAGATAATGCTTGCATTTATTGTGCATTTTCTCATGTGCTGTAACTTGGAGCCCTTCATTCATGAGGATTAATGATGTGCTTAGAATACTTTAATATTTCTCCTTCACTTATTTCACTATAAATATCTTCAATTTTTTCCTTAAAAACCGAACCTTCAATTATAACTTTGTTGAGAACCATGTATTACTGAATGATGACTGTAATGATTACACCAGTGGACTGGTAATGTAAAATCTTTCTTTCTTTCTTGCCTAAGGATAAAAAGAGTTATTCCTGTCCTGTGTGTGAGAAGTCATTTTCTGAAGATCGACTTATAAAATCGCACATCAAGACAAATCACCCTGGTAAGAAAAAATCAAGGAAAATTTCTCAATCTATTGCAATAAATAGATAAAGGTTTAGAGTGATCGGTGTAATGTGATTACATTCCAAATAAAGAGAAGAGTCTGTGTCTAATCTAACAGTTTTAGAGTAAGAATTGTATTAGGTTTGCAGATGTTAGAATTTAGAGTGAAAAAAAGTTATTGTTCTAGCTTGGGTGTTGTGGAGTATATCAGGAAATTGTGCTAAGAAATCTGTCTTCCTCTGGAAAAGAACTCATTTCCAAAAGAGGACCTAGGTGAATTCAAATTAAGCATTGGAAAGCTTAGAATTAGGCATATAGACATCCTGTAACAACCCATGAGACATAAAATTCCCACTGGCCATACGTAAACTGACAGGAATGCGTTTATTGCCCGTTATTTTGCCTGTAGGTAATTCACATGAATGCAGAGGTCCCTGAGCTGACCACGTGTGCTCAGTTAGCGTGTGGCGGGGCTTTAAGTCCAGAGCCAACTGAAGTCTGCAGCAGGGCTCTTACTCAAACCAGCTGTGATACAGTATGGACAGTTTTAAGCTGGAGCTGACAAACCGGGCTGAATCCAGGCTGACCACTGGAGTCACTTCAAACTCCGTTTATACCTTGCATTCTAGTGCCCTGATTTGTCAGAGCAAGCACAACATAAAATGAATGCAGTAAGTCGGTGTGGTGTACCTGAGTAAACGATCCTTTTTCAAATCTTGGGAACTCAATGCCAAAGTGCCCGGGTGACTGGTGCAGGGACTCATTTAAATCTGACTGATGAGAACTCAGTGGAGACGCGTTGGTGTGTCTGTACTTTCCTCCGCAGTATCTGTATTTTGTTGGATAAAAAGTCTGCTGCTACGTGGATGAAGGAGAGTTAACTGCATTGGCCGACATACTTTAATTAACTCATCTACTGTGTTACTACCTGACATAATTTGATATTAAGGAAGAAAATACCGGCCATGCTCAAACTGAGTTTGGGGAAGGAAAAATCCAATAAAAATGACGTAACTTTTCTTGTCTTTGTCTGAAATACAACATTATAAGTAATGCAGTAGTTTCTTATCTTCCTACTGCCACTAGATAGTGCTAGACCCGTGTTTTAAACAATTTCCTTCACTTTGATTTCAGACTAACTCTCACTTTAGCTCTCTAGTTACCAAACCTCTTTATTTTCAGACCACTCTACAACAGTGTGGTTGGAGGGCTTGTCATACATCAGGGGACGTGTCTGATGCAGCAAATTGAGATGAGGAAAGGCTTCTGTGCTATACTGTAGTCAGGAGGTATGTCACCCAGTAAGCATAGAAATCAAATCTCAAGAGCTGTGCCTATAAAACCTTTATGCTTTCTCAGCCAGGGAGTATAGGAGGCCTCCCTAAATAATGTGATCTGTGAACTAGCTGTACATTATGTACTGTGCCCTACGGGTTGCCATTGGTCTGCACTGATCCATTGTCGGCTGAATTATTAGTGTGTGCTGTGTCTGGGGTCCAGAAATGCCAGTTAACTCTGGAGCCCTGATGTGCTAAACTCATGCATTTAAATACTTTTGAACAGTTCATTTGGTATCTGAATCCCTTTAAAAGTATAGTGTAATTTTTTTGACCCAGGAAAGTGGGTTCTTTTAAACTCTGGGTTATAATAGAAGTAAGATTAAAAAAGAAAATCTACACAGCCTATTATTTTGTGTTCTCATTTCTAATTCGTATGTTGTAGGCGAGTAGAACTTAGAAGCAAAATACTGGATTTATTAGATATACCTCCACGGTACTAAAGAAATACTACATCTAAGATATGCCTATGCTATAGTTATGCAACAACGCAATTTTAATATATGGAGGAGAATTAACACACAAATCTTTTTCCTGTGCATGCTGTCCTTGTAATCAGGAGGAAATCCTTTATTCATACAACAGAATTACAAGCCAAATAAATGTATGGGGTCTGATGGTATAAACTATCAAGTACTGCAGTGGAGTGAGTGCAATTGTTTTTAAAAATGTAAATGAAAAAGAATAAAAAAGAAAGGAAAAATGGTTACCGTTAAAAGGAATTGAATTTTAAAATGACATATCAAAAATTAATTTGATCCAAAACCTGTTCATATTTATCATTAAAATGCTATTTCTGGAGCTCCCCTGTCCTTCCTTTCTTAATGTCATTCAGCATGACCCCTCTCTTGTCTCTTCTATTTCATCAAGTAGAAAATAGGAAATAAAACAGTACTCCTTCCTCTTCTAGGTTTACAGAGAATAGGAGTTGAATTCTGGTCCCATGAAATCAGTGGGACAAAAATCTCTGTAGACTTTGGTAGAGCAGTGTTTCAAACCAAAGCGATAAGAGAGCTTGACTTTATTGCCAAGTGATTTGGGTACTCAGCAGTGAAGGGAGGAGTCTTGGATTCTGGTCCCAGATCTCAGAATTATCTACCTTTCCATCCACTGTGATTTAAAGTGAAATTTGCTAATTGTCCTGAGCCATGAGAGACATCAGCTTTTACAAATCGCTCCTGAGCAGACATACTAACATGCAATCATGAATGAAGGATCTAAGCCAGAGAAGGCAGATGAGGGTTCAGACGTGTGTCTGTATTTTTCTTTTGGGGGTATTTTAGAATATATCTCTGCTCAGTTTATGGGCTTTTGTATTTCCCTTTTGAGTTTGTTTTTTTTCCTTGTGTGTATGAGTTCAGGCAGGATTTTTGATTCCACTCTGGGACCAATCACCAGGACAGTAGGTACGACAATTTATATTTGGTAAAAATCGAAGTTTAGACTGTAACTTTCAAATTTTATAATATTTGGGGCATAAGTCATCAGATTTCATGTCTTAATGTTTGAAGTGCATGAGTGCTGTACTTCCATTGAGTCAGGTGATAGCATTTTATTAATCTGAAATGCATTGATTAATTGAATTTATTTTTTAAAAGCATTTGGCAATTTTTTCATTATGTGTGTTTGGGACATTTTAGTTGAAACTTCATTATTTTGAGCTTTTTTGCCATGACAACCAAAAGATTGTATGAAAGAAAAACTTAGAGAGTTGATGTGTTTGGCCTGAATAAGCGAAGGCTAGGAGAGGAGTCTTAATTACTGTATTCAGCTATTTAACAGGAGATTAAAAAGAAGACAGAGTCAGAATCTTCTTGGAACTGTGCAGTGAAGGGACATTAATTGAAGCAAGGAGATTCTAATTAGAAGTTAGGAAAACAATTTTAACTGTGAAGGTGCTGAAACACTGGAATGGGCCAAGAGAGGTTGTAGAGTCTCCATCTTTGGATCTGGGTATGGCCCTGGGCAACTTCGTGTAACTTTGAAGTTGGATCGCCAAAGTTGTCCCTGCTTGGAGCAGGTTACCTTAGCGGTCCTTTTCAATTGCATTTATTCTTTGAGTCTGTTTTTAACTTTAAGGTTTCTGTTTATCAGGCATTTTGATCACTATGGCTGTGGCTGAAATGAATTGTCTTCAGATCCTTGACATCTGGAAACCTGGGGTGAAATCTTGAATAAAGTCTTTTGAAAATATTGAAGAAGATATTGAAAATATTGAAGAAAATATTGAAGTGCCAGATTAGCTTATTGGGAAAAGTCATAGTTGTAAAATTATTTCTAAGATGGTGGCGCACGCAAGATTTTTTTAAAATATTTCAGTTATATTTTTTTTAACCAGGCAGTAGGGACATGAAGTGCACAGATCAGGAGAGGAAGGACAGAACATCCTCGAAGCTCTTAAGGGAAAAAAATCCTTATGTTCTTTGCTCAGGTCTTGTCTAAGTGGCAGTAGGGGAAGTGGGGCTTTAAAAAAGTTGGAGTGAATCAGGATCTAGCTCTTCAATATTATTTATATAACATAGAACAAATTCCCGTATGTCCTTCCGGTCTTTATTACCTTTCACTTTTCTCTCAGAGGTTTCAATGACTACTATTTCTGAGATTCTTGGCAGAAGAGTTCAGCTGAAAGGACTTATTGGAAAACGAGCTGTGAAATGTCCCTACTGTGATTTTTATTTTATGAAGAACGGATCAGACCTTCAGCGTCATATTTGGGCTCATGAAGGTAAAACTCTGGTTTTAAGCTTTAGGGCATATAATCAGTCTCATATTCCACACAAGCTCTGCTGACATAAAAAGGAATTCAAAGTTATCACTGTACCAGAATAAAAAACTTTAGGCTACAGTAGAGGTTAAATAATCAGTTTAATAGATTCTGGATCACATATAGAACTGCACGCTTATAACATGAATAGACAGCTTAAATGTTAAATAATATTAATAAGTTTATGATTCCATTTTTTCCAAATCTTTTTCATAAATCTCCATAAAGTATTCTATAATAAATGTGAGTGAGGGGGAGTGAATTAAATACATGCTCAGTCTCTTAAAACAAGTAATTTTCTATAACTTCTCATGAATAACTGCTGCTACTTTCGCATTTTCCCAAAAATACTTGGTCTGGAAATCTATAAGTAAAACAATTGAAATCCAGTTGCTTTGATGTATGTATGTAACTTCTGTGTGTGTTTTAAATCATGCATTGAATCTGCCCAGAGAGGTTGTTGAGGCCCCATCCCTGGAGGTATTCAAGGCCAGGCTGGACGTGGCCTTGGGCAACCTGGTCTAGTGGGAGGTGTCCCTGCCTATGTCAGGAGGGTTGAAACTCGATGATCTTCAAGGTCCTTTCCAACCTAAACCATTCTATGATTCTATGCCGAGTGTGGCAGCTGGCTGACATGGACATAAGCAGTGATGAAAAACCTGTAAGATAATGGTGATGTTATCTATCACTTTTTAGTGAGAAATTCCAGTAATATGATAATGCACAGGTTAAAAATCCCTTGGAGTTAGAATCTATGCCCAGTAAAATCTTGTGTCTACTGAATCTGTCTATTTTTATAACAGGTGGAAGACCACTCATATGCTCTTTAGTCAGTTAATAGTTTATGGAACAGATTGCCTATGGTGTTTGAGCATTATATTGGACTCTTTAGCCATCCTTCTGCATAAAGGGAATAACGGGATTTGGTACTCTCAAACTGATGGTTTGGTTCCAAAGTGTTTGTTCCCATGCAGGTAGTTCAGACGTTGATACTAGTTCTCCATATTTGTTTGAGTGCTTTAACTATGAGCTTACTTGCCTGTGTACTGTAGTAGTGGTCCCGTAGTCTTCACTCCATTAAGGAGTTTAGGTAATGCAAAATTGTAGGCTTAAAGCAGTAACTTGTCTATTCTGTTTATTCTGCCAAGAAAGTTTGGAACTCATCTCATCTAACTAGCAGGAGAAAGAGGTGAATGGAAATTTATTCTCAAATCAAAGTGTGCAATCAAGTCTGCTTAAAGTAGGCTATAATTCCTCATGCTTGTAAATCTCATATTAAGGTTATGAATATCAATCTAAAACTGCCAGAGTCTCATGAAACTATTGAACTACTCTGCCAGTTCAGATTTATTCAACTTTTCTTTGAAGGATTTACTTTGTTCTTGTAGATCTTCCGCTAGATGACATACTGTGCGTATGTCTATTACATGCTTTGGACGGTTTGAGAGAAGTGAATTGTAAGTGCTTGTATCTTAGCAAGGGGGCAGAAAAAAAGTACTACTGTGTGAGCCATTAGCAAATCTGATGCTAATTAACAATAAAACACAGCTTTGGACATTTGACTTGTGCTTACATATTAAGTGCCTAATGAACCAGTCTTTCTAAAATAGGTTTCTTAATTTTTTATTATAGTATATAGAGGACAATAGTTATCTGATGACTTTTAGAGGGAGATTTGGTATGTACACCAGCTAGGCATCAACTTAGGCAGTCTGGATTCTACTTTTAAATGAAAGATGAACATACCAAGACCAGAACATTTGTATTTACTTGGTTAAACTCAGTAATTGGCTTCAGTAGGGAAGCATTTAATTCTAAAAGAACCCTTCCGTTCTCTTAGTAAGTTAAATGATGCTGTCAAGGGCTTGGTATCATTTATACAGATGCTACAGATGAAGTTTCTTAAATGTAGATATCCAAATTTTAAAATTTTGACCTTTTTGTCTACATTGCTCACATGATCTGAAATTTCTTTCAAGCAAATGTCCACTGTCTCATCAAAAGGTACAGCTTGTTTGTTTCATAGTGTATTTTTTTATTTATTTTTAGGTGTCAAACCCTTCAAATGTTCTCTCTGTGAGTATGCCACTCGCAGCAAGAGTAACTTAAAAGCCCATATGAATCGCCACAGCACTGAGAAAACGCACCTTTGTGATATGTGTGGAAAAAAGTTCAAATCAAAAGGCACTTTGAAGAGCCATAAACTCCTTCATACTGCTGATGGTACGTGCATGTTTGTTAAATCCAAGTTTATTTTAAGGCAATAAATACTGGCTGTACTGTAAGACCTTATTAACAAACATTTTTAGGTTGAACACTTAAGTTCTACTTACAAATTTTGTTTATTCCCGGGAGACACTGCTTGTGAAATAATCCAAAGCTTTGCAAAATTAAGACAGCTCTCTGGAATAGTTCATTTTTCTGAAATATTGGGTTGGCCTTACAGCCCTCTTACAGAGAACTGGTGATCTCAATAAAAATTTGAAAATACAAATAGTTCCATGTTTAAGTGTCTTCCTGCTTTCCTCTGTGAGAATATAGTTAGGAGTTGCCGAATCCAGTAGCCCAATAGAGGCAAGGCTGCTGCAGCTCTGTGTGCCCAGGTCCAGTCAGTGGCAAGCCTGAGCACGTGGTCCCTATAGGCACACGGGCCCTATAGGCACACATGCAGCACACGCATTTGCTCCATGATTTTAGTGTTTCTGTGATGATAACAGGAAAAGTGAGATGCGAATCCAGAAAAATACCATCTTTTATTTCAGAACTTGGGATGCAACAATACTTTATTTGTCTGTGATTATGAAAGTGAAGTAAATGATTTAGCAAGATAAGTTGTACAGACCTTCATTTTGACTTAGTAGTTTGATCGGTTTCCTCAGGCAAACTTGTGAAACTTCATTCCACTCTTTATGGGCCATGTAATTTAAATTTATTTTTTTTTTAAATTGCATATTCGTTAGCACTGTCCTTTCAAAGAAAGCGCACATGCTCTGATACATTTCTAGAATATATGTGAAGTTTTTGTCAGAGGTATTTTCACGAGGATGATCCAAGGACTGGAGCACCTCTCCTCTGAGGAGGGGCTGAGCGAGTTGGGGCTGTTCAGCCTGGAGAAGAGAAGGTTCCAGGGAGATCTTATTGCGGCCTTCCAGTACCTAAAGGGGGCCTACAGGAGAGCTGGGGAAGGACTTTTTACTCAGGCATGTAGTGATAGGATGAGGGGGAATGGCTTTAAACTGGAAGAGGGCAGGTTCAGATTAAACATTAGGAAGAAGGTTTTCACTTTGAGGGTGGTAAGGCACTGGCACAGGTCACCCAGAGAGGTTGTTGAGGCCCCATCCCTGGAGGTGTTCAAGGTCAGGCTGGACATGGCCTTGGGCAATCTGGTCTAGCGGGAGGTGTCCCTGCCTACGGCAGGGGGTTGGACTAGATGATCTCCAGAGGCCCCTTCCAACCCTGACCATTCTGTGATTTTTATGTATGCTTTTATCTGTATGTATAACATTAGTGAAAGTGATGATCCCTTTTACAGTGATATGAGGCATATTATAGGAAGCAGCTAGTTACTGTAGTATTACCAAAGTTACTGTAGTAGTACTATGAGTCAGTAAATCATTTGTTATTCAAAAAATATTTTCCAAGAATTTGAAATAACTTGGTCAATAACAAGCAGATGTTGCACATACATCTAAACTTCATATGGAAGAATTAACAATTCTACTTATCAAATGCAATCCCCAGCTGATTCCTGGCTAGGAGAAGAAGACAGGTTGTATTTGAATTAAAAGGAAATTTGGAGCATGATCAGACTATAAAGAAAAACAAAAAAGGCCTCTTTCTATGGTGCTGTAAAAAAATCTGCGTAGGTTTTGAAATGAAACCCCTTCTGTTTTGTTTTCACCATCTGGCATGTCCAAATAGTGAAATTCAGAAGTGGAAGTTGAATTTGTTTTTACCTGTGAGTTAGTTCTATTTCTTGAACGAAATCTAAATGTGTGTTAGTAAGTATTGCAATTCAGCTAAGGCTGATTTGAAAATTTGGCACTGCTAAGAACAGGACTACAGTTGTGCAGGAGGTAGCCTTGTCTGCGTTTGGTTTAAAGGTGTGCAGGTCATTTTTAAACATTTAATTGCATACGAGGAACTACAGTCTCTGATCGTTTACTGTTAGGTCAGGCTTAAGCATTGACTCCAGAGGCGATGTTACTACCAGGAGCCTTTTTTTATCTGGCTTCAGACCGTTGTCATCTTCCGCAATAACTTGTTGATCCACCTCCCTTTTTGACCGGTATAAATAAATTCCATACTTACAGCTATTTTGTCTTGCTTTTTGCACTTCCAGAAGTGTTCCAGGAAATTCCCTCTACCTTTGGAAAACGCGTTTTGCCAT
This sequence comes from Vanellus vanellus, assembly GCF_965231255.1. Classification (NCBI taxonomy): domain Eukaryota; kingdom Metazoa; phylum Chordata; class Aves; order Charadriiformes; family Charadriidae; genus Vanellus; species Vanellus vanellus. The sequence continues at coordinate 162,423,701 of NC_138906.1, read as the reverse complement.
TGGCTCCAGTTGGAACAGAGTCTTACTGTCTTTGGAGTCTTACATAATTTTCCTCACTAAGTCCACCCCAGTAAACTCTTCATGCATTTCAGACACTTTTAAAAATAAGATAACGTTTGTCACTAAGTATGTAATATATTATTTGTCAAGGGACTTTCAGCCACTTGAATGCTAACAGTTTCTTTTTTGCCTGGTGCCCCTTTCTCTAGTGACAGCACTTCAAAAGTTCTTACTAGCACACATCTAGTGTTCTTCAGTTATTTCACAAATAAATGAATTTGAAAGACGCTTTACTGTTTGAGACTTGTCTTCCTGACTTATGAATCCAGGCAATTTTTGTTCAAATATCAGCCCTGCAAGGTCAGTTTAACCAGTGGAATATAAAGGAGTTTTCTGTCTGCTTTATTCTTCTCCAGCAGACAGATATCTCAAGAGTGGCATGATAGAAAACAATCCCATAGTCCAGGCTTATTACTGATTGTGATTAGTAATGAACAGGAGAAAAAAAAAAAAAAGGTTTTCATTATTTAAATTAGATATCAGAAATTGTCTTAAGGTTTTTCTTAGGTGTGTTTTATGGAAAATTTCATACTCAGTATAAAATGCTTGTAACTTTTTTGAGCGAGATCCAGAATCTAAAGAACCTTGATCTCTTCAGGATAATACGGAATATTCTGTATTGTACTTCTCCATCCTTCCTTTAGGTTCTTTTCCTTTTGGGCTAGTTTTTAGCACATACTTATTCCACATCGGTCAAATACAATTTCCCAGCCATGGGCGTTTAATACAGAAAGACTGCATTCCTGTATTTCATGCGCCTTGTAATTTGGCTGGAGGTAGCAGGACGGGCAGAATCTGAAAGCCAAAATATGAAGAAAGGGATTATGCAACATAGAGCATAAAAAGGAAGGAAATTATGTTATTTTAAATCATAAGGGAAAAAAAAGATTTGGGAGAGAGAATGCTTTGAAGGGAAAGTAAGAGAAGCCTACAGAATGGTAATGTGTTTGGGAATTTCGCTCTTTGCAAAGCCACAAACAGCAAAAGGTGTTTCTCAAAAATGTCAGAGGGAATTCATTCCTATTAGAGAATCCTAAAACTAGATCATGACAAAATCTGACCACCTTGCCTTACGAAGGACTCAGACTAATGATTTCAGGGCCAAAAGCAGACTTTTAGAATCTCGAAGCCTGATCTCTTGCAGAATACAGGCCATAACTTAATCTAATAATTTTGCATCACATTTCTGCTGGATTATAGTATATCTTTTTAGGAAAGACTAATCAGACTTGATTTAAAGACTTCATATGACAGGACATCATCTGTTTTCTAAGTAAATTTTCATAGTCATTAATCATGCCTTCTGTTAAAAATATTGACTTTATTTTAGAATGAATGTTCTGAGCGTCAGCTTTCATTAGTTGAAATTCCAGTTCTTGTTCTTCAATTTTATTGTTGCTATTTCAGGTTGGAGGGTTAGTTCCTTCGGTATTGATGCCTGACTAGAAAGCTCACAGGCATGTAAAGAAATTTCAAGTATAATATCTTCTCTGTTGAACTTAAAGTAACACCTTTCTTTGGATGACACTTCTGAAGTGATTTTTTTTTTTTTTTTTTTTTTTTTTCACAAAGCAATATATATAAATTGCAGTGATTCTATTTAACATTGTGTTGAGTAGAAGACCTGCTTACAACACAGACTTTCGGTCTGCCAAGTACTCAAGAGACAGAGACTGTCTCAAATCTTTCAATGTTCTTTAGGTTGGTATATGAAGGAGCAATGTTTATGCAAATATGCACCCATTGTCTTTACCCCTCTTCCGGTCCACATGATGATTTTAGAAACAATTGATGCAGACAAGTAGAAGTCCAACAGTTACTTTAACTCTATATATTTTTAGAAAATTTGTGCCCAGTTACAATAAAGAGATATGAATCAACACTCTCCAAGAACAGGTCACAGAACCCAGCCGTTACCCCTTGTGTTTGGTACCCACCAGCATGTAATTTACCACATATAAAGTGTGAACTTGTCCCAGTATGCGCTTTCTCTTGCCTTGTGTGACTGTATGTGAGACTTAGGGCTACTGCAGAGATTTAGATGAGAAAGGACAAAATGTCATGGTGAACAAAGCAAGCAGGCATCATTCAATCAGATGTTGACGGAGCAATTTGTGCCCAATGTTTTAAAATCATGTAAGCAGAAGTGAAAGGTCAAAACACAAAACCTCTGTGTTATTTACCATTCTAATCTTTGTTTTCATCTATAGCATATTTTATTTCTCACTGGATCCAGGGTTAAGCCAGTGTAGAAAGCCCTGGTAGTTTGAGTCATTATGGGAAGAGTAGTGCCGCAGACATTACCAAATCTTGTAGTAAAAATAATAGCCTACCACAAATACATCAAGAAAAACTTAGAGTGGAAAAAACAAGAAAAATTAAATACATTTAAATCGTAACAATTGAGTGCTTGGGCCAGAAGTAGGTAAAAACACATGTGAACCTGACTAAACATTTGTGTTTTAAGGATTTCCAAATCTGCTTTACAAATAGCAAAATAACTGTGCCTGTAGTCATAAATAATTGATTTCCTTCTTCCATTTAGGCTACACTATAATGATTATTTTTTTTCTTTCCCAAGTGACTATCCAGGAGCATCAAGACTAATGCTTATAATTTAAAGATGATGCTCACGCCTTTTTTCTTCGTTACTCTTCTCTTAGCTCTATTTAACCACAATCTTGCAGAACAAGTGCCAGACTTCTGTTTTTTATTGTTCATTCTTAGCATTTTGGAAATCACCTTTATGAAGAAATATAATCAGTAGTTTTCTGAACTTAAATAGAAAAAAGTTACCCCATTTTCTATTTCCATTTCAGGAAAGCAGTTTAAATGTACAGTGTGTGACTATACAGCTGCCCAAAAACCACAGCTCCTACGTCATATGGAACAACATGTCTCTTTCAAGGTAAGTCATTTAATAAGTCATTTAGAAATACATGGAACTTCGGAGAACGGTTTTAAAACTGGCACGTGTTCCTGTAAGAACAGTTAAGGCATCTTAACTTTTTAATATTCTGTGAATTTTGACTTTGTATACAGACTTATGAGATAGGGTTATTTTATTCATGGAAAATTTGAAATTAGTATTTTTACTTGCCAAAAATATATGTATGTTGTGTTGCAATACAAACCAAACATTATTGGTTTGTTGTTTTTTTTTTTTTTGACTTCAGTCCTTGAGAGACCTAATCTAATATGTACCTTAAAAAGTCCTAGGGAAGAAGGAAAGTGAATTCCATATATCACTCTTCATTGCCCACCTTGATTTGCTCTGAAAGTTTGCCAGTCTAATGTACTGTAGATGAGTTCATATACTTGAAGAAAATTGAAGGGAATTAATTTTAAAACACCCAATTTATCTGAAACGTGTCTTGGAAAGAGTTTTGAAGATTGTTAATGTTTCTATGAAGTGTTTAGATTAGAGATACAGTTTATTATAATAAACTGTAGTATGGTTTTATTCCTAAATTTCACATCTTTCTCAGCATGATAGGTCTTGATGTAATGAATTGTGAAATGTTATATTCAGGAAATAGAAATGATGCTAGTTTCTTTTCCGGAAAAATTCCAGTATTTTGTATGTATGAAAATGTTCATTTTAATGTAACACTTTATCTTGGCAATGAGCATATTTCTTATTGAAAACATCATACTATTTTGATATGCAACATCTTTCATTATCTAACAAATCATTTTGCTTCTCTAAAGAGTACACTTCAGCCATTCTTAATAAGCACCAATACTATGTACCTCCGTAAAGCAGAGAGGAAGACAGTCTCTTGATTCATGTTTAAATTTTGGAAGACGAGACATGTAAGAAAATGAAGCAAGTCATTTAACGAGATGATATGTTTTGAACAAATAATTTTTCTTTCTTAAATATGTAGTTTTGCTATGAAATTACTTTTTTAAAAGGATTTTTTGTAAATGGAAATACACCATTTTCCTTTTTTAATGGCTAACGGGATGAATGTACTCATAATGCACTTCTTGAAATATAGCTGGTTCTGACCTCAGGATCAGCTTTAGAACTGTTGACTCAGCATCTCTTTTCAGTCCCCTGTCAGCCTGCGTGTAAGTGTGGCTATTCAATACATTATCAAGAGAACTGCAAAACACTGAAATAGGTCAATCAGGAGTATTTGTCAGAAGGAGTTCAAAAACTGTCTGTTGGTAGCGTGTTGTCTCCTTCTGGGACAGTTGTTTGCGTGCATATCAAACTCAAAGAGGAATGTCAATAGTTATGCGACCTAATAATAATTTAATCCATCGTAATTCCAAGCTCCGTGAATTTGCAGTCCTGCTATCCAATAGCAGATAACATACAGGACATGCAAGTATGTAGAGAGTTGGACAAGAACACAGCAGTCTCTCTGGATTATTTTCTTGAAAAACAGTGTCAGCAACAGAAAAGGGGAGTACCCCTCTCTGAAAAATTGAGTAGCTGAATGTTACAGTACCCTCTGAATTGTAAGGTTATGGGACTCTGAACACCTCTTTTCTTCCTTATTTTTGCTGTTTGGAGCCTGAGCGAAGGTCATGAGTAACAAGCTTAGGGGAATGTTCTGGTTGATGGACCCTGACTGCAGAGGTTTCCCTGCTTTAAATTCAGCTTCTTAATAAACAGTTCTGTACCAACTATTTTCTGCTGACTAGCTTTAGGTGGCCTGGTTGCTGTGCTTGAAATATTTTGCATCCTGTTCTGAGGTACTTGACTTTTACCCGAGGACTTGGTCAATGTCTGCGTTCTTTTCCAGGACCCTAATGGTTGCGTCAAGCTTCCTAGAACTGTGACATACCTCAGTCAGAAGGTTATTCTCAAAGGCTAACTTTAGGCACAAATGCTTGTTATCCTAAACTTTTTTCTTTAGAAATTTCTCTCCCTGTCAGTTGAAGGGAGATGTGTATTCTTAAAAAATTAATTAATTTAGTTCCCAAAACTTAGCTCACCAAATGGTCACATGAATGCAAGTGCCAGTGAAAGGGAAGCAGTTGGGAGCATGTTGGAGAGAGAAGGAAAGCAAAGGGATCAACCCTATCAGGTACAGTTATCTGTTAAATTAGGTTGGCTATACAATCATATTGTACCTTCAGTTATTTTAGCTCTCTTGCTCCCCCTTTTCAGACCAAAGCTCACGGCAACTGAGTAATTTCCTTGTAGTAGAAAGTCTCCCCGTGGTCAGACCTGTGAACATCAATTATGAAAACACACAGTTTACTGAATTACGAAAAGTAGGTAATAATCTTATAATGTTGAGAATACTCAGTGTCTTGCACATAATAAAAAGTACCAAATTACAGGTAACATTTAGTTACAACTTCCATTGATATTGAATTTTGGAAGGTCTCCTTGGAATATTCCTAAACCAGAAATGAACATGGTTTCTTGGGATCGAAACATTGCAGCTTAGACCTGTATCCTGAAGAGATCAGGAAATACGTTCTAACATTTTTGGTTTTGCTCCTAGCCTTTCCGTTGTGCGCATTGCCACTATTCCTGCAACATATCTGGTTCTCTGAAGAGGCATTACAACAGAAAACATCCTAATGAAGAGTATGTAAATGTAGGTTCTGGGGAACCTGCAGCAGAAGCCCTTATCCAACAAGGTACATCTCCACCGTATAAGATTTGTTATTTTTATTGCTGAGGCAAACTTGGTGTAAAGGTAAACTTCTGTGCAATAGGTGTTCCTCAGTTTGTCGGGCGTGACGTGATACATCATTACTACTTTTTAGTAACTCTGAAATGGCCACCTTTTAGCCTTCATTCAGTGTCCTTTGTTCTTGGTTTCTAAGGGTGGATGAACCAAAGTTTTGATTTACCTTGGCTGTGCTATTCGTTGTTGCATGTTTATCATTTTCACGTTTGTCGCCTTTTGTAAATAAAGTGTCACTATGTGTTGAAATGAATGATAAATACCTATTGTTCTACTGATAAATTTCTATGACGGTTTTGCAAGGTTGAACTAAAAGTAAGTTTAAGCAAATGTAAGAAAGACTGAAGAGTAAAGGGGCAGCAAATTATTCCCCCACTAGAAAAATGGGGGGGGGATGGGGAGAGAATACAGGTAAAACATGTTACAAATTGTTATGCTCAGAATCTTGTTTATGGGCAAAGGAAGCACTTTATCTGTGTAAGTAAAGCCAACAACTTATTGTTAATATAATGGAAATCTTAATCTAGTTCAAGAATCGCCATTAGTCTAGATCTAATTGTTATTTTTTTAAAAAATAATAAAATAGAGTAGTTACATACAGAAGTCTCAATAGCATATTATAGTATTACAATTAAAATGATAACGCAGGCACTTCTTAGTTTCTACTCCTTTTTCTGGTGGTATGGTCACCCTTCCACTGTTTCTCTGGGTCCAAAGATGGGCGGTTTCCCTCTGGGTTTGGCTTTGGGATGGAAGTTTCAGGAAGTTCTCAGCATCTGGAGTTCTTCGCTGGGAGAAATTCGATGTTCATCTTGATGTCCAAAGAAGAGCAACAAACCTGTGAAGGGTCTAGAGTGTAAGTCTGATGAGGAGCGGCTGAGGGAACTGGGGGTGTTTAGCCTGGAGAAAAGGAGGCTGAGGGGAGACCTTATCGCTCTCTACAACTACCTGAAAGGAGGCTGTAGCCAGGTGGGGGTTACTTTCTTCTCCCAAGTAGCAAGTGATCAGACAAGAGGAAACAGCCTCAAGTTGCGCCAGGGGAGGTTTAGATTGGATATAACCCTGAAAGGGTTATAAAGCACTGGAACAGGCTGCCCAGGGAAGTGGTTGAGTACCATCCCTGGAGGTATTTAAAAGAGTGTAGATGTGCTGCTGAGGGACATGGTTTAGTGGTGGACTGGGCGTTGTTATGTTTACAGTTGGACTTGATGATCTTAAGGGTCTTTTCCAGCCTAAATGATTCTGTGAGTCTCTGATCTTCCTCTCCCCTTCCAGTTGGGGCCATTGTTACGTTTGCTTACACACATTTTCACTTTTCTTTTTCATTGGTCTGTAGCTGCAGATTAAATCCAAAATTACTGCTTATGGTGCTCTACATGTTAAATACTATTTATGTTGTCCCTAAAACTGGGTTTATCCAGCTCTGGATTTGCATATTTTTAATTGATCAATTCTGAGTTGTTTATAGCTGTGGGTTCTTTAATGCCACACTTGCGCCCCGCTTCTTATCCCACCATGCCTGCCCTCCTCTATGCTGACTCCTGCGTCTCTGCTTCTCGAGGCCGTCGTACCAGGCCTGCATTCCTCTACATCACGTTTCTGTTTTAAGGTCCTAAATATCTCATTTGGCCTAGAACAACTGCTTGTTACTGCTGTCTGTGTAAAACTATAGTCATACCTCACAAAGATAAATAAAACTAATTAGATATAGACACCTGATCAATTAGAGTAATTGCTGTCACAGATAAACTAATTAAAGGCAACGAGGATTTGGGGAGGATTGAAAATTCAAGATTAAGTATAAAAACTAATGGAATGCCGGGGGAAGCGAAAATCAGACAGTAGTAGTTTTTACCACATTTATGTATTAACATAAAAAGTTACATTCCTGGCTATTGTTGGTTTTGTTTATAAATTTCATCCCAGCTGAAGTGCTGTATCCTTCTGAAAAGATGGTCGATGCCACTAATTGCTTTATTTCTGCTTGATATAGGTGTCACAGATTGCAGCTCCTTCCTTGCAGGGGCCGGGTGCTACCAAAGGTGTCTGACTCCCATCAGTAGTTCTGCTGCTGCACACTGGGAGGGTGAACCAGAGCAAACAATTGACTATGCGGTCAGGTGCCTTTTTGGGTGTAAAGCTCCTTCAGTTCTAGTGCCTTGGGTGGGGGGTGGAAGTGAGGAAGAAGAGGAGAAAGCCAAATTAAATGTTAAATTGTGTTGAAAATATTTTAATACTTGGTAGATTTGAGTTTTTTACTTGGTTTCTGATCATTTTAAAGAGTGTTTTTCTTATTTTTTTAATAGAAACTACGAGCCTTTTTATTGTATCTTTTTGGGATCTTCAAAATTTCTGGTTTTGTTGAAGAAGAGACCAAAATAATGCTGCTGTATTAGATAATGTATTAAATATAATTATTCTAAGATGACTTTATTTCTAAATAGTATTTCCAAATTTTTCATATAATGCAGAACATTTGTCTGTTGAAGGCATTAATAAATAATACTGAAATCATGACACACAGAAACACAGTAAAATTAGAGGCTGAGACTCTCCCTTAAACTTGCACTATAATGGCAAAATGTATAATTACATTAAGGAGTTTGAACCTGTGTTAATTTTATATGACATTTTTTTGTTTCCTTTTTGTCAGAAGACCAGAAATAATTTAAAAAGTAGATCTTTGTCTATAAATGTCAGGGCTGGAATGTATAGTAGAATTTTACAATTATTTTCACAGGCAGTGAAAGTTGTCAAAGAACCTGCGGTTGTTTTAAAGAGGTGACGTTTACTTGGTCAGTACTCAAAGCCTCTATTCTCTAGTCATGCTGGGGCAGGAAGAACTGTGCTCTATGGGGAGCTTTGTTTAACTTTCCAAAAATCTGAGCACTGTGAGGAATTATTTGTCCATAGCAACACTTATAAACAGGTACCTGAGATTGAACTCTGTTAATGTGAAATTAAGGATCATATTTATAATGTTTTGAACTAATAAGTTAATCATATGCTAATTAAGTCTTCTTTCCCCTTTGGGAGCCAGATAAATGCACTTCTGAAAAGAATTCTTTACCACTGAAACAAAAAACCTGTGAAGTTGTTGAGAATGCAGGAATGGTCTTATAATGAAGACATTAGAGTGAGATGAGAGAGAATAGCCTTTAGTTTTTTCTGTGGTGGACATGCTTTGTTCACCACATTGGAGCATCGAATGATTAATGGGATGAAATCTAACAAGTCCAAATGCTGGATCCTGCACCTGGGACAGAGTGACACCAGGCACAAGTATAGACTGGGAGAGGAGAGGCTGGAGAGCAGCCCTGCAGAAAGGGATGTGGAGTGCTGGTTGACAGCAGGCTGGATAGGAGCCAGCAGTGTGCGCTGGGGGGCATCAAACACAGCATGACTGGTCAAAAGAAGTGATTATCCCACTGGATTCAGCGTTGGTGCGACCTCACCTTGAGCACTGTGTGCGGTTCTGGGCCCCACCATTTAAGAAGGATGTGGACATCCTTGAATGCGTCCAGAGGATGGCAACAAACCTGGTGAAAGGGCTGAAGGGAATGTCCTATGAGGAAATAAGTAAGGACTTAAGGCTTGTCTAGTTCAGAGAAGAGGAGGCTGAGGGGTGACCTCATTGCTCTCTGTGGCTTCCTGAGGAGGGGAAGTGGAGAGGGAGGTGCTGAGCTCTTCTCACTGGTATCCAGTGACAGGACACGTGGGAATGGTTCAAAGCTGTGTCAGGGGAGATTCAGGCTTCGCATTAAGAAGCATTTCTTTACCAAGAGGGAGGTTAAACACCGCAACAGGCTTCTTAAGACAGGTGGTCATTGCCCCAAGCCTGTCAGTGTTTAAGAGGCATTTGGACAATAACATGCTGTAACTGTTAGTCAGCCCTGAAGCGGTCAGACAGTTGGACAAGATGATCATCATGGGTCCCTTTTGACTGAACTATTCTATTTAGTCTTCCCATCTCTGAGTTCTCATCCTTCCTTCTCTTCCTTTCCTTACACAGCAGTATTGTTTCCTGTGCTACCGCTAGTGCTGCGTCTGCTTTCCGCGTGTTCACCTGCTGTGTGGAGTTTTAGAACGGCAAAGGGCTTCAAATGCATGTAGTAGCTATGAGGTCAGGGCCTCTTATTAGGACTCTGCCATGAAGAAGGCCATGTTAGTAGGTGCGTTTTTCCCACATGCGACCTCCTTTGCCACCGTTTCCTGCTATATGAATCTTATACATGGACTCCAAATAAAATCAGGAGACCTGCAGGTTTCTTATCTCAATATTTTGGTATCTCGCTGGGGAAGAAGAAAATGTTCCTTGTGGGAGACTTGAGTTAATTAGGATTTCCATTTGGAGTTGATAAACATGAGTCCCATTGAAGTTAATAAAAATTTTCCTGATTTTGGAATCAGAAAATCTTCTGTATCTGCGTCACACAGCACAAACAGATCGTTGTGGACGTATTATGCGGTATGACAAGGTATATGTTTCTGAGCTGCTTGGGCCAGCAGCTGCAACTTGCTGCCTCACTAGCCTCTATCAAGTTTCAATTTACCATATTCATAGATCTGAAAAGCAATTTTGGAAAATTATTCATGTATTCATATAAAGGAAGAAGACCCATCAAACTTGATATTAAACAAGTCCTTTGAAATTAAAGGACTGTAGACAAAAAGGGAAAGGCGGGAGAACCAGCAAGTGAAAGGGTTTGGGGAAAAAAGTGAGAAGGGAAACTAAAAACAAATAATGTCTAATAAAAGCTGTCTATAGCTATTTGCCTTCTTGTATTCTGCTTGTTCTAATGCCTCACACTTGCTCATCTTTTCTTCTCCATTCTTACCTGGTTTTTGACTGCACTGCAGACATTGCAAATAATCTTAATTGGAAATATTAATATGAATGTAGACTGCCGGACTCTACTCAAGATTCCTAGAATGAGTTTATAAATAAATGAATGATTCATAGAGTAGGAGAGGGAACGTGCTTATTTGAGCAACTGCATTGCCAGGGATAGATAGCAGTATTTAATTTCTGCACCTATATTAGAAATGAGGATCATCTAGGATCAGAAAAATGCTTGGGTCTTGTTTTTATTTGGTTGATCGGTTGCTTGGTTAGTTTGTTTAAGCAGAAGTCTGTGATCTGACATTTATTTTAGTATTTTAAAGTAATAAAGGAAAATAAATACTGTAAGAATTTTATGTAATCTGCATAGAAGACAAGATTAACATATGAGTTACCAGTTTTTTTGCGATACCCTGCCTACTTGCTTATCTGATAGCTTCCTTTTTTAGTTTTGTTTGCTTTGTGCTGGGCAAGTCACATAAAATTTTCCAGAAATAGTTTCTTTTCTCTTAGCTGATACTCCCCGCCATCCATTGGTTTGTTTATGTATTTCAGCACTCTCTGGGAGATCGATTTTTCTATTTGTGTTTGTGCAGCAAACTTGTGCAGTACCTGCATGATGATCCAGGTGTGGCCTCTATGTTCTATTATACCACATGCTTTCTTTTAACATAAAATAATAGTTGTCTTATGGAGATTTTAGGCCAATAAGTGAATTGTTTGGAGACCACATCTCAATGCCATGATAGAAAAAAGTTGTGGAGCTGTATAATATTTATGTGCGATACTGTGTTGCAAACATCACTTTTGGTATTGAAAATAGATATGGTGTGTAATTCATTTACTTTCTCTGTATGTTACCCCTTACTTTAAAGAATGGTCCAGAAATTAATTTTCCTGAGTTTTCGTATGAAGTCAGTGACGTGGAGTTAGATATTACCAGTTTAATTCTATGCTTCCATTATTTGTTCTTTAGGTAAAGTCATAATAACCAAAGCCACAGCTTTGATATTGAAACTATTATAACGATACACCAGATAAATTAATGTGGAAAAGTGTCTTCTCTTTCACAACAGCATGTTTTTGCTAATACTACAGGTGAAATGAATGTTTAATTTCATTTTCTGTAACTGATAATATCTTTGTCCTAATCTGAACAAAGGCATTTTGCTTTTGTGAACTTTTGAGTTTCCCTTATTGGGGAAACTATTTTAGTTTTGTCTAGAAATGGAGTATTGAACATCTGCTATAACAGTGAAGTTTGGTGAAGACTTACAATAGATTGAGAGCAAAGAGGGGAAATTGTATAGGAATAATGTCAGTGAAAGACCCTAGTGACTGGGTGTAGTTATATTCTGTTTTATCAAAATAAAAAGTTTATTTCTTTTTTACCTGGTAGAATATATGGCTGGTTTCCATTACTGTAAAATGGAATCCTTTTTCTAATCACCTTATTCATAAAAAACTATATGCAAGGAGGACTTGTCTTGTAACCAGCTTATGAGAGTGTATTTGAAGCATTTGAGCGTGATGGGTAAGAGTCGTTTGCCATGATAATGTGGAGACAGCCATCTGGTGGCATAGTTGCTAAAGTGGCATAACGCCCTTCCCTAGCCATTAGATTTGTTAGAGTGAGTTCTGGTCACCTAATGCAACAATTTATCACCTGCAGATTATTTTTGTTCTGCTTTAGTCAATAGGGGGGAAAGAAGGGAAATACTTGCATAATTACAAGCAACTGAGATCTGACATTTGACCAAATGACTTTCATAAGAAAAAGAAGTAAAAGCTGTTTAATCTAGTGTGGAAAATTGGATGCTTATGATTTCGTCATGCTCAGTTTTTTACCTGTAATGCTGCATACCCAGGCAGTAAACACTGTGCTAAATTCACGCTATGCATCATTTTGTAGATAGGCAGAAAACTTAGATTTACAGTTTTGTATGTTAACGTAAACAGTAGAAACTCTCAAAAGCAAGGATAGTTGGGGGAAGATGACATTACATTGTTAACTCTCCCTGGTTTGCTTTGATAATGTGCCAAAAAACTTAATGTTTGTTTGAAACTTGAGAAAACTAAAACAGCTGTCTTGGAAAAGATACATTTAAAAAAAAAAAAAATCATTAGGATGTCGCTACTGTCACTAACTGTATGTTAAATATTAAGATCTCAGTGTTGTTTATAAGCACTTAAAAAGTATCCCAGCAGTTACTGAAAGCTTGCAGTGCACGATGGTTTTGCATTGTGTCCTGAAGATAACAGGGAGTCTATATTTAAAGCTGAAGCTTGCAAGAGACTTGTCTTGCAGATTTCTGGACTATACATACAATTTACCTTTGAAGTTGCAAGGATGTGTAATGGAATGGGCATTAAAAATAGTCTCTAAGTAACTCTATGACTTGAAATAAATGAGTATTTACAGGGCAAAAGCATTGGTTCAGAATTACTTAAAACTTGTGCTAGGCTTTGTTTATGGTAGGCCTAAAGCAGAACGTGTCATAGACACCCTCAGACTTGAAAAAATTTGCACTTGGAAACTATGACTAGTTTTCATTGGTGCTATTAAACTTGAATTTCAACCAGAATCACGACTGTGGGAATGATTCTGCACAGGCTGAAGCATCCCCTAGGTTTGCAGTATTTTTTTGTGGCCAAGGAAAAAAATGGGGTGGGGTTGGTCCAACTTAGTATGTTGTCATTCCTTGAAAAATCTTTTCCCTCTTTATTGTACGTACTACTGCTAGAATGGCCTATGTAAAGCAAGCACAAGTTCTTACCCAGTAGATAAGTTGTTATTTACTTTACAACTTATTTTCTCTGTTATGGTTTGGCTATATCCCTTAACATCTACCTTCTGAGAGATGAAACCAATACTTCTTACGTGGTCCTAATGCTGTATCTCAGACTAATGCAAATATTTATCTCTTCCTGCTCTTTCTTTCTAATTGGTCTGTGGTAGGGGATCCCCAGGGATAGAGGTGCAGAAGGAGGGAAAGATGGGAACAGCATTCCTGCAACTTCACATCCACTGCAGGGAGGCATGCAGGCAGGGAAGCAGAATTGGGATACCTTCCCAGATATGCGAGTTGTTCCAGACTCCTACCATTACCATTATCCAAAATTGCCCTTAAGCACTGTGAGAGTTCAAGTACTTAATTTTTTTCCCTTTTTTTCATGTTGGACCCAGGGCTAAAGGAAACCCTTTTAAATTACAGTTATGTGGCTTCATTGAGATGGGGTCAAATTAAATGGGTCCTTATTGCCTTGAAAAAAAGTATTTCATAGAATAGAATCATATAATGGTTTGGGCTGGAAGGAACCTTTAAAAGCGATCTAGTCCAACCCCCCTGCCATGAGCAGGGACATTTTCAACTAGATCAGGTTGCTCAGAGCCCCGTCCAACCCGACCTTGAATGTTTCCAGGAATGGGGCATCTACTGCCTCTCTGGGCAACCTGGGCCAGTGTTTCACTACTCTCATTGAAAACATTTCTTCTTTATATCTAGTCTAAATTTTCCCTCTTTTAGTTTAAACCCTTTGTGCTATCGCAACAGGCCCTGCTAAAAAGTTCATCCCCATGTTTCTTGTAGGGCCTCTTTAAGTATTGAAAGGCCACAATAAGGTCTCCCTGGAGCCTTCTCTTCTCCAGGCTGAACAACCCCAACTCTCTCGGCCTGTGTCTTCCCAGGAGAGGTGCTCCAGCCCTCTGATCATCTCTGTGGCCTTCCTCTGGACCCGCTCCAACAGGTCCATGTCTTTCCTGTGCTGAGGGCTCCAGAGCTGGATGCAGTACTCCAGGTGGGGTCTCACCAGAGCAGAGTAGAGGGGCAATTTACATGAAAATAACTCAAGGGATTTATTTGTGTTTCCTTATAGGTGGAATTAAGTGTCCTGTTTGCAGCTTTGTGTACGGTACAAAATGGGAATTCAACAGACATCTTAAAAACAAGCATGGAATGAAGCTAGTGGAACACGATGGGGAGACTAAGTGGGAGGTAATGTTAAGTTGCCATAGCTTTGGCCCTAAAATTTTTAAAAAATAGAGGGAGAAAAGTAAGGATAAGAATAAGAAGCATTCATAAATGTGTTCTTGACCTTATATAAGATCAGGAGGTCATGTGATCTCACCTCCATTGTGAATGCATACATTGCTGTGACTGTTAAGCTTGAGTGCTTTAATATCCAGTAGGATTAACATCATTGTAACTGCTTACTTCTGCATTTTAAGGCTCTAGTCCTCTACTTGCAGCAGAAAGGGTGAATTTTTTAGCTAGAAAATGTGAAATTGAAAAACTTTCTGCATTTTGTTATATACCAAATAGTCACTGGCTTTAGCTGCAGGTTCTGCAAAGCTGCAAGATTATATTGAATTAATGAAGAAAGCAAAAGAAACCAACAACCTGAATTTTCCCGTTTTGGGCTGGAGTAGGGCAGCTACCTTGAGAGGGCTTACCCTTTCGAGTTTTCTGCTACTGTCATATGTGTAGCTATTCGTTTTAAAATGAAAAGTGTTTCTCTTACAGAGCAGGGCTGACTGTAGATGCAGAAGCTGTGGGAAAACCACAGAACTATCTAGGCACTCTTATGTAAAAATTTACAGTTGGCAAGCTGTCTTTTCCATTGCCTGAGCAGGCTATTGTTGGTGTCCAGTGAGAGGAAAAAGCCAAGAGTCAACTGCAGTTGGCTGGCCTTCACAGTTTAAGAGCTGTTCTGCTAAATTTCAGGCAGTCTAGCCCCCATTATAAACCTAATACCTGATTTGGAACAGCCGTCCTGCTGTTCTTGTTCAACGGTTTTTGAGTATCCACAGACAGAATGCTAAGACATGGAAAAATATCAAAGTAGGTTCTATATGGTCAGTTATTCAAAGGAGACAGGGCAAGCATTTTAAAACCTAGCCCTTCAAAATCTTATATCCGCATGCATTTCACAAATGATTCTCTGTAGACTCTCCCAGTAGATGCCCAAACCTGAAAAAATAAGAGGATGTCTAAGACACAAACATGTCTCTGTTGTTAAAATGGCTATAAATAAAGAAGTCCCATCAGAGCAGGAATACATGTTGACAGCTTGTCTTGAAAAAAACATAGTCATAGAAAGGATAATTTTTCTAAAACAAAATGCCATTTTCAAACTTCAGAGGCATTTTACCAGATCTGCAAGGACATACATCATAAACTAATTTTGCCCAAAAGGTCTTTACTAGAACCTGATACAATAAAAGTCTGTTGTTAATTCTAAAATAACTGCAACAAAAATGAAGTCAATATAATTTAGCATGCTTGAAACAACTTGTAAAGTAGAATCTAGAAAAAAAAACTATGGGATGATATCCTGACTCTCATGCAATGTTGTTCTTGAATTCTGTTTCACCCAATATTTCTATAACTCTTGTTTACAAGAGTTACATGAGAATGACATTATTCATGTGTTGGCTGTGTTTTGTTTTCAAGCTAACGGCTGAAGTTTCTGAAGAAGCATCCACTCAATATCTCCATATTACAGAGTCTGGAGAAGATGTTCAAGGCACTCAAGCTGCAGTAGCTGCATTACAGAACCTTAGATATACTTCTGAGAATGGTAAGTTACCTTCTTTAGGTTAGAACACAATATATATTTTTTTTTTTTTCATAAATATCTAATTCTTTTGAGTATACAGGGCAGTACGTGATCTCCTATGAAACTATTAAAAATGATTAAATTTTTCATTTTGAACTTCTGGGGTTTTATATTTTTCTTTGAGGATAAGTAATGACAAATGACCATTCTTTATGAATTTCTGTATCCTTAAGTCATTAATACTTACCATACTCTGTTTTGCACTTTATTATTAGGTGTGTGGAATTTTCTGCCTGTATTATTAAATATATTGTGAAATCAGCTATCTTGGCAGAGTAGATGGTGTGTATCTAATGGCAATTCTCTAGCTATTATTCTTCTCCCTGCTTAAGTCAGCCAGCCTGCAGAAGTGACACAGTGGAATAGCTCATTTACCATGTTCCCAAGACAGTACTAACAAACTTAATTCTGATGATACACAACAGAAAGTAAGCCATTCTGTGTCGGATTGAGGAAGAAGAGTTGGATTAGGTAATGATTGCTAAGTGGGAAATAACACAAGCTGGAAGAAAAGAAAAAATGTTCACGTTTCTGAGACTTTTAAAACATCAGAGACTAGACTAGGTGTCCATATATCTTGTTTTTAGATATGTAAATAAATGCACTGGTTACCAGACACTTTACAATTGTTTACCATTGTGGTCTTTGTAGTTCATAATACAGATATGTTTCAAAACCTCCCATTTTTAATGGAATTTTCAAGCATGTTGCAATTAAATTATGTTACTAACAATTTCTGTGTATTATTTTATTTTAATGACCGGGAATTCTGAATGAGTAAAAAAACTCTCGAACTTTTCTTAAGCTTTTATATATTTAAATTAAAGAAAACATGATCATTGCATATGCTGTACATAACATTTTTGGTTTTAAGCATGAGGCTGTAATTTTCAAAGTAGAATTATTTGCTTTAGTTTATCCAACTTTGGATACTCTTCCGGCATATTCCTTCTAGGTATAAAAACCAGTGGTTTCTTGCCTAAAGAAAAAAACAAAACTAAAACAAACAAACATTTTTCAGTACTCAGATAAGGTTGTTTCTCATGTAGATAACAGAATATAACTACTTTCTGTTTGAAATAAAATTACCTGATGTAGATCCCCATCTCACAGTATCAACCTCAGTTTGAAAGGGTTTGGGGTTAAGAGATGAGCTTTATTCGATTTACTGTCTCTTTCCTGTCTTTTTCCTGGCTCCAACAGCGATTACAGCAAATACAAGGCAGCTTTAACATGACCCTGAGAGTTTCTTTCCCTTTCTGACATATCCCTCATGCTGACACTGGGCGTGTGGGAATTGTGGGCCACAGAAGGAGAATTCATATTCCTGCTTAACAAAAAACTCTGGCTTCCAAATCTTTCCTTTTCACACTTCAGGAGAAGAGAGAGCACAACTGTGTATGGGGTGTTTTTGTAAACTTGCCTGTCCTTTGTCAGGGCTACACACTTCAAGAGGATTTTAAAAAAAAGGGTAAATGTGTTCTGATCCCATGCTTATAAAATGGTAGGCACAAGCTCTCTCAGCAATGAACTTTTCCCTTCAACATGTTAGTGATAACAGTACTTGTTTTAGGTTGAGGGGTACGCAGATGGCCGGAGAGATGGTAAACACAGGTTTGTAATACACCAAATAGCTGTTGTGGTTATAGGTATAGAGTTCAGGTCCTGTTTAAGCTGAATGCCGGGCAGATACACATTTGGATTTGTAAAGTCTTGCAGCTTCCTAATTTACAGGTACTGCTGTGAGTTGGACCTATTGTTTGTTTATTCAGTGTATTCTTTCTGTTTCAAAAACAGGCATAAAAATGAGCAGTGTGGCTTCACTTGCTGATTCATGCATTCCTCAGGCAAATTTATTTTGTGAATAAATTCCTGCCATAGATCTATTATTAAAGTGTCAGGTTATTGAGCTATTTGAAATTTATAAACAGCGCTGTGAGTCAGGTTAAAGGCAGGAGGGGAAAGAATGCCTGTAGCACTTAGATTCATGTACCCTTAGAGCTGTTTTACTATAATGATCTTATGGTTACTGTCTTTCTGATAAGGTGAAAGACTTGATCCAACAGCTGTAAACATCCTGCAGCAAATCATCGAGTTGGGTTCAGAAACCCATGATGCTACTGCAGTTGCTTCTGTAGTTACCATGGCACCTGGCACTGTGACTGTAGTAAAGCAGGTAAGAGCTCTTTTTTCTCCAAAAAAGCTATATTTCATTTTTGTATATTTACTGTGAAATCGGTGTTTAGCAAGGGCTAAATTTTGAATGAACGTGTGAGACATATAGAATTTTTCCCAAACTAATTTTTGACTACTTGTTCTGTGTATGTAAGTTTATATGCACACACACATACGTGTTTATACATATATACACATACATGTTTATACATATAAAAATGCATACATTTTTGCATGTATATAAGATATGAGTCACTAAATACACACATATAATGCACATATATATATATGTGCGTGAGAGAAAATACATCTTTTTTTCTAGCAGGCATTTTCAGGCTTTTTAAAATAACATACCTGCATTGGATGGGGGAGGGGGGCTGGGGAGGAAGGGCGGCAATTAGTCCCATTGTCATCTAAAAGAATCAGGAGGTCCTTGGCACAGCATTCATCCATTTCAGAAGAGTATGGAAGGGCATTGCTTGTGCAGAAGTGTGTGAGTGCTCTGCAACCATAGTGCTGTGGGACCGTACCCAAAGATGAACCATTGTCGTTAGTCTTTGCGGTGCTGTCCTGTGGCTGAAGTTAGATGGATTTGCAGAGTCCTAAAGTCACATACCCTGGGGACATACGAAAATTCTACTCAGTCCGTGTTCACACTGCCTTTCTAATGAGGGGTGCAACACAAGTGATCTGCAGAGAATCTGCAGAGAATAATATTGTGGGTGTTCCTTACAGCAGTTGTTTATGTGAAACAAAAGTCAGTGTGGCCACCCACATTTGAGATAAATAAAGACAAATTCAGTTGAGTTGTAGTTCATTGAAAAGATCTGTAGTTAATTTTGTTGTTACCAGAGAAATTGTGCAAGACCAGAAGATCGAGATCAATATCAAAAAACCATGTATAATTGATTGTTAATTTCAGGAAGATGGTGGATTCAACTGATAATTAAGTGACATAATTTGTGGTAGGCGATATTGTTCCTCTCAAGATGAGACAAACCTTATAAGATATTGGCAGAAGTAACTTTAATGTATGTAGATCTTTCTTCAAGTTTGGTACTGCACAGTTTTGGCTAAAAAGATTTACAATGTACAGTATTACTAAAGCACTTTAGAAATAAAGTATGGTAAAATATACAAAATCATCAATTACAAGGAAATAATTTTCAACTTGAGGTGGCTGTTGAATGCAAACATCAAGTCTTTTGCCCAGGATTTCTTCCTCACAGGTGTCTGCTAACTTTGTTACTGACATTTTACGTTTCTCCTCACAGTATTCTCCAAGCTCTACTTGTTCCTCCTGTTTCATCATACCTCTCTGCTTATCCCTTTTCCCATTCTGTTCATTGAATCAATGTCTCTCTGCGCTCAACGTGGTTGATAGTTGAGGAAAGTACAAAGTCTTTCATTCCTGAAGAGCTTAATTCACTCCTTTTATTTGAATGAGCCAAAACTCTGATTATTCTGAGAGCTAGAACTAACTTTTGAGTGCCGTCTGTTTTGTAGTGTTGTGGATGTTGAATTCGTGAGAGCTCCACAGAAGTGGGAGCTCTGTAGTCTGTGAATGTAGTATTTGGATAATTCCTAAACCTGCCATCCGAATGTCAGGGAGATAAGGCAGAATTTTAAGACAAAGCATTCTGAGACCTACCTTTGCAATACTTAACAGGTATTTTGATTAGAAACCACGTAAGAGTTTTTGCGTTCTTTGAAGAATAACAGATTCAACTTTGGAAACTTAATTCAGTCATTAAAGAGAAGAGACATTTTAGTCCTCTTTATGTGCAAGTTTCGAAAGAACTTTGACAGTAAAGTCAGTGCCAACTTGCACGCTGAGCTATACGTGTGGCCTATTTAAGGGTTGAATACAGTATTAGTCCTTGGTGTTTGTCTGTGCTGTCTGTTAATATTACTGAAACCTGTTCTTCCCTTAAAAATGTATCTTTTGAGGCCTTTCTACTAAAAGCCTAGGAAGAAGTGACTGTTGAAGTAGCAGCTGCCAAGAAAAATTATGTTTTGATTATTTGAATGTTAAATTTAAAAAATGCATAATTTAAAAAATTCACTGATTCTTCCTTCTCCAAGTATTAAATCTGATCAATGTCTGATTCATCTTAAATCGTATCGTCTTCCTTGTTAGAGCATCTGAATTTGCTGGCAGCTTTTTGTAAGTAAATGTTTATATCTTAAATTAATTTTCTCCCTCACTTCTTAGTCCATATTTCTAGCATTTGAGTTTATACTGTTAAGGGTTGATCACTTCTTTTTCCCTTGCATTGTGTATATCAATGATTCTCAGTGGTCTGATGTCAAACTGTTACAAGCTCCACTGCTATATCAAATCAAATACTGAATTCTCAGAGCACAGAATCTCTTTTCTTCTTTTTTTGTTTGTTTTCTCCCCCCCCCCCCCCCCTTTAGAGTCTTATTAATATAAAACGCCTTTTTTTTCCCCTAACTTGAAGTTGGACAGAAGCAAAATCAGTGAAGAATTTAAGTACACCTCAAGCTGAGTGATCTTGTGCTACCTCTGTTTATGCTGGATTTTAGTAATGCCTTACTGTTCCTCTGTTAACATGTTTCTTGCGTGTACTGGAATGCCTACTCATTTCTTTCTCTGGTACCCTCGGTGACTTTTCACTTTGTGTGTGCAGAAGTGTGCAGATCCGTGATTTCCCAGGGGAGGATCAGGTGGCAGTGTGCCTACCGGCAGCTGACTGACTACTTAGTTACCTTTAGTGAGCTTTAAGGATAAAATGGAGATGATGATGTTTGTTTCTCTTTTAATTTCTTCTCTTTTATTTTTCTATATAAATTAATGTTTTAATCAGAGTCTGTTTGATCTGTGATACAGCTTTAGTTTCCAGTTCTTGTCTTCCCGTGAGAAGATTGCTTCAGAATTAAAGCCACACCCATTTTTAATTTGAGGGAAGGAAGACTTTAAATGTTATTAACGTGACTGTAATCCTCTCCTATTCAGAAATGTCAGCTTCTCTTTTTTCTTCAATACTGAGTTGCTTTCTGTGGGATATCACTCATTTGTATGTACGACTTTGTCAGGTTTTAATTATGCTGAGTTCCTAATTGTTAACCTTGAAGTGATCTTAAGGCATGTTCATATTTCACTTTCCTACTGGAAAATTTATTCTACACTTCCTTCTGTGACCTTCAGCTTCTCTTGTGGATTGTGAGACAAAAAATTCACTCAGGGTGTCAGCAATATATCAGGATCATCTGTCACTGAATTTCCACTCTTGTTCTTTAATGGCCTCACCGAGTCCTTGCTTAGCAGCTTGGTTCCATTTTTTTCCTTAACAACATTTATTGTAGTTGTTCTGATTTTTATGCTGTTATGTTGTTTTTTTCCTTTTTCTCTGAAGACATACATTACCCATTTTTTTTCATCAGTTCTTACCTTCATATCTCATTTTTAGCTAGCCCTTGCAAGTTGCCTTCGTACGTCTATATTTGCACCAAGAAATTTCTTCTAAATCCTAAATTATTAGAAAGTTTTAAAAGTATTTTTTGCTGTAAATGTTACACTGTATTGTTGCTATCTTTTTCTCCCGTTTCCTCCCTGGAACTTTCTCCCACAGCTGTTCTCTTCCTTACTTTTCACCCATAAAAGTGCCATTTACGCTTGATCCTTAAAATTATATGTGAATGTCTATCAGTAATGCTGTGATCTTCATGCTTTAGCAATTCCCCTAACCTGTGTGCTCACACCCCTTCGGTGTGCAGTACTTGTAGTGTTTCAGGTTAATGGAAGACTTACACCTGAAGAAACAAACTGTCTTTATCCATAAGTCCTTTTCAGCGTATTGCAAGATGTCCAGTGGATTAGCTAGATTTAACTGTCATATTTTTAAAACTGTTTTCTACTAAGTCACAAGACAGAAAGGATACCACATTGGAGGTGTTCTTCTATTAAATTATCGTTCTGAGTTGCGTGTAGTCTTACTGCAAGTATCTTAAATCATGAATGCACATTATAATGGAGGTGAAATCAAGATGAGATTGTCTGATTAAAGCCTCCAGCTCCTGAATTGGGTGTTGAGAAGAACAAAATTAGAGTTCCGACTTTGGAAACTTCATAATTTTTTTGTTCATAGGAATGATTATGTAAAAGAAAACACTTCAACAACATAGCAATAACCAATCCCAGTGTGAATTGGGATTCATCTCACAATTTTAAACCTAAAAATTGCAAAGTTAGCCCTATTTAGCTTGGACTATGATTGGGATATAGGAATCATTGTTGGCTCTGATAATGTCATGTGTATGAGTCTTTTCAAAGGTTGTGTCTAGAGCCCAAAACTACTTTAGCTCATTCTTGCCTGAGAGTCAGTGTACTAACCTATTATCAAAGTTAAACTTTTCCTGGTATCTAATTTGGGAGAAATCTTGTTGCCTGACAGCTACGAAAATATACAGCTACTAAGGAACGTAATGCACACCAAATGCCTGAGAAAAAAAAGTTAATAATGTGAAGTTTTACCAATATGATCTGAGATTGGCAAAAAACCACAGTGAAGCTTTGGTCACAGCATTGCAAGAGAAGTGTATCCTTGTCAGTCTGAGTCCTTTTCAGTTACTAGTGATCCAGTTTGGATCTCTTTCTGATAGAGCTAATGAAGAGATTTCTTTATGGCATGATATTTGAGTTGTTCTGCACTGCTTAAACACCAAAAAAAAAGTAACAAGAAAAGATGAGAGCAAAGAGTGCTAAGTTCGAAGAATAACTAGGAAAGAGGCTAATAAATGCTTAGAAAAGGAAGGAAATAGTGTTCATGGTGGGTGGTAAACACACATAAGAAACTGGGGAGAAAGCGGTTTTGTGAGAAAAGAGCACTTGGCAAGATGGAGGGACTGGAAATGTAAAACAAGTCAGTTTACTTTCTGTGCATTTATTTGACTCTCTGTGTCCTACTACAGATATACGTGTGCCTTCATGCCTTAGGGTGGAGATTGATTCATAGGTGTTTTTGTTTATTTTGCCAGTAGAGGCTGTTCAGTCCATTATTTATATAGGTGGACTATTTTCCTAGCTCACATGCTGAATATAAAGGCAGGATTGGAGGATGAGCAGTCATGCCGGTATCACAGCCCCCCTGGATTTACAGTGTCTGCAGGTCTGTGTTCAACAACTTGTTTTTCACACCATCTATCTGTAGGTAGACTAGAATAGAGAGAGAGAGAGAGTGTTTAACTACAAACTACCTTGATGTATAGTTGTTTCTTTCAGTTAGCATGTGCATCAAATAAGGATATTAACTGATTGTGAAGAAGTTTCTTCCAAGTTAAACATTTGTTTGATTTAAATACTGAGTTTCTTGTGAAGAAACATTTCCCTCAGAACTGAGCACTCCCGCTATCTTATTTTCTTCAGAGGAGACTCTTTCAGTGTGTATTGTCAGTAAGTTATTCTCCAGGAGGACAAGATTCAAAGTGTATTTTCTTAGTTTCACAATATGAACATCCTTGAATGCTTATTTCCCGAATCCCTTGCGAGAACATCAGAAGAGTTGCCCCTTTTTGGGTCAAATCATAGATTTCCAGAGGTCCCTTCCAATGCTGACCATGATTGATGATGATGCTGTGATTCTGTGATTTAGTCCACTTTCTTTTTCAACCCAATGCGATGTAAGTCTTTCCTGTTATTCAAGCCAGGAAGCTGGTGTCCTCTTCAGGTAGGATTCTTGGGCCTTGCATGCAAGTGATTAGTTAAGTGGTGCTGACTTGTTCTGCATGGTGACTTTTATATGGTCTCTTATTTCGACCACTTAGCTAAAATGGTTGTCCAAGCCATCATTATTTTATGTTACAGTTAACTCTGATAGTCGTCTTTCTGACATTCACAGAATATGTTTTGCGTCTTTTCTATTCTTTCAGGAAAAAATCAAAGATTACTTTTCTCTGCCCCTCTTGACATCACCCTTTCTTATTCTGTTCACTTGATGTTCCTTTTTGCCGCATCAAACAAAACCTTGGTTAAATTTCCAAGGTTTTTTTTACTCCTTTCTGACTTAGTGTTCTGTTTCTCATTAGTTGTAAAGATTTTGACTCCTACCTTTGCTCAGTCCATAAGGAATGAATTGCTTGTTACTTTTTTCAAACAAGTTTCTTAATGCCTTATTCCATATTGTGCTTAGTTTGGTGGATTTTTAATGAAGAGCAATTTGTACCTCATTGTCTTCTTTCAATTACTCTTCAAATATATGATGACAGTAATTATCTGTGGTTAGGCTATTGGTATATTGATACTAATGACTGTCACAAAAAACTACCGCTGTCTTATTTATGTTGTACTCCCCCACCTCCCTTTTTCTGTCTGCTTACTGTCTCTTATTTTGTATTGAAATTATAAAGCCTTTGGGGCATGAAATATGTTTTGCATGTAGCATACTGGATACAATCCAGGTCCTGGTGCAAAGCACTACACCAGTATTAACTATAAAGAGCAGTAATTGGCTGATGAATTCTTTCTCTTTTTCTCTCATTCAGAAATAAGAGACAGGACTGATGTTCTTACTACCTCTGTAGCTTGGAGTCTAGGGTTAAATCTATTCCTGAAAAGCACAGGAACGTATTTTCAACCTAGACTTCTACATAATTTGCTCTTCAGAGTAAGTATATCAACTGTTTCACTAACTAAGCAGGTCTTTATCAAGCTAAAGAAAACACTGGATTTCCATGCATTTCACCCTTTATTTTAGTTCCTTTCATCCTTTTATTCTATGATCTGTTCAGGCTCCGGTAAAATCCTACCGTGGTAACAGTCACTTTCTTCAAAGTGACAGCAGTAGCAATGCACAGCAAAGATTACACATCAGCTTGAAGCCAATCACAAAACAGAATTTTATAGTGCAACACATCTTCAAAAACAAATATCTAATAATATTAGCATGGCTGTCTTGTCAAAGGCAGATTTCAGCAGCACACCTTGTATTTCAGTCTGGCTCTGATTTATACCTACATGATGCTGCTTCCACTGTTAATCTAGAAAATTTGCCAATAGGTGGATTTATATATAGGTTGATTGTGAAGGTCGCGATTCTTTTAGGACGTGGAGCAATGTGATGCTTAACTTGATGGTACCCATAAAGGAAAATTTTAACTGGGGCAGATGGCCCTGTTTTCTCAGGCTCTGTGGAGTTCTTGTCATCTGTGTAACATATAGATAAAATCTCATATCAAGGTTACTGTCCTGTTAGAATTCTTGAAATGATGGCTGTCTTGCCGTACTTCCTCAGAAGGAAATCTGGTGATACAGCATTTTGTCAGTTGAGTGGAGTTGCCAGTCAGGATATATTCAACCAGCCAATTGCTGAAACTTTTTAAAAAATCTGCATCACCAATATGAAGATTTGTTTGCCACTTTGCATTTTTTATTTTATGCAAAGCAACTCTTGCATATTCAAGTCTCTTATTATTCTGAGACTTTTGTGTGCCAGATTGTCTTTGTTTTGTAGCTCATTATAGAGGATCCTATGATCAAATTACAGTGTTTTCTGTGTGCATCTCTGCGTCATTTTCACACAGTATATCTATATGTAAACTAGAACCGAGAGATAGAGTTCAAATTATTCAAATGGCACTAAACAAAATGGTAGAGGACAGTCCTGTAGACACCAACATAAGCTGGCACATCACATATCCAGGTGCTCTCTGTGATCTAGAATGCTTATATTCCCTTTTCCTTTTAATCCTTTCTGTAGATATTTTGTATGTTTTCTTACTGTGGTGTCTTACGATATAAATAGGAGTACCTGTAACCTAGTGTAAGGTTTTGAAATCCTGGCAAGATCCCTGCAATTAACTTTTCTTTATGGTAAACTGAAAGGCAGTATTCAATCTGAAATCAAGGGAGAGATTCTGTAGAGGATTTTGGGTCAAGCCCAGCAAGGCTGTTTTAAACACTATGGACCTGCAACTCCTGCTGACTTCAAAGGAAATTGAAGATACTCATTATTTCTCAGGATGAGCTTTAGAATAAGAAAGCGGCTTTAGCATCTTACTGCAAATATTATTTTTTTTTTTTTACTCCTTTTCAGGGAAGGGAAGAAGTATATTTAATGGCTTGAATTAATTTCTCTCAAATTAAAGAAGAGATTCATCTAAGAGATACTCATTTTTAATGTCACTTACATGTATTTGGATGGTCCTCAGATATTTAATTTAGTAACATTTATAATTTAGAAATGTTGAGCTTTCTATGAAGATATGGGGGTGAAAGTGCCATTGGCTTTTGTGATAGACACGTTTAGCTAGTAAAGAATATTTATGCAGGTACTGAATTGATTTAATGTGCCAGCTGTGTGTGGCTTCAGCTTCTTGCTGTCATTCTTTAGCGAAGGATAAGCAGCCAGTTGCTTTTCAGCTGGCTCTCAAACAGAACAGAGGTCTTGGATGCTACTTTTCAAAAGATTTCAGATGCCAATAAAAAGAATTGAGTGTAGTGACTTCATTCATCCTGATGGCAGCTGTCCCACTGTTTCATCAATTTGAGGGATGTGAATTAATGTTTTGAGACTATTCCCTGTGGAACAATCTAATAGGAACCAAGCAGAAGCCTGTAAACATTGAACAGATTTGAAATGTAAATATCCAAAATAATGTGGTGATTTGTCAAACTAAAAGAATTACAGATAGCTGTCCAAAAAAGACACTGGAAACTAGAAACACCAGAAATAAGGGCATTAGTCTTCTTTACCCTGCAAGACAAGGCTAATAAAATCACATTGATAAAGGCAGGTAAATTAACTTTCTTTATTGGCCATTTTCATTTCAAAAGGATATAAAACTGAATAAGTATTAGATTGCTGCTATTGAATTGAATGAGATTCTGGTTTCATTTCATTTTCGTGCCAGCTGTGCTTTATTTATTTTTCTTTCTTCCTTATTTATGTATACTCGCAAAACTATATTTAAAATTATTTATGGGTTTTGGTTTACGGTGACTAAAGTGAGACTGTATGAGATCCTTCTCAGACCGTGCTGTGCATTCTTGCAGCTCTGAGCAACTGTAGTGTAATTTTTCTGGCCTGAGGCATGTTGTCAGGGGATTATGTATAGTACATAAGGAAAAGTTAGTGTATATTAAATAATTAAAAGGGCCAAATTTTAGACACCGCTATCTGTGTATTTGTTTGAGGATCTCTAGTATCAAGGGCTGTAATTGTGAGCTGATTCATAACAAGCTGTGAGATTTTAATTAGCTAACATCTTTAACTGCAGCTTTCTATCTGAATTCGCTAATGATTAGACTTTTGTATGCCTATTATGATCTTTATGCCTATTATGATCCAGTTCCTGGAATGTGTTAATGATAACTTCTGCAAGTGGTAGAGGAGCCAATGAGATGTGCCATGCTGGACCTTGTTCTCACCAACAAGGTGAAGTGTGAAGTTCAAGGGGAGCCTTGGCTGCAGTGACCATGAGATGGTGGAGATCCTTAGGGCAGTGAGGAGGGCACACAGTAAGCTGGACTTTAGGAGAGCAGACTTTGGCCTCTTCAGGCATCTGCTTGGTGGAGTAGTGTGGGATAAAGCCCTGGAGGGAAGAGAACCCCAAGAAAGCTGGTTAATAATCGAGGATCCAAGCTCAGGAGCGATGCTTCCCAACAAAGAAGTCAGGCAAAAACACTAGGAGGCCTGCATCGATGAACAAGGAGGTCCTGGACAATCGCAAACACAAAAAGGAAGCCTACAGAGCTATTCTATGATCTTGTGTATGTCCTTCCCTTTTACACAGGAGCTGACACTGGAGCTGACACTGGAGCATGTATCCTCAGGAAAGAGGAGAGGACAATTATGAAAAGGGAGTCCTGTGTATGAATTCACAAAACTCATAGAATTATAGAATGGTTAGAGTTGGAAAGAACCTTAGTTCCAACCCCCCTGCCATGGTCAGGGGCACCTTCCACTAGACCAGGTTGCTCAAAGCCCCATCCAACCTGGCCTTGAACACCTCTAGGGATGGGGTATCCACAGCTTCTTTAGGCAATTTGTTCCTATTGCTTTCAGTAGGACTTAGTGTTTCTTTAATAATTAAAAAAAAAGGTGGTGCATGGAGAAGAACAAGAGAAGAAAGTTAACAGTGCTATATTTTTTTTTTCATGATTTCGCTCCTTGCTTTTCAAAGACAGCCTCAAGCTTCCATTAGTAAAGCGTACTTTGGTGTTACCTATATTTTGTGACAACGTTAATTAGTTTTTCTGAGGGTGGTTGCAAATTCTGTTGTGTCAAGACGAGCATCCAGCATCACTCGCTTCTGTAGGATGTTGAGCTTGAACATCAGCGGGAGCTGTTTAAAGTAACTTTCAATTGAAATGTTCAGATGTGCTCAGTAAAAGAAACAGAATGTGGAAAGGACTTCAGCTCATCCCTGTAGTTTTATCACTATAATCTGAATCCTGTGCAACAAAGCCAGAGTCAGCATCAGTACGTACGATTGTGCTCTTGCGTTAAGGTCAATGACAATGGCAACATTCTCTTTAGATGTTACATCTTTCATCAGATAAAATCCGCATATATTTCATCAATATATCACAGGCATACTGACTCTGGGACCTCTAAATAATTTAACACCTGAATATGCCTGTTATTGTTCAAGAAAAAGCTTTATATAGCCTGATGAATTGAGTGAAAGTTCAAAGTGATACGAAGTCCTAAGGGGTTTGTGCATCTCTGAAATTTTCTTCATCTGACAGATATTTTAAACACGGAATTAAAAAGTAAAAGAGAAGGCAGTGTACAACAATGGGAATGGTTGCTTTGGGAAAAAATGTAATTAGAAAAGAGCGTCAGGAAAACAAACATATAGAACTTCTCTTTCTCCTTGCTGGTCTCTAAGGAGCCAAACACATGCTTGGAAGCTTTGCTGTAATTCTTCCCTTCTGTTCCCGCTCCCCTCTTAAGCAACAATACTGATCTTAATTGTATTTTCTTGAACTTGATTGTTTAAAGAACAATGTCATATAAATGAGAATTGGAGAAGAACTTTTGATTCAGCTTCTAATTAAAAAAATAGCCTCTTTGTAATTTGCATAATTCAGATCCCACACTTTGCGAAATCCACCATGTTTGACCTGTTCTGTTCAAAATCGCTTACGAGTTCAGTGCTGCCAAGAGCACACTGTATACTGCTCTGAGATAGAAGGGTACACTGAGATCCAGTAAACTGATATCTATCAATCCTTTGTTCTCTTTTTATTATGCGTGGTATGGTTATTGGAAGTACCGCGGAGTTTTGCTTTCCATCATGAGGTGTAGGTGAGCCAGCAATTCTGTCTTCGTTCCCTGTTTGTGTAAGTGGACAATTTATAGACGCACTTGAGGATATGAAAAACATATTTGTTGTAGAGAATGTGACCTCCTACAGATTCAATCAGCTACTTTCTTACAGTAAGAAATAAACATGATTTCTCTCTGGCAGCTTACTTCATAAAATATTTGCGAAGCCTAAATGAAAGAGAAATAGGCCTTAAGAAAAACAACCCATTTTCTGAAAAGAGAAGGAAGAGAGGATTTGAATAACTGCATGTTGCATTTGCAAGTGGGTTGGCATTTATGATCTAGGAAATAAAACAGCTCTCTTCACTGAACACAGGGAGTGGTATTGTACTGAAAACATCTAACAAATGCCTTCGCATATATCTTGCATACTGTCCTGCTCTGAGGTAAAACAGAACCAATTTTCTTTTCAGTAATTTTACTTTGCAGCTAAGCCTCTTCTAACTAACTGAACACTCCAAAATTACCGGCATATTTTTCAGACAGTATCCACTTCTAGCAGAGATAAGGTCTGATGTTTATAGTTAATGCCAAGGAATGGTATGCAGAGAGGCTCTTGCTTATACTAATTGCTATAACAGCCAAGGGCAGCTCACTTTATTTGCCCCGTTGGAGGGTCAGCAGTGGAAAAGCGTAGAGGGGTCGCACCTGTGGGGAGGAGCAGACAGAACAGGTGACCCCAAAGTGACCAACAGGGTATTCCATCCCATCTGCCTCATGCTCAGTATAAAAGCTGAGGGACCAAAGGGTCAGACTCTTTCTTCAATGGCCGATGTCTGAGGAGGACTCTGTCAGTTCGTCTGCCTTTGATCCTGATCCGTGCCTTCCTCAGTCTAGCTCCCGAGTTCAGCTCCCGCCCATTGCTGAATCCAGTCTGCGACTTTCCCAGTGTCTGCTGGTGACATGATCATCATCGTGGGAGCTCAATACAGTTTTGTATATATTTTATATATTTCATTATTTTCTTATTATCTTTTCTTATTAGTATTTACTATCAATATTTTCATTAAAGTAGTTTAGTTTCTTTTTCAACTCAAAAGTCTCTCTTTCACCTCTCATCCTTCTCTCCCTGAAGGAAGAGGTTGGGGAGAGCATCTGTCATTCGTTAGTGGCCAGCTCAGCCCAAACCACGACACATACCAAAAAACGGCTATTCTGTTCTCTCCTCAAAAGTACATTATTTTATCACTAACACTTGGGAGAATGCATTTTCTCCACATAACTTAGAGTTTCCTGATGTGTTTTTACTGGGCTGGAGTACTTTGTATAGGAACTTTCTATGGTTTTGGTAAAGAATTAAAACTTGTTCTTGAATTCTAGTAAGTACTGTATCTTAACAGAGGTTTTCAGAAGGTTTGAACTCTTTGAAACTGGATACCAAATTGTGGTGGTGTTTTTTCTTTTTGACAAGAAGCAATAAAAATTCTGTTATTTTCAATTGTTTCTGTCACTATCCTCGCAATAATGTAAACATTGCTAGCTAACAAACAGTAGGTCTTAGGAATCTATTTCAGTAATATTTACATTTCACAGTTTTCTAATAAAAGTCCATTTAGGTTTACAATAAAATTTTTACTTCTATAAGCAATCTGTTGGCTGGGAAAAAAAAAGTAAAGAAAAAGAAATGGGTACAGTAGATGTTTTTTACTGTGGTTTTCGATGGATTCTCATCTCAGTGCTACAAGAAGAAGTGTTTGACTTCAGATTTATTCAAATAAGAGTGGTTTTGAATGGATGACTGCTGAGAGATTAAAGCTGTCTCCAAAGACCTGTGTTCTTGGAACTTTGCAGCTCTCTGTGCATATAACTGGGATGCTGTGTTACTCTTTCAGTATTCTGTCCAGCTATACACTTATTAATCAAAAGTGCTCACTAAAAATTCTGTGCAAAACCGACATTTTCTTTCAAAACGATTGATTTCTAATTTCTATGCTGTATTTTCCATTAATCATCACAATACCAGGTACTTATTGGAAAGGTGAAATTTCTGTAATCTCTTCAATTTCTCCTTAGGTGAAAGAAGAGGAGCAATCGGCCAATCACACTTTGATGATTCAAGAGACACTGCAGCAGGCTTCAGTGGAGCTGGCTGAGCAGCATCACCTGGTAGTCTCCTCAGATGAAGTGGAGGGAATTGAGACAGTGACTGTCTATACACAGGGTGGAGAGGCTTCAGAATTTATAGTTTATGTTCAGGAAGCTATGCAGCCTGTAGAAGAACAAACTGTGGAACAATCGGTGCAGGAGCTCTAGGGAATAGTGTTCAAAGGAGATGGCTACTTGATTTGCCAAAGCCAAAAGTTTGTTTTTTTTTTTTTTTCCCTAGCCAAAAGCAACCAAGCTAAAAAATTTTCAGTTAATTTGTGAAACAAGACCTTGTTACTACATAGTGGTGTGACTGGTTGGATTGTATCAGTGACTTAGGTATATTATGTACAAAACCTCCTTGGACTTTTTTTTTTTTTTTTCTAAAAAATGTTCATATTTTGAGGAAAAAGCATTCTTCCCCTTCGTAGAAGATCTCTCACTTGATTCCTGTAAATCCCCACAAATATTGTCTGTTCAAAACCATGTTACACCACAATAACAAAACATCTATAAAGGTAGCTAGAATGTCTAGGAATACATCCCATTTTATAGATACTTAATATGCACTTGGTTTGACTGGAAGCAGAGTTGTTTTTTTCTTTAAATTAGAAGGGCTTCTTGTTTCTGAGTACATGCTTAGAATGTGTTTGCCAAGTTGTGGATCTAACCCAAACAGAGGCTCAAGACTAATTAGAAACATACCACAGATGGACTGTAGTTTTTACTTGTGAGATGATCTTTTGAGTTTGGGAAGTATTTAAAGCCATATGTGATAATTCTGGGTACCAGTAGGATGACTGTTATTTAGATAACTGAATAATGATAACTCTTTCCATCCTACTGGATAACTATCTGTCCTGTAGCATATGATGAAACCAAATCTGTCAAATCAATGAAACATTCTTTTGTTTTTAAGAAAAAAATTATATTCAGGTGACTTGTAAATGCTATAAAAGATGTATGTTCCTATGTTTTAAACAGACATGCTTGTAAATATGATTGTGTGAAAGAACTTGTACAAAAAAATTAAGTAAATATTGAAAAGGATCTAGATATTCTTAATTATGCATGTATATAGTTCCAGATTTTTCTTCATGAATATTGAATTGTTTCTGATTTAATATTTTTAAATTTGAGCTATAAAAATTATTAATAACAAAATTGTCATGTTTTCTTCTAATGCTCTAATTTCTTAATTCTTGGGTTCGCTTTCACAGCTAAGTAAAAAATGCTATTTTGCATTGGCTCTGCCAAAGTATTCCTCCAATTAGTGGTCTCTCATCAAGCAAGTCGCTTAGTGAAGTCTAGGCGGTCCTTTTTATGTGATTTAACTTATTTATAGATGTTCTTGGTAGAAAAGTGGAAAAAAGCTCTTGACTAAGTCGATGTAATGTGGTGCCTCTTCTGAGTCTGCTGGATTCTGTTAATGCTGTGCAAAATCCAAGTGCAAACATTTAGTGGTAACTTCTCCCTTAACTGTGGTTATAGGGAATTTAACTTTATTAATAGAAAAGAACTGAAAACTGTTGGACTTTGGTCGTAGCTAAGTCTCCCTGGGTTTAATCTTGAAAGTGCAGAATTCGTCCCAATGATGTTACGTTTGTAGGATGGAGACCTTTTTGCCATTTGGTGTAACTGGCTGGAGCTTGTCACAAATGTCGGTGTTGATATCTTATACATTCAGTAAACTTGACTAGAATGATCCATAAAGTGTTTAATAACATTTGCAACAAGATAGAAAGTGATGCGCAAAAAGTAGCAACTTTGGTAATCTGCAGAAGGCAAAAAGTATCAACTTTGGTAATCTGCAGAAGAAACTTGGTTTTTGTAATTAGTGCTTAAAATTCAGTGTTGATTTGCAAGAATAATGTTTTCTATTACCTAAAAGAGAAGAAAGCAATCTCAAAAAGTTTTCTCAGAATTTATTGAAATATTCACAGCCCACTGGGTATTAAAACCACATTTGGAAGAGCATCATGATTGTATGTGGTAACAGCTATGTTCTTAACGTAAAACCTTTCTGAATCAGTTCAATAATCATAGAATCATCTAGGTTGGAAAAGACCTTTAAGACCATCAAGTCAAACCATCAACCTAACACTGTCAAAACCACCACTAAACCACATTCCTCAACACCATATCTACATGTCTTTTAAATACCACTGGGGATGGTGATTCCACCACTTTCCTGAGCAGCCTGTTCCAATGCGTGACAACCCTGTCAGTGAAGAACTTTTTTCCTAATATCTATCCTAAACCTCCCCTGGTGCAACTTGAGGCCATTTCCTCTTGTCTGATCAGTTGTTCCTGGGCAGAAGAGACTGACCCCCACCTCGCTACAACCTCCTTTCAAGTAGTTGTAGAGAGAGATGAAGTCTCCCCTCAGCCTCCTCTTCTCCAGGCTAAACAACCCCAGTTCCCTCAGCCGCTCCTCATAAGATTAGTCCTCCAGACCCCTCACCAGCTTTGTTGCCCTTCCCTGGACATGCTCCAACACCTCCATGTCTTTCTTGTGGTGAAGGGACCAAAACTGAACGCAGTATTGATGTGGGGCCTCACCAGTGCCAAGTACAGGGGTGCGATCACTTCCCTAGTCCTGCTCAACACGCTATTCCTGATACAGGCCAGGATGCTGTTGGCCTTGGCCACCTGGGCACACTGCCGGCTCATATTCAACTGGCTGCCCACCAACAGCCCCAGGTCCTCTTCTGCCAGGCAGTTTTTCAGCCACTCTTCCCCAGTCGTGTAGTGCTGCATGGGGTTGGTGTGACCCAAGTGCAGGACCTGGCATTTGTCTTTGTTGAATCTTATACCATAGGCCTCAGCCCATCGATACAGCCTGTCCAGATCCCTCTGTAGAACCTTCCTCCCCTCAAGCAGGTCAACACTCCCGCCCATCTTGGTGCCGTCTGCAAACTTACTGAGGGTGCACTCGATCCCCTCGTCCAGGTCATTGATAAAGATATCAAAGAGAACCGGTGCCAATACTGAGCTGTGTTGAGCACTGCACGTCGATTTCTTGCCTCCATAACCAATACATTTTCTTCTTTCTAGAATATGCGACACCTGTAATGCTACGAGGAGATACATTCTTCCTCTTCAATATAAGCCATTGTACTTCACAAAGTGAGTGTCCAAAGATTTTCATTTTTTCATAAGCATAAAGAACAGCGGGAGAGCTTTGTTTATACCAGGTATTTGTTTTGAGGGGCCATGGCTTCCCTGTTGTCTTTTGTTTGGATTTGGAATGACCAGAAAGGTAAGAATTAAATCTTTTGCTTGGTGAGCTCTGATTCTGTTACCCCCTAAACAGCACAGATTGTTTTCAGTATAAATTCAACTTCTTTTATCCAATTAATCTTTTCTGAGGGTTAGGTGACCTTTTCAGTTCAGGGGAGACAAGCAGTTACAGTTTTAAGTTAGTCAAGTAGCTCCTGTTTCTGAAGACCATACATTCTTCCCGCACACGCGTAATTTTCATTAGCGTTTACTACACTGTATGATCTTCTGGTTTTTCCTCTTTCTTTGACACCTGAGGAGTATCCTGGGTTTGGGCTAACACTTGGCAAATAATTGCTCTTTAGAAGCTTACGCATGCATAAATCGAGTAATTGATGGGCTGCTGTAACCCCTCTGCACAGCTAAGAACGCATCAAATGATTCTGGCAATGGGCTGAGCACAGAGGGGAGATAGGTCTTGGAATCCTGCAAAGATTTTGAAAAATGGAAAAAGGAAGCTGCAAATAATTTTAGTGGCAGCAGAGTCTTATCACTACAAACCCTTGTAGAAAGTCCCTCTCCAGCTTTCTTGTAGGCCCCCTTCAGATACTGGAAAGCTGCTATAAGGTCTCCACAGAGCCTTCTCTTCTCCAGGCTGAACAGCCCCAACTCTTTCAGCCTCTCCTCACAGCAGAGGTGCTCCAGCTCTCGGATCATCTTTGTGGCCCTCCTCTGGACCTGCTCCAACAGGTCCATGTCCTTCCTGTGCTGAGGGCTCCAGAGCTGGATGCAGTGCTCCAGGTGGGGTACCATGAGAATCTTATCAGTTAGTCTTATGCTTTAAAAAACTGCCAGCTTGTCTTCTCTTGTCTTGCTTAAATGTGGGGGTCTATTTCTGTAAGAAGAGAGAGGTTCAGCTAAGCACTGTTCAACTATTATTGACTTGAAAAGAATATTGATTTTTAATTCTTTTGATCTGAAAATAGTGATGACTTATCACAGAGCACGTAGCAGAGGAGTAAAACAGATGGTGTACACAAAATCATAGTATATGGGATGTTCCAGGTTTTTTTGTGGTTTGTTGTGGGTTTTTTTACACCAGATTAGTTTCTGCTTTTTGTAGGTATATCTGAGCTGGATGTGAAAGTCTAAACAGGGAAAGATGCACTCATTTGCAGACTGCATCATTAGCGAAAATGTCGTTGCTTTGGGTAATGCTAATAATACAGTCTTTGCTCATAACATGATAAACCGCAGATGTTCTTTTCCCTTTTGTAATGTGATCACAGTGATGTTACTGAGTTGAACTGCACATGGCTCCACGGCTTCTCTATTTGCAATTCCGCCTTTCCTGTCATTAGTGGACATCATTTCCATCAATAGCAGCACTACCCCATTTGTCTTTTTTTCTTCCTTGAAATGAGGACAACTTTTCATCTTGGAAGACTTTCATGTTCAGTCACAGAGGTGTATTTTGGCACATCCTGAGAGTATCAAACTTGATATTATGACATAAATATGCACTATCATATTCATCTCTGCTATAATTCCACGAGGTACAGGTAATTGGTTACGTGATCTTTTATGTGTTCCTGCTCTCAACTTGCCTGTATGGGGCTTTAAGTGTTTAAAAGCAGTGCCACACGTTTCAAAGGACGGTGCAAATGACAGAACCCTTGTTGTATGTTCCTAACAAAAAATTCCGTTCAAGCCTGTTGTGTTCCCCTCTGTCTGCCTTGGAGAGGGTTGAGGCAGAGAAAGGAAACCGTCACGTGTTTCTTGGTAAATACTAATGGATAAAAATGCTCTGCTTATATGTCGACATAATTCCTTTCAGTCCTGTACAAAGCAGGTCACACACCAAACTCACCATCCCAGGATGACTTTTTCTTTCTCAGAACAAGTTGCCAACGACCAACCTGATCGCCTTTTCTCGGATGAACCAGCAAAATGTTATAGAGCACAGGGCATGTTGATGCTCACGGGAATGACTTCCCACATGGACAGAAAGCCACCAACTATGACAGGTATCTGTCAAGGGGTACAGACTCAGCCCTCAGTTAGGGAGGAGCTGAAGTTCAACAGAAGAATGCTGGAAAGGGACTACTGCAGCCACAGCAGCCTCTGGTGGGCAGGTAACTCCCGCCGGCGGTCTATCCCTGCTCTCACAGCACGACGTGCAGGAGGGGACTTCAACAGAAGAGTTCAGGAGTTGCACGCTTGTTTTAGTGCTGCTGCCGATTTTCCTCTCTCTGCTGTAGCTTAAGGTGCCTAATAAATCTTCAACGGATTTGTAAGCTCTTTGGATGAAGGAAAGGAATGGCAATAGTTATCCTAGTTAAAAAAAAAATTATTTCTCTGACATGCACACATCGCTCCCACACTCCCGCCCCCTCTCCCCACCCCCGGGGGCGCAGGGGTGGGATGGGCGCTGCGGTCAGTCCATGGCAGCCCCTCTGGGCCGCTCCTCCCTCCTCACACCTCTCCCTGCTCCAGCGCAGGTCCTGCCCCGGGCTGCAGTCCTTCAGGGACAACCTGCTCCCGCCGGGGCTCTCCATGGGCCGTAGTCTGTTCAGAGGAAGGCTAACCCAATTGGCCTTTTTTTTGTTTTCTAACTCAGCGGGGTTTTATTCTGCTGAGTTCAGCTGGCTCCATATCAGCCTACAACTCTTCAGAAACCAGGTCAGGAAGAAGTTGGAGCTGAGGATTACTGAAAATGTTCTTTGTCGTTTCCCCTCTCTCTCTCTTGGGTTGGGTTTACGGAACTTGACCAGGTGGTTGAGGCCAAGTGCTGACGTGTGCAGTGATCAACAATATTTAAGGATTTAACCAGAGGAGAACAGGCAGGGATTGGTGTGATAGAAAAACATTAAATTATGGGATGTTGTTGAGCAAAAGAAATACTGGGCCAAATAACGGTATTAACGTACCGGTGGGGAGAACTTTTAGCTTGTAAGATAGTACCTGAAATAGTAGACACTCCTCTTCTTGAGTCGTGCTGTTATTGCAGTGCGTAAAACACAGCCAGACGTTAGGACTGAGCCTGGTGGGAAGCATGGGGCAGTTGACCTCAAAGGATTCTCTTACATCTCAGATTTCTGGGGATTTAGTAACAAGAAAGGAGAACCAAAAGACAGAAGACCTGTTTTACGTTCAGAGCTGCACCTAACAAGGATGCTTGTCAGAGCTTACTCTGAAGGAATCAATGGGATGTTAAATAAGACCAAAATTGTCACTTATCTTTTCTTATTCTTATGCCACTTGCTCTTCATGAAAAGTCCAATGCAAGACCTGAAGTGAGTACTGGTTGCCAGTAAAATACAAACCCACAAAATAAAAGTCTCTGATAGTGCTATAAATGACCTTTTTATTCCCTATAAAAATATTTTTTGCAGTCTGGTTTGCGAAAAGTGGTTGAAAAGGGAAATTACAGTCAATGCATTGCACAGAGCTCTGCCTGATTTTTTTAAAGGCTGTACATTTTTCTGAAAAGCTGGAAATACCTTTATCGGCCTCCATAAATTAAAAGGGATCAAAAGGTCTTCAGTGTTTTGGAATGAAATCAAACAGTTAATGGGAGTTTATAGAACAGGCTTTGTTGCGATTTTTTCTTCGGTTCAAGGAATGTTATCTTCTGGAAAAGAAGGGATCATTTTGTGTCATGCACCCAAATGAAATACACTGTAAGTGTATTTTACAGGAACACATAAGATATATGAGATTGAGACCACAGGAACGACCTCATTAGTAATATTCTCTATGGGCTAGCAATGAAATAAAGGACAACATATCACAGTGGATTACAGAGCTGGTCAATGTTTTTACAATTTATTTTGGAAATGGTTCCCCTTTTTGTTTAGCCTTGATAGCATTTATTTTGCTACTACCATTAGGAGTGAAAATACTTTCTGGGAGCTGAAAGCTGAATGGGCTTGGAGCATTGAAAATAGAGTGCAGGCTTTTTTTTTGGTGCTAGGTAGCTTGTTCAAATCCATATTCAAATGGTAGTAATTTATTTCATCTAATGGTAACGGAATGAGTTATAGAGTTCAAATCCAAGATTCGTTAGAAAAGGTCCAAGTCAAAAAAATCACTATGCAATTGGGAACGAAGAAGCATGTCTGCATTAGTAGATCAGTGGGGAAGTTTCTGTGGCTGTTGTGATGCAAGTTCTGTGGCACACCCATTCTTCTCTGACAATATGATTTACAATTTTGGCGATGACAGAAATGTCAGGCAGTTGGATTTTTAGATTATTCTGTCTAACAGATAACATCCATTACAGAGGTATTTTGTGTTAGAACAAACCGATCCAAGCTGCCAGAATCGGATTATTTTTTTTAAAAAAAGATTTGAAGTCATGTTACTGATGAGAGCGCTCTTTACCAGTGGGACTGGAGTCAGAGTGGGAAGTAAATAATCCTAGGGCAACTAGTAAGAACTTCAGACTAGAAAAAGAATGGAAGACAAATTATGAAACGTTTTTTTGGGGGATCACGTTACCAGTTTTCATCATGTAACAAGCTCAGAACTTGTAATACACACCCAAATTTCAAGAAAAAATACTCACCTGATTTCACCTTGTGGCTTGTGTTGTCTCATTACAGCAGGTGCCTGTTCATGGCTCAACAGAAATAGGATACATGAGTGATACTTAGGAATACCAGTAAATTACACTTCTCTAACTGATGTAAAAAAGCCTGGAGGATTTATCCCCTAACTCTGCATGGTTTTTGTGCATACCTCTTACACCTTCATCAAAAGTCAATCAGTTTATCCAGCAAAACCGACCGTCCTTCACTTGCCACGAGGTTAGCCTAGACAGTGACATTCTATTTAACATTTGGTTTTAATTATTCAGGTTGCATTTTAAACCCTTAGATAATCAGCTTCAGGTGAAGCTTTGTCCATTTAGAGTGCATTCCCACCAGTGCGGAGTTGCTTTCCGTTTCTCTTTGGGTGATTCCAAGTACCTTGAGTGTTGACTTGAACTCCTGGGCACCGCCACAGTGCAAGAATTTTTTACTACAAATCATAGTACTTGCAAGGTCTTCTGGCATAACTGTGCTGTTTTGTGAGGTCAGAAAAAAGCTATGGGACAGTAACACAACTACCAAAATTATTTACTGAAGTGCTAGACTGATGTCCGCTTTTGAACCTAGAGGTGTTCACTGAAGACAGTGTGGCCCTCAGGTGCTGTTCTCTTCCATTTGCTAGAGGTTACTCAATAGCTTTGCCAACAGTAAAGGTCATGTAGGAGCTCTCTCATCTACTGCAAGGAAACTGGAGCATTATCTCAATCCCATACGCTTCACTTGAAGCACATTAGAGAGTTTCACCTGAACCCTCTGTTCACAGAGCTATTGGGCAACCTCAAGGAGGCAGCTGATTATGAGCCTTTGGGGACTTCACTGTTGTCAGCCAGTATGGCTGTGGAAAAGGGTGCAGTGGTGACTGGATAAAACTCCTTACACCGGTATAGCTAAGGCTGGGAATATCATAGAATGGTTTAGGTTGGAAAGGACCTTGAAGATCATCGAGTTCCAATGCCCCTGCCATAGGCAGGGACACCTCCCACTAGACCAGGTTGCCCAAGGCCACGTCCAGCCTGGCCTTGAACACCTCCAGGGATGGGGCCTCAACAACCTCTCTGGGCAACCTGTTCCAGTGCCTTACCACTCTCAAAGTCAAAAACTTCTTCCTAATGTTCAATCTGAACCTGCCCTCTTCCAGTTTAAAGCCATTCCCCCTCGTCCTATCATTACGCACCCAAGTAAAAACTCCTTCCCCAGCTCTCCTGTAGGCCCCCTTTAGGTACTGGAAGGCCGCAATAAGATCTCCCTGGAACCTTCTCTTCTCCAGGCTGAACAGCCCCAACTCGCTCAGCGTCTCCTCATAGGAGAGGTGCTCCAGCCCTCGGATCATCCTCATGGCTCTCCTCTGGGCATGCTCCAGCAGGTCCATGTCTTTCTTCTGTTGGGGACTCCAGAGCTGGATGCAGTACTCCAGGTGGGATCAGTAGATACTGAGGTAGGACTGTAACACCGAGGCAAGCATAAATACAGCTTGCAAAACCACATGTAAGGGATACTCTTGAAAAGACCAAATTTGTAGCGTTGCAAGAGAGAAGTATTTCTGTCTTCATTTAACAATATTAATGTGTTTGGCAGCAAAATTCTGTATTTGTAGTATTCTGTAGGTAAACCACCAGGACTTCTTTCCCTCTGCTCACCCCTGAAAGCAGCGAAAGTGTGTTGTCTTAAGCTACAAACTTTGATTTTTACTTTCTTCTCTCTGTTCACAGCCTAGTTCACTAGCTGTTAGTGCCTGTATTTTATGCTTAAGTTGGTTCACAAAGACTTCAGGGCACCGAGTGCTGTGAGGCATCAATAAGGTTTCTACGCTAGATGTCAGAATGTCCTATATCACAGCTCAGCATAAAGACAGATTGACATTTAATTGCATATTTCCCAGTTGAGCCAAGATCCATCTGAATTGGACATTCATGCTTATTCCCTGTGCTGTATATTCAGAAGGATATGCCTTGCCATTTTGCTCTGCTTTCGGATCTCTTGCTGCTCTTTTGTTCTGCTGAATGCTTAGGTTGGTCCATTTTTCGACCTAAGTTCGAGGCAGTTTGCTTTATCCACATACTCAGAAATTTAAAAGGATTCTGTGTATTAAAGGTTTTCACTTGTTCTGAGATGATAGATCCTGCTTACAAAACAGAAGGCACTGAGACTCAGGTACGGTGTGATTTACTGTGAACCCAAATCATTTCAATGAGGCCGACACCACAAGGGTATATGAAATTGTCTTTAAATCACCCTCCCGGTGATTTAGAAGGACTAGTTAAATACCTGATTTAGAAACTAATAATTGAGCCTATGTGAGCTGGCAATTATGCGTGCAGTAATTGCATGTGTGAGGAGTGTGTATCATGAAAATGAGAACCAACGGGATTATACCACTTCTCAGGAGGTTTTAGAGATTGAGAGGAACAGCTAGTGTGGTTAAAAAACAAAATTAGCTATGCATATGTAGAGATTATAAAGCATCAGCACACAAACAACAGAACTATT
Organism: Vanellus vanellus; assembly: GCF_965231255.1. Lineage (NCBI taxonomy): Eukaryota > Metazoa > Chordata > Aves > Charadriiformes > Charadriidae > Vanellus > Vanellus vanellus. Next base: position 162,381,661 of record NC_138906.1, on the reverse strand, counting down.
TCCCCAGTGCCAATGAGTTTGGCAGCTCATCGCCGCTGCGCGGTGGCCGAGGTGGGCGCTGGGTGGGAACTGCCGCACTCCCGGCACACAGGTGTCCAGGGGACTCCTGCAGTATCTGGAATACGAGAGGAAGCTGCTGTAAAAATAGATGCCGAACTGCTGCTCGGGACTTGCTGAAGAGCTGCACCGTTGGTTTCTCGGGGTCCAAAGGTCAAGTCCTATTTGCATAAAAAGAGAGGATCGCAACAGCTCGCCAGGCAGGTAACAGCCCGCGAAGACCCCGGGGTGCTGCCGTGCGCTTCCAGCCCAGCGCCTTTGCCATGGTTTTTGTTTTTGTAGTGTTGTAGGCGGGGGGGGGAGTGCCCAAGAAGTCAGTCCAGTGAAAGAGGTAGTTGAAAACCCTCTCCGGTAACACGTACATTATCTTAGCAGAAATGCACAACTAGCAATAAAGCGTCTCTCCCTAGATGTAACTCTCTCTTACATTCAGTTACACAAAACTTGTAAAGCTGTCTATAGTAAGGTTGTCTGCTGACTGCAAATAGTGTCACAGTCCTTCTGGGTTATTCTTGACATCCTTCTTCGTCATTTGTAGGATAAAAATAGTAGAGGTTAAAGCAGTATCATTCTTCACTTAGTGATAGGTAGCTGCAAGTTAAATAAGGATGCAATTCCGTTTTTGATTGAAAACGAATTTTTAGTAATCTTGAAAAGGAGATTCATAGGAAGATGATCTTGAAGACTGCGCAGAGCTAGATGCCCAGAGCTGGTCATCGGAGGTGAGGAGTACTTTACATGCCCTCTGAAGTTTTTGAATCTCATGAATTTTTTGAAAATCCAGCAGTATGTAATACAACTCGGGCTTCCAGCCTTAGTTTTTCCTTTCTTAACATGGGTATCAAGAGTTCTCGGCTACATCATGACTGGCATAACAGTGTGCTTATGAAATCTGCATAACAGAAAACTAACATGTAACAGAAGTATTTTGGAAGCTGGGATCAACATTGAAAATGTCGTGGGTATTTTGGAGACACATCTGGCCCTTGTTTCCCAAAAGGACCTTGGACCTTGCTTGTAGGTAGCTTGTCTCCAGTCCTGCCTCTGTCCCTGTCTCCTGGATGGACCTCAGACCTACACTGTGGCTTTGTCTGCAGCCGTACCTCCTGCCCGGTCTCCTGCTGCTCCTCTCTGCATTTCCTAGATGAACCGTGGACCTGAATCGTCTCCTCACCTTGGCCGGGACTACTGATGGACCCCGTTACAACCACCCGGCTCTGGCCGTGCGGTTTTAGGTCTGACTGACAGACTGAACAAAGCAGTGGGGACCTAGTGCATGACGGGCTTGTGGCTGCTACTGCAATATGAATATCTGGGAATAATTAGCTCAGCCATTTAAGCATGTCTAATGCTCTCTGTGGCCTTTATGTAGCTGCAAAGCACAAATACAAACCAAAGCACGTACACCTATCCCAACTTCATTATACGCATTTGTAAATAATTTGAACGTTGTTTTCCTAAACACTTTTAAAATTTGTAGTGTAAAACTAGAACTTCAATTCTAAATCCCGAATTAAGTTGTTCAGCATTAAAAAGGAACCTGGAAAATGAATTCATCTGTACATTAAGAACTTTGAGCATTGGAAGACATCTTCCACGCTGTGCATCTATGCTAAAGCCTGAAATGCCGCTGAAATTTTGAAAGGAAAATGTTGCCTTAGTGCAAAGTAAACTACTCTGTTTAATTTTTTTTTCTAATCTGCATATTAATTATTGTCACACAGCTGATGCAGTGGGCTGCAGCTAGATTCATCCCGTTTAAATCAGTTTAATCCTTTGCAAGCCTGCAAAAGTAATTATTCTGCATTTCCATCTAACACTGCGTAATAGAAACTTCAATCTGTTCAGCTCCTGCTCCAGACCCTTGGTGACCTTTTTGCTCGCACACCAGCAACACTGACTGCAATTAATTACTTCTTTCATTGGAAACCTTCTTGCATTGATCTGCTCTTTATAAAAGACGATAAACACTTACCTGCTGGATTACCCTTTAAATAATCTCTTTCTCTCTCATTTTTACTTTTATCAACCACAATATTTGGGTCGTGCATTTCCTGGCGTGGCTTTCTTGTTCAGCATGTAGACCATATTGCCGTTAATTTCTGGTAGCGTTTCCTTGCCTTGGCCAGCGCCCCACTCTCTGGGCGTACAGCAGCTTCTCTGCATCTGCTCCGCGCATTACATTTCTGCCTTGGCAACGATGCATCCTGAGCTGCTTAATTTGTCCTTTGGCTGAATTCGTCTGCTTTATCAGCTTGATTTAATTGACCATCTAATGAACCTGAGGTGTGAGCCATTTCATCTGATGGGGGGGGAGGGGGACAGCGTATTACAGCAGGTAGAGCCACTTTGTGGTGGCGATGCAGCAAACGCATTAGTGTAGCAGAGAGAACTCTTTTAACAGGCTTGAATTCTATTCTACTTTAGGATTAAACAGGCCACAAAAAATTGCAGTAAATCACTTCATGGATTTGGGTTTCAGATTCTCCCATTTATTCCTTACCTCTTTTGCAAAATTCATTTCCAATTCAGAGCTCATTGAGCCTGAGCCTTCCTTCTGTGACCATCGTTAACACAATGATCACTCTTTTGTGAGTGTTGCTATTACCTTGCCTGGTTTTCAGAAGTGTTGAGAGAAAACAGCAAAGATATCACTTGATGTCAAACATATATATATATATATATATATATATATATTTGCATGACGTTCAGATGAACTGAAGGACTTGCAGTCCTGTGACTGTTTCTAGCAAGTGGCCCAGAATAACTGAAGTTGCCATTACAACATTCTTTAGCCTTTCTTCCAGGTACAGGTGACAGTTTATTGCAATCATTCTACACAGCTAAACAAGATGTAGAAGATGCGCAGCTTTATAAAACAGGGGAATTTCACAACTCTTCAGCCTTCGCAGGTGATTCAGAGATTAGTCCACCTACGATTTTTCTTACATTACTTAGAATGTCATTTTCATGTGTATGTTTAATCCTTTTACATAATCCTGCTTTCTTGTTAATCTTTCAAGGACAGATAATTTCAACTGTTTGAACCGACGTGGAATCTCAGCCATGTTGAGGCCGGTGGGGATCCAACAGTGATGCAGACAGTTGAGCAAGATGGAGCGTCTTGCGACTTCTCTATTTAGATATGTGCATATTCTTAACTAACCATTTTATTATACATAATGAAGTTACAGAGCAATGATAATGATTTACTTGCCATTATTAAATATTTCTGCAGCTGTAACGACTGAAACCTTAGTTGGGGTCCTTCACAGTAGGTGCTTCCTATGCACCTGGGAAATTACGGTCCCTGTCCAACCCGTCTGCAAGTTGAATTCTGAGGTACTTGCATCATTCAGTAAACTTTCTTACCTGTAATGTATTCTGCCAAAACTGATCAAACTGTTACTGTACTGCAAATAAAAGACCTAGTGTCTCGGCAGCTTGGCAGTAATGGAGAGGTGATGATCCTCAGCTGCCCACCCTTTCACACTCATGGTTCTTGCCCTGTGAAGCAGCTGCTGAACTTCTCCTGCTTTGCATTCTGATAATACAAGGTAATCTCAGATCGTATTACTGTTGTGCATCGGGTTCAGTACTTGCGTCAGGAGCAGCTGAGCGGGTCATACAGTGAGAGAGGAAACCCCTAATGGAGGGTAGTGTCAGCAGCTGCTGCAGCCAGCTGGGCACGCTGCCTCTTCGCCGCTCAGAGCCTTACAGGTGTGAAAGTGAAAATTTGGCCCCAAATGGGCAAGATAAAAAGAAAATAAATTTTGCTTTCCTAACATAATCACTGTTGGATCAGTTCGTTACTCCCTGAGCTCAAAAAGAGTATTGTTGATAAATTCAGAGGCAAAACTCAGTGCACTTTCCCACCATGGGACTAGAACACAGAGCAGTTTACATGAATATGGAAATATGTGACACAGAATCAAATTTTCAAACACTCAAGCAATAAGTTTCATTCTGTATAAAGAAGAAACCCATCTGGTGGCTGCTGCTGATTCAAAATGTCAAAGATTACATGTTAATTGACTCTCTAGCTAGGAGTTGCTTATTACCTTTCAGTAAAGTCTGGGCGCAAGATGAATTGAGCTTTGAGAAACGCGTGGAACAGCCGTGAAAGTACTCTAATGGGAAAAAACATCGTGTGCAAAGGACATCAAAAGTCTGTCCCTGTTTGCTGTTCTGCATCATTCTTTCTCCCTTTCTAGCTTCTCATCCTTCCAGGCCCACTGTGCAGCTTTTTAATTAACATCTCTTATTTTATAAATATAGTGGGGGTAATGCTGTCCCAACCTCCTGTCAGTGGGTGTATAGATTGGAAAAAATGTTTTTTAGTCACAAACACGAGATGGAGAAGTAACAAAGGAATAGAAAAAAAACTCACAACCCTGCTTTTTAAACCACCAGGTCCCTCTGAGTCTGATCCAAAACCCCGTGAAAGAAAGGAGATCTTTTTTTCCATCGGCTTCAGTGGGCTTTGGAGAGAGCGCTCTGTTCGAACAAGTGCCAGCTGTTCTCCTTTAGTCATCATGATTGGTAACAGCGCTGCCGTAGCTAAGGATAAAGGAAGCAGCATTCAATGGCTCCGTGGGAAAAAAGAATGCCCTTGTAGCATCTTGTCCCCTGTGTGTATAATAGCAACATGTAGTGAACGTTTGCCGGGGGAGTGATGGTTGAATGCTGGATATGCCCTGTTAAGGGACGGCAGCCTGCTCTGAGGGCTTGGGGGACTCAGTAGACTGGTATTGGCATCTCTAGCTATGACGACTTAATCCTCGTTTTGCACTTGCCTGCATCCATTTATCTGGGAAGATCAAAGTCCTGGAAATTAGGAAACTCATTAAGGCTCCCAGCCCCTTCCTGGAACCAGCATCCTGAACAGGTGCTCAGATACTCTGTAATGGATATTGCACATTAGAGTGAATAGAGCAATTTTGTCTGAATGCATCAAGCGTGTGCCCCCCTGTTGCAGGCAGGAGAGAGGAAGGGAGTGAGGGAGGGCTGCAAGTTGCTGTCAGGGTCTGAGGGAGCCTCAGAACACTTTCCGCTGCCCGTCACAAACAAACCCACCACTTCCAAGCATCTGAGAAAGGAAGCAGGACTGGTTTCTTTATGAACCTCTGCAAAGCAGTTTGTGATGCTTCAGCACAGCAGGAAGGCACACGGCGTGTCCTGCATGCACCACCCTTAGAGGTGGCCTACAGGAAAGATGGGGAGGGACTATTCATCAGGGAGTGTAGTGATAGGGCAAGGGGTAATGGTTTTAACCTGAAAGAGAGTAGATTTAGATTAACTATTAGGAGGAAATTCTTTACTGTGAGGGTGGTGAGACGCTGGAACAGGTTACCCAGAGAAGTTGTGGAGGCCCCATCCCTGAAGGTGTTCAAGGCCAGGCTGGACGGGGCTTTGAGCAACCTGGTCTGTCGGGAGGTGTCCCTGCCCGTGGCAGGGGGGTGGGAACTAGGTGATCTTTAAGGTCTGTTCCAACTCTAACCATTCTACAATTACTATAAGTCGCACAGGTCTTGGGAAGACTCCAGCAGTGCTGGGGGTTACACCGCACCCTGCCAGCTCAGGCCCCAACTTAGGGGAAACAGTTCTTTCCATCTGTGGCCTTTTATTATCCGTCCTAAAATCTGGCATTGCCTCTTATCACTTTTGCTAAAAAAGAGAGACTTTCCCCCCTCCCCTCAGCCCCCTGGAGACACCATTATCATACCAGCTTTAGCTGGGTGCTGAGCCCAAAGCAGCAGTTCAAGTCTGTGCTTTTTGAAACGCCGTCAATCCAAATATGTAACTGGAGGAAACACAACCAGCAGAAGCAGACTCGCACATCACCAGGCGTTCATTAACATACAGCTTCTTCTTTGGGGGACAAGAGTGCAGACCGCACATTGAAAAGTGGCAGATTTCAGTTATCGGAGGGTGAAGGGAATGACAGGCTGTGCCAGCATTTGTCACAACCGTGTCAGGGATTGAATGACAAAGGAAGGACAGCAATGTGTCTCTCCCGGCAGATAGTCAAAGATAGTAGCCTGGAGTCAGAGCCACCGTTGTCACTCAGCCATTGTGAAATGCGACAAAGAAACAGCGGCTGCCCTGCCGTTTAGAAGCAGCATGAATTATTAATGGTGCACTTGTAAAAGAAAGTTACCAAAAGAAAAAAAAAAAAAAAAAACAAATGAGGGGGGAAAAAAAACGTCAGCATGCTATGCTGCAAATACAGCGATAACAATTCCCTCCCCTCTTCTTTTCTCGCTTTAATCAGAAGACGGAGCATTCTGGGTTGGTCGCTTCTATTTCCATTTAATAAGCGAGTGGGGCTGGAGTGACACAGCCTGGGTTCTGAACAGATTCTGCATGTTTTTTTCCCCAGTAAATACTTTGGATCTCTTTCTCCCTTTACAAAACCCTCTATATTAAAACTCTGAACGCAAACCATAAAATTTCTCTGCCCTCAACCCCCTTCTCATAATGTGAGTTCTCTTTTTTTTTTTTTTTTAATTCTGAAAAGTTTGTCACCTTGTGCAAACTGGCAAGATCGGGTCTGCTCTCTTGTTAAATTTTAAGTGGAATACCAATTTTTCTCTTCACAAAGTATAGGAGATTGCAAGTCATGAATTGCATTTTAAAGTTTAATCGCTGCTGGTCTGTTGTCCAGAGAAATTTCTCCTTCAGCGCTCAGACTGAAAGGCAGCTGTGTAGGCAGACAGTAAATAGCAAACTTGAGATGATTGGCGTTAGTGTTTTTAAGGGAATCGAGGATTTATAACCTATTACTTTGTACCCGTGCTCTTCTAAATCCCGGCTGCCAGATTGCTTTGAATTAGTGATGTGCTTGTACTGGCTTTTAATTTTTTCTCAAGTGCTCTTCAGTCCCTTCCTTCTATTTCCCTCTCACAAAGACACACATCTTGGGTCTGACAGCCTGAAAACATTCTTGATGGGTTAAAATTAGCCCATTTTTTCACCTCCTTTGTGTCTGAGGTGCACTTGTAATGCTGGGGATGATGTGTAACTGCGCTGCTGGCAAAGCATGGGGAAATGGAAGTTCTGAGTCATCATTTCCATAAATGTGGTTTATAGGACACCGTGGGGACCCTTCTGGGTGTGAACAGTGTTGTGCTCTTCTGGGTCGAGGGAAATGCTCTGTGTGTCTGTCTGCCTGTTCATGCTGGTTTTCTGTCAAGCATTTGTTTGTTCCTGGCCCTCCCTAATCCTCAGCTTACAAAGTAACTCACATATTCCATCTCCTCCGAACTACTGCGCTGTGCTGCCATAGAAAAGCAGCTGAGCCCATCCGCGGTGTAACGAGATGTGAGAAAACAGAAAAGGGCATCGGCAGCGCTATTGGAGATCGCAGTGAACCCCTGGATGCGACGTTTTGTTATTAAGTTCATACTCGATAGTCATTCTGAGGAGTTGTTTTACTGGGCTCTGAATACTTTCCCTTAGGAGCAGCCAGGATAAATTTCACACCAGTTTAAGGAAGGGCTGTGATAAATCCGAGTGAGGTTAAATGTGTTATAAATATCTGTGTTAACAAAAGAGCAGCTGGCAGCAGCTTTATCCCACAGGGTGAGAAGAAGGGAGTGGGATACACCTGGTCTAGCGGCAGCGTGGGCTCTCGGGGCGGGAGGAGATGGTGCCCTGCAGCCCTCCCACCACCGGTCCCCAGGACTAGAAGTCGAGGAGAAGCGGACCCTTGGGCATGGGGCATTGCCTGGGTGGTTCTATGGACAGATGAACAGAGGATTTGTGTTTATGGCATTGTCTGGCACCTTCTGACAGTGTTATGTACAAACACGTTTTACAAAGAAAAATGAAGTCCTCGCCTCCCACAAGAAGTAAATAGAAGTATGTCTTCTGCTACTGCGATGCTGCCTATAACATAAACAGAGCTTCACACTCATCCAAAAGCTCTTTCATAGCTATTTAAACAGACACGATAAACTGTTCTTGGGAGTAGATAATAAACCTTTCTTTGCATGATTCTGACTGACAAACAAGCAGAAATGTATGTGCTCTGCAGCCAACTATGGAAAAAAAAATACACTTTTTCATTTTTTCAGTTTAGTTTCGTTGCACTGAATTTTCAGATACTATTTTTTTTTTTTTTTTCAAACAATTTAAAAAGTAAATGATTCCTCCTCAGTCTGGAGAAGGCGACCAAAAATGTCATCCTGCTTTTCTCAGTGCTGCCCCGTGCCAGTGTAGTCCTGGGTCATGACACTAAGGATCATGGCTCTGTTTAAGACTGGAAAAGCAGAGAAGAGCTCAGCCCTCCCATTTCCTGAGGCCTCGGTAACCTCTGCTCTGCACAGGCGGAGCAGTTGCATTTTCTGATTGTAAGGGATGCTTTATGCATGAAATACTGTGAGAAACGGAAAGTAATTTTCCTTTCAAAATGTTGGCACTATTACATCCAGCTGAGATGCGGCTGCACAGGAACATATGAAAATGAAAACTTATTTAGGAAGACAAGAAGAGACTTGAACTAAATACCCAGGCTCATTCTAACAATGGTCAGCACGGCTTTGGAAACAGAGGTAGTTTTCCAAAAGCTGCCTCATCCACCTCTACTCACTGGGATCGGCTGGGACATCCATGCAACTAGAGAGACCACCTTCTTGGTAGCTAAATTTAACAAGAGGGCTTTGTAACGGTGTAATAAGTAAAAGTTATTCTCTGTGGGGAAGATGAAGAGGTGATTCATTTACCGTGTTTTATAGAGGTGTCTTCCAATAATAATTTCCTTACAACTTACCCTGTTGGGAAGGTACTGTGCACAGGGGAGTGTTGAATCTCTTTACCTCTGTCATCAGTAATACATAAAAAAGGAAAGGGGAAAAAAAAAGCCCACAAAAACAAATCTTTTACTCACAACAACTTGAAAGAGGTGTCTCTGTAATATGACAGCATGCTTCAGCAGTTTGAGGCGGTATATTGGTAGCAGGACAGAAACAGGCCAGCCTTGGGACTGGGCAGGCTGCCGTCCGCCCTTGGTACCGGCAACAGTCGCACTTAAATCTGAAAATATAAATTAGAGTTTGACACAAACCAGATCAAACCTTTACATCAGTGAATTGCTTAGCTCTTGGCTTTGGGTGCTGTAGATCAGAAAGCTCACCCGCATTATATCCCCAACTCCTCAGCTTTGTCATTCAGCATATAGATAAATGCATACCTGTATGAATGCTGTGAGTTGTTGTTTCTTTCCCTCCTCCAAGGCACTTAGTCCCTGCATGACACATGTAAAAGAAGAATCAAATGTTATTGTTCCTGCCTGAGACAGCATCATTGAGATTCACGGCAGTGACAATATCTGAAAGAATGTTGTTTTCTATTACCTAGTCATGGCTGCTGCTATTTCAAATGAACCAGAACTACTTTCGAGTTTCATCCTTCTAAGTTATCACATTTTCCCCTGCTGGGCTGAATGTAGCAAAAACTCTGTTTGTCAAGAGACTGGAGAAACTTTGACGTGAAACTTTTAAAGAGAATGCTTAAGGAGACGAGCACGCACACCAGATGCACCCGGGGCTGTCTCCTCCTTCTGGCTTTATTCCTGAAGTGATTTATGTGCAGTTTCTGAACAGGTTTCCAGTCTTCCTTTCATGAAGTGACTGGGATATTCAAGCTTCTTATTTTACGTCTGAGTGAAGACTAGTGGTTTCAGTAGGGGGAATGCTTGGCACCAGCTGAAAATCAGAACACATCCCTAGACTGGGCTCTCTCAATACCCTGCTATTTTGAAAAAAACAAAACAAAACAAAACAAAACAACTTTCTTAATATATATAAGTAGGTGAATACCACTTTCAGAGTGCTGCCAAGTGTATCTTCTGTATGGAATCATGTAACTTCTCAGTCTTAAAAATGTTATTTTCCTTGAGTCCAGGTTACCTTCTTATAACTTAAGGAAATTTGTTTATCAGGTCAAATTTTTTACTCGGACTTCACCAAAGTTCTAGCTGCTTTTGCTAGCAGTGTATTTGACCTCTTGCCCTTCATTTAAAGAAGATATTTTGCTTACAGAGACATTTATCTAACGGGGACCTGGAAGGGAAGAAAAAATTTGGTTTACAGATGACTTGATTCCCTCAAGGTACGTGAATCAATCACATAAATTGCAGTGTGTCCTACACTTCAGCTTCAATCAATAGGGGATTAAAACTCTAGTTTCAATGCGGGGAAGATAAATGCCCATCCGATGCTATTAATAACACCTGGGATTACTAAAAGTGTACTGATGCTTTAAAAATATCACTTTTTGGTGCTTATGTGTCTTGTTTGGTATTTCCACTGTTCCTTTCTGCTGGGAGGGTGGGAACAGAGGAGGAACTTTGACTTGTCCTAACTTGCTGCCAGGCATTGTTAAAAAGGTTTATTTCCTGCGACTGGGTACCCTGTGTGTTGTGTCTGGCTTTGCCTGGCTGCAGCAGAATATTAACACGAAAGTAACTCATGAACAAAATTAAGAAGGACCTAGTTTTAACACAGATTCTTTAGAGGCTCTCTGCTGTGCTGGTCCTTGCTCTGTCACACTTGTCCTATGTTGCCTTGGGCAAATCACTGAGGTAAAACCCACCCATGGTCCCATGGGTGCAGCATCCCTAATTTGAAAGCAGATGTTTCCACAGGGCAATTCAGGATGTGTTTGTACTACTGGTTTGGCATACCTCTCCTTTGACTCCAGGTTTCTGGCCCATCCCCAGCCTCAATAACTGCCTACTATTTTTTTTCCGCATCTGCAGTGATTGATCTCTTTTAGAATAGTTTGTTTGAGATCCGTTAAGGTCTGTATGGCTGGGGGGCAGGGATTGCTCTGGTGCCTCCACAAAATGCCGTCTCTGGGAGCAGGTTCCCTCTCTGGGGGGTGAAACAATGTTCTGGTAGAAGATGAGGGGTGTTTTTCACACTGACTGGGAGCAGCCTGGAGGCAAACAAAGCAAATAACAAGTGCTTCATGCAGTGTTTCCTGTTATGCTTTTTGGTCTGTTGTGTGGCCAGAGCATCTGGTCTTCTTGCAGAGATGATACCTATGTTGTGTCAAGTCTGTTGAGATGAGTCAACATCGTATGTTAACTACTTTTCCCACATTCAATTCCTTCCCCAGGATGAGAGGGCTCAAACTTGCATCCCCATCACCTGGATGTGGCATTTTCTACAAAAGTCATTTGGTTCACAACTTAAGCCACTGAGCCACATGGGAGGGCAAACAGCAGGAGGCCTTACGTTGTGCAGTGGTAAGATTACCTGGTCCTTGCTACAGAGACCCTTCCAGTGTCTGATATCGGACAGGACACTTCAGCCTGTTTCACAGGCACCCCTTGATAACACTTAATGCTCTGCCAAACCTCTACATACAGCCTTTTTTTTTTTATGAAGGATTGGAGAGTCTTTTCCACAACTCAGAGCCTGATCTGACTGTAATTGCATCATAAGATGGAAATTATGAACTTAGTATGCAAAAAAACAGCCTATGTGTTGCCTACCCCAATAATGCTATTTTACTAATATTTCTGTCTCTAGAGCTGCATCTGTAACTTCACTTGAGGCTGATACTGAACATTTTCTCCTTCTGATATACAAGCTTAAAAAAGAGACAGAAGTAGGTCCCTATTTTTTAAATGCGGAAAATACTCTTTAAAGAAAGGACTGTTCTTTGTTGGGATTAAGATCTGCTGTCCTGGCATTTACTGCATCTTCTGACAGGTCTTTCCAGTCCTAAACAAAAAGTCAGATTTACTTATATATATTTTTTGCTGGCCCACATCTATTATAACATATTTTGTTCTTTTATATTTAGAAATTGGAGCTTAAATAATATATTTCTTCAGAAATTAAATTGATAGGATATATTATGCCACATCAAATGGGATTTCCATATCAGTGTGCTTTTGAGCTAATAAATCCATTGGAGTTTTTAGACAGTTTTAGAATGACCTCTTGCCCACTATAGACGATTGTCATTGATTTTGAAAAGTGCTTGATGTACATGAAATATGGTTTTGTAGATTGCGTGGTTTAAACTTTGGAGACTTCTGCTTTAATTTACTACAGCTCTCAAATGCTTTTGGCAAAGGAAGGAGCCTGCCTCATGTATGTCTGAAACCAGATGTAATTAGGAATGTTTCCCATCAGGAGGAGTCTGTCCTGGCTCTTTACATGATTGTTTTTGTATCATCATTTTCTGTAAAAGCTGTTGCAGGGAATTGGTGTCTGTCTTCACTGCAATCTGTCAGTGACTGGGAATCTCATAAGCTTTTTAGTGAATTTTGACTCACCAAAGACAAGATCAGCTTTATCCAAGGCATCCTGGCAGATGGTGACCTAACCTGCTTTTAGGCATCTCTGACCAATATGGGCTTCACAATTCTCACAGGCAGTGTTCTTGTCTGAACTGGTCATGCTGAAACTAAAAGTGCGGCATTCTTCGTCCATCCCCCATTTTACTGATATCTTCCATAAATTACCTATACTAGTCTCCAGATGAGGTCTTCAGAGGGTTCCATGAGGAGGAAAGATGTACTCTCGTGGCTGTTGTCACCTGCTGTTGGTGCACTGCGTCCATTGATCCATGGCCTTGCTTCTCACAGCAGGACCACAGGCTTGGTTTGATGGCAAAGAATTAATCCAGATTTATGGATGTGGTGGGTGTGGTGTGTTAACCTTGGCTGGACATTAGGTGTCCACCAAGCCACTCTATCAGTCCCCCTCCTCAGCTGGACAGTGAAGAGAAAATATAACGAAAGGCTCAGGGGTTGAGATAAGGACAGGGAGAGATCACTCACCAGTTACCGTCAGGGGCAAAACAGACTTGACTCAGGGAAATTAATTTATTACCAATCAAAATCAGAGTAGGACAATGAGAAATAAAACCAAATCTTAAACCACCTTCCCCTCCACCCCTTCTTCCGGGCTCAACTTCACTCCCAATTTCTCTACCTCCTCCCCCCGAGAAGCAGAGGGGGACAGGGAATGGGGGTTGTGGTCAGTTCATCACATGTTATTCCTGCTGCTCCTTGCTCCTCACACTCTTCCCCTGCTACACCGTGGGATCCCACCCATGGGAGACAGTCCCCCATGAACTTCTCCAATGTGGGTCATTCCCATGGGCTGCAGTTCTTCATGAACTGCTCCAAGCGTGGGTCCCTTCCATGGGGTGCAGTCCTTCATGAACAGACTGCTCCAGTGTGGGTCCCCCCCCAGAGTCACAAGTCCTGCCAGCAAACCTGCTCCAGCGTGGGCTTCTCTCTCTGTGAGGCCACAGGTTCTGCCAGCAGCCTACTCCAGTGTGGGCTTTCCATGGGGTCACAGCCTCCTTTGGGCATCCACCTTCTCCGGCATGGGGTCCTCCACAGCCTGCAGGTGGATATCTGCTCTACCATTAACATCCATGGGGTGCAGGGGCACAGCCTGCCTCACCATTGTCTTCACCTCAGGCTGCAGGGGAATCTCTGCTCTGGCACCTGGAGCACCTCCTCACCCTCCTTCTTCACTGACCTTGGTGTCTGCAGAGTTGTTTCTCTCACATATTCTCACTCCTCTCTCACAGCTGCTGTTGCACAGCAGTTTTTCCCTCTTCTTAAATATATTATCCCAGAGGCACTACCACCGTTGCTCATTGGCTCAGCCTTGGCCAGCGGTGGCTCCATCCTGGAGCTGTCTGGCACTGGCTCTATCGGACATGGGGGAAGCTTCTAGCATCTTCTCACAGAAGCCACCCCTGTAGCCCCCCAGCTACCAAAACCTTGCCACGCAAACCCAATACAGGTGGGTTCACCCTGGACAGCCACCAAACTCCCACTCAGCCAGTCACTCACTCCCAGGGCAGGGCTGGGGCAGCAGCTCGTGCCTCTGAGTGGGGTATGGGGGCTCTCCCAGTGCCCTTGTGCCTCTGGGCTCTCTGGGTGCAAATGAGTCTTTTATCATAAAACCCAATATTATACACTCATCAAAACAACACCGTGTTATTTTGCATAACCTAGAAAAGTGCACATTCCAGTGCTGCCAAACATCACACAATGTGTGTTTAATAAATTTGTCTCCCTTAGCCTGTTTTTACAGGACTGTTCACCTCGTGGCATCCTCCAGACTTCCTTAGCATTATCTTGGGCAGACAGTTCATCTATGATCACATCTTCTGTGAGACCTGCTCTCACTACTCTGTCAGCAAAACCTTTATGTGATTACAAATACTAATCAATGTCTGCAGCAAGGTCTGCAGCTTCACATCTCCTGTAGGCTGCGTGCTGCTTTTCACACATCCTAGGATCATTTTTGCATTTTCACACACCAGGACATTGTTGACTCAGCTCCAACTTGTGACTCACTATATCCCCCATCTCCTTTTCTGAATAGCTGCTGCCTGGGGAGTTAGTCCATATTGTGTGTTTGTACAGTGGATTTTTCCAGCCTTGCATGCTTTCATATTGAATTTCACCCTGCGTATTTCAGACATTAAGATCACCTGGGAATTTGACCTTGTTCTCAAAGAGGCTCAGCAGTGCCTTCATGCCATTTGAAAATTCATTAAAGACTCGCTGTTAAACACTGAGCAGAAGGATAACACCCCACCCAATGCATTTTTCTCAAATTGGCAAAGAAATACTGATAAGAGTCCTGATCAACAGTAGGAACAATACTAGTGTGAAATGCAGGTGTGGTATCCTACTATTTCTGCACCTACTATATATGATTTTTTTTCTAGAATGTGCTCTTTCTTATTTATAATATAGTATATTGGAAAATAGTGTCAAAACCTGTGCCAATTGAACTATATGAAATCCAAAACTTCTTTGCTGCCATGTGAACTTGTATCTAGTTTTGGAAGGTAATCAGATAGGTTCAGTCATGATTTAATTCTTGACACATTGGTATTTTTCTTATATAACTCCTTCTTATCTTCTGGAATCTTACACAAGGTTGGTCTGATGATTTGATCCAGAACTTCACTGTGGATTTAAGCTAAACTGAATTTAGGTGTATTTTCACCAGGTCCTCTCTATCCCCACTTTTCAGGACTGGGAATGCTTCTGACCTTTTACAAATTCTCTCAGCTGACCACCAACAGACACCAAGGTTAACTTCATAGGGCCAAACTCTATGCCAATATCAGTAGCTCAAATAAATTGTTGAAATGTAGATTGGTATTTGGGATGCCTGAGCATGTCTAAGCATCTGCATGGTGTACGGGGTGTACCAGCAGCTGGAGGTGGGGTGAATATCTCAAATAACACTGGCTACCTATGGCTAAGCAGTGCAGTCAAAGGCCCGCTGTATGTACCTGCCACAATAAGATCTCCCAGAGCCTTCTCTTCTCCAGACTGAACAACCCCAATGCTCTCAGCCTGTCACCATAGGAGAGGTACTCCTTCCCACTGATCATTTTTGTGGCACTCCTCTGGGCCCACTCCAACAGGTGCATGTCAAGCCTGTCCTTCAGAAGTCCAAGGTAGCAGTTTTGCTAATCCCCCTCCTTCCTTCTATGAGAATCAAAAACTATCATTTCATGATTGCTGTGCCTAAGATGGCCTCCAACCATCACATCACCCACAAGTCCTTCTCTGCTCCCAAATGACAGGTCCAGTAGGCTGCTTCCCTAGCTGACTCACTCACCAGCTGTGTCAGGAACAGGAACCACACAGTCCAGGAACCTCATAGACTGTTTCCTCTCTGCTGTATTGTATTTCCAGCCAACATCTGAAGTCCGCCATGAGAACAGGGCTAGTGATCGTGACATTTCTTGCAGCTGCTAATAGAATATTTCATGTGCTTCTTCATCCTGGTTGGGTGGTCTATAACAGACTCCAGCTGTGATATCTACCTTGTTGGCCCTCCCCGTGTTTCTTACCCATAGACACTCAACCCTCTCATCACCATTGTCAAACTCTAGACAGTGAAAACACTCCCTAACATTCAGGGCTACCCCACCTCCTCTCCTTCCTTGCCTGTCCCTTCTGAAGAGTTTATAGCCATCCATTGCAGCACTCCAGGTGTGTGAGTCATCCCACCACGTTTCCATGATGGCAACTATATCATAGTTCTCCTGCTGCACAACGGATTCCACCTCCTCCTGCTTGTTGCTCACGCTGCGTGCATTGGTGTAGATTCAATTCAGTTGCGCTATTGGCGCTGCCACCTTTATTGGGGGAGAAGCCCTAATTCCTATGGGATTGTTTTCAGGTGCTTCCATGGTTTCTAACACATTGACAATACTAGCGTCTTTGCTGTCATGTGTTTCTCCATCCCCTAACCCTACTGAGAAGGCTAAGGTGCTGTGCACATTAGTACAGGGACATTTGTGTACATTTGCTGTGTACTCAGCACAGTGTGGAGCAGACCAAAGGACCTCACTAGCACACTGTCCCTCAAGCTCTGGCGTGCTGCCCCCAGGCTTATCTCTAGCGAGCCTGGTTTTATCCCTTCCCCCCTTCAAATCTAGTTGAAAGCTGTTTTGATGGGCCCTGCTAACCCAAGGGTAATCATCATTGCTCCCTGGCGCAGCCGGGAGAGTTACAGTGCCCTTCCATGCAATCTGCCTGTTTATCCGTCCTGTTCGTGGTGCTCCCCAGGGGTTTCTTTTATACGTGTGGGGACCTGGCTGCCTTTGCTCCTGGCACCAACCAGGTCTCCTCAGCCATTGCCAAAATACAAAGTTTCTGGAAATTCTTTCCATCTCTAGCTAATCTCTTCCAGGGCTTTTCTGCTGAAAAATGGCAGCATTAAGAGAATTTGCATTTCCAATCCAGTACACCTGGTAGACAACACAGTGCTGTGGGGCAGTTATAAATCAAATTTTTCAAGTAAATGATGGAAATTCAGTGTTGAAGATTATCAACATGTAGTTGTTTAGAATTGACTTAAATGATTTCATCACAAAAGAACTTCTAAGTAGTCCAAATAATTAAACCAAACCAAGTTCTCTGCTCCCACCTGTTAAGTAATGCCAAATCCAAACTGGTTTTCGTTGTATCTCCAAAATGGAGGGCATATTCTCCATAAAAAATTAATTGCTTTAACCTGGCTTTGCCCTTACTCATAAGAAATAACTTTGTTGGCTGTAGGCCTGTGGCCATGAAAACAGCACGGTATTGAAAATCTTTACTTCTTTCAAGCTTCTCTTTTGATCATCATCATGCTGGCTCCATTAATAACTCCTTAGGTTACTGAAATTTGTGCTTTGAGAATGCAAAGTACGCCCTTCCTCTTTAATTACATCCCAACTTTTTCATTTTCTTTTTGTTGCTATTTTGGTAAGCTGTTTCTGATAGAAGGCACTGATGATTCTAGCTCTACTCAAAACCTTGACAAGTAGATATTCATGGACCTTTAAAAGGCTGATACTAAGGTACTGGTCAAAACCTCCTTCCTCTGGTGTTACTAGCACAGCATTTCGACAGCATGGAGATGGCACACATCTTTAATAATATACACTTAAAAACAGGGGATAACACAAAATCAATGCAACTTGCAGCCAGAATAAACACACAGAACATGTTATACTCTGCCCATTTTTAAGTTTCACATTTGGATGATATAAAACCAGTTTTTTTGTTACTTAAGAAAAGCCACCACCAAGTTTCTGCTATGAACAATAAAATCAGTACTGCAGCATTTATGCTATTATTTTAATCCTGAATTCAGTTTATTTTATGTTGTTTTTTTCAGTTTGCTGTATGATGATTTTTTTCTACTAACAATGCAATGTCACATCATGAAAATTAGTTCTTGTTAATTAAATACATTAGCCTGCAGTGTTTTTTAAAGCTCTAATTCAGTCCATTTGTTGAGTAGATGCTTAATTCCTGTGTATTTTTCAGGTCAGTCACAAATAAGGACAATTTCCTGAGTCATGGGTCACTGTTCTTTGGTACCTTGGAAGATCAGGCTGCATTATGTTACTTCACCTGGAATACTAGACTAGAAGGATCATCAGACTCTGCCTCCTGCAGAGGTACACACAGTTTCTTATCCCTGTGATCTGTTGGTCAAGATCTGTCTTAAAACTTTGTGTCTTGTTGTTGATGTTTACTGGGCATGGTCCAGGCTTCCAGCGCTCAGGGATTCTCCCGATTCTATCTAAATGTATTCATGCCCAGTTTATTTGTCCTGCATTAACCTAGTTCTCCCCCTCTGCCACTGAAAAAAAATGTTGGGAAAGAAGTAATTTTTAATAAAGTCTTTCTTCCTTTTGTCATAACAGCTTGAGCAAGCCCTGTGTGCCCAGTTTCCTTTCGTGCAGCAGCCCAGCTGCATTACTGGCCTTTTCCTCACCATGCCCAGTTTGGGCTCTCGAGTGTGGGACCTCACTGGCTCAGAGTACTGCAGGTGAGGTTTCTCCAGGAATAAGGACACCAAGTTGCTCTGACATACAGCGACATTTGTATTTCACTGTATATACTGGAAAAAAAAATCTCATCTCATATGTCCTAGGAACACCTTTGCCTTTCTCACAGAGGCAGCAGTGAATGCTCTCAGTCACTCGTGATGGGCAAGTACAAACCAACCTTTCTCCTCAGTTGTTCCAAGTTATTACTGCCCTATATACGTTATTCCACTTGCTGAATGCCACTGGTCACTTCCAAGTAGCACACTTAAATTTCCACTCTTATTGACATTATTTTAACACATTCTCTAAATATTATCTCTGTATCTGTCAGGTGGTTGTTCTCTACACCATATGCTGTAAATTCCTTTAGCTGTTTTTCCCATGTCACACCTTGAAATTCTTCAAAATTGGACTTGCAGCCCTTGTCTGGCATTATTCCACTTTATCTCAGACTTTTGGATGCCAATGTAGATCCTATTTCTGCATGTCAGAGCATTTGCAAGGGTCAGCAGGAAATGTGTCCCTGTACAGAATCCTACTCTCTAGGCAGAGCATCCATTAGGTAAAAGAAACAGGAGAAATGTCTACTGCTTGAGTCAATACTGCCCCCCCCCCCAAAAAAAAAAAAAAAAAAAAAAAGGGTTGTTTCATGTTGCATGAACTCTTTGGGACAGCCTGTGTAAGCAATGAAATTTAACAGTTTAGAAACCATTGTGTCATTTAAGTAAACTGTGGCTCCTCTGCAGTGCTCCAAGCTAATTTCTTGTTTTTCTGAAGCCAAATATATAGCATATGTCTAAATACATATCCACAAGGGAAATGTATACGTTAATGCATACATACATATAAAATAAAACCAAACAAATAGTAAACCAGTCACTATTAAGAATTAAGTTTTTGAAGACTATAAGAAAATACTGTGCAGGTAAAATAGGTGCTGTACTCATTCATGTCTCTATGAAATATTGTGCTCATTCAAATCAATTATCCTTTTACAGATGTGATTTCATAAAGGGATAATTAGTTCATGTCTGGAATTGCATCAGCAAAACCAATCTATTTTAATTGTTTCTGTATCAGTGAACTGCGGCACATTTTTTTTTTCTAACAGCAAAACAAATTTAATCAACTCTGCCAAATAAGAAATCATTTGTCACTTGAAAGATGAAATTGTTTATTTTTACTGTCAGCCAAAAAAAATATTTGCCATATATCTGCATGCATACGTTTTTTGCATCTATAAATGTACCTATTTTGGCCTTTTGTAAAAATCCAGTTGCACTGGAGAATCATGTAGTTGATTCTCTTTTTCTTCCATTACCCTTCACAGAAGTTGCTGCACAAGGACCGTGCATGGCAGAAGTCCTGCTGACTCCTATTTAAAGGCTTCTTTAACGGGGTGAAATTAAAAATCTCTGCCTGAAAGGTCGTTTTTGAAAGTCACAAATGACATGTGAACGATGAAACATTGCTTTTTTTTTTTTTTCTCAGGAGGAATTTATTAAAAGGACCAAACAAAGGTGAGGAAGCTCAGTGGATAAACAGCACATTTTGAGTGAAATTCAGTCAAAATGCAGTAGATATTTTCCCATATACATGAATACAGGAAGTGCACCACAAAGACTTTGCTCCAGCCCAGCAGAGTGGGAGATGTGGATGCATAGACCCGTATGGGATCAGTCTCCAAGGCAGTGAATTTTCCTGGCCCTCTGCAGTCAGTAAGCACGAGCCAGTGCCCTACAGGCAGCACCGGGAGCTGTGGGTCTGCCCCATCCAGCCTGGATGTGCCGGCACTGGGGAGGGAGCAAAGCAAGTCACCAGTCCATGCTTTCTAGTCTCCTCTGCACCGTGACTTCTCTGTTACGTGATTGACCACGTGCTCTGAGTCACATGTGTAGAGCTGCCAGCCCTATTGGTGACTTTTTTAATCATATTATGAGGATTGGATGCTAACGAGCCCTACCACAGACTTCTCTTTCCATCACCGTTCCTGGCCTACCAGAGAAGTACCAGTTCTCCATCCATCTGCATGCCAAGGCTGCCTCTGTAATTTCCAGCATGCTCCTGGCCACAGGAATGTGTCTTGATGTGCTGGTAAACCCCTAGACTGTTCTCTGTCAAGAATTTGTCCTGTTCCAACCGGTGCAGTCCCCAGCAATTGTCCCTGGCTACAATTCAACAGCTGGCATGGCCCAGGGATCGTTCCCCAAAGTGGTTTGTGTGCAGCCGCCTTATTTTGGGGACTACCATTGTTCACCAGTGTGGGTGTGGGCTGATGTGTACCACTTGACTTCAAGGTCCAGGAAAACATTTATTTGTCATCGTAGGCAGCCAGCATGTTCCACCACGTCCTTTTTTCCCTGTGCCTGTCAGCTGCCCTTGTGGCTCCTGCTATTTGAAATCTCAGCTACTGCAAGAGACCCTTATTCGCTCTCAGTCCAAACCATTTTTGAAAGGCTCCTGCATGTCAAGATCGTGTCTGTGCTCAGATGTGAGCTAATCCCATCACTCAGCAGCAGGCACGAAGCTCTCTGCTCCTACCGAGACTTATTCCACATGGCACAGCCTAATTGTAGAGCAACAGCTCTCCCATCTCTCAGCCTGTCATTGACGTAGCTGCCGACAGAAACATTATCTGCAACAAAAAAATACTCAGAATTTTCCCTAGAATATGAACCGTAGGGATCTATTTCTTGGCATATTACTTTCCTAGACCCTAGAATACAATAATCTGATAAAATTCTTATTAATATTAATAATAGCATATTGTCACTGCTCGACGAGACCATTGGAATAGCTGAAATCTACCCACGGTATTTTGAATTGTGTTTTTTCTCATCAGACTTAGACCTCTGGAGTAGAGGGCAGAGATTTGCAGCATGACTCTCATGACTCTTTGTGCATTGATAGCTGGATAATTTGGGAAAACAAGGGCAATTCAGATTCTGATTCACATTGGATTTACCTGCAGTGGCTGAAGAGGGTACCAGCCTGGAAGATAAACTCTTCAACTGTTGCAGCTAAATCAGAGATGATTGCGAATCAGAGTCGTCAGCCCGCACAGTTTACAGCTTGACGTTTTAATGTAAACTGAGATTGATAGTGGTTTACATTTACTGGGAATAGCGAAATCAGCCCCACACCTAATCAGTAATCTGGCAGGGACATTTGGGGATGGCAGGCTTTTAAATCACCCTGGTCTGAAGTGCCAGATCTTGTGAAAAAGGTGGCTTTAAGGACAGGGCTGTAATATCTGATTCCAATTCACAAGCCCATGTTCAGCAGCCCTGTGGATTTCAGTGGACTAATGAAAAATCGCTGACCTGTGGTATTGTGATAAATATTTCTCCTCTGCACAGTTTCTCTGCATATCTCTCGATCTTGTAAGAGATCTTGTCAAATCAGATGACTGGAGTAGATTTATTGAAGTGGGTGAAAAAAAACCCCTAGCTAATTAAAACCCAATTAGTTTGATGGCAGTTATTTCTAAGACTTTAGAATAAATTTTTAAGGAAAATATAGACTTATAGAGAAATGAATTAACGTGCTGCAAGACTTTGTCAAAAACAGGTTCCCCAGAATAATCTGAAGTCTTCTTTGATAAAATATGAGATTCTCTAAATAAGTCAACAACAGATTTTTCTCTTGACATGTAAGAAATTATTACTTAAGATTAATAAACTGAATATCAGTAAAGAACTGTGAACTGAGTAGGCAGGAAATTAAAAGAAAATTTACAATAGGTTGCAGTGGGGGTTAAATTATCACGGGGGAAAAAAGGTGTCTGTCTTTGAAAACTATTATTTAAAAGTGTGCACTAAGAACCTCTACAGAAAAAGCAGAGGTAAACTTAAGAAAATTGCTTATGAGAAAAATTAGGCAGCACTTTCATCTCAGAGCAGGCTAGGGATATAATTTAGGAAGACTTATATGATCATGGTGGAGGTGGCCTAAAATGTATCAGAATGAAATGCAAGTCACACAGGTCTTCAGAACAGGAATTTTGGCTGTACGTGGGAGACCATGATATAAAATAGAGGAGACACACCTGACTATCCATTCAAACGTACTTCCAAGATTAAGATTACCAGGCAAGGTGCTTTTAATGGAGCTGGGTGTCGTGGTTTGGCCCCAGCCAGCAACAAAGAACCATGCAGCCGCTCGCTCGACTCCCACAGCTGTGCGAAAAATCGGCGGAAAAGGGCAAAACTCGTGGGTTGAAATATTATAATTTAACAGAACAGTGCCACCGCACCGACCAAACCCGCCCCACGGCAGCCCACCCCCAAGTGGCAACTGACTCCTCTCCCCGGCTAGCGCCTCTTATAGCTGGACATGGGTCACGGGGTATGGAATGCTTGCCTCCCCTGCCGGCTCCTTGGGGAAATTAACCCCATCCTTGCTGGAACCAGGACACTGGGGAAATACAAGACTGTCATAAGACTTTATCTGGAATAGCCTGGGAATTCTGGTTCCCCATGCCTGGGAAAAAGAAATATGAACTGAAGCAGTTAGAGAAAAGGATAGCCCATCAGTTTATTTTATTGGAGGGAACCCAAAGAGCCTAATTTATTTCTCATGGAAAAAGGATACCAGAATAAAACCTTAATAGGTGTGTGCCATCCAGGGAATGTGGATCCTGGTGGATCCCCTTCAGTGTTGGATGCCTTGTAGGAAAACACAGTGTGGTGCCAAAATGGGTCAAAAGAAAGCATTTCAAGCCATTCTGAAAAATTATTTCAGTTGTGTAAAGGCAAAATGTTTCATTGACCTGAAAGTTCCTGAACAAGCATGTGGCATATGAACATTATTAAATTGGAGGAGGTGAGGGAGATCAAACGGAGAGGTGGCATCTCAGCTCCTCTGTTTCTCACTGCATGGGAGTGCAGAGGGATGTGACTGCCTCAACTTACTTTGGTTGTGGGCTTTCCTGTACATTTTCTGGCCTGTTCCATCTTCTGCAGATTACCCCAGCATGAGTGCCGGCAGGGTCCAGGAAACCTTCCTAGTGGCAGTTTGCTGAGACCCCCGTGACAATGTGGGCAGATCAGAGGGAGACCACGGTACTCTGCCCCAGCTTGTGTGGTGTCTGCACTCCGCTGCAATGCACTGAGCTGACACTGAGTGGTAGTAAAACTCATGGGCTGTGGAGTCCAGACCTGGGCTTGGGAAGGAAGGATGAAGTTTCCTATCAGTTTGACATGAAAGAAGGAATTTAATAAAAATATTGATGCTAGTATGTCATTCAAGCTCTATGAGGACCTCCAAGGCTTGTTTATCCATTGGTTAAACAGATGTAGCAGACCTTACCTGCTTCAAAGAGGATTCATAAGAAACGGCAATCAATAAATACTTGTGAAGAGCTTTGATGCTTGAAAATGGAAAATGCTATTTTCACTGGACGTATACAACAATCCAATTACTGTTTTGGAGGACCAGAGGGAGAAAAGTAAACAGATTTGATCAAGACTGAGGTTCTCTGCCACAATTACAAAGAGACCTAAATACAAAAAATAATAGCAACAGGCTAAGAAAGAACTGATTCAGGTAATTATCTTCCAAACTTAGATTAAGTACAAGATCTAGAAATGAAAAAAAAAAAAAACATATTGAAGAAGATAGGCAAGGGCCCTTCTGTCAGATCACCTGTTTCTGTGTCAGGACTAATGGGAGCAATGCATCAGGTTAAGAAGGCACAGTCACAAAACTAATGAAAACACAGGGGGATGATGAATGTGTTTTGATACCATCCTAAGATCTACGTGTTCCTTAAGATCTTACTACAGAATCAAGTGCAGGACACAATTCAATTCCATGTAATTGCAGTGAAGGCAAGATTGAAGTCACTTAAATTAAGACTGAATTTAGACTAATGTTCTGCAGAATTTGGATACCAACAGCTTCAAAACAGGAATTATCTTGGTATACTCATTGTCCCTTGTCTATGTGTCTCTTTGGTCAGCCCCAAAGTTCCTTATCCATATAAATGCAAACATATGTCCTGTCACCCATTCAGATCAGGTTGGTCACTTTCAAGATCCCCTGACATTCAGATTTGGGCACCAATGTCTAAGACCATCCGAGACCCTGGAGAGCTTCTGGCCCATGGTGCTATACTTGCAAGAGCCCTCTGCCATGCATACATCCATATGGCTGACAGATTGCAGATATTCAAACCCATGACAGTGAAGAAGACAGTACCCACAAACCAGGAATTCAACCTTTCCTGACGTGAGGGATTTTGAGTCTCTGTCTCTCACATCCCCAGTCATGCTCCAAGGACATCTGGCCAGGGACATTAAGACAAACAAAAAATCCTTCTTTAAGTATGCCAGCGAGAAAAGAAAGACTAGGGAAAATGTGAGTCCTCTCCAGAAGGAAATGCAAGAACTGGTTACCCGGGACAGAGACAGAGCTGAGGTACTCAATGACTTTTTTGCCTCAGTCTTCACTGGCAAGGACTGCAGCCGCACTGCCCATGACACAGAATGCAAAGACGAAGATTGGGAAAACGGGGGACCGCCCACTGTAGGTGAAGAACAAGTGCGAGATCACCTGAGGAATCTGAAGGTGCACAGGTCCATGGGACCTGATGAGATACACCCGCGGGTCCTAAGGGAGCTAGCAGATAAGATCGCTAAGCCACTAGCCATCATATTTGAGAAGTCGTGGCAGTCTGGTGAGGTTCCTGCCGACTGGAAAAGGGGAAACATAACCCCTATTTTCAAAAAGGGAAACAAGGAAGACCCAGGGAACTACAGGCCAGTCAGTCTCACCTCTGTGCCTGGCAGGATCATGGAGCAGATCCTCCTGGAAATTCTGCTGAGGCAAGTAGAAAACAAGGAGGTGACTGGTGACAGCCAGCATGGCTTCACCAAGGGCAAGTCATGCCTGACAAATTTGGTGGCCTTCTACAAAAGGGTTACAGTGGCAGTGGACAAGGGAAGACCAACTGATGTCATCTACTTGGACTTGTGCAAAGCGTTTGACACTGTCCCGTACAATATCCTGGTCTCTAAATTGAAGAGACATGGATTTGACAAATGGACCACTCGGTAGATAAAGAATTGGCTGGACAGTCTCACTCAACGAGTTGTGGTCAACGGCTCGATGTCCAAGTGGAGAGCAGTGACGAAAGGCGTTCCTCAGGGGTCAGTACTGGGACCTGTACTGTTCAATGTCTTTGTCTGCAACATGGACAGTGGGGTCCAGTGCACTCTCAGCAAATTTGCCGATGATACCAAGCTGTTTGGCGAGGTAGACACACTGGAGGGAACGATGCCATCCAGAGGGACCTGGACAGGCTGGAGAGGTGGGCCCAAGCCAACCTCATGAAGTTCAACAAGGCCAAGTGCAATGTCTTACATCTGGGTCGGGGTAATCCCAAGCACAAATACAGGCTTGGCAGAGAATGGATCGAGAGCAGCCCTGAGGAGAAGGAGCTAGGGGTGCTGATCGACGAGAAGCTCAACATAGAATCATAGAATCATAGACTGGTTTAGGTTGGAAGGGACATTCAAGATCATCTAGTTCCAACCCCCCTGCCAAGGCAAGGACACCTCCCACTAGACCAGGTTGCTCAAATCCCCATCCAGCCTGGCTTAAACACCTCCAGGGATGGAGCCTCAACAACTTCTCTGGGCAACCTGTTCCAGTGCCTCACCACCCTCAAAGTGAAAAATTTCTTCCCAATATCTAATCTAAATCTACCTTCTTCCAGTTTGAAGCCATTCCCCCTCATCCTATCACTACATACCCTTGTAAAAAGTGCTTCCCCAGCTCTCCTGTAGGCACCCTTTAGGTACTGGAAGGCCGCAATAAGGTATCCCTGGAGCCTTCTGTCCTCCAGGCTGAACAACCCCAACTCTCTCAGCCTGTCCTCATAGCAGATGTTCTCCAGCCCTCTGATCATCAACATGAGCCCCCAATGTGCGATCACAGCCCAGAAAGCCAACCATATCCTGGGCTGCATCAGAAGTGTGGCCAGCAGGTCAAAGGAGGTGATTCTGCCCCTCTACTCCACTCTCGTGAGACCCCACCTGGAGTACTGCATCCAGCTCCGGAGTCCCCAACAGAAGAAGGACATAGACCTGCTGGAGTGTGTCCAGAGGAGAGCCACGAGGATGATCTGAGGGCTGGAGCACCTCTCCTATGAGGAGAGGCTGAAAGACTTGGGGCTGTTCAGCCTGGAGAAGAGAAGGTTCGGGGGAGATCTTATTGTGGCCTTCCAGTACCTAAAGGGGACCTACAGGAGAGCTGGGGAAGGACTTTTTACTCAGGCATGTAGCGAAAGGATGAGGGGGAATGGCTTTAAACTGGAAGAGGGCAGGTTCAGATTGAACATTAGGAAGACATTTTTCACTTTGAGTGTGGTGAGGCACTGGAACAGGTTGCCCAGAGAAGTTGTTGAGGCCCCATCCCTGGAGGTGTTCAAGGCCAGGCTGGACGTGGCCTTGGGCAACCTGGTCTAGTGGGAGGTATCCCTGCCTATGGCAGGGGGGTTGGAACTCGATGATCTTCAAGGTCCCTTCCAACCTAAACCATGCTATGATTCTATGATTCTATGACATGCACTCCAGCCCTCTGGATCCACAACTGGGAGTTCAAGATTTGTGAGACCAGGAGAAGAACAGAGAAACAACCTAACTCCACTCTGAGAAAAACAGTCTGTGTTTCTTTCTGGACTAATAAACTTTGTTGAGGGACAGAGAAAAAGTAGGTTTCATTTGGTCCTGAACACTACTGTAGTAACAGCTTAACAGTTGGAAAGTTCTGCGCTGCGCACCTGTGTGTGAAAAGAACCTGCCAGCCTGACCTTTCTTGTCATTAATGTTTGCTTCCATTGTGCAGACTTCTTTAAAAATGCCTCTCTCCATGCATTTGTTATGCGCTTTTCCATCTGTCTCCCAGAAAAAGAAAAAATGTCATTTGAATATAATGAAAAACCTACTCCCATGATTAAATGCAATGAAGAAACCATTGAATACAATTATTTTCTAGCAGGAGACTTATACATCTTTAAATCAATAGAGTTGCATTTGCTTGCTTTGATGAGCCAACGGCCCACCTATGGCTGGCAGAGGCTGGATCAGCTGGCTGGCTGCAGGACTCCTGATGCACGTAGTACAAAAACATCAAAAAGCACATCTGTCCTGTCAGCTGTTTTGAGAATAAATCCTGTGCTGGGCAGTACATGAAGACTGCACCACAATCAATCTCCTACTTAACATCTCAGCCTGTCTCTTGCATCTCTTTTGTGCCTGTGTAGTCTCACCATGGCCCTGAACCTGGCCCTGAGTCTTCCCTCTCCCCTGCCCCATCTCTTGGCTTCATCACTGTGGTGACATCATCTACCTGCCTCTTTGATGTAATGTGTGCATCTTCCCTTTGCCCTCTCCTGCCCATTCAAAACACTGCTGCTCATGACATCCATTACCTCTTCCAACTGCTTATGCTGTTCACTGGCCTACAGTATATCCAGGAGAAACTATTTGAAAATATGGAACAACCTACATTATTTGCCATCTTTTCCTCACCTTCCTATCCTCAGTCGGGCCATGGCATCAGCTCGGTTGCTTGCTTTGTGATTTTGAGCGAGCTCCTCTGTGCCTTCTCTGACGTTTCCCCTTGCATTAGGTAGTAAAACCCCACAGACAGCTCTGAACCTACTCTGTTACGATCCTCCTCTGAAATCCCTCCCTAAAACACCTGTTTGCTGTGTGAGCAGGGCTTAGGTCCTTCCTCTCCTGAAACCGGTGTCCTTTTCACTTTGACCTACAACATGCACTGGTTTCCTTGTGCTTTCCTTGCCCGCCCATTGCCTTTCATCTTACGTTTACCCCATGAGCTCTGCAAGGCAGAGCGCTCCCCTTTGCCCTGTTTGCAGAGCCCTCCAGGAGCAGGCCTGGTTCAGAGGTACTGTCCAACTAAATTAATACCCTACAGGCAGCCGTTTGCTCTTTTTGTTAAGGCAGGATCCATTTTCTTCTGTTGCTTCTCCATGTCATTTGTCACACTCACCCCTATGAACAGAATACTCTCCTTGTTACTAAATGGCATGTACTTTTCCTCACCGTAACCCCTAAAAGAGGCCTACATTTTTACAACAGCTCTCTCAGACTGTTGGCTCTCCAGGCTTGGAGCTTCTTTTGCTGTGTGTATTTCATTTTTAAGCCCAGAAAGGATCCCTGTTGGCCTGATCTTTGCTGCAACACGCACTAAGATAGCAATATTCTACCCTCCTAGGCTGAATGTCATCAAGGCCACTGGGCCATTGGGAAACACACTCAGATTGGTCTGAAAAACCCAGAGAGAGTTATCAACTATTTCTCTTGGCTCCAGCAGAAATTTCTGCAGCTGTTGTTTCAAAAAAAAAAAAAAAAAAAAAAAAAAAATTCCAGGCTGGATTTTTAAGTTTCAGTCTTTAGTCCTCTTATTCCAGTTATGTCTTCATCAGGCACATGAAAGAACTCTTTAAAACCCAATATATTCTACAACTGTAGTCTGGTCACTTTTCAGCCATGTCCTGTACCTTCAAGAGTATAATAAATATCATAATGAAAATAATAACTAATAATGATGATAGAATCCATTATTTGCAGAAGAGACAAAACACACAAAGTCAAAAATATACAGAGTCAAAAGTGAAGGCTTGAGCGTAGCCCAAGAGATTAAATGAACTGAAAAATGAAGGCTTGAGCATAGCCCAAGTAATTTCATAGGCTGGGACATAATTGCTCTTGATGTCTTTATATTGGCTTTTTATCTCAAAGAAACCAGATGATGAATTGCCAAGTGATTTATCATAAGCCGTTAGTATATGGTTTCCCTCCCTTCCTCCTCCTCCTCATGCCCTCCTCCTTTGTGTTTGGATTCTTTCCTTTTGATATTTGTAAGTTTACACAATTTGGAAAGGCCAAAAATGCAGTGCACAAACCTTTTATGGTCTGCCGCCAGCTGGCCTCCTTCTTATTTATACACTGCAGTTGCACTTGGGGAACTCAGTCATCTTTGGTGTTAGACAAACCCATTTAAGAAGGCATTCCTGCCCTAAAAAGTTTGCACTAAATAGATGAAGCATCTAAGAGAAAGAGGATAAACGACAGTGACTCATCCGGAGTCAGAGGACAGGCAAAGGGCAGGCCTGGGAAGGAATTTATATCTCAGCGATGCTTTACTCACTGTTTTTCCCATCAGCTAGTGTCCTTTTTTTAGGACAAAGAATATTGTGACTGAAAAATTAGATGTTTCTCCAACCCCCCAATGGGCAACCAGTCCATAAAAGACCGCTGGGGTGCTCCAACACATCTTAATAATCCTGCAATATGCCTTTGTCTCCAGGGAGCAAAATTGCATTTTTAAGCTGATGGTCAGATCTAGGTTTCCTGGGAAAGAGTAAGGGAAAGATTTCAGCAGCCCTTCTTCCGCCTGCCCCAATAGACCCCATTGCTATTCCTCTATCGTGGCACTCAAACCTGGAGCACTGTGGATGCTGGGGCCATGGCATTCCCCACCTTTTGATCTTGATTGCTGGTTGTAGGCAGCTGGAGACAGCTTGCAATGCCAGCAGCGTCAGGGTATACATTTTTCATCTTCCCTGTGATAGGAACAGAGGTGAGGAGTTCAGCACTCTCCCTTACCTCCACTGACATCAGTGCTGTGTCAGCCCTGGTGGTATTAGCACAATCTTTTAAAAGCAGTTCATCTTATTACCATGGTGTGCACTCCCTGAAGGCCATGGACAAATGTTAAAGTCTGGAAGTGCGTGTGATGTCATGGAAGAAATATGAAGCAGCAGCTGAACTGCTAGCTGCTACAAGGGCAAATTTTGGTTAATGTTTCCTATTAACTCCTAGCTCCTTCTGTCATCCTTCTATCATGGTAGGGAGAGACTAAAGGAAATAGCTGTCTCGTCTTCTGCTCGAAATTGCCATTTGCCAGGGATTTGCTAGAGGTCTAATTAAAGCAGAATAAATGTATTTTGCATTTCTCACCCAAGAGGGTAGTTTAGATCATAATCAGTGAAATGAATGCAGCATGTTTCTGCCTGAATTTCCAGTGTTAATGAAAAGGGATACTCTGAATGATGAAGACAAATGTACTTCAAATGAAGAATTAATACTGCTCATAACAGCACAAATATGAAAATCCATATTCTTAGAACAAATTCTTTGGTACTATTAGGCACTTACATATCTAAATCTCTGTTAAAATCTACAGCTGGAATAGACAAATATTTGTGCTGATATTTAGTACTTAGCACTAATGTGGCTGTGATTTATATTCCCCCATAATCATGTCAGAATGGCACTTTGTGTGCTTTGTGCTGTGGCATTTCCACTTTCAATTTTAATGTCCCTGAAGCAACTCTTCATGGGGAAACCCATTCTTCCAGCCAAAGAACAACTGTTCTCAAATCTCTGTGGTGCTCTCTGAAATACAAATAATAACACTAATAAGGCCCAGAAGCTTCTGCATTGAACAATACACAACAAGCTTGTGAGAAATGATTTCTTCACAGGGGACCTTATGTTCTTAAACAAGATGCATCAAACAATTTTTGCAAACAAGCAGTTACTGAGGGAAACCATAGCTAGCCATGACAGGTGTTTATGAAGGCTATCTATAAATATGAGTTGCAAGAATGTCTTGTTTATACAGACAAAAGCAAACAAAAAAATATTCATGAGGTCACAGACCTTGCTAAGCAATAGCCTTGCTTGCTCCTGCTCCGGGATCACTCATATCCTCTTGACAGCTTTTGCACTGGATTAGTCCCCCAAATAGGTGCAGGCTTACATCTGCAGAGGTTCTTAAAGATGGTAGAGGTGTTTAACCAGATTGTCCTCTCCCATACTCTTTCTTGGAGCTTCCACATCTTCCCCCGATGATGTACTTGGAAGCACATCCTTGACATTGGGGAGTTGGACTGGATGATCTCTAGAAGTCCCTTCCAACTCTGAAACTCCATGATTCCGTGACATCCTCAGCTCACTCTTCCTGCTTCTAGCAGACCAAACAGGCGAGCGAAGCACACGTCTCTGGTAACATGAAGGAGCATGTCTTACCTCCTCCCGGGAGCCTGGCCACATATAGTTTTCCCACAAAACTAAAGTGAAGCCTAATCTCAAAACTTAACATCTGTTCCTGAAGGCTGTGTTAGAAGAGTGATGCAGACTGTTAAAGTTGGCAATTAGTGGAGGCCTAGGACTCTCAGATCAGAAACACTGTAAAATCTAGGATATATTTTCTTCCTAGGCTTTGCTTGTGCGTGGTTATCTGCTGTCGCTGTTCTGCAGTGAAATTTCAGTAGTGGTAGATTGTAGTGTAACCTGAAAGGCTTCTTCTGTTCAAATCTCATTTTGTTGACAGAAGTGACATGAACAGGACATGGAGGTGCAGAAAGCAGCCTTTTGGCTCCCAGCTGCATTCAATGATAATTCACCATGATGGACTCTATACCATAATTTTTCTTAATCTCTCAGTCTACTTTTTAGAAACAAAGATAGCAGTCAGGTCTGTAGAACTATTATGTCATCCCACAGAAGCCAGTATTTTTAAACATTTTTATTAATACCTGAAATGTATTATTCAAGACTTGTCCCATCCTTGCCTTACAGGCTGTAGCTGTCTGCCAGACTAACTCCACTTGCTCCCATTTAATAAAGTGTTGTAATAGTTTCTCCAAGAACATTTTTTTCTGCAGGTTTTCAATGAACCATTGCTGTTTACTCACGGAGAAAGTCATTGGTGGTATCTTGGTTCCTTGCGATAATGAAGATATTGGCTTACACAGCGAATAGCTGTTCCTTTGCCATCAAGTTTATGTTAACATTTATAGTATCAATTAAACAACATTTGAGGATCAAATATGTGACAATAACCGGAGGGGCCAAAATAATTGCAAAGGTTAGATCATGGTGATCAAGCTTCCAAATGCATTTTACAGACTGCTGATGATAAGTCTGCAGGTTATTTCTTCTTCCTTCAGGTGTCAGAACTCATTTAGGCTTTAGACACTGCCATAAAAGGCAATCAGATCTTCCTTTCCAATCTCCAAAATCATTTTAGCACAAGTAATATCAACAGAGTCACATCATTTAAAGCCTTCTCCTACCGCCGTACAGCTGCTCAGGCAGTTAATTACAATATGTTCCCAGGATGAGAGGCTGAATAGGCAGTCGCATTTCTGCGCTTCATTAAAATGAGCTTAGCAAAATTAGGCTGATAGGATAACGGGGATACCTTGTGCAGTTTCCACTATTCCCAGCAGCGAGGATTGTGCCAGATGTTGATTTCTTTGTGTAAATTATATACCTTGTATTTGTTGACTTGGAATAAGTAATGTGCACATGCTTTCATCTTACACCAAGCTGCTAAACAGAATTATTTTAAAGCCTTATAAATGAATGCAGCATCAGCTTGTGCAAACTAGCAGTATATCTACTTTCAAGCTTATCATTTAGTGCTGAGGAGAGAGAAACTTTAAATATTTTTGTTAGGAAAGTACAGGAAACGAGCAACTCCACGAGAACAGGTGCCTTACATGAAATACGTCGTCTGTGCATCTTCATTATTCCCAGGAAAAAAGTTCCTTTCTAAGTTTGTGCAGCTCTTTTCTCTCGCCTTCAAGAGTTATTAAGACTGGAAATTCAGATTATTCTCATAGTGTTGATTTGTCCATTGCTGATCCATTTGCAGTGGGTCAGGCCCCCAAAGGGGGGATTCATCTCATCTGTCTTTCTCTCTGAAAAACTGTCATCTAGTTAGCTAAATTCAGTGTAAAATGGTTGAGGGCACACACTGCCCTTCAAGGAAATCTGCCTCTGGAGAACAAACACCTTTGATTACTGAAAGAGCCCCAAGAGCAGCTTGAGACAAATCAGCTAAAATGAGTCACCTAGTGTCAGAAAGGGTGAATTCAGACCAGAGAGGCCCATTTTTCCAACCCATCCATTAATAAGCTTTACTTGATTAACAGAAAGGTGTCATATTCAGATAAAATTAAAGATGTTGTTTTCCAGGTTTTTGGTGTTTGTTGGGTTTTTTTGTTGTTGTTTTTTTTTTTTTTTTGAGAGGTGGTGTTTGGTTTGGTTTGGTTTGGTTTGGTTTTTCAGGCTGTACCTCTTGCTTTCTGTTTTTCCTTTTCATGGTAACAAATGAGGGACTTCAGCACTCCCAGCATCCCCCTCTTGGCTCAGCACAGAGCAGAACAAACACAGGAGCCCAGGTTACGCTTTTGCAATCCCCTTTAGCCATTTCTCTGAGCAGATAAAGAGTGTGTGTGGCTCTCATGTATGAGGTTAGGGGAAGAAAAGTGCTATATCCTGTTCCAGAAGCTGGTTTTGGTCCTCATCTCTGGGACATCTGCAACAAGCTAAGGAGAGTCTAAATTGGAGATTTCCAAGACCCAAACAGTGAACAAGACTATTAAATCTGGCTTCAGGTGACTCGGTCACCCTTGGCGTAGCCCACTGGATATTGCAATGCCGGTTCCTTTGCAGAGGGAGCATACAAGGCATATTTTGCTAGATACTTCAAACATTACACCTGCAATTTTGGAGCTTCATGGTCAAACGCCAAGTCAGAAATAAGCCTTCAGTATCTGTTCCTTTACTACCCCCACTGCAATGAAAATGACAAATAGTGTGAGTCTATTACTTTTAAATGGCAATGGAGGGAATGTAGGTGTCCCTTTCTTTGCTGTTAGCAAGAGCTGTATTCTAAAGATAAGTGAGTGAAACAATTGCTGAGAAAAGTAAGACGTTATTCTCTACACCATCCATCACGGATGTACCTATTATTTATGATATATGGATAAAACAGGAGGGATTCTCATTTTTTTTAAATGCCTATTGTTCTATAGCAGTGGGGTGTGTGTTTTTATGAACAGACGTACGTGTAATTCCAGTGTGTGCAGTTTTATTGTATTCAGAATTGCTGAAAATAATTAGCCACAATACCAATTTCCCTTCTGGAGCTTAAGAAGCAGGTTGAAAGCCATGGTGTTATTAAGTATAATTTCCAAGCAGTAAATATAGCTATCTAATCATCTCTAATGACAGGCTAGACATCTACATTTGAGTGAAATGAAGAAATATATCACTGCACATTCTATTTCAGTGAAAATATACATACATCTATCCTGCATGCAACAAATGTGATGTATAGAAAACATTTTTCAAAACACATAATTCCATCAGTGATCAGCTCCTAACCCTCACTCTTGCCTCCCAAAGTATTAAAACCAAAACACCCCATAAAATATTGCATCTATTCTGTTATGCATCTTGATCTACTAAAAGGTTGGAATATTTTAAATATATTTTATATAGATATAAAACCCATTCTGGATCAAAGCTTAAGTCCCGGAAGACAACGAGACTCTCACCGGTGGTTCAGTTGTTAAATTGATAAGGTCCTGGGTCCACATCAAAAATACGAGTCAGTAGCTGTGGAGCTGCATTAGCAGATGGGACTGTTACCCTCAGCTCTGGAACATGCAATGTTCGTGCCCCCTGATAGCACAGCATATGGTCTAATAAACATAAATGAGGGTCAACATTTAACTCTCTGCTCTTGAGGCATTTAGTATTCACCTAATGCCCTTCTGACAGAAAGCCTCATGGGACATATGTGGCCAACACTTCCCATACAGCACAAGTATAAACATTTATATTCTGCTTGGCACATGCTATTTATACTTGATATATTTAGATTGTGAAATCTGCAGCATTTAACAACTTTTATGCTGTTACATTTAGAGATGAGATCAGTAATACAGAGAGGCGGCTGAAGCCGAGCTTGTCACAAATTTTGCGAATTCTGATGTCTTCAGGGAATGTCAGTGATACAGACTGACTGTGACCATAATATGGGCTCTGCGGGTTTAACACTGTGCACTGGCCCACGTCTCTTGGGGCAGGTATTGCAAGCTGGAGCTCGCCCTCACAGGAGGAGAACCAGGTGGACTGACCCTGCAAATTGCAGTTGTTTTTTCTAAAGTATGAATAGATTACTTTTTTTAAGATACAGGCTTGGCAGAGAATGGATCGAGAGCAGCCCTGAGGAGAAGGACCTGGGGGTCCTGATTGATGAGAAGCTCAACATAGAATCATAGAATGGTTTAGGTTAGAAGGGACCTTAAAGATCATCTAGTTCCAACCCCCCTGCCAAGGCAAGGACACCTCCCACTAGACCAGGTTGCTCAAATCCCCATCCAGCCTGGCTTTAAACACCTCCAGGGATGGAGCCTCAACAACTTCTCTGGGCAACCTGTTCCAGTGCCTCACCACCCTCAAAGTGAAAAATTTCTTCCCAATATCTAATCTAAATCTACCCTCTTCCAGTTTGAAGCCATTCTCCCTCATTCTATCACTACACACCCTTGTAAAAAGTGCTTCCCCAGCTCTCCTGTAGGCACCCTTTAGGTACTGGAAGGCCGCAATAAGGTATCCCTGGAGCCTTCTGTCCTCCAGGCTGAACAACCCCAACTCTCTCAGCCTGTCCTCATAGCAGATGTTCTCCAGCCCTCTGATCATCAACATGAGCCCCCAATGTGCGATCACAGCCCAGAAAGCCAACCATATCCTGGGCTGCATCAGAAGTGTGGCCAGCAGGTCAAAGGAGGTGATTCTGCCCCTCTACTCCACTCTCGTGAGACCCCACCTGGAGTACTGCATCCAGCTCTGGAGTCCCCAACACAAGAAGGACATGGACCTGCTGGAGCATGTCCAGAGGAGAGCCATGAGGATGATCCGAGGGCTGGAGCACCTCTCCTATAAGGAGAGGCTGAAAGAGTTGGGGGCTGTTCAGCCTGGAGAAGAGAAGGCTCCGCGGAGATCTTATTGTGGCCTTCCAGCACCTAAAGGGGGCCTACAGGACAGTTGGGGAAGGACTTTTTAGAAGGGCATGTAGTGATAGGATGAGGGGGAATGGCTTTAAACTGGAAGAGAGCAGGTTCAGATTGAACATTAGGAAGACATTTTTCACTTTGAGTGTGGTGAGGCACTGCAACAGATTGCCCAGAGAAGTTGTTGAGGCCCCATCCCTGGAGGTGTTCAAGGCCAGGCTGGACAGGAATTTTAACAACCTGGTCTAGTGGGAGGTATCCCTGCCTATGGCAGGGGGATTGGAACTTGCTGATCTTCAAGGTCCCTTCCAACCTAAACCAGTCTATGATTCTATGATATCTTAATAGATTCATACACTTTTTTACAGGAAAATTAGACAATTATGGTAAACAGTTTGAATTCTGCCATGAACACCAGTGTTGGATGAAACTCCCTAGTGCTGGTTTCCTCTTTCCAGGTGAGATCACCTCTCTGCTCGCATTCACTAGTCAGCTCCCATCTGCCCACAGGTTGATTTTGACTCACCAGGGCTCATGGTGAGTTGCTCCTTCCTGATCCATTCCCAAGATATGGCTTATATTAGTAGCTTCCATGTGTTTTCTCTCATGGGGCTGATTTATTAAGTGGAGCAGGTTACTCTACGCAACTGATCTGGCTCATCAATATCTGGTATCACATTGGCCTGGAAGTGGTTTACAAATTTTATCAGGGTTAGTGCAGATGCACTTATTGATGAACCTCATCCGAAAGATACCAAGTAGCTGACAAAGGTGTCTTCTGAGGGTCAGGTAGCCCGTTATTAAAGTTTTTAAATATGTTCATCATTTCTACTTACTTACAAAGTATGCAGTGAAAAAGGTGAAGAGTGAACAGCTCAGGCTTGCTGCTGTAAGTAGACTTCACCCTCCCAGATGACATTTAACACTCTTTCCATTTAAAAATAGACCAGGGGTATCAGTTCTTAGCTCTATGGCTTTTCAGAGCTTGGAAAGTCTTTGGTATTACTTCCCATCTGACAAAGAGAGGTAAGAATATACGTATGTATTCAGAAAATCAGCATCGGCTACAGCTTTTCAGTGTGGTGGTGGTGTTTTTTTTTTCTTCTCTTTAACACTTTCAAGGTTGTATCACCAGACATGATAAATAGTAAATGTGCTATGAGAAAACATTTAACACAGAGAAGATTAGAGACATCGCTGTTACCAGTTTAAAAAAAAACAGCAACAAGCCCGACATAAACACCACCCTCCAATGATTAGAGCTGTTTTCTTATGTAATTAAACCAACCAACTCATTAGCATTAACCATACTACACAGTCTAATGACCCAATTTATTTTAAACTACAGATCTGAGCATATCTGATAAGGCCACAGTATCCTAATTCTAAAATAATTCCCAATTTAAAACAGGCTTATAGGTGTTGGCTGCCACATCAAACCACGTCCTGTTGCAACTGGACTTACTTAGCAAAGCAGTGCAGTTCAACGTGAAGGAACTGGGGGAGACAACTTGCAAGCTTTTGACTCAATATGTTCTTCATGGGAATTTGCTGAATTTACTTTAATTTAAATGTATCTAAGGACTAAAAAGCAAAACTATTATGGAAAATAGACTTTTTCCTTTATGTTGCAGATTTTTCTCTCTCCCAAGGGCAGCATCTAGCAGATGGTATGATACGTCGTGCTGGAATGCAGCTCATGTATTTAAGAAGTAATCTGTAATTACAAAGGCAAAGCTTAGAGGATGATTTCTTTTGATACAGCATTTTAGTCCCAAACACCAGCCAGATTTCTTGGCCCTCCTTGACTTCAGATAAGGAACCATAGAAGTGTTCCCGGTAGTTTCAAAATGCACCCTGGCTGCCACACTTGGATCTTCCCTTCCAGGCAACTTCAGTGCTTATCAGAGATCCTTGTTAGGAGAGGATTTTGAGTTTAAATCCAATAAACTCATGTTATCTTCAAAGAGGAAGGTCATTTGCTGTGATTAGATGAGATGGCAGACACTTGCCTTTCAGAAGAACTCCATTAAAAGAGAAAATAAACCTCTCATTAGTGAGGAATTTATCTCAAGACGCTAAAAATCTACATCCTGGTATTGATTCTGGACATACTTAGTAGACAGATTAATTTAAATGTTTACTGTATCTAATCTTTCATTATGCGAATCGGGATGTTTCATAAACCAATTTACCTTAGGTATGTAAAGATCAAGCAAGATAGATGCAAACTATACATAACTTCTATGCAAGTGCATCAGAACATGACATTAATCTCCTTTCTAATTTCCTACACTCCCATTTTTGTCACACAAGGTGACATCCCTCACAGCAACTGGGTGATTTATACCGTGGAGGGTAATTCTTAACTATCTTTAATATTGGTGCAATAGCTCATCCATCTTAAAGCAAATGATATATGCAAGATTATTTATTCAGAACAGGCATTGAATCATTTAAAAAAAAAAAAAAAGCTTATTCCTGGATAAATACAGCATATCTGTGTTTGTCTCTCTGATATCAAGTAAATTACATGTGTCCATTATGAGTCTGTGCAGCCCACTCCAAATAAACAGACTCTAAAATCTTATGTTAAAATACATTTCCCAAACAGAATAAGGACTTGAAAAATAAAAATAAAGGGAACTTATTCCCTTATTTCCACAATTTAAAAAATTATATAAGACCATGACATGAAGTTGGAAATGCAGAACCAAAGAAATAATCATACGTTGTCTATTCTAGTCTAGCAGAGCCTCAAGGATTTTTATATGGACGGCGAGAAAGGCATCATTATGGTTTATCCCTATCCATGTATTAACTTCTTTATGTGTAATAATTAACTTCTTCAATACTACTGCGTTTTTGATAGACTTGAAACTTTGTTATTTCTCCCCAAATTGATAAAGATTGTCGACTGTAATTGCCTTAAGTTTCTGCTTGCTTATGTCTGGGAATGACTGAGGTTGGGCTTTTTGCTTACAGTCTGGTGACCAGAAGTTTTGTAGGATCTGTTTGGGTTGACTGCTTTCCACTGAAAAAGCATGTCGTGAATCTAATCTCCTAAGGCTCCACGTGTAACGTCTGGAGAGGGGAAGGATGATAGAAATCTACTATTTCTTGGCTTTAAATTGACAAATGCCCTCTTCTACTAACCCGAAACGCTCTGTAACACAATGACATATGACAGAAATGAGGGGATTCCAGTGAAAGGCATGGGGTGGTGCGAGTGAGATACTTTCTCCTGGTTGAACATGAGCTACTGTTTAATTCTGTAGCTCGTCTGGGTAGATCTTCTGAGGCCCACACCAGAAGGCCCCTTTCAAAACTATGCTTCCCTAACTAACTTTTGAAAAAACCCTACCTTGTAAAGGCTGAATACACGGTGCCTGCTGCTTGTTCCGCAGCCCAGGCTTCTTGGTCATTCACTGACAGCATTAGATTGCTCTGAAGTGACATGGCAAATACAAGTCCATAGTTGCCTGCCATTTCATTCTTTTCTAGGTATTCACAGATAGTTTGATTACTTTTTTTATGCTGTTTTTCTTCCTACTTGCTTGCACCATGGGTTCCCCCATCACTATAACAGCCTCTGTGCTTTGAATTCCTCCATAGTGATACCAACAAAGATAGCAGCTGCCATCATTTTTTCCCTTTAATTCATTTATTCTCATGACAATATTGCTCTCCATCTTCTTTCCCTCCCTAGTAATTGCCTCCTTGTGGGTGAGACCCCTTGTGTCCTCCAAGATTTCATCTTTTTAGGTCAACAAGTCAATTTTCTGCAGGGCTGGCAGAGTAAATATTGCGCCACATCTACTAAAATCAGAGATGAGACAGAGGTAGAGAGAAAGTTCAGAACAGACTGAGGAGTTCTGGGATAGCATTTGAGGACTGTCAAATACAAGCTGAAATAAGCAGTTTTAAAAATTTTTGGTCTTGGTTTTCAGTTAAAATGCTCATATTCCATTATCTGTCTCAAATGGACATTCATCCATTGAGAGTACTGGATTTGTTCATTTTTAAACACATTTGGCTACCTCATGTTGAAATCTAGGAAAATAGAAACCAGCAGTCTTAGAAGCCAAGCAAACCACAGCTTGGCCTGATCCAGAACACATGGAGGTTGGTGGAGAAATTGTCACAGCTTTCAGTGTGTGTTGAATCAGTTCTCTTTGAGAGTAGCCACCATCATTCCCTGCTGTGAGAAGGACAGAGTAAACAAAGGCAGTTGGAGTAAAAATCCAACCTTCTACTGAAAAATCCCCTAGTTTTTATTTTAGTGTCAAATGTAGAAGAAGAAACTACTGCAAGTTTTTTTTTCCATGGGAATTACCCAGATAACATTTTGCTTTGCAAAGTTGGGGTTCATGATTTGTGGCATCACTTTTCCTTCTTTTACAGGAATTGCCTCAAATATAAAATGCATGCCCCCAAAAAAGATAAATCAATCAAAGCGTAATAACTTATTCAATAGTATAGAATTGTGCTGCCAGTGAAAATTGATAAAGAAATAATCAGAGTACATTAGACCCCATCCTTTCCTGAATTACATGAATGCAGCTCTTGATGTAGCAGTGGCAGTTTTGATACTTCAGAATCTGTGCAAAACCCATGGGCTCAAATCTCCTCCCATATTAATTTTATGCTGGGGTAATTTCATCCATTTTAATGAAATCACTTTGCATTTACACCAGTGTGAGAGATACAAGAAAAAGCTTCCATAAATACTGTCTCTTTTTTTTTTTTTTTTTAAATAGGGGAAAAGATATAATTTGGACATAGTAATTTTCAGAAACATGATTCTTTTCCTTTGTGGAAGGATGATCTACAGTACCATAGATATAAATAATGGCCATTGAGCAAGGTCCATATGTTATACTGTCAATAAAATACTGACCTGAAGACGAAAAAAAAAAAAAAAGAAAAGAATAAAAAAGATTAAAAAATCCCTAATAAGAATAT
The DNA here is from genome assembly GCF_965231255.1 of Vanellus vanellus. Classification (NCBI taxonomy): domain Eukaryota; kingdom Metazoa; phylum Chordata; class Aves; order Charadriiformes; family Charadriidae; genus Vanellus; species Vanellus vanellus. Next base: position 162,340,446 of record NC_138906.1, on the reverse strand, counting down.
TGATTCTAATATGGGATCAAGTAAATTAACTTTTTGCTATGAAAGCAGTCATCTAAAAGGAAGGGTTTCATCCTGAACTATTTACCTTTCTTTGTTTTCTGTTGTAATTTTTTGTCTTTCACCTTCATTGAGTCTGCATCCACAAGAAGGTCTCTCTGCTAATAAGGTTACTCGTTCAGCCCTTCTCACCTCCTGTAATTTGCCTAAATTACAGAAGGCAAATTAAGCCAGCTCAAAACAATATTAACAGATCGGTGCTACCATCATAATTAAATCACAGCAGATGCAAAGGGACGATGGAGACTTGGTTGTAAATACATCAAGTGTTTCTGATGACAGTAATACATTTTATTAGGAAAAACTATCATCATTTTTATGATCTAATGCACATTTACCCTTTTCTTGCCCTTCAGTCATCAGGTAGAACATAAGGTAAATTGGATACTTGCATGTTAATGTTTTTTTTCCTAGTTAACTGATACTAAGATTATATTCTACATTATTTAGTGGTTGCTCTTACACCCATACCACGTGCTGTCAATAAGGGAGAATCGCTGTTTTTGAGAGGTATTAAGTGTCCTGCACTGTTCTCTCATCAGCACCTTCACGCAATGGGCTCTGCAAGAGACTCACAGGCTCAGCTCTGCCTGTTCTTCCTCTGAGCAGCCGCGAGCCTCAGTGTCCTGAGCTGGACCCAAGCAGGAGCTGCAGAGGGCTCTGGTGGAGTAACGACAGGACCGTGCAGAACATAGGACATCATCTTTTCAGCTGGAGGAGGGTAAGAACCTGAATTTGCAATCCCTGGAGGAATGTACTAATCACTCCACTAACAGCAGGCCCGCTGCCTCCTCCAGCCATAATTTAAAAGTGTGCAATAGGATATTTGACAAAACCAGCTACTGGTGTTTGCCATCAGGTATGTTTGGAGCTGAGCATCAAGGAGGAAGGGATGTGTCACCTCAAAAATTCAAGTGAGGAAGTCATGGGAGGAAAGGGGAAGAAGCTCCACAGCCACAGGTCATTATCGTTTCACGTGATGTCCTGTGCAAATGGGGTTAATGGCACCTTAGGATGGGTGGACTTGGGTACCTCAGATCCCCAGGCCAAAGAGAAATGTCAGTGCTTGGTGACTCCTTAGTGCCCTCCTCTTTTGGGCTCCGCTCCAAGGCACCCTCCTCTCACCCTGCTTACAGGGCAGGTGACGCAGGGTTAGGGCTGGACTTGAGCACTGCTGTGCTCCAAATGTTGGCCAGGGAGGAGCATACAATATGGTATTTGTACGTGCTACATGCTATAGGGTTGTCAAACACAGTCCATCTCTTTGAGTATTTATCAGGCCACCAGTGTGGGTGGCCAACTTTCGAGACGTTGATGCTTTTCTCATTCCCGCAGGAGTCTGGGGTGTACTCAATGCTGATATCCATCATTTGATTTTAGTCGGTTAGCTTCCTGTGCTACCCAGTTCTACCCATCTCTGCTGTTTACACTTGAGAAAGAAAATCAGCTCAGAAAAAAAAAAGGCTCTTTCCCTTAGCTTGGAGCATCAATCAAGCCAAGCAAGGGGAAATGAAGTGGAAATGGAGTGTGACATCTGGGAAAAAGCCTTCCTTTGATCTTTCTTGATATTGTTGGTTACAGCTAAAGGGGAAAACACTTCACAATTCCTTCATTACTTTCTGGTATGTGAAGTTATTGTTTCAGAAAAGGGTAGTTGTTGAATGTCTACATCCTGCAGCCTATGCTGGGGAACATGTTGTGATGTTAACCTAGTATAAACCACAGAGGACAGCTTATCCGGTGGGAAAACGTAATTAATAGATTTGTGTTCACCCAGACCTAATATTACCTATAAATTGTCCAACAAATTTTAATTATGTCAGAGGGGCTGCAAGATGAGGACATGATTGGAATAGTATAGAGACCTTCCATTGCACTCCTTCTCCTATTATAATGCTGTGTGTGCTTGTGAACTTGCCTGCATGTCGTATCTGTTTACTGAATTAAATATGAAATACCTAATTTTTAACCTGCTTATTAGCCCTTTAGTGTTATTGCAGTCCAGGAGAAAGATGTCTCTACTGACTTCTCAGGTGGGATCTGCTGGTCAAGCCCTGGTTGGCTTGTGCTTGTAAAATAAGTGCATGAAGACTTCCTAGATGGTAGTACACTTTTTATCATAATAACTTTTCCTGGCACCAGGCAACAGTAACTTTAATAAGAAGACATTCCTCATCATCAGAATGAACAGAGAAAGTGTTTTGATTGTAGATGTTATCTGAACTCTCAGTGCAGCACTTATGAACTTCAGTGACCTACAAAGCATTTTTATTTATTTATTTTTTATTTTTATTTTTAATGCAAAATAAAGCAAATTTTCCCCTGGAACAAATGATGGCTTTGCCAGTCTAAACTAGGGGTTGACACAGCTTAACCTAACATCTGGCAGGTTGTCCTTTCCAAACTCTTTACAGTAAAATCCTCTCTCCATATAGTCAGAGGTTTCAGATGCATCCTTGCCTTGGATGCTCTTTTCAGACAAAAATCCAAACATTCAACCTTCCAGAGCGTGACAATCTGTTCTTTTTGTGGGGGATCCCTATATGACAATTAGAAAACAACTGCAGAAAGCAGCTACCTGTGTCCGAAGGAACATATTACACCTTGCAGAGTATGTTACACTCAGGACCGTCACTGATCTTAGGTGCCATAGTACCTTGGCTGGCTAGAAGACCCCATTCTTTCTTAACATATGACAATCTGAAATCCACACTTCTGTTACCTTCCACTTACATGACCACTGTCTGTACCTGTGGAAACTCCCGTTAGTGCAGGATATCACAGTGGCCCCTGTGGTGAGGTGGCCTAGCTTGGCATCCTCAGACCTTGGCATCCTCATGCCCCTCTGAGTCCTAAGACTTGGTCCTCATCATCAAGGAACACAGCAGCCTGGGACAGGCATTTCTGAGTTGTGCCCTTACAGTTTTAAATCATTCCCATTCTAGAAATGTGATCAACAGTTCTGCCTCTCAGGCGTCACCAAAAAGCAGCTAATTCCCTCAAGACTCAAAGGAACTTTTTTAATTTTCATGATTCTTTATAAGAACAACACACATTAAAACCATGTAAACATAGCACTGAGCCTCTCACACCAACCTTCTCTGGAAACCAAGACAAAACTGAGCCACATGCAAGACTAGGCACATTAGTGCAATGCCAGGAGATGCTCAGTGGTATGGTGGTATGGGCAGAACAAGACACCTTGGCAGAAGAGAACAAAACTGGAATTCCATTAACAGTTCATGCGTTTAATTTTAACTGATTAAACCATAAAAGCTTTCAGCCCTAGGAGCTTATGAAGTCCTCTTCTTTCTTCATGAGCTTTACATTTTCCCCATTTAAGCAGGCAAAGGCTGATGACTGCATAGTCCCAGTCAATGACCTCTAAAGCTGTCACCTACTACATCTTTTGACGTAAGAGACTCAACATTTATTTATCTTCAGGCTCCTCTCTGAAGCCTATTTTAAACTATTTGGATTAATAAAAAACTTAAGTGTACATAAACTTTTTTTCATTATATGTGCAATCATATTTCTAGCAAGTTTCTTTTTCTGTGGCCTAAGCATTATAAATGAAAAAAACCCAAAACATTGTATTGGGTTTGTTTTTGTATTGGGATCCTACAATATAAGTATTGTAGGATCACTACAAGTGTCTGCCTCCAATCTTGTCAGTCTGACAGACATTGAATTAAGCATTTCAAAATGCTTTTTTCTGTTTGGTTTTCTTTTTTTCTTTTCCTTTTTTTTTTTTTTTGGTACAGCAGCAAAAAATGTGATATTGTTTAACGGGTGTTCTGAACAATTCAGAATTTAAGGAGCACTAGAACTAGATTCAAAGATCTATTGTGCTCTGTGTCACTACCCAACGATCAATTAAAACCAGACATCTAGTTTTGAACTTTGTGTTTGGACAAACTGCAATGGTTCACATCAAAACCATGCAGTAGAACGTCTTCCACCTCCGGTCTCAGATCTCTCCTCCTCCCAGATGAGGGATTTGTTTGTTACTGAATTAAAGCAAAATTCACTAGTCACCAGAGTGCCCTGAAAAACTGAGAAACAAAGTGATTATTACTAGTTTCTCTACAACAGCAAATTGCTTCTGTTTTAAATATTTCCCAAGAAGGACATTTTTTTTCCAGGTCCCTCAAATAAAGCCAACAATTCCAGAGAGGGTGGCAGTACTTATATTTATTATCTGACAAACCTTATGTAGCAAAAGATTACATCTGTCTATATTTTTTAGCTATTTTGTGGGAGCTGATGCCATCAGAAATGAAATAACCAACTTCTGAGAATGTTTCCTTTTGGTTTATTGCTTCATTTTGTTTTATGAATGCAGCTTCCGTAGCCTTTTGTTTTTATTCTGGCTTTCCATGTTGCTGTGCTTGCTACTTTAGCTAGTTGTGTCACTACTTACACTATAAAACCCAGGGGCTCTATCTGGACATAAAAGTAACCTCATATGAAATTTTTGAACCTCCACAAATTGAATCCAAAATAACAATAATAAAAAGCTTCTTGCATTTAGAAACAAATCAGTTTGTACTTATTGTAATGTGAAAAAAAAAAGAAGAAAACTTAAAAATAAAAGAGGATAAAATCCCTGAGTTGCAAGCTCTCTGTGTAACCAGCCAAAAGATCAAATTTCTCCAGCAGAGGAAAGTCCATATGGAGATCAGGTGTACGAGCTTCTGCTCCAAACAAAACCACCCCTTCAATGTAGGAAGGATACTGCCAATTCCTATTCAACATATAATCTCACAGGCCAGGGGGGATGAATGCACATGAGGTTGGAAGGAAAGAGGAATGGGGATGGAGAAAAATATAATGTTCGCTGAGTAAAATGCAAGTTTCCTCAATATATGTCTCCCTCCCCTCCTCCCAAGAGCACAAATTTCTATCAGATCTTTCCTGAACCTCATTTGATTCTCAGCAGTCCTCCATGCCTTTCCCTCTGGAGGCCTCGCACGTATGCACATATTCCAGTTTTCATTTGCTGTGTCTGTGCCTTCTATTTTTCAAAGCTAATAGACGAGTCTGATGTTTTCTACTATTTTATATTCTGGAGAAGTTTTCCAGCAAAAACCTTGTGACAAATTGCAGTATGCAGCTTTAACTCATACGCTGCAGGTTGCCCCATGGAATTGGAGCCCTGTGATTTTCTTTGTTTGCCCAAGCAGAATATGTTCCACATACGGCAGAGATGTCAAATGCATTCAGAGAACAAGGGCAATTACAACTTTTAGCCATGGTCTGTAGTCTTCATCTGTGAAGTTTGAGCCTCATATTACACTCAATAAACAGCCTGTCTTTAAGCTAAATATAGACCACTTGCTCATGCAAATTACATTATCCCGAGTGGAGCATACCATTACAGTAATTGCATTTACAAAGGATGTGAGCATGCGTAAGCCTTTTGGGAAAAGTTTTTTCCTCCACCTACATAAATCTTAAGATTCAAGGCTCCATTGAGATGAAGGACTTGTTCATACCTCAGGCTCCCTGTGACAGCCTTCCATCATTTCAGGCTGGAGAGCTGCCCTGGGAAGCAGGAGGAGAAGCGTGATTCTCCAGACGGTGCTCCTGGTGTGACCATTCACATCTGAGTGGTAAGTGAATATAAAATGCCCTGAAGTGAAATGGGAACATTTTACACCTCCTTTGTTCTGAAAGTAATTGTGTAAGAAGAATGACAACATCAATATGAAGCTATAGTTTTAAAAAAAAAAAAAGTAAAAAAGAAAAAAGATATGTTATTCTTAAGAAGGAGGTGCATAAAGAGGTGAATAAGGCTATGAAGTAAACTGAGATTATGGCTTTCCCCACTGCCGTTCTACTAATATTTATTTTTGATAATTAAAAATCTCTTTGCTAATGCAAGTAGTTACATAGAAAATATAACTTTATAAACCGCTTTACAGCCTTCAAATCTTTCTGATGTGAAAGCCAGCAACCGACTAGTAAAAAGGAAGATGGGGCTTCAAGTTCAGAGGAGGAAAATAGCACATTAAAAAGAAGGTATTTTTGGCGTCTAAGATACAATGCGGTATATGGAATTTAGACATGATTTCAGCACTTAGACTCCATGGCTTATTCCAGAGCTGTGATGAAGATGAAGATGTGATGACCCAAAAAAGGCAGATCTAGGAAGACCTGTCTCATCTTAGAGATAAAACTGTAATTCCGGTAAATCGTGTCTTAGATAACAGAGGAACTCAGGAAAAAGGATAGGGGCCGTTGAATAACCTACACCAGACTGCTATAACAGAACATATTTCAGAGATGGTCTGCTAAGGCATTTTCAACAGAAAAATGAGCAGTTGGATCTGATAGGAATTTCCTTGCCCTCATGTGGGGAGTGAAACCTCAGGAAAAGGGGACATGACCACATCCAAGCAGCTCTGCAGCCCCCTTTGCTCCTTCTGCTGAGACAAGGGGAGCACAGGGCACTCGCTAAGTTGAAGAAACCACTAGGAACCACTAAGACTAAGAGCAAACTTGCAGATGTTCGAAAAGATTAAAGAAAAGCATGAGAGTGGTTGCAAGGAAAGAGATCTTAAGCAGTCTGCAGCTTGATGGCACACTCCCTGAGTGATGGAAGACACTAATGGATCTTGGAGGAGGTCAGGACAGAAAGAAAAGATGTTTGCAGTAAGTAAATCTCTCCCTGGGGGGCACATGAGCAAATCAGATTGATTGTGAAGCTCTGTGGCAGCAAATGCTCACAGGTGGTGGATGGAATAGTAAGCAGGGAGGAAAACTGTCTCCCAGGTGGGTGCAACAAGCCCTGTGCTGGGCTGTCAGGGCAGCATCAGCTTGGCTGTGACATTATTAGCAACCACAAAGGATGAGGGAAGGGAGCTGTCTTCTGCTGGGCTGGGTGGGACCAGCCAGGGCACCAAGGATGGGATGCTTCTCAGCTGCAGTCTGCAGTGGGGATTCGCAGCTCTGACACTTAAGGCTGCTGGATAAGGTGTTGGGACTGCTGCCGCAGCAGCATAGCAGATCAGCATTAAGAGCTGTCAAGAGGACACTGTTATTAATGTAAAGCTGCTCTTAATCAGTTCAAGGAAGCTGCAAAATTAGCCTCCCCTAGGAGAGCGGCTGAACGAATGTGGCACAGAGAACACGAAGGGGATTGTTTGGTCAAGTCAGTATGGGAAACTTGGGCTAGAACTTGTGCTTTCAGTCCCAAGAAGGGAAAACCATAAATTTAAATACATTTGTATCTGCCTTCCCCTCCTAGTCCTCATGCTTCCCTTTCCTCCCAGCCTCTCATTGGCAGCACTGGCACATGGAAAATATGTACAGCCCTGCTGTGTCTGTATCAAAGAGACATTTCCCATGGACTTCAGGGGCAGAAGGCTCAAATCAAACTTTCCCACGTGCTATCCACATGGCCAGACCCGTGGCAGGGTCATTCTGCTTCTCTGGGTGCATGAGCACTGGCAAGGCACAGAAAGCAAGATGCCAACAGCAGCGAGCGGAAAGATACAGCACAGAAAGAGCCTCTATGTGGGATGACATTTAGGAGTCACTATATACAACCATCACGCAGAAATGATGATGAGGAATGAGTAAAGGACCTGCGACTACATGCAGTGTGATTTGGTCCCAGGGTGGAGAGGGATGCATTTGCTGATGTTGTAAAGAATCATGACAAGGACAAGTGAATTTCATAGAGTTATAGAATTGTTTAGGTTGGAAAAGACCTTTAAGATCATTGAGTTCAACAGCTAACCTAACACTACCAAAACCACCACTAAACCATGTCCCTCATCAGCACGTCTACACATCTTTTAAATACCTCCAGAGACTCAACAACTTTCCTGGACATCCTGTTCCAATGCTTGATAACCCTTTCAGTGAAGAAATTTTTCCTAATATCCATCCTAAACCTTCCCTGGTGCAACTTGAGGCCATTTCCTCTTGTCCTATCGCTTGTTACTTGGGAGAAGAGACCGAACCCCACCTCACTACAACCTCCTTTCGGGTAGTTGTAGAGAGCGATAAGGTCTCCCCTCAGTCTCCTTTTCTCCAGGCTAAACAACCCCAGTTCCCTCAGCCGCTCCTCATAAGACTTGTCCTCCCGACCCCTCACCAGCTTCGTTGCCTTTCTCTGGATGCACTCCAGCACCTCCATGTCTTTCTTGTAGTGAGGGGCCCAAAACTAAACACAGTACTCGAGGTGGGGCTTCACCAGTGCTGAGTACAGGAGAACGTTCCCTAGTCCTGCTGGCCACACTGCTTCTGATACAAGCCAGGATGCTGTTGGCCTTCTTGGCCACCTGGGCACACTGCTGGCTCACATTCAGCCGGCTGTTGAACCAACACCCCCAGGTCCTTTTCTGCCAGGCAGCTCTCCAGCCACTCTTCCCCAGGCCTGTAGCGCTGCATGGGGTTGTTGTGACCCAGCTGCAGGACCCCACACTTCGCCTTGTTGAACCTCATACCATTGGCCTTGGTCCATCGATCCAGCCTGTCCAGATCCCTCTGCAGAGCCTTCCTACCCTCAAGCAGATGAACACTCCCACTCAACTTGGTGTCATCTGTAACTGGCAGATGACAATTTCACCTGGCCGGAGCCTTAGGGGAAAGCATGAGTGCAGTAGCAGACGTCCTGCTTACCCTCATAAAACCAGAAAGGTCCAAGCTGTGTGGCATAGGTGTGCTGTAGCACTGCTGTTGTCTGTGGCTCTGGGCTTGTTTTTTGCTGGAGATAGATGGAAATGCTTGGAAAGTGGAGTGGGCAGCTCTCAGCTTGTCCTAGGCTGTCTCATCTCCCAGAACAGCTGCCAAGGATGCAGCACTCCTGTGGCCTCGCAGAACCTGGGGACCAAGAGCATCTCACAGCTACCTGCAGCAGACATCTGCAGGCAGCATCCTGGGGCTGCGAGGGTGCAGTGCGCTCGGGAACTGGCACTCTGGATGGGGGTCTCCCTTGGTACAGTCAAACACATGACCGCCTTGCATCACACATACTCTGAGCCCTCTAGACATTAATTTATCTGCAAGGACCCATGTATTCCTGCCTCAGAGTCCTTTTGTGCAGCCAGACCAGCAAAAAGAGTTTATAAATGCGCCAGTTATAAACTGAGGTCAGACTGTGCCAGTACCGAAGTAGTTTCAGAGTGAGTTGTAGGTGTGCAATATAAAGATTCAAATACACCATCTACTTCATTTCAAGAAAATCTTTCTCTCCATGACATAAAACACTAAATAAAAGCTGTTTTAATGCCTGTGGTATTCAGTTTCTCTAAAGTTATAAAGCAGACCAGCCTCTTAGGGATTTTTCTAATTGACAGAAGGTGATTAAATGGAGAGTGGTGAGACAAGAAGTGCCCTAAGTGTTAAATACTTAAAGCTGGTTTGTGCCATTGTGAGTAAATGGAATCAATGCTCTGTATCATTATTTAAACACTATAATTAAATTTGGAAATTCAGGTGCTTAATGTTCCCTTTGGCCTGCAGCCAGAAAAAATTACGGTCAAAGGAGAGGGGGCCAATAAACCAGTAAGGCAGCTCAGGTGTGCTGGAGATCAGAGGAGAAATTAGTTCCAGGGTACTAATTAAAATCAGTGAGGCCCAGTTGATCTCGGTGAGTTGAGTGAGGTTTGCTCTCATTTTGTGTTGTTTTGGAGAGATGTTTTCTGGCACTCCGTGCCTCCATCTTAGGTTGCTTCTCCATCATCTCTATGGAAGTGACTGTGGTGCTACCTTGGGAAAGATTTTGCAGTGATATTTCCCTTGAAAGACTGCTTTTCTCCCTAGCATCAGCCAAATCACAGCTACTATAAAAACATTTTTAAACTTTCATAAGCAGAAGAGAGAGGCACCACTGTTTCTAACGACGGAACCTGACTCCCAGAAGAAGGACCTACTCCTGTCCCTGAACAGATCGTCACTGATTTTAGATGGCCCTTGAGCACTTTTCTGCATGTTTCCCAGCCACGGACAGCAATGATGCTCTCTTTGGCACCTCTGTAATTCAGTGCTTATGTGGCTCTGAGCTGATTATTTAGAAAGGGCCACAGAGAATGTCTGATATGGTCTCAGCCCAGTATTTATGGCTTAGAAACTAGCAGACATGGTCTAAATTATCCTATACTAATTGAAGCAATTTTTGTGTCTTCTTTAGGTAGTTGTACCTGTAACAACAGGCTGAATAGGCAGCATCACGTCACCTTCTCTGGATACTGGCTTCTGGGTAAGGCATTTTCCTAAACAATAGGAATATTTGGTCCATGTCCCCATTTATAATGTGACAGAGTGGGGGCATGATGGTAATATTTCTTCCTCCATCATCTACAGAGGATAATTTAATTTTGGTTCCCCTCAGGTAGCCTAATAGCTGGGAACAGATGTCAAGGAAATCCATAGTGAAAATAAACTTCGATTGGCAAGGCCAGTTGGGCACTGGAGCAAATTGCAATGATTTTCCAGCTGCAATGTCTTCAAATTGAGAATGGGAAATTTCCTGGAAGTTACTGGTTATGCAACTTACTGAGCTTAGCACAGAAATGAGTGAAAGGTGACTGATAGTAGGAAACGGCCAAAGTAACGGATCAAACAGTCCTCAACTGTGAGAATCTATGAATCATTGATGAAAAAGGGTTTTGCAGCCACTAAATTTGTGATGCAATGCTGGATTTACTTTTTTAAATTTCAAGATTAATAGCTAAAAATAATTGGTGGCAAGGTTTTAAAAGCAAACTTCATCTTATGTATAACCCCAGGACAGAAAATTATCCAATCATATTTATGTTACTTGTTGCAAAACTGTGCCTCCCATTGCTTGAAAAATAGTATCATGGAGCAAGGTTTGTAAGGGAGTTTCTTATTTTCATCTAACAAGTTTTAAGGTCAAGCTCAGTAGTTTGTCATTGACAAGGCCTTTAGTCATTTTGAAGAATTGGGAAAATAGGATGATCAGCGGTTTTCAATGTATTGTCCTACCAGCATTGCATTCAGATATATAAGTGTCCTCACTCAAGCTGCATCTTTTCTTAGCATATTTTAGCAGGTATTTCTGTCCTTGACAATCTGCTCTAGGTAAAAAGAAAATGAAGATCAAAGAAAATTACAATGTGAATTGCAGAAAGATACCTACGAGCAGTTTCTATAAAGATGAGATTACCTACTAGACATGATCTTTAGAGCAGTTTCCATGGTATGTGCAAACAACCTTAATGCAAAATTATGCCCGAGTCCCTTTCAGGTGTTCCTTTATCTAAAAGAAGGAGCACAAACAGCTCCTTCACACCACCACCTTACTTCACAAGCAGTCCCGCTGAAATCACTGAAATCAGCGACAAGGATGACAAAATCAGTCCCTGGGTGATCATGCTTCTCAAGAGGATTTCAGTTCTGCAAGATTCTCAGCAGATCCTGCAGAACTGACATGGACTTGGGGACAACTAAGACTTTGTAGAATCAAACTGGTAATTATAAGGCTTTGATTAGTGTTACCTCCTGGGTATGAAGCTTATATTTCAAGTTTTCATCTCATAAGTAATTTTTCTAACGTTTCCTCATTGCATATTCTTGAAATACAGTCATCAAATAACTTTGGCATACAGATGTATTAATGCCTCACAGTTTATTGGAGGTGGTACTAATGACTTTTTGGGCATACTAATTAGCCCAATGATTCTTTTACATTGTCCAAGCTCGAGAACACAAACAAAACCAACCAACCCTAATTTTCAGATAATTTCCTAATTTGTTAAAATATGTACATATAAATATATTATATACACAAATACAGACATTTTTATGTAGTGGGATGATAATTCTTACATTGCTGTAGCACAGTCTAAACAAAACACATTACTTAGATGTGTATCTCACCCTTACATCAGAGGTGTCACCCTTAGATCTCAGGTATGACCCTTAGTAAACTCCTTGGGTCAGGCAACGGCTGTGCTCTTGCTGTGTAGTAGAAAAAGTCAACTTTACAGAGCTGTTGTGTTTCATGCTTATGTTTGTATAAAAGAGGAGTAGAATTAGGGGTTCTGTCTTTTGTAGTAACACACGTGTGACTGATTGGCTGGAGAGGTTAAGGCTTTTGATGCGTAGGATAGGCAGAGATAGGGAGAGGTGTCCCATTCCCAAGAAATGAGGTGGGTATATAGTGGTTGCCTGTGAATGGCCCAGGAAGTGTCCATGTAGGTTCAGTGCTTTTGGTGCTACAGAGGTTCGCAGCGGTGGTGGCTGTGATAAGTGAGACCTGAACAACCTGCTCCATGAAACACTATTGACTTCACAGCATCTGCACTGAAAAATTTGCTGGTGTGCACACTGATTTGCCAGACATTTTGAGATTTCAGATGCTTTTGTCTGAAACCTCTGGGATCACAAACCTGTGAATTAGATCATTTGTCTGGGAGGGAGGAACAGCTTTTTAGAAAATAATGTCAGTGGGAATTAGCAGGCTTGGGAAATGACAGACTCTAGAGTATGTCACTGCCAGTTTACTTCTACATTTGCAGACAAAGGCAGTAGTACAGGTACATGCTACCTCAAGCTGTGGCTGCTCTTCTGAAAAGGGTTTTAAGACCACAGTTTATTTTTAGGCGAGGATCCTAAAATGAATCAAATTTTTTTTTTGGCAAGGGCCATACTGGGGGAAGGCTAAACACCTGTCCTAGCCTGGCACACACACACGTCGGGACTGCGTTTGCTCTGCAAAGAGAGCACTTCCATCTCCAGCTCCTGCTGTCTGGCACATTTCACATGTATTAATTCTACAGAAAAAAAACCCACAACATGAATTTTGTTTTTTTAAAGCAGATGTCTAATTAGCTACTGGCTGCTATTTTTCTCTCAGACATGCTTTTGGGAGATTAATGGTAATGAAAAATTGCTGAATCCCCTTTATCCCAAAGAACATTCATTCCAATACTTTAGATCCAACGCCATAACCCACAACATACTGTCTGATGCTTTACTGCTTTCAAGTATAATCCTCATCTCTGTTTTGGGGGAAGGGAGAGGTGTTTTGTTTTGTTTTTGTACATCCACGTCGGCTTTGATTCATACGTAATTTATGGTGTTCTTTCAACTGTTCAGTTAACTTGCCTTCTGTGCATATTCCGCAAAGCGAACAGGGTTTATAAGTCAGATATACAAACTTTGAAGAGTTCTACTTTTTTGAATTGTTTGACGGATTACACGTACTGATATAACAAGATGTGGTGCGGACATCGTTGCAGACCATGCTTAATGGATTGGAAGTAGGAAGTTTATATTCCCACTGTGAACATAAGCATCCGCTGTGTTTGCAGTCAGAAAAATCAACTGAAGCGAAACACATGCTGCCAAAAAGGAAAGTTGTTGGCTGACAGTGGGCCCATGTATCTCAGTGGGAGGAAAGGAGGCACCGTACTGCACCCTTGCATTGTGATGAAGGTGGGGAGAAATTTCTGTAGAAATTTCCTTGAGCTCAACTGTCTTCCTGCAGAGCTCCAGTTCACTCTCTTTCTCAATTACTTTCATTCAGTCCTTTTCTGCCTCTGCCGGGGACCTTTCTTCTCTGAAAACCCAGGGATGAAGAATCGCTCTCCATTGTAACCAGAAAGTTAAGGGACATGGCCCAAGGATGGCTTCACATTTCCACTCTAGCTGCCTTCGGCTGAAAGCTTTGCGTTAGTTTTTGTCATTTTTTTTTTTTTTTAATCATACAGCCCTGACCTTCTAGCCCTCCAGAATGTGGGTAGAAACTCTTCATATCACACTATATAAAATTTCTCCATAATTGAAGTCTGCTATTGAAATAGAAACTCAGATGTTAATTGCACTGAGATATCTGAGTCTAGAAGAATATTCTTTTCTTAACAAGTTCTGGCTATTTGATCTCTGCAAGACAAGTGATGAAACCCCACTATCACAGCGGTGATGGTAGATCATTCTACCAAAAGGGCACCTCTTCAGTAGAATTATTTTTATGAACACTTCAAACTGTTGTCCCATATGTTGAGCACACTTGGGGGAGGCTTGGCTGTGCAATGGGGCTTTTCATGCCAGATGAAATGGCAGATATCTTAGGAGGGAATTATTCTTTCTACTGATGTCGTGACCTTTCATTAATATACTCAGTTTCAAAAGTAAACTTTAATCTTTTTTAATAAGGATTTAATAAGTCTCCCTTGCTTTTTCTGAACATCTTTTTCTTCTAACTCAGAAACAGACAGATCCTAAACTTGAATGTAAATTCCTGAGAAGAGTGTCTTTTTTTAATCATTCCCCAACCTATTTTGTTAATAAGCTCAGGAAATTAAGAAAAGTTCCTATATTCCTTTCACAAAGCACACCAGTAATTTCACCTTCCATGGAAGAAAGTCACTCTAGTCCTATGCAATTAAACTTCCTACTATATACTACTAATTATATGCCACTTCCTTTAGGGAAATTATTTCCCAATTCCTGCATCGTATCAGAAGAAATGTAAGGTGTAATAATACTGATTTATTTTTACAGATATTTCCCCTCTCATACAACTAAGATCAGTTTTGTTCCCAAATTTCTCTCAGCTCTTTAATATTCAAGAACTCTTACATTCTCATTAGTAAATAATAGATCTTTAAATTTTAGCCTCTTCTAAGAGCATTGCATTTTTCAATATAAGGATTATCTCGGTTTCATGATTTCTAACCCAAATTTGGATTACTTGTAAGCTTCTGAATGCAGCACAAAGCTTGGCTTACATGCCTTTTTTTTTTCTTGCATTTGCATTTGCAAACAATGGGTTTGTAAATCACCTCCTTATCCCCCAGTGTGCAGAGTATTTTTTAAATGATTGCCAATACATCTTGGGTTTCATCTAATTAAACTATACTCAACTGATGGATGTGTTTCTGTTTTATCTTTCCTTGCACAACAATATTCTTTTCTGTACTAGGCTTTCTGGGTCACCTTCCCTTAATGCTCTTAAAATCCTGCAAAAATTCTGGAAAAAATAGTAGGACAATTTATCCTGGGAGTCCTAGTTCATTATTTCAGATCAGGTCTGATCCTATGCCCAGTGAAGTCAATAGAACGATGCCTCGTGATTTTTGATTAAACCTTTTGATTAAACCTGATGCATAGAACTTGGTATTCTCAAAACTCCTAGGTCAAGACCTCCTCTTTCTTCTCCTCTTCAATAGCTTAAGCATGGGCAAGGGCCAAAAGAAAGGCTCTTTACACGACTGCTACAGAAAAGAGATCTTTCAGTGAGACAGAAGAGAGGAAGAGAAACTCAAAATTGTATAGGTCAGAGATAAAGACATGGAGACTGTTCTTCTCTCCCACTCCAAATGCAACCTACCCTTTCCCATAGAGCCCACACTCTCAAATCTCTCTTGATTTGAGAATCAAGAGGTGGCTTTGCTCATATCTTCTTCCTGGATATCACTAAATCACCCCAGTCAATCAAAGATCTTCCCACCTTCTTGAGACGTGAATGCGCTCACATCCCACTTCTCAAGACCTTTGAGACCCAATCTGTGACAAAAAGCAATTATTCTACCTCTTTCTTACTTTTATAAATGAAAGCGATTCAATGCATATGGCTTTCTACCCATCATCACAGCCTGAATTTAAATACAGGTTTTGTGGCTCTCTGGAAAGAGGACCATGTTATTTCTTAGGGACCTGTTCCAGTCAAAATTGTTATTTTTTTTTTTTTTTTTTACTGAAGGCAACAGTGGTAGTTCTTGTCTCTGCTAAGATTATGGAAAAGGTGGCTGGGTTCAGAAAGGGGACCTTGGTTATGACAGTGCTGAATTTTTGGATACTGGTCTATAAGGCACCTTCCTCCTTAGCACATTTCTTGGTGTTCAGGCTTCATACAAGGTGTGGGTGTTGTTAGACAGCCAGGAACTGGAGTCACAGAGGCCTGTGTGTTGTGCAGACAGCTCTTGAACTTAGTCAATATGATGCTTTAAGGGAAAGTTTAAATCCTTTGCCCTCTTAGCAGTCCTCAATGGAGTTTCTTCTGTGAATTCATGCCTTGCAGTGCTCCCTAATCCCCCTGTCAGGATTCAGGGACAAAAGTGTTATTGGGGAAAAAGGAAAGCAAAAGAGCTAGACACATGGAAAAGAAAAAAAACCTTCACGTCATGTTGTACTTTGGTGATAAATTTCTAAGATTTTGCCTCAGGTAACATCAAGACCTCTAAGGACTATATGGGTTAAGCATTTACATGACATAAGGGTTCAGATCAGGCAGATTACAAGTGTGACCATGTCCCTTGCACATTTTATGTGTCCTAGCCCCTCTCCTGACGTTTAAACTGCTCTTCTACTCTGGTGGGAGTAGGGAGCTTTCAGTTCCGGTTTCAGCTCCTAGTACTGTACCCAAAGGCAAGCAGTCCTTGCAGCATAGGTCAGGACCATTGAGTGAAAGCATCTTTCTCAGAAGATAGAGTTAAGAATGCAAATTCCCGCAGACCATGGTCTTCTTGATCCTTGACGAGCTACTATGTAACATTTAGATGGAAGGTACAACACAGTCCTTTCGAGTCATCTCCAGTGAGGACCTTCCAGTGTTTGGTAGACATGGTCCAAGCATACTTACAGGACTACGTAAGGTTTTGGATATGGAGAAACCCCTCTGCACATGCCAGTACTACAGTGGAGGGCAGAACCATTTTAGGAAGTGATTCAAACTGAGAGAGTGCTGGATTTTATCTGAGGGATCTCCATGATGGTTGAGAGCAACAACTTTAAGCAGCCTTTCCGAGTTCAGACGCCTGAATTCCACTTGGTTTGAGTCATATGTGATGTTCACATGTTCAGAATCTGGCTCTGAGCATTTGATACCCTCTTGTACATAGCCAAAAATGAGGTCCCAAAAGGTTTGTTTGGGCAAATTGCTTTCAAATGTGCTTAGCATGTACTTTTACATCTGAGAATTTGTCTATATACCAGTGAAAAAATTCATAGAATCGTAGAATGGTTAAGGTTGGAAGGGACCTTAAAGATCATTTAGTTCCAACCCCCCTGCCATGGGCAGGGACAACTCCCACTAGACCAGGTTGCTCAAAGCCCCATCCAACATGGCCTCGAACACCTCCAGGGATGGGGCATCCACAGCTTCTCTGGGCAACCTGAGCCAGGGGCTCACCACCCTCACAGGGAAAAATTTCTTCCTGATATTTATTCTAAATCTCCTCTCTTTCAGTTTGATGCCATTACCCCTCGTCTTATCACTACATGCTCTTGCAAAAAGTCCCTCTCCAGCTTTCTTGTAGGCGCCCTTCAGATACTGGAATTCATTAATCTTTAAGTCTCCAGTTTTGAAAACCTTGCTGTAAACTTGGCTCAAAACCTTCAGTGATTTAGAAAAGAAAGAAAAAGGCCTGGAAAACTGCTTAAAGAAGAATTGCTCCTAGTGTCAAGATACCGTGAAGTATAAATATCAACACAAGAATTTGCTTTATTTATATACTTATTCGAAACAGATGTGGAGATAGGTTCCTGTGATAACTTGTACCAAATCCAGTGCCTCTCAGTTTTCATGTAATATTCTCCTTTGCACTTGATCTATTTGATTCAATATTCACTTGATCTTTTTGCACTGAATATGCAGCTACTGCACTAATATTAATTTTGGCATAATTTGGCATACCAAGTTGTAATGAGCAAACGATAAAAGCTTCATAAAAGGATCTGTAATCTATTCCCTATACCCTGTTGGTATTCCCTATACCCTGCAGGTGTTTCCTTCTTTTCACTGGTGTTAGAGAGTTAGAGAACCACATAAAGCACCATCATGAGGGGAAAAAATAATAAATGGCAATTCTTCATCTTTTCAGAACTGACACATTCAGATCTCAGTGCCACTATTTGAGCTTTTCTGCTTTGACAGAACCTAATTAACAAACCAGTTAAAAAAATCTTGATTAAAAAAAACATCCTTGCATCCTGCCCTGAAGACAAGCAACTTGATTCACCAGCGATTGTTTTATAAATGAGTATATGAATATTAATATTCATGTGATTTATTGATGACACTATTCACACCTTTTCAGAATTCTGCAGTTTTAAAAATATACTCCCCTCTGTATCTTTAGAGTCTATCGTCTTAATAAAGAGCACATTAAGAGACTGCTCCTTCAACGTGCTGAGTGCTCTACTTCAGTCCTGAGTGCCCTTGGTTCCGTGAGCTCAGGGACATTTTGTGGAGCACTGTTCATGCTTGGCACAATAACAGAACATCCAGTTTCTTTGCTCTAATCCTTTGGTCCTTCTGCTACTTGCCTAGTTGTTTTTTTTTTAGTTTAGACAACAGTGCTTTAAATAAGTCACCTTTTATGATTTTTTTTTTTCCCTATCAAGGCTATAGAGAAACAGTGTCTGATGTTATTCGTTGTAGAGGTAGGTGTTAGAGAGTTCATCCTCAGCTTAGCAGGAGTGGACCAGCCTCCAATGTGCCACAGGGTCTCTTTATACAAGAGCATGGCAGACCCTTCCTGGAAGACGTTTTTACAGTTTAATCAAAGGACAAAGTTAAGAGGCTGCATTATTAGGAACTGTGACTGAATTATATCTCCTGCTTAATTTCCCAAAAAGACTGCAGACTCGGCAGCAGATGCAGCTACTGCTTTCTCTCGGGATCTTGCCTCGAAGTTGCATGTGCATTACCCAAAGCTAAAGAACCGAATAAGAGTCTCCTCTTTAAAAGTTTTGGAAACCCAAAACATGCTCACAGATTAATCTCTGTCCGGAGAGGATGCAGTGGGTGGTGTTATAAGGTTCCTGCTACAGATTTACAGGTCTAATGCCATTATTAGGATAATATAGCCATGGAGCTGAAGCAGTGCTGGTATGGGCCTGCAAGGGTTCTTTGAGATCCCATGGGTCAGTAGCACAGGACTTTGACTGGGGGAACCACAAGCTGTCCCCTTCTTCCACACCATGCCACAGCTTTTCTCAGTTCTCTGCATCCACTGGAGGATTGGAGACAATCTGCAATGCTCTTCCCAAAGCTGTAACCAGGAAATAAATGGACGAGGAGAACCAAAGGTCCTCACCTCTGCTTAACTTGTCCCGAAGTTCCTGACAGTACGAATACAGACTGTAGAAAAATTCTGTGGAAATCATTTTTGTTTGGTTTATCTCCATGTGTAGAAATTACCCTTGGCTACTCTATTCCAGTTTCTAGGAGAAACTGGGATTCTGAAGCAACTGGGCTGAACAGTGGAAGCAGTTCTTTCTGGTTTCTCCAGCAATGAGTCCACTCTTCCAAGCTTGTCTGATCTCCCAAGCTCATCCTTTTCCTTGGATGATGTCCTGTCTTCACACTGTTTTCGTCTTGCCCTGAGCTTGCTGGTCTGTAATAAGAAAGGGGGTTTAGTTGTTGGGTAAGGAAACAGCATTTTTTAGGCATGCATAACTGGCCAGATGTATTCTGCAGTGAGGTGGGTTTGTGTGGGTTTTTGTGCTGTTTTGGGCTATCTGAGGACATTTTTCTAAAATGTGAGCACCTCTTTGGAGTGGCCCGAGTCCATCAGCTCATTTTATAGAGGATCTGCTTGCCAAAAAGCTGTCAGGTGATAATACCTACAGCCTCTGGCTGAGCTTGAAATGGTGACCTGGTGAGCTGGCTCTGAACCATGGGTTTGTTCTTCCAGGCAAGCGATAATTCTGTGAGATCAGCACAAGCCTGTGGGGTCCTGGTTCTGCTCTCATTTCAGCTCAGAAAGTGATGCCCAGACTGATGAGGAAAGATCTGCAGCACCCACACTGAGGGACATCTGGTTGCTTGTAATGTTTTAAATGTAAGTGCACTTCAAAAAGAGAAAAAAAGAAAACCTATGAACTCACAGCTTAAACCAGTAGACACATGAACATCCATGAGAAGCATGATGTTTCACAATTGAACGGTTATGGTTATAATTTAATTTTACAACTTTATTAGCCTGAATAATCATCTCCCAGGAAAAATTCTCAAAACTCATGGCCTGGCAGGAAGAAAACCAGACAGAATAAAACATTAGCCAAATGTGCAATAATGAAAACTAATCCTGTCTTGGCAATGAGAAGAGACAGCTGATGGAAGAAGTCTTTTCCATCTCAGGCCATGGTGTTTCAATAACAGCACCCTGCCAATAGTTGGTTTCATCCAAAAAACACTCCCAAATTTCTAAGCACATCAAAACACGATGGAAGAACTGAGTTACAGGCAAAATACTGGATTGCCTGATCTTTGCATTAAAGATGAAGAGTTAATTGCAACATGTCTTAGATTTTGAGATCTTCACTTCTCAGCCCCAGAGTAGCTTATAAAAATAATTTGATACATGGAAAAAAAACCAAAACAAAACAGAAAATGTGTAGTGCAATATCAGAGTGCCCCAGCTAAGTCATCAGGAGAGCTTAAGCTTTTAAATCCACAGCTTGAGACACTACAACTTGAGTGAATGGAATTCCAGAAACAAGAGAAGGCCCCTGTCTTCTAGGTAGGACAGTCATTAGCAGCATGTTGCATTTGTGCACACAGAAATAAGAGGAGTGAGATTTCATCTAATTTCTGCCTTGAAGCATATAAGGTGAGTGTGAGGTGAAGCGTGTGGGGAATTGATGTAACTTATGTCTCATTCCTGGATGTTTACCAGTGGCTTAGTTTGGGACTGAAAAGGGGGAATGAAATATTCCAGATATGAATGATCTCTTATTTGTCACCAGAATTTGGAGTGAAAAAGCCTGGGTACTGGAAGACACATAAAAAAGTGTAACTTCCCCACTGTTCATGTACAGAGGAGCATGTGGGAAAAGATCATTCATAAGCAGTGTTCCTTGTACTAAAATAGGTGCAATATTTGCAAAATATGAGATTCAGAAAGTGAGAACAAATGACCAGCTGCCATCATATTTAGGTCCAGGGAACAAATCTGAGACATGTCTAAATCGGCTCTGCCACCAAAGGGGTCCCTCCTCTGACCTCAGAACAGGTTCTGAAAACCTCCCTAATTCTGTTACTGGGTTTGGTAGTAGGATGAACCTCGATTTTGAGATACCATCTACCTTGGATTGTTAATCCTGAGAACCAGAAGCAAAGGCAAATAAGCGGAGAGCATTTCAAAGCGGAGCTTTGAAATGGTGGTATGGTGGTCCTCATCATGATAAGCTGCAGCTTGTCTTGTTGGCAGCTCATCTAGGTTAAGCTTTCAAAAGCCATGCAGTGTCTTCATGCTTCCCAAGGGGATCCACGAGCATTTTCCAAAGTTGGACTAAACCAGAAGGGAATACAATGGCCACACCACAGCCTATGTGAAAAGTATACTGGGGTGCGTATGTGTAGAGCAATAGATCCACTGTTTGCATATAGTACAAAATCTATAGCAGCACCCACATTTGAATCTACAATTGAAAGAATCATTTACAGGCATGGTTTACAGCTTCAAGTGCTTCACTATGCTGATTTTGTCTTGACATCATTAAACCCAAACACAGCCCAGTAACATGGTTTTTAGAAAAAACAAGAGAACCTGTAAGATGTTTTCTTCTAGAATGTATTCCTGGATATAATTTATTCCAAGCATTCCCTCCCCTTCAGCTGTGCTAGTCCTGAGTTTACATATTACAGAGTACTTTTCTTCTCCAAATTAATCGCAAAACTCAGTCTTTGGAATACTGACAGCTGTAAAAACGTGACACTACAGATGGCACAATTAGAACACAAAGGATGTGTTGACAGGCTGAAAAATGGGCAAACTAAGCAAATTTGTCCTACAAAGGTTTGGGAAAGCATCTCTTAAAGAAACAGGAGATTTTTGTCTTTGCTTTGCCTCCACTTATTTTTTTTTATTCTTTACAACATTAAAAAATTATCTTTATATTGAGAAAAGGTTAACAAACAATGTCTTCAAAAACAGCAAGAGTAGTTTTCTATCAAAACACTCAACGGAAGACATACGATTTGGCTCTGACTTGCGAGTGCAATTCTGCTTGAGAGAGTAAGAAGGTAGCAGTGAGGTTTTCTTACTCAGCATTTTTTTCTCCCTGTACATATGCAGAGTCCCATATGCTGAATGCCAGAAAACTGATCTGTTTGTTCTGTAGTGCTATCAATCATAGGAACTGGAAATGGGTTTCGTTTTGGCTTATGTGTCATTGATTGGAGTCTTAATTAAAGTATAAGATCCGATAACTTTGGGACATGAGTCACCAGGATAGAGAGAGTCATGAGTTTATGCTGGAAGATGAACTTTCAAGTCAAGTAAATGAAGAGAAGGGAAGAAGCAGTGATGGAACATTTTAATCCCAAATTTAATGGAGAATCAGAGAAAACAGTAATTCCAAAGCCATCGGAGGAAAAAAAAAAAGTCCATAGCACAACAGCTGTCTCAGATGCAGCCCATGCACACCCACATTATAAACTCTCCTTCTGTGACAAGTCCATACCAGCAAAGTTTAACTAGAATGTCCAATTTCTGAGTGAGAGACAGACACAAAGTTTAGGAGGCATCATCCCTAAATCCGGGTGGTGGTGGGCCTTTTTGATGTAGCTTTTTGGTGACAACCAGCCTAACTTTAAGATTGCAGAGACTGTTCACAGAGGTTGCTGGCAGCATCCCATAACCCCTAGTGGAGCAGAATTAGATCTAGCATGGGTACAATGGGCTTCAACACCCAGCAGCCAACTCTAGCAGAAAAAATCAGCACTAATAGAGCTGAGAAACATTCAAGCAACCCTTATCTTCAAGCCCATGAGCAGAAAACAGGACAGTTTATGTTTTAAAAGTAAATAAATGTTTCACTAAGCTAATTAATTTTCAGCTGTGAAAATAAAAAAAAACAAAACCACTTAGCGACTCTTTGTTTGTAACTTAATATTACTGTCCAGAAATAAAAAATAAACATAAATCTGAAATACTATCTGACACTCTGGAATATATCATAAGTCAGGTCTTCATGAGGGAAAATAACCTTTTTCAGTAAGTTATTCTTGGAATCTGAGTGGAAGTGGTGAAAAAAGATTTTCTGAAACACAAGGGATGTAGCTGAAGTGGGAGTTTTAATGAGAGGAAGTTCTGACATTTCAGTCAACTGCTTCAAAAGCAGTTTGGCAAAGCTTTAAAAAGCCTTCATTAAAGTATCCATCAGCTGCACTAATGTTTTAAACATAGTCCATATTGTCATAGCAGTATATGACTGAAAGGTGAAAGGGACTTCTGAGCAGCAAGTCCCATCTGTGTAAGTGGAAAGGAGACATATGCCAGGTGATTCTCCTCTTTAAAGCCCTGTAATTCTTCACAAGAATAGTATCATTCCTCCAGTCAACTGGGGGCATTGAAAAATCCTGTAGAAAAATTGTTCCTGGTCAAATTAAAGCTAGATTACATTTTTTAAAAAATTCTATTAGTTTCAAAGATTATGACATTTTATTTGACCCTAAATAAAATTTTTCATTTCAACTTGGGGTTGTAGAATCACCTTAAGAACTTATTTATCTCTCTATCTCTCTCTTTCCTTTTTAGTGAAAGTTATTTTTAAGCAAAGGGGCTGCTTTGAACAAAATACAAAGAAATTTGTTGTTTCAAAAAAAAAAAAAAGGTCAAAAAAGCCCATACTGACATTTTCTAAATAAAGCGATGTACCTGAAGAGTAGAGGAGAGTGTGATGCAAGTGTGGATAATAAAATAAAATGTCATTCTAAAGAAGGAATATAATGAAGACAAAAAGTTTTAATAAATTGCTTGCACAATGAAATGAGAAACTGAGCTCCAAGACTTCCCACCATCACTCTTGAGAGGGCTTCTTGTTCATGAAACACTTACATTGCATAATACACGAGGCATGTACCTGAACAGGGTGTTTTCAAGATGAGCATCATAATTCAGGGACCCTTTGGTGAGTCAAGATAACCGAACAGTTTATTTTGTCCGCAAGGTCTTGTCATGTAACATTTGTGCCTTGGACTTGCTATCCCCAAATGAATCAGATACATTCCCAGATGTTGCTGTGTTTATAGTTAATCAACCATTTCTATTTTTTTCAAGGATGGAAGAAAAATAAAATGGGTCAGCGTGTCATAAGCACAACTTGTTGGTTTCACTTTGATACTTAGAAATTAAAATTATTTTTAATTATTTTCAATCCACAATAGCATAAGAAATGCCCTATAGTCAGCAGCCTTCAGCAAGTCTCTCATCGTATGCACAGAAATGGCCAGGGAATTTTGGTCAAGGTAGGAGGCAGGGAGATAAGTTGCTAAAAACAACAACTTAGAAAGGGTGGTAGCAACAGAATGGTGTCTTTAGAAATATTGGAAATGAAAAAGAACTGCTCTCCCTCCTTTCTATATTCCTGTCTGCAAGCGAGTTGTGCTAACCAGCCCTAAGGAAATCCTAAAATCAGAGAGAAATGGACTTTTCTACTGTTGCTGGAGTTAGAGAATCTCCTGCTTCAGTCACTCAAGTTTAACCTCTTCTTGAATCTCAAGATAAAAAAAATTTATGCAAAAGAAGGTATCCTTCCTATTCTAGAAGCATAAGTCAATGGGCCACCACCCAGCATGGACATGATTCTCTCCTCCTCTGCCCATAAAGCAAATCCTTGTTCTCTTCTTTGGGAGGGCTTTCCAAAGGGCTGATGGGATTTCTCATTTTGGAAAAAAGAACCAATAAAATGTCAGGCATATAAAATCTGAGCTTTCCTTAGCTGCTTTTACAGGCCTGTAAACCCGAACACTGAGATGCCAGGTGGCCCTAGTACGCAGAAGTCTTCAAACTGCAGAGCTAGACATCCTGGTTCACCTGGAATCCTTTTTGTTTGTTTGTTTGTTTTCCCCTTTTTCTTTTTCCTTATAGCAACAAAAAGCAATACCATCCTTCACAACCACACAAATCTGGTAAGAGTTTTAACTGTCCAGTTTTCACATTCCCCAGTTTTACAGCAACCACTGTTCATAGATGTGCAGTGTTTTCCATCATTCAACAGCCCATAAGCAATGAAGAACACCTTTCCTGCTTTTTTGGGTAGGAAATTTGAAAGGAAAGTTAATTTTCCAATGTCATCCTATGAATAGGTGGCACAATTCAGAACTGTGAGCTGTTTTCCAGAGTCCTGAACAACAGCTGGAATATGGTTTTATTCCCACTAATAAACCCAGCAATTAAAAGTATTGACAGATGATTTTTTTTTTTTGAAGAGCTGAGGTTTTCCCCTAGTACACAGGAAACTTTTACAATTGTATTTGGTTTTGATCACTGAAAAAGCATTTTCCTATTAAAAAATATATTCCAATGGGAAATGTTAGCCTAACCTGTTTCTAGTTCCTTGCCAGATCTCAGAGCTGATAGATCACAAATCTTCAGCACTGAGACAGGGATTTCCTTTCAGATTATTATTTTAATAAGCTGCCAGCAATGGATCTACATATTCTGGAGCTTTAGTCAATAAGTGTCAAGGGCTGGGATTTATTAACTGCCCACTTATGCAAACACGGTTTTCTGCATTCGAAAGATTTGCAGTAGAAGACAGCACCTGAGCTAAGTTCCCTTATTTCCACATTCAGTGTTCGCCAATGAAGCAGAAAGGCTAACAGCAACGTGTGCATGCTGCGTGACTTGCGTTGAGCCCAGTTAGGGGCGAAATAGAACCTGGTTGCAGCTTCCAGTACGGAAAAGAAAAAAAGTCTCAAACTGTAATCAATGGAATCGTAATTTTCAACCTTGCTAATTGTGTATGATACTCGCATCAGATAAATCCTTACCTCAACTAGTTTAGATAGGGCTAAATTGTGTTATTTTTTAATAAAAACACAAGCTGATAGAAATAAACATGTACAAACTTCCAGTGCATTTTGTTAAATGTACTCCTCCAGCTTTTGTAATCTCTTTGAGTGTGAGCAAACACCAGTCTTCAGGTTCTAATTAACCTGCAATAATCAGGGAGGTATGAGTTTGGGAAACCTTATCTCTGGCCAGTAACCACTAGCCACACTCAGCATCAGAATGGATGGCAACCCAGTTTTGCTTCACTGAGCAAAATTAATGCTATTTTCATTTGCTGTCCTCCTGACAATGTTAAACTGCATCACAACACTTTGAGACGATGGCCACACAGCTATAACGGGCATATCGCGAGAATTAAACCCTGTATGGAAGCCAATATATTTTTTTTTCTTTTCATCTCAATTGCTTCTATCAGAGACATAAATATTAAATATTGCCCATTCTGTGTATAATGAATGAATCCCTTAAAAAACCCTACAAAAGTAAGTGGGAAAGTAATGGTAAACTACTATTTTGTGATTTGAAGCAGTATAAAGTGGAGTTTCTCTTTAATTTTCCCTTCAAGAGGGGAGATGAAAATCTCCCTTGTGCTGCTGACTAGTTTAGGACCCTCTCTAAGCCAGGAGAGAGGCTTAGAGAAAGGCAGTGATGGGACACAGGTATGATACCATCCCACCAGATGATGCAGGGGCAGTTAACTTTTGCAGTGAAAACACTGCTAGACCATCCCACAAAGAGAAATGAAAGCTCTGCTGTTCTTGATGACAATTACAGCATGGTCACTGGGTACATCTGTGCAGTAATGCATAAAAGATTATAGGGTTGTAGCATAATTCAGTTTGGAAGGGACCTTAGGAGGTCTTTTGTCTAGCCTCCGGCTCAACAAAGTGTCAGCTATGGCTCAAACCAGCTTGGAGCTTTATCTGGCACAGTCTTGAAAACCTTTTAGGATGGAGATAAGAAAAATTCTCTCAGCAACCTGCTGTACTGCTTAGCTGTCCTCAGAGTGAAAAGTTACTCCTTATATCCAGCCATCTCTTCCCTTTCAGCTTATGCCCATTGTCTCTCGTCCTCACGCCATGCACCACTGAATAGCCTGGCTCCATCTTCTTGATGACCTCCCCATACATAACTTGGGGCTGCTCTTAGGTCCCCCTGAAGCCATCCCTTCTCCAGGCTGAACATCTGGTTCCATGGAGCTCCGTCACATCTGTATGGAATATGTGAGGAACCGTTTCCATGTTTCCATGGCATCATCCCATTTCCTTATTTTCCAGTGCCTCAGAACTTTTTGCTTGGGTATTAAAACCCAGGGGCAGGAGAGGGGCAGGATCACAATATTTTGGTTTTTCAGCTATTTTCTTCTTCTTTATTAAATTTGGGTATTAACTCTAACACATTCACTTACCTAAACTAGGGTAGCAGCCAAGCTGATATGATGATTGTTATTATGCTTAATAACATCAGAGTTTCATGTCACTAAAAAGTCAAACCCAAGTTCTGATCATCAGATGACACTGTATTTTGTCAGAGATGCTTGTTCCTCAAACTGGATCACGTATTAGGTGTGGATCATGTGATACTTGGCAACGAAGCAAGAAAAAGAGGAAAATGGAGGGGAATATAAACCATCCTTGAACTCTGATTTAAAAAGAAACAGAATGTTAAAGGTCAGGTCCTTATCCTTGTGGCCTTATTTACTGCCAGGGACCTATTGACATTGATGCAACTTCTAATAAAGGGATGAGAATCTAATTTAAACGAAAGTGGGATTCCTGCATTTATGAGAAAGGACTACAGGAAAGCAATGGCCAAATTTTCCCTTGTTGAAATTTTTGTCTTTTGCTGTCGCTCCCTTCTCCATCTTAGCTGAGCTGAACTTTAACCAGCTATTCCTCCTGCATCTACAGATTTCTTGTAGGTTAAGCAGGCTGTAAGAAGCCAACTCATATTTTGGAATTTTGGAATCCTTTCTTGGTCCTTTGAAAAGATATAATTTTCTCTTTAAGTCCAAGATGTATCTGATGACCCTGTGAGGTGCAAAAGGCTCAATCACTACGTTTTATGAAGTTTTCTTCATACATTTTAAGAAGCATCTTCTTTCTATGGAAAGACATTCTGTTTATTTTTTCTGTTACTTAACAAACTCAAGCCCTGGTGTTTTATACATTCTAACATCTGAGAACTTGGAAAAAAACACCATACAGTTCAGGGTTCTATGATGAAAATCTGCTAGAAAAAAATGTGTATAAAATAACAAAACCAAGCCTGCAAGCTGTTCTCCAGTCTGATTTCCCAGAAGAACTGCTATAGAGAAATCACAGCACATAAGTGATTCCTCTTTAGTTGGACTCAATACTTGGTTCATGATCATTAGTGCTGATGCCCACAGGAAATGTCACACCCTAAGCTCATGTCACACAAGAGACTATTATGACACTCACAACTGCTTGTGGGAAAAGTGATGCTGTCAGTGGATGCTTGTGCTCAGGGCATGTGGAGTTCCCAACAGACCTATAATCTCACTATCGCAATGCACAGATACCTCAAAGTATTGACTTGAATTTAGTCTGGATGCGATAAGTGAATCATCTTTTAGGTGCTCATTGGGAAAGGGTACACTCATCTCGGAGATGCTGCTCATCACCGTGACATTGAGACACAAGGGCTCTTGTTTGAGGTGGACCTGCCACTGTTTAGAGAGATATTTGTGGGATGCAGAGGAAGGACCCTGAGCAAGGACCCTGAGCAAGGAGTCCCAATCTATGCCCTTCTCTAACAATCATGAAATAAACTAGTCAACTCAGTTCAGATCCCTTTGCAGAATGACCTGTTTAGGGAAATCTTTCTGTAGCAACAAGTTGTAGATAAATAGAAAAATGAAAACAAAGTAAAAAAGCTGAAAGTTTAATGGCTGAATTTAGATACACCAAAGCAATATCCACTTCACTCCAATTATAAACTAGTTAGTATATAGTCCGGGGACTGGAATACTGGACAGTGATGTACAACCTACATATAGCTAAGAAATAAATGTTCAAATCCCATCAGTAACCAAGATCAGCAGTAATTGCTTTACTGAGCAATTTTCTGCTAGTCAAATGTCCCCAGATGTGCCATAACAGAAGCAGTTGTTTTCCCTGAGACTTTCTTCTGGTTGATGGTGTCAAATACCAACGCTTTTACAGTAATGACTCTGTTTCCTATAAATATAATATACAATGTTGGGAAAAAAAAATATCCTCCATCCTATAGGAATTTTCTTTTTTGCCTCATGAATCCAGAAGAACTCATGATGATCATT
This sequence comes from Vanellus vanellus, assembly GCF_965231255.1. NCBI lineage: Eukaryota > Metazoa > Chordata > Aves > Charadriiformes > Charadriidae > Vanellus > Vanellus vanellus. The sequence continues at coordinate 162,311,355 of NC_138906.1, read as the reverse complement.
TGATTAGAAAGACATTGAGATGCTGGAGCGTGGCCAGAGAAGAGCAGCAAAGCTGGTGAAGAGTCTGAAGAACAAGTCTTATGAGGAATGACTGAGAGAAAAGGGGTTGTTTAGCCTGGAGAAAAGGAGGCTCAGGAGAGACCTTATTGCTCTCTACAACTACCTGAAAGGAGGATGTAGCCAGGGGGTCGGTCTCTTCAAGCAATAGGCCAAGAGGAAATGGCCTCAAGTTGCGCCAGGGGAGGTTTAGGTTGGATATTAGGAAAAATTTCTTCACTGCAAGAGTTGTCAAGCATTGGAACAGGCTGCCCAGGGAAGTGGTGGAATCGCCATCCCTGGAGGTATTTAAAAGGGGTGTAGATGTGGTGCTGAGGGACATGGTTTAGTGTCTTTCAGCAGTGCTAGGTTAACGGTTGGACTCAATGATCTCAAGGGTCTGTTCCAACCTAAATGACTATTGTTCTATGATTCTATGATTAATTATACTTCTCAAAGAACACTCAGATAGGAGTCATTGTCTGCATAGAAAAAAGATCAAATAATGATAATAATAATAATAATAATAATAATAATAATATAGGAATTAGAGAGATTTACAACAATTCTTAGTCCAGGGGCTTTATCTATATAAGATTCCTTCAGAACCGATAAAATCATTGGGTATAGCCGAACATTAAGCTTCTCTTTGATGGCCAAAGCCTTCTGGTGAAGTTTAGTTGCATTAAAAAAAGAAAGAAGCTTCCAAACATGTAGCCTCAAGGGGACTCAGATTCTATCTATTCCTCATGGGTTTTGACATTAAAGAACTTCTTTCTGAAGTTTTGTTGGTGGAAATATACCGAAGTATTTTGTGAAAAGCTTTCTCTCATTGACATGCATTAAGAATTCTCCAAGTACGTCACTGAATTCTCTATTCAAAGATGTAGGGAAAGGATTTTTACCATACAGAATCCAATTATCAGATGTTTAAGTGACTACAAATTTACATGAGTTTGGGCATGCATCTTTGTCCATAGTTTTGGACTTTGACATTTAATCATAAGTCTCTTGTTAGACTCTGAAGAACTCTAATCAGCCTGCCAAAAGAAGAGAAAACTCCAGGTGACAACAGGTGGCAATATTCTGTAACGCTAAGCATCACGTTAAAAACAATCAACAGAAATAACTTATTTTAGTAGATGTTTGCAAATTTAATCTAGTTGTCAATCATCTAGCAAACTTTAATATTACCTTGATCTTGTCACTGCTTTTCTGCAAGAATCGTTTTTGCTAAGAAAGTTGCCTTGAACCACTTCCATATCGGGTAAGGACTGAAAATGGCTGTTTTGAATTCTAAGGCAGTGTTTTCTTATGAGTGGGCTTTGCAAGAGAAAGCAGTCCCCACTTAAGCTTCTCTAAGATCCGTTCTTCCTGAGATGAGAAATGTCACTGTAAACAGCACTTCCTCTTAGCCTAATTGGTAAAGGTTTCATATTTAGTCAATAATTCATCAGAACAAAGTAAAATATATGATGTGAATTTTATATAAATTCGTAAGTAGCAGATTATGAGGTCCTTCCATGAGCTAGTTTCCTGCTGATGCACTGTTGCCCTGACATGGTTCTGTGGTTTTGGCTTTCAAAGTCTGCTTGGTCAGTGCTGGCTTTGGTGTCCCTGTAATACTCCACTGCATGATGCAAGTGTTGCCTTTCCTAAGTGAGGGGACCCTGGAATTTAAAATGCTATTGGTACAGGGGACATCAGAGTTCAGTCCAAAATCTGATGCTGCCTGGGTTTTTGGCACGTTTTTTATGTAATTTTTGATATTTTGAAATGTCAGTGACAAGTCAGCTACTAGAAGAGAGTAAATTGCTTAGTAAACTACACAGATCAGGGTGAAACAAATCTGTGAGCCAGGAGGCCAGGACAGAAATCTATCTTTATTAATAAAACAGTATTTGTAGCCCTGAAAGGGAGAGCTTCATCTGGAGATTGTGTTTCCAAAGGGCTGGGAAGAGCAACACTTATACCTGGGATTAGTTGTTCTGTTAAAATAAAACACATGCCTTTTCAATGACTATTTGAACAACAAAAAAAATTTACAATGTTCATAACCTGTAACTTGTTTTAGAGATCACTGCTTCTATTACACACCTGAGAAGCCTAAAAAGCTCAGAAACAGACTTTTGGGGTTTTTTTCCAACTGTGTCATGCTGTCTAACATGACCTCCCTGCAAGTCTGTCTTCATTTGTGGAATTGACCTATAATAGTTACATCAACACTATCCCTACAAAGAGATAAAATCCCATGGAATTGCATGAATAACTTGCATAGATCAAGTAGCCCCTTGGGCACAGCAACTGGCCATCTGTGGTTCCAGAAAAAAATAAAAGAACTTTTTATTCTTCCTATTTTCTGTAGCAACTGAATCCCCAGTGAGAGGAATGTAGCATCTATCCACGTGCTCTGCGCACAGTACGCACCATCCTTCCTATGAGGAATTTGCAATATACAGGAATGGGAGTGGTAGAAAGGAAATGATCAACCTTCCATCGTTGAACAGATAGTCATACCAATATCAAGAGACACGCTTGAAATTTCATAAGATGTCTGTAGCACAGCCAGAAATTGCTCTATATTTATCTCAGTGACAGTCCACAATATTACCCATAAACCCAACCTTCTCAGGGCTGAATTAATACAGAGGCATCTGAATGAGAAATGAATGCAGCATGTTGATTCTGCAACTTCAGTTAGAGATTTTTCATTTCTTTTTTTCCTTTTTCTTTATTGCATTAAGACCTAAGGATGGAGGAAAATATTACAGAAAGCATACATTGCATTTCAAGGCGTAAGGAAAACATTGGTGCGCTGGTTTTGGCTGGGGTAGAGTTAATTTTCTTCATAGTAGCTAGGATGAGGCTATGTTTTGGTTTTATGCTGGAAACAGTGTTGATGACACAGGGATGTTTTAGTTATTGCTGAGCAGCGCTTACACAGCATCAAGGTGTTTTCTGCTTCTTACATCGCCCCGCCAGCGAGTAGGCTGGGGGGGCACAAGAAGCTGAGAGGAGACACAGCTGGGACAGCTGCTCCCAACTGACCAAAGGGGTATCCCATACCATATGACATCACGCTCAGAATATAAAGCTGTGGAAGAAGTAGGACGGGGGGGATGTTCAGAGTGATGGTATTTGTGTTCCCAAGTAGCCATTAGGCGTGATGGAGCCCTGTTTCCCTGGAGATGGCTGGACACCTGCCTGCTGATGGGAAGTGGTGAATTAATTCCTTATTTTACTTTGCTTGCATGCATTGCTTTGCTTTACCTATTAAACTGTTTTTATCTCAACCCATGAGTTTTCTGACTTTTACCATTCTGATTCTCTCCCCCATCCCACCAGGGGGGCAGTGACTGAGTGGCTGTGTGGGGCTTAGTTGCCGGCTGGGGTTAAACCATGACCATTGGCAATGCTCTCATTGCCTAGATGGAAAAAGGAATCTCAAAGCAATTAGAGGACAAAACCAATTTTAAATTACAATGTGTATAGTGTACAAATTGATTTTGCTAAAGGCAGGCATAATAGTAAAAAGACCCCTAATGGCAAAGCAGCTTTGTATATTTAGATCAAATTCATTTCTTGACAAAGATTCCTAGAAAAGCCCAGAAACTCTGGCTCTTATGTTTATGCTACAGATTTTTTTTCTACAATTTATTGCTTAGTCTGTATGTCCTTAGGTGAAGATGCAACATCTTCATTTTATCTGTGTATTTGTTACTTTTCTCTTCCTGTTAACATTTGAAATGGGGGCTGAGAAGAATCATAGAATCGTTTAGGTTGGAAAAGACCCTTGAGATCATTGAGTCCAACCACTACCCTAACACTTCCCAGTCCACCACTAAACCATGTCCCTCACCACCACATCTACACATCTTTTAAATATCTCTAGGGATGGTGACTCCACCACTTCCCTGGGCAGCCTGTTCCAATACTTGACAACACTTTCAGTGAAGAAATATTTCCTAATATCCAATCTAAACCTCCCCTGGCACGACTTGAGGCCATTTCCTCTTGTCCTATCACCTGATACTTGGGAGAAGACACTGACCACCACCTCTCTCCAACCTCCCTTCACGTAGCTGTAGAGAGTGTTAAGGTCTCCCCTCAGCCTCCTTTTCTCCAGACTAAACAAATCCAGTTCCCTCAGCCGCTCCTCATAGACTTGGTGCTCTAGGCCTTGCACCAGCCTCGTTGCTCTTTTCTGGACACGCTTAATGTCTTTCTTGTAGTGAGGGGCCCAAAACTGAACACAGTACTCAAGTTATGGCCTCACCAGTGCTGAGTACAGGGGAACAATCACTTCCCTAGTCCTGCTGGCCACACTATTTCTGATACAAACCAGGATGCTTCTTGGCCACCTGGGCACACTGCTGGCTCATATTCAGCTGGCTGTTGACCAACACCCCTAGTTCCTTTTCTGCCGGGCAGCTTTCCAGCCACTCTTCTCCAAGGCTGTAGTGCTGCATGGGGTTGTTGTGACCCAAGTGCAGGACCCAACACTTGGCCTTGTTGAACCTCATACGGCTGGCTTTGGCCCATTCACAGAATCACAGAATCACAGAATTATCAGAGTTGGAAGGGACCTCTAGAGATCATCTAGTCCAACTCTCCTGCTAAAGCAGGATTGCCTAGAGCACATTACTCAGGACTGCATCCAGGCGGGTCTTGAAAATCTCCAGGGAAGGGGACTCCACAACCTCCCTGGGCAGCCTGTTCCAGTGCTCTGTCACCCTCACCGTAAAGAACTGTTTCCGTGTATTTGAACGGAACTTCCTGTGTTCTAACTTGTGCCCATTGCCCCTCGTCCTGTCACTTGGAACCAATGAAAAGAGCCTGGCTCCATCCTTCTTCAACCCACCCTTTAGATACTAAGATATTCATATATTTAGATACTAGATATTCATCCAGCCTGACCAGATCCTACCATCAAGCAGATTGACACTCCCACCCTTCTTGGTGCTGTCTGCAAGTTTACTGAGGGTGCACTCGATTCCCTTGTCCAGATTGTTGTTAAAGATATTAAAGAGAACTGGTGCCAATACTGAGCCCTGGGGAACACCATTTGTGACTGGCCACCGACTCCATTCCCCATAACTCTTTGGGCCTGGCCATCCAGCCATTTTTTTTACACAGCTAAGCGTATACCCATCCAAGCCATGAGCAGCCAGTTTCTCCAGGAGAACGCTGTGGGAAATGGTGTCAAAAGCTTTACTAAAGTCTAGGTAGACATCCCCAGCTTTTCCCTCATCCACTAGGTGGGTTACCATGTCATAGAAGGAGGTCAGGTTTGTCAAGCAGGACCTGCTTTTTATAAACCCATGCCGACTGGTCCTGGTTGCCTGGTTGTCCTGTATGTGCTGGATGATGGCATTCAAGATGATCTGCTCCATAACCTTCCCTGGCACTGAGGTCAGACTGAGAGGCCTGTATTTCTCTGGATTCTCCTTCTGGCCATTCTTGTAGATCGGCATCACATTTGCTAACTTCCAATCAACTGGGACCTCCCCAGTTAGTCAGGAGTGCTAATAAATGATGGAAAGTGACTTGATGAGCACTTCTGCCAGCTCCCTCAGTATCCTCAGGTGGATCCCATCTGGCCCCATAGACTTGTGTGTGCCTAAGTGCTGCAGCAGGTTGCTAACCATTTCCTCTTGGATTATGGGGGCTTCATTCTGCTCCCTGTTACTGTTTTCCAGCTCAGGGGGCTGGGCACCTGGAGAACAGCTGGTCTTACTATTAAAGACTGAGGCAAAGAAGGCATCAAGTGCCTGAGCCATTTCCTCATCCTTTGTCATTATATTTCACCCCGCATCCAATAAAGGATGCATATATCTGAGGCTGAAAGAGTTGGGGCTGTTCAGCCTGGAGAAGAGAAGGCTCCGAGGAGATCTTACTGCGGCCTTCCAGTACCTAAAGGGGGCCTACAGGCGAGCTGGGGAAGGACTTTATACTTGGGCATGTAGCAATAAGATGAGGGGGAATGGCTTTAAACTGGAAGAGGGCAGGTTTAGACTAAACATTAGGAAGAAATTTTTGACTTTGAGTGTGGTAAGGCACTGGAACAGGTTTCCCAGAGAAGTTGTTGAGGCCCCATCCCTGGAGGTGTTCAAGGCCAGTCCGGACATGGCCTTGGGCAACCTGGTCTAGTGGGAAGCGTCCCTGCCTATGGCAGGGGGGTTGGAACTCGATGATCTTCAAGTCCTTTCCAACCTCAACCATTTTATGATTCTATGATTCTCTGTAGCCTTCCTTTCGTTGTGAATATGTTTACAGAAACATTTTTTATTGTCTTTTATGGCAGTAGCCAGATTAAGTTCTAGTTGGGCTTTGGCTTTTCTAATTTTCTCCCTGTGTATCCTCATGATATCTTTGTAGTCCTCCTGAGTTCCCTGCCCCTCCTTTCAAAGGTCACAAACTCTCTTTTTTTCCTGAATTCCAGTCAAAGCTCTCTGTTCAGCCAGGCCAGCCTTCTTCCTCCCTGGCGTGTCTTTCAGTACATGGGAATGACCTGCTCCTGCAACTTTAAGATTTCTTTATTGAAGAATGTCCAGCCTTCCTGGACTCCTTTGTGTTTCAGGACTGTCTCCCAAGGGAGTCTGTCAACCAGTCTCCTAAACAGGCCAAAGTCTGCCCTCTGGAAATCCAAGGTGGCAGTTCCACTAAACCCCCTCCTTAGTTTTTCAAGAATCCCTCTATTATTTTGTGATCTCTATGCTCAAGATGGCCTCCAACTTTCACATCACCCACAAGTCCTTCTCTGTTTGCAAACAACAGGTGTAACAGGGCACTTTCTTTAGTTTTCTTCCAACACAGTCCAGGAACCTCATAGACTGTTTCCTCTCTACTGTATTGTATTTTAGCAAACATCTGGTAAGTTGAACTCCCCACGAGGACAAGATTAGTAATTGTGACATTTCTCGCAGCTGCCTATAGAGTATTTCATCTACCTCTTCTTCTTGGTTGGGTGGTCTGTAACAGACTCCCACCGTGATATCTACCTTGGTGGCCTTCCCCATGATTCTTACTGATAAACACTCAACCCTATAATCACCATCATTAAGCTCCAGACAGTCAAAACACTCTCTAACATACAGGGCTACCCCACTGCCTCTCCTTCCTTGCCTTTTCATTCCTGAAGGGTTTGTAGCCATCCATTGCTGCACTCCAGATGTGTGAGTCATCCCATCATTTTTCTGTGATGGCGACACTATCATAGTTGTCCTGCTGCATAATGGCTTCCAGCTCCTCCTGTTTGTTGCCCATGCTGTGTCCATTTGTGTAGATAAGAGGAACAGTGGGGAAGATAATAGCTGATGTCTTCATGTGGAGGTATGTTAATTGATCTTCTGTTCCAGAAACAACTTTTCAACATTGACTACAGCTACTGTATAAAACAAATCAGTAGCTTTTTATGTACAGTATGACCCTTGGGCATTGCAACCAGAAGCTTAAACACCTTCTGCTACCAGCCACAGGAGGCTCCTAGCAAATAGAGAGAACATGCCCACAACAGGCACAACTTCAGGCCAGTGTTTCTGAACTTCCACAGGACAAAGAGCAGCCACGTTGGTAGAAGAAGCCATGGAGAGTCTATCCCAAGTAACAGTGGTTAAGTTTTTGTGCATCACTGATAAATGTCCTGTTAGATACTGAACTGTTTTCTTGAACAGCTAGTGGACACTACCCTGTTGAATTTAATCTCACAACAGTTTTGGAGTTCACCTTCCTTTCCCTCTTGTCATTATGTTATTTACTTTTCCTTTACCTCATGCATATAGTTAAAAGAATGATGAGAACCAACAAGTTTATCAGACTGTTCAGTTTTGATAGTGCTTTCTTTGGTACCTGATATACCCAAGAAACCAATACAGAGATTTGACTGAGATGTGTTATACGACCCCACTGTAAGAGATTAAAGAATGAATAGTGCAATCTCTAAGTGCCATTTACCTATACATGGCTTTGTGGGGGCATGCAAAATCTAGTTAAAAGGAGATGATTTTAATATAGTGAAGCCAGGAAATAGGTCTCTGGAAAAAGAAATCTCATGCATTTTAGTAGCAAAATAGCAGAGTAAATCCTCTTTCTTTAGAAATGCAAAACATACAAGGAGTTGAAGGCAATGAATAGTATCATAGAATCATAGAATGGTTTAGGTTGGAAGGGACCTTGAAGGTCATCGAGTTCCAACCCCCCTGCCATAGGCAGGGACACCTCCCACTAGACCAGGTTGCACAAGGCCATGTCCAACCCGGCCTTAAGCACCTCCAAGAACAGGACCTCATCAACTTCTCTGGGCAATCTCTTCCAGTGCCTTACCACCCTCAAAGTCAAAAACTTCTTCCTAATGTTTAATCTGAACCTGCCCTCTTCTAGTTTAAAGCCATTCCCCCTCGTCCTATCGCTACATGCCCGAGTAAAAAGTCCTTCCCCAGCTCTCCTGTAGGTCCCCTTTAGGTACTGGAAGGCCACAATAAGGTCTCTCCAGAGCCTTCTCTTCTCCAGGCTGAACAGCCCCAACTCGCTCAGCCTCTCCTCATAGAAGAGGTGCTCCAGTCCTTGGATCATCCTCATAGCCCTCCTCTGGACACTCTCCAGCAGGTCCATGTCCTTCTTGTGTTGGGGACTCCAGAGCTGGATGCAGTACTCCAGGTGGGGTCTCACAAGAGTGGAGTAGAGGGGCAGAATCACCTCCTTTGACCTGCTGGCCACACTTCTTCTGATGCAGCCCAGGATATGGTTGGCCTTCTGGGCTGCGATTGCACATTGATGGCTCATGTTGAGCTTCTTGTCAATCAACACCCCCAGGTCCTTCTCCTCAGGGCTGCTCTCCAGCCATTCCCTGCCGAGCCTGTATTTGTGCTTGGGATTGCCCCGACCCAGATGTAAGACCTTGCACTTGGCCGTGTTCAACTGCATGAGGTTGGCTTGGGCCCACCTCTCCAGCCTGTCCAGGTCCCTCTGCATGGCATCCCTCCCCTCCAGCATGTCTACCTCACCAAACAGCTTGGTATCATCAGCAAACTTGCTGAGGGTGCACTCGACCCCACTGTCCATGTCACCAAGAAAGATGTTGAACAGTTCAGGTCCCATCATCTCCAAATTTATTTTCCCCATGCATCATTACTAAATTAAGTATTTCAATGCATTGTTTATTTTATGACTTTTTAAGTACATTTGAGCATAACAACCTCCAAAAACCTCTACCGAAACTGTTTCTACAGAGAAATACCTTTACCTGAATTACTGGGTTCTAGTCCAGGGAGCCTTTTACATTCAAAGAAATATATAGTGACGATAAAGCATGTGAGAATGGCCGCATCTCCAGGGAAGATAGGTTTGATAGCCACATTTTTTCATGGTTATTGTTATCTATTAGTCCTTAAGTGATCTGAGCTGTGGAAGAAGAACGAGGAAAATGGGCATTCTTGTATCTTATTTTAGCAGTGTTAGGACTTCCCTAGTTCAAGAGAAAAGCGGGAACTCACTCAATGGATATCCATTGGGCATTTTAGTACTGATAGTAGGGAAAAATATACACAGTTGCATGTTAATTTGGAGGCTATATTGAACAGAGAAAAAACCCTCTGGACAAGCAATGTTGTGGTAAAAATGCTGGTTCTCCTTGTCATCTCTAAGTCTGTGGATACAGGAAGCTTTTGACAGAATAGAAGAGGTATATTTCTTTTTTATATTGAAATTAATTGATTATATAACTAACAGAACCTTTCGTCTAAAGGAGTAACATACATGATAGCATTTTTTATTTTTATCAGGTATAACGACAATTTCACAGAAAATATCATTAAAATACATAAATACATGTTAACAGTTAGTAATTAAAATAGCTGTAAGTCCCACAACTCTCAAAACCCTAGACAACACCCAGTGACTGACAGCAGCTATTACACATTTTGGAAGTCTTACACTGAAATCTTACTGCAACAACAAACATAGCTATAAACTGACCACAATTCCTTTTCAAGTTCTTTCTTCCACAGCTATCTGTGAGTGCCTTTCTCTCTGCACCATCATCACTGCAGCTGTGAAGTCTCAAACTCACTGTCGAGAGGTTAACCGAGGTCTTATGGCTGCCGAGTGCCAAAGTAGCAGGTAACTCAGGTACCTCTCTCTACATTATCCCTTTTTGATCTTCCTGTGGAGAAAGGTGCTTTTTTCCTAGTTGCTGTGAATTGTGGATTTTTGCATTGAAAGGGTGCGTTTCCTCCACTGAAAAATGTATTTTCCTCCCACATTTGGCCCTTTGTTTCATGCAACATATTGCAGACATGAAAACCGGTTCTACATACACTGGTGAAAGTCAGAAACATTTTATGAGCCGAGCTGGGATGAAACACCAAGTAAGCATTGTGTTTTTTCTGGTTTTGTTTTATGTTTTTCTTTTGTGAAAGCTGCTGTGAACAAAAAACCCAGAAAGAACAGCACAGTGGTAAAATCATTCTACATTATTTTTTCTATATTGGTTTACATTAAATTTTAGCTCCTCTGCGTACAGCATATGGACTTTTTCTGCAGTCCCTGAATGTCTATGAAATCTTCTGACACTGGATCAGATGTCCTTTGATCTCACACATGCTTTCCTTCTTGTGTTTGCTTGTAATATTTCACTTGATCAATTAATCTTGAATTTTCTGCATCTATGACGCATTTATGTCCAACACGTGACACCTAAACCTGTGGAGAAACGGAATTGTTTAGGTCTTCTGTCAATTTACTTGAAATAACAGATTATTTTTAGCCCTGCTATTCTCCTTCATCCTTCACTCTTATTTCTTCCTTCTGCTCAAAAAATTGGGGGAATAAACTGAAATCTCAGAGAATTATGGGAGATTGGGGGTTATATCCTCAGCTGATGTAAATTTTCATGGCCCACTGAGTTCTACATCAACAGGGAGACTCGGTTTTGGGTTTCTTAGACAGCATTTCTCATTTCTGTAAATGAATCACATATTTTAGAGTCAAGCAATCTGAATCACAATAACAAACAAGGAAAAAGACATGACACCTGTTGACTTTTTACCACCTCACACCTATGCATACTGTGTTCAAGACTATCAGATCCAAACTCTCTGTTCATTCACCCCGGTTGTAGCATTTTATATTGTCTCCACATAGGTGAAGAAGACAGCCTAAAGAGTCAAAGAAGCTGGTTCAGAAAAAAAAAGTTATTTAGGTCTCCATTATTGTTTCTATTCAAGCATCAGGGATTATGAGTTAGGACTAAAGAACATTCCACCCCATCAGGACAATGCAACTTATCTTACATTTTGGAAATGAATATGAAAATCATGCTCATGTTTTATAGCAGACACTTGTAAAAGCACTTTTCAATTTGTGGCTTTTTCTGTACAAATGGGTGTTAATTGGCATTTCCTAGGAATTGATACAATCTGGTAAAATTGCAAGTGAAAGACGATTATACTAGCAGAAAAAGAGCTAGTTGTGTTGTAAAAGCATTCTACCCAGTCATCCCGCTATTATCAGAGCTGCAAATCATACTTTAAAAGGTCTGGGAAGTTAGAGCGTACCATGAGGAACAGGGGGTAATCCTAGCAGTCTGCCACTGATTTAGTATTAATGTTCATTTTATCCACTGTGAAAGGTGCCTCCCTGGGTAGGGTTGTGGGTCCTTTTAGCAGAAATAGATACCATTACAAAACCACTCGTCTCTGAGGACGTTTCTGCAGCGCTGATAAAGAAATGACGCTGTTGTTCCCCAGCTGGTTTTGAGCTGTGATGCAGAATAAAAGGAAATGTAATATGGGCAGTGGCTAGAGAGACATCTTCTCACAAACAGAAAAAGAATAAAGAGAAATGTTTCCCTCTGGGACCCACAAAGCTCTCCTTTGAAACGCGTGTGTACCCCACACAGGTCCCTGGGGTCATCATGTCTTTATGCTCCGACATTAAGAAATTTAGTGAGAAAAGACAGACGACAGCTAAGCTGAAAGATGCTTGGCACGGGGAGGTACAATAATAAGACTAAGCAGGATACTGATTTCACCCTGGGATCATTGTATGAGCTGCTGTATACAGAAGGAACCTGGCTTCCTCTGGTGGAACATTGAACTGGTCATTAAACATCGATTTTATTTTTTTATTGGGACAGACAATCCCTAATCACTTTAGGCTTGGTTCCACTGTGTACAGTAATAGCTCATCTGCTGTGGAGGCAGGTTTTGCCTTAGGCAAAAGTGATATACAGAGTCCTGGGACCTGTTTCAGCAGTGGGTAAATGTCATGGTAGAGGAATCAATATAGAGCAAATGAGTTAACACTGTTCTACCTCGCACATTTTCTTTTGGACGCTGTCCAGATACTCTTGACTTTCAGGATAGCTTGCACTTTCCAGGCCATTTTCACCAAGGCTAAGTAGACAAAATCGCCAGTGCGCTAGGGGAAGCCCAGACATTGATCTGGGTCTAGTTCAAGCTGACTTCCTTGGACTTCTCTTGTTATTTCCAGAAATGCGTGCAGATCCTCACCTTAGAACCCTCTTTACTAGATGTTCACTGAATCTGACTGACACGTTTTCCACCAGGAAAGCATAGGCGATCTTCTTTCCTGGATTATACATAAATCCCTCTGATCTTGTGTGTATTTCCCAGCTATAGTCATCTTTCTGTTACCCAGGGTTAGAACATGGATTTAAGAAGGAAAAGATTTGAATGTGGATTTCTCGTGTTTAGATGAAGTCTCTAAATAACGAACAGTCAGATGAAAGAGATGGGGAGTCTGTACTAATTTCACACCGGACCTGAATTGATAAACTTGCTGTGAGAGCACTTTCCAGTCTGAGCCTCAGAAGTGCGAGAGGTGTAGGAACATTTTGGGAAGCTTGAAGGGTTCAGATGTGAGGTGGACATTTAGTGCTCTAAAAGGCATCTCCTAACATATTCAAAACACATGTTTAGAGTATATTAGTGTAACAATCATGAGCACTTAATGGGTCTCAATTCCCCCCAAAGTTCAGCGGTAGGCACAGAGATTGCTGGTGTCAAGGTTTAACCTCACCTGGCCACTAGAACCACACTTGCTCACTCCCCCTGTTGCGATGGGAGAGAAAATCAGAAGAGTAAAAGTGAGGAAAAACTCGTGGGTTGAGATAAAGGCAGTTTAATAAGTAAAGAAAAAGCCCCCACACAAGCGAAGCAAAACGAGGAATTCATTCATTGCTTCCCATGGGCAGGCAGGTGTTCAGACACCTCCAGGAGAGAAGGGCTCCATCACACTTATCGGTTACTTGCGAAGACATATGCCATCACTCCAAACGTCTTCCCCTTCCTTCTTCTTCCCCAGATTTGTATCCTGAGCACGATGTCACATGGCATGGAATATTCCTTTGGTCAGTTGGAGCCAGATGTGTCTCCTCTCACCTTTTTGTGCACTCCCACTCTACCCACTGGTGGGGTAGTGAGGAACAGAAAAGGCCTTGAGTGCTTAGGAACAACTAGAAACAGCAGTGTGCTATCAACACTATTTCTCACCCCAAATCCAAAACACAGCACTACACCAGCTGCTAGCAAGAAAGTCGACTCCACCCCAGCTGAAACCATGACAGCCGGTGAATCTACATCTGGAAGTACAGAAGGTGGCAGTGATCTAAGTCCCGTCCAAGGCACCAGTCTTCAAAATGACCTTAGGAACAGAGCTCCTTTTAAATGGGTGGGAATTCAAATCCTGAAACACTTCTGAGGACCAGATGCTTTCTGTCATGCGCTGCATGAAAATGAGAGATGCCATGTCCTGCACTGCGTATGTGTCTGCAGTTGCATGCCGTGTTGAGGAATAACCTCTAAAAAGCCATTTTCCTTCAACTTCAGCTGTACTTGCGAGCAATGGAGGGTGCTGAGTGCCTCAAGGTACTGAACGCAAAGATCAGTGAGAGGTAAATGCACATATATCTTTCTGCAGTGTGAGCTTGATGTGTCTGTGCATTCATTCAACAGCAGCACTCCCCTGATTTCAGTGGTGAAAGATGACATCCTTACACTGATCTCCTTGGGAAGGTGTGAAAGGATAGCCAGAGATGTTCTTGCTTTCCTGCAGAAAAGAAAAGTCTCAAGTGCAAAAGGGAATAAGTGAGAAGGATTAAAGTTAAAAGCATAAAAGAAATACTGAAAAGACATCATATTCCAGACCTGTGCATACAGAATAACATTTCAGATTGCATCAAACAGTGCAGGAAGACTGTCCTGTACCTCATTAGCCTGACTTGGTGTTGACTTTGGAGAGCTCTTTACATATGTCATTTAATCTAATATTGATTTTTCCTTTGTGAGTTTCATTGTTTGTGAGCTCCCCCAAGATGAGCAAGTGTGATGGAAAAAAATTGAGTTTTTCTGTTGACTGGCTTTAACACTTTACTTTCCCTCACACTGCTGTGTGCATAGCCCAGAGCTGCACTGAAATGTAGCCAGCAGTACATCAGTGCCTAGCTCACAGGCATGGTTGTGTCCCATGCAACACTTCGCATCTCCCTGGGGCTGCACAAACATTCCCGTTTTCACCCTCCCAGCCCCAGGGAGGGAAGGAAGGTCTGCGCACGCTTCACGGGTTGAGGAGAGTGGATTGACATACAGAAGCAAGCTGCCATAAACTGGTGGCAGAGCTGGATCCAAAGCACAGGCTTTTGTCCCTGAGCCTCAGATCCTACTTTGCTCCGAGGATGTGGACTAGGACAGGAAGGAGCAGATATTGCTAAAAAACAAGGGAGAGACTGTCTTTAAAATCTGAGTTTATCAAATGGCGTTCCTTGGACAGAGCAAGATCCAGAGGCCAGTGGCTGGAGGGGGAGGGATTCAGACCAAGACTCTCCTTGGTCTCAGTCTAGTTTTCATTCCCCTGACTTTCTGTCAAGTTTAGCTGTGAGGGTCCCAGCACAGGAGAAGGGAAGTCTGGCTTACATCGTCTCTAGCAGGTATAATTCTTTTTGCTCTTTGACATGCCAATTTTCTCCCACCTCCATGGTACAGTGGGAGAAATGGTGCTGGCAGCTCAGATATTATATTCTTACATTATCTGCACCAAGCTCGTGTATTAAACCTGATCCTGGAAAAATATGCTACCAAAAAGGACATGAGCCTATCGAAAATAGAGGAACAGTTTGAGAAGTGAAGTTTAGCAGTCTTACCAGGGATGCAGGAACAGAGCTAACTGAGATGGCCACCTTGAGAAGATTTTCATTTTGTACACATACAACCAGACCCGCTGCAAGCAACACATGAACAGAAGCATGATCAAGGTGCCAACAGAAATAGGTGCCACCCAGCCCACCCCCCTGATCGGTACACGATTGCTTTGCAGCCATGCGGGAAAGCAGCTGCCACGTACCTGCATGGCTGCCTGAATTCCCCCTGCCCCTGGATCCAACAAGGACTCAAGCTTGTGGGCAGCTGCTCAGGGAACATACTCATCTTGTTTTTCTGATCATGCCTTTCATTTGGCTGCTCAGGGATAGTATATTGTCCAGGAGCTTCAATAGAGTCTGCTGGGACAGATGATTTTCTTTGAATTTCAACAAATTAAATGCCTGTATTATTTCTCTGCCTAACTGAAATCAGTTGTGTGTGGTTTTGTGCGTTTTTTTTTTTTTTTTTTTTTAATCGAGTAGTGATTAAAAAAGTGGAATAAAAAAAGGGAGTTAGGGTCATATGAAAGTAGCTTTCATATTCTGAGTGAAGACAGATGTAATGCCATTACTTTTTGTGAGGAATTGGGACGGCTAGAAATTGGATGGCTTTTAATTTTGTTTTTCAGTACTTCCTTCAGTGTTAAGTTAATTAACTGGAAGGTGGCCAGATAACTTGGAGTCTTTACAATGTTTGAGGGGTTTTGCATAAAGAGAGACAAGCCCACTACTTGGTGAAATAATTAGATTAGCCTGAATGATTTAAAGCCCTTGGAGGAGGAGGAGTTGTATAAGCTTTGTATACATAACGTGAAAGCTCTTCTTGGTTTCTTACAGGGACTTACTGCGGCCCTGGAAAACCAGACCTTGTCTATCAGGCATTGCTCTGAGAAGTTCACAAAGCAAACAGAAAGCACAAAAGCCAGCAGAGGGAGCTGCCAGGGGACACCCAGAAGCAGGGTAGATCCCAGCAGTGAGTAGAGCTCAGATCTCTGGGTGCCCATGCATTGCAGATACTCTTTTTGACCCACTCAGATCACAGACCAGCAGAGACGACACCAGGAACAGTCCCGGTGCTGTGTCTGAGGTTGTGGTGCTGCTCAAGTCACACCTGTGACGGAGGATGCTCTCAGATGATAGCCTCCCTTGGACACAGACACCATCCTGGGACACCAGGCTGAGCTTCTGGCCCAGATGATCAAAGGCTGTTCAACTCCTACCTAACAGCGGGCTTGGACTCTGACTGGCAGACCGACACGTGGGGTAGAACTTTGGCACATGGGTGCCGACTTTCCTCGTGGAAGAGTAACCCCTCACATGGTTGTTTCCTCTCAGGATGAACTGGGCCTTCTCTGAAGATCCAGGATGTGGGTCTACAGTTAGGACAAAGTTGACATGGGATATTAGACACCAGTGTGTATCCAGTAGGTCTGTTCATATAAAGACAGCATTAAACAAGGCTGCTTAATTCTTCCAGAAATTCTTCCATGATTGCCTTAGTGAGTGGGACTTCCAGCTGATATCCCAGTCAATGACCTTACTTTACCAGAGGGACCAGTGATGAGGAGCAGTGAGAGTATCTGTGCGTGTGACACACCCCAGGCCTCCAAATCAAGAAAATACTGGGAAAAAAGAGAGCTGCTGAATCTAAAAGGCTTTGGAAATAACAATGTGTGTGTATGTGTGAAACCCAAAACACTCTCTCTATGCTGAACATCAGTGGTGCAGTGCCAGCAGGCTTCCTATGAATACTGTATCCTGTTCCATGTGCTACCACAAGGGTTCAAGTTCATTGCAGCTGCTAATAAGACAAGCTCTGAATCATGTCTTTTTTTCAGAATACACCAAGATCTCCATTTTATAGGAGTGCAACCTTGCTACAATTACTAGGATAATAGATGTGGGGAACAATACCTCTGTAGCATAGCGAGACCCCAGGTTGCACACTCAAACCCAACATATTGACCTGAGGAACTGGGATTTCCTTCATTCTTCTCTAAGTGCCTGTTCCAAACACAGCTGAAATCAACAGGAAAGCAGGCTCTGAGCAAAGATGTTGAGATGATCCATTTGCCTTCAGAATTTCATTTAAACTCTATACCCAGTTGGAGTTTTATGTAACCATTTGCAGCTGAACCTGCAGTCTCGCTGTCTTTTGTAGTACTACATAGGTAATGTCTTTCTGTAAGGATGAATTATTCTTGTACTCTTCTGTATTAGGCCCAAATTCAGTCTCTCAGTCTTTTCTGGGCATATCTTATTTTCTCCTATCTGCCTTTTTAATGTAGAATTTTATGCATATACTGATATATCTTATTTATGACCTACAGGCATTGGATTATTTTTATTTATAAGGCTGAAGTTATTAGATTCACTAAAATTCTCATGGTAAAGATGAAGTACATGATGCATACAACTCAGGAACTGTAGGAAGAGCAATACATATTAATTTAGTACCTCAAAAGTGATCCCAAATTGTATGGAAACATAACTTTTGCTGACTATTTCTGCGCCAATTAGCTGTCATGCTCCCTGTCCATTGAAAAGCCACCCTCTGCTACTCCATCATTTTATTACGAAGTCAAAATACAGCTTGCTCATATAGGAGGCTCACAATAGATTTTTTCACCCAGTGAATGTATCAAATGTTTGACTGGAACTTCTACTGTATGCTTTTGGTAAAGCTACTCATGCCTTATTTAAGTGTTTTAACCTCTTTTTATCTCCCCTTGGAATGTCCTTTACACTAGAGCTTAAATTATCCCCCAAGAGAGTTCGAGCGATTGTTTGATTTCCTACTCTGAGTTTTCTGTTTCTGGGTCTGATTGTTCACAGCCTTGAAGAACGAGTCTGAGTTACTTGGACTATTTGGCCATGTATGCACTGGTCTGCTAGGTAACCCCCAGGGGCTGGAGCACTCCGCCTACACTGCACTGCCAGGCTTTGGGCATCTCCAGACCAAAGCAGGCTCAGCCTTTATGAACCCTGTACAACCTTGTGAAACATCCCCACCCAGCTCTTCTGTCTCCATGTCTCCTGCAGTGATCCCCTCCAGCCAGGGCCTTGGTCAACAGTAGTGCTGTACCAAGACAGTGTAGAGGAAAACTTGGACACCAGGAAGTTATCCTACGTAGTCATGAAATCACCACACTGAAGCACAATAACTTCACGTTTGGAGCACTAGAAATATATGGTATTTCTACCAAATGCATCCGTGTTTAAGTCACAGCTTAGACAGGAGTGCTTTCTTTAAGAACATTTAAAATCCCGCAAAGTTTATATTAACAAAAGCGTTCCTCTTTCTTTAAAGTGTATGCTCTTATCAGCGTGTGCTTTCTTACCATTTTTTGTATTTCCCATCCCTGTGATGCTTATATTTCACATCGATGTCATGCACATAGTCCACAGCCCTGCACTTATAGGAGGCTAAATTTTAGTGAGGATTTTGAGAAGCTGTACTTAAGTGGCTTGCCTGGACTGGCTTGTTGTACTTGACATCATTTGCAATCACAGCCTGCGATGAGGTATCCTTTCCGGGGGAGGGGGGCAGAAATTGCAGTCATCCCCAGCACCGCCCCAACCAACATCATTATTTTAACATGAAGCAAAAATTGTAAGTTATTTTCCTTAGGACATGTAAAGAAGCATGACTTAAAATGAGAAGGTTATTGGTTGTAGTCAGTGAAGTCATGGAGAGATGATTAAGAGAAGAGCTCAGACAAGTAAAATTCCTTGTTACGGATGTCTTCTGTTATCTTCTGTTGATTTATGTGGTTTGAGTAGTAAATTACAATGAAAACCAATTTGGGAAAGGAATATTAAACATATGATTCAGACATGGTTTTCCATTTAAGAAACATGGTGTTATAAAGTGTGCTCAGTCAATCAGCCCAAGGTGATTACTCACAGGGTAAACAACCAGAGAGAAGATAGACCCAAGTAAAAAGGGAAAACACATCAATCATAATCTTGCTTTTTCCCATGCTGAGTAGGCTCAGTCCAACTCCATTTGGTTTCTCAGCTGGAGTCCAATAACATCTTGAAGAGTATAGATTTCTCAGTTATTCCCTGAGTGGTATATTTTACATGTGATGACTGTAAAGGGTATTAAATTAATAGGTCTTAGGCATGGGTGTGGCCTGAGGACACTCATCCGGATGGGAGGATAAGTGCAGGATGTTGGTCTTTTGATGCATTTAAATCTGACCTTTTCCCTGAGAATCATCCCCACCTACTCATCTGCCTCCCACCATTCTTCTTCCTCTCTCCTGTCCATTTTACCTCCAATGTCCAGACTTTCAGACGCACAGAAAATAAGGATAAATTCAGAGGTGTAAACTCAAAGTCCCAGGTAAGGGTTCCCACCACTTAGCCTGTATCTAAGTGTAAACCTATGAGGCGAGTGACATGAACTTGCAGGCTACGGTACGCTTCAAATGTTCTCACTGCTCTCATGAAACTAAGCTGAGCTGCAGCAGGGTAAATAAGTTGAACAGAAGTCACCAGTATGACCTTCTGGAGAAGGCACTTGTGAGACCACATCTGGAGTGTCTGGTTTGGGGATACCTGGTACAAGAAAGACATTGAGGAACAGCAGTGAATCAAAGGGAGGGACACCAAGGTGGTCAGATGGTTGGAGAATGTGACATTTGAGGAGATGCTGACAGAACTGAGTCTATTCAAAGTTAAGAAGAGGAAGCCAACCAACATTCTTATTGTTGACTTCAACTGCCTGGTTGATGGACATAGAGAAGGTAGAGCCACATTCTTCTTGGAGATGCACAGAGAGAGAACAAGAAGTTTCTGAATGCACAAACGTTGCAATTTGGAAACAAACTATGACTTGGGAAACTGCATTCAGATAGAATGAAAATAATTGTAACCATGAGGGTGATCAAATACTGGAACGGGGCCCAGTTTGTGTCCTTTGAGATATGTAAAACGACTGACAAGACTCTGAGCAGCCTGCTCTAACTAGATCTGCTCTCAGCTGGGGTTTGCACCAGATGATTTCCAGGTCCTTTTCAACCTCAATTACTCTGTGATTCTGACAGCCTTTGTAAAACCCTGAAAGTCTTAGGTCACCCACATCCTGAATATCAAGAGTCCAAACCAGGAGTATTAAGTAAGCAACCCTGAGCTCATTTGGAGCCACTCCTACTGCATGGCTTGGTGGATAATTTATATTCCCTGCTCTAATACTAAACTGGGCACCTCAGATTTTTTTTTTTCTTCCTGTTTCCTCTTCATCCCTTTCTCAACCTGGTTTATTAAATGTGAATTTTTCAAGAGAGGGTCAGCATTCACAGACCACTTAAAGGTTGGGCTAACGTCTCTGCCATCAATGACAACAAAAGGGAAGGATTTGCTATGGCATTTAGCCTGACAAATACACTTGTAAAGAGAGATGTGTGTATTTATTAAAGATGAAGGAAGTGCACCGTCTGCTTTTCTTTCCTACAGTATTTTCTGTTTTGGAAGTATCCCAAGACATTTCAGGTCTTTCTATATTTGAGATAGTGTTTGGGAGAACAATTGAAAAGGATTGAGCACATAGTGAAGAAAAAGCAGTAGGAGGCAAAGATTTCTTCAGAAGAAAATATAACACATTACAGAAATTGAGTTCTCTGCATTTAATAAGGCAAGCAAATAGACAAGGGGAAACCAAAGAAAAGGCACAATGGAGACAAAAAAGGCTTATTATGACAAGAAAGCCAGAGCTGTTAACTATCAACCTGGTGATAAACTATTACAGTATTACTAATGCTGTCTCCTGAAGAATGTAAATTATGTGACAAGAGATTTGGCCCCACACAGAGATAAAGAAAGTGCATGCAGTTATATTTCCAAAAGGACAAGAAGATAAAAAATAGGGGGTGGGGAGACAGGGGAGTTGATTTATCATTTTAAAGTCACTAGTTCAGGCAAAAATACATAAAAAGGGAATAAATGAACAAACCCTGGAGTAAAATAGAAGAACAGATCAAACTTAACTTATGTAGATGTGAAGAGAAAGCAGATCTCACACTGGGTGTCGCTGATCTGATTTTAGTTGAAATTTAGCACACTGTTAATCAGATTTCCCAAATACGAGGGGATTCAGCTCACAGGAGACCCTGAGAAATATTTATCAATCAGCTGGGAAGAAAAACACCCTCTTCGAAGACTGCGGGTGTCCACAGAGGGCTTGAAAACTTATAAGAGCAATCAGAGAAAAACTGAATGAAACTGTCTGAGGGCTGGGAATGGTACCGATCACCTCAAATATGTTTTCTTAAATGGAATCACAGATTGCGTACACTTTCGGGGAGAAGGACAAAGAAGTGTTTTCTCAAGGTATTGTGCCTTAAGTATTTTAACAGGGCACCCATGCAAAGTTACAGATGTCATGACCACACGTTATTGAGAACATGCTCAAAGAGAGCGAAAGGGGTCCACTGTATATGGGAGAGCTATTGTGCTCTGCCTGGGACAGTGGAAGCATATCTCCTTCACAGTAAGGGATCAAGGGAGCTGCATGATGGTCTCTCACTGCTATTTTAGAAGAGTTTCATCATGGAGACAGCAATGTCTTGCACACCATGTCCTACTCGAACTACATTTAGGCCTCTCATATCTGTCAGAGCACTGCACCCTCAAAGATCTAATTTCCATCCACCACATGTAGGAAAACAGAAAGCACCCACACCCCAGGTAATATTATGGGGTTTGTGTGTATTCGCTTCCACAAATGCAAACTGAAAATGCAGTTATTTTTGCTGCAGGAGGCCCCCGTGGGTGTCAGGAGGTGAGCTCTCAGACTTCCTCCACCAAAGCCAGGAGAGATGCCAACTCCCTCCTGGCTGTAGAAGCAGATCATTCACACATGCTAAAAACTACAATGACCAGGTACAGAGCTGTCTGGCAGGGATGCCTTGTACCCCAGCCCCCTCCCAAATAACCAGCTTGCCACTAATAACTTTTTCCCCAATGGTCCCAGGTTTGATACATCCATACCCAAATCTGGTACTTCTGATACTGTTACATAGGTAATCTTGGTCTTACATGGTATTACTGGTGTGGTTACCTTGGTGCTGTTGGCTTTGCAAGATTTGTTTCCCAAAAGACCCCCAATATTTCCCTTCAGTTACCTATGGGGTTTGGCTGTTGCTCCCTTTAACTGCCTGTGAAGCCCAGGTGCCCCTCAGGGCACTATCTGTAACTTTTTTCACCTTGTCTTGCTGGCATTAGTGTCTTCCAAATATTTTTGTCATGTCCAGAGATTTCTCATGACCCATTCAGTTAATTTAATCTCAGGCCAGGAACTAATCAGCAACTGGGTATTTGCTTGCAGCTGTGACAACCTGTCATTGAGCACCTTCACCTTCATGGGAGATCGAGTATATTATGGTTGGGCTGAATGAAAGCAGTCTGGAAACACCTGATCCAACACAAGACTGCTAGTTTGGAAATTTAACCGTACTGCATTTGGATGAAAGTTTAGAAGCTTTATGACAACCATAAGATGTGTCCCAGAGCAGCCAATAATCTGGTGGGTGAGGGTTTGAGACAGGTTTGCTTTTCTGCTGTGTAAATGGACATGGCCTCTGGGCAATTCGCTGTCTTGGGACAGACGTTCATCTCTTTGACCAAATATCTCACTCAGATCAGGAAGCTTCCATCAAGGGAAGTTTTATTCAGCTGCTACTTTTTAAAGGGTGTTTTATTTAAAATATGGGTGAATATTTTGAATTAAATAAAAAAGTTTCATTAAGAAATTTCTACCCAGGTCTTCTTCAGCTGTTATATACATGAAGTTTTGCAAGAATACTTCTGGCAAAGGTGAGGAATACTGTAGCACACAACACCAAATTTTATTGTTCTTATAAAAAACAGGAATAGGGACCACTGAAAACACTGTAAGAATCCAAGTTTCCCTGAAAGCAAAGAGAACAGGCTGAGAATGTGAAAAGCTTTATAAAAACACCTTGACTCTGAAGGATTGTTTGGTGATTCTGAGCAAGGAATCCAAAGTGGTTCCTAGTGCATCTGTACCAAGGCAGAACCCAAGAAGCTCTAAAGAAATGGTCTGCTGACAGCCTGTTAGGAGTCTGCTGGCTGGAGGGAAGGGATGCTGGAAGATCCAGAAAAAAAAGCCAGCAGAATTTAACCGTGTTATTAGTCAGTAATACTGACAGGTATGACAATGCAGCAGTTTTAGCAAAGGGTCCAGTCTGCTTCTGGTTTACCAGAACTGATGAAAAAAAAAATCAGGTCTGTTGAATCCTTCCAAATCTAAAATCCATGAAAAAGGGAAACAGGATGGTACCTCTATGTCATTGACCTTACTATATGGGTGTGTACTGTTGCCTGGGGTCATTCATGTTGTCCTTGTTAGCTGTTAACTGTTGTTCACTGTTCATGGATGGATGCTGTCAGTTCTATAATTCTGGAGATGTCAGTGCTAGCACATCTGCTGTCCAAACCTTGTCTCATAAAGCATGACCAAAGCTTCTGTTTGCTGGCAAACAGCTTTGTTGTCTCAGAAGGATGGCACAAAAATAAGGCGTTAGTGTGCACAGATGCCTGTGACAGAACACAACTACAACATTACAACCGGTAAGTCAATAAAAAGTTTCTATGTCTCCTTTTATAAGGTACTCAACATGACAACATATTAAGTTTACTTGCATCTTGCTGGATGTTCAAAACCTTCTCATATGGCATTTCATGTTATGCCATTATTACGTAAATACTGTTATTATGCTCACTAAATATGTCTCCCTTACTCATTTTTTTTATTCTCTCTTTCTTTTGCAGGACTGTCCGTTTCATGCCTATCTCTTGGCCTTGTAAATATGTCCTATGTTCAGGGAGTTCATCTACTGGGCACCGCTCCTGTGAGACCTGCTTTGATTAATGCTTTTGATAAAATTATGAGTCCACACACTAATCAACAGCCCATCAGGGCCTGGATTATTCTCTGCCTTGTGATGTTATCTACAGGGGAAAGACAGCTGAAGCCCAGTACCTGTTAGAGACAAAGGTTGCATAAAGGCATAGGTGGTTGTGGACAGCAAGGCATGGCAGAGACAGGTGGTTCTCATCACCTAGCGGTTCACGCTGAATACGGCCTCCCAGGTACCCTCTGGAGAAATGCAGGCAGTTTGGCAGCTGCTGTTTCAGGTTTGCTTCAGCAAGTGAAAAAACATATAGTGTAGGTGTATCCTAACAGACTTTAAACGCCAACTCACCCCTCACAGCCTGTGCCTTGATCTTAACTGTCCTGTTGATTATTTTACAATCAAAACGTTCCTTTTACTCCTTTTATTTAAACATAAAGCTTTTATTTAAACAGCTCTCACAGCACAGAACATATATTTCACGTACTTCAGTTAAAAATTCTCTTTGCACTCAGACCAAATATTTGCAGGTTCAAGATCAAAAGAGTTTTTCTTTATACCCTCTCATATCAATGGATTTGAGTGAACGGTCTTTCACTTTGGTCTATTAATGCTGCTGGGTTGGTAACAGGACACCTCCTCAATCTACCATGCTGGAGAGTTATTCTCATTAGTGTGGACTATGATCCCCAACAGCCTGGAGCCTGTTACCCATCATTTGGTTTGCATAGTTTCATAACCTATATGCCCCATCCCTGGAAACATTCAAGGTCAGGTTGGACAGGACTCTGAGCAACCTGATCTAGTTGAAGATGTCCCTGCTCATTGCAGGGGGGTTGGACTAGACGACGTTTAAAGGTCTGTTCCAACCCAAACTGTTCTATGATTGTATAAAGCAACTAACAAAGAGAACCCCCACCCCAAACAAAGTTTATTTCTGGTTCAAATGAAACAAGAGTCACCTACGTCTTCCTTTTGCCTTCTCCTTTGCCTCCTCATGAAAAAAATAAAGATCATCTTATTTTTTCACAACACCATGAGGTTTTTCCTCCTTTTTCTTATGTACATGTAATGGGAAAGAAGGACAAGGGAAAAAAATATCTTAAAGGGTAAAAGCCAGCTTAGTGTAGAATGCTTAAATCATACTCCTAAAGACATCAATCTCCAGAATGTAATTAACTTTGTTCAGATGTTTTATTGTACGTCTTTTGGATTTCTCTTCAGTGTAACAATCCTGTTTCGTGCATTCAGTATATCAGGGGTTGGAAAAATATCTTGTAATGGTTTGTCTAGCCCTTAAATACCTGATACACACTGTCTCATTTTTAGGCAGACTTTTAGCTGTTCAGATCCTACAGTTCTTTATATTCCTGTGTTTTCTCCTGTTCTTTCTTTTCTTCTCTCTGATGTTTGTCCTTCTCCCTTTCCTCTGCTTTCTTTGTGCCTCCATTAATCTAATTTGTAACAGACAGGGAAGCTCCAAGGAGGACAACTCGGTTATACCACTTCTTGGTCTATTAGTGGCACTGAGCAATGGAGGTAAAGCGAATGACACAGCCCAATAGCTCAGTATAAGCAATGGGTCAAACCATCAGCCCACCCAACAGAAATAGCAGCAGCAGCACATTTCAGTCCCTTTTTCGCAAGGTTGTAGTGTCTTTTCCTACATCAGAGAGTTACAAACATATTTTCCCAGGTGTCACCATTAGCAGTAATTGCAGAGTCCAGTTGGGATTGCAGCTCCTGGCTCTGGGCTGGGCTGTGTCCTCTCTGAAAGGCAACACCGATGGAGCTACACAGTCCTTGTGTTCTGAAAAACTTTACCACTTTACACAGTCTGTACCATGAGAACATTGAATTGTGCACAAATAGCTATGCTTTTTTACGGCTTTATAAATTGACTGCATTTCTAAGCAGTTGGTAAAGTCTTTGCTCAGGTCCCTTTTGGTCCTTCTCTTAAGACAATGTTTAAGAAAACACTAAAAGCTGAAATTTATTTTGACTCAGAAGCTCAAGACTTTGAGGAAGAAGAAGCTGTTTTTCTAAATGCAGAGCTTATTCCTGAAGAATCAAACGAGACAGAACTTTGACAAATTAACCCGACTGCACATCATTAGGACGAGGAGTGGAGGAGAGGTCACACCTCTTGGGAATCAAGCAAATGAAACCATGGATCAGTGGATTTGCCTCCAGCCAAGTAACTCTGACATTATATTATCTCTGCTGTTTAGTGATCATCTGACCTTTCTTGAGACACTTTATTTTCATATCCCTTTTTTGTCTGAGTCCAACAGTTTGTTATTGAATAAATCACTGCAGGCTAAAGAAAAACATCAGCTGCCAACTCAGAAACATACTAGATGTGCCTTGTTACATATACTATTTCCATCATATCCACCACAGATACACGAATATACATGTTGCTTGTGCCTAATCCATTTGAGGTATCTACTATTGCTTTTGATAATCACTTCCTGCAAGCCCAGTCACACATTTGGGAATTCCCTTCTCTATGCTCCCCAAGTAGCTGTAAAAAATACAGATTTCTTATGAATTGTCTTTTTTCCTCCTTAGGCACACTTTTTAAAATGACAAGGTTGAGGAGTATGCGTAGGGGTTACTGTGTTTTCTACCTCTAGTGTGCTGTTTTTAAAGTGGAGGTCATATTTCAAGCAAGCAATTAAGCACATGCTTAATTTCCACTGCATTTTATGTACCCTGACTGCCACTGTAGTACTCATAAGATTAAGCACATGTTCAAGTGCAGGATTGCATCAGAGGGCTTCATAGCCAGTGTAATGTGAAATATTTGGACTGCTGCTGGTGTTATGGACGGGCAGGCTGAGTCATTTACAAATAAGCTCCTCCTTTATTGTTTGGCATTTGTGTGTATATGTATATATGTAAAATTGTCATATATTCTTGAGCATCCAGATACGATCTTTCAATTTATGGAGACTGAGACAGTTCATGCTCCTTTAGTGTCACAGTCTGTGAGACAAATATAAAGTCTGAGATAATGAACAAAGAGAAGTTAAGGAAAGGGGAGATAAACCACAGAAAAATAACTTGGGCCATCCTGCTGTCAAAATAAGCCATATTTGTAAAAACTTAAACAAAAGAAGATAGTTGAGAGTTGTTTCTTTTTTTTTTTTTTATGATATCTATACATTTATGCCCTGATACATCTTTGTGCACACTTGTGTGTGTATTTTACCTTATAGTAATTGTCATAACAAACATATAGTTGACATGACTTTTTGTAGGGTTTTTTCAATGTCAAACCTACCATCACATTTTTTCACCCTTTAAAAACCATGTCAATCCAAGTTGCCAGATAAACTGAAATGCTTCCAATTTTCAATATTAAAGAGAAGGACTAAACAGGTGGCTGGGAGTGGAGGTGCAACACACAATCCTCCAAAGCACGGTAGATTTTTTTTTTTTAATGGAATAAAATTGTTTTATTCCTGCATATTTTTCAGAAGGAGGCTGTTTCCCAAAGAACACCAATCTTTAGCTGGGAGAAGATCGGGAGGAGAGGAATGCTTAAAGTAAGGCTGAAAATAAGGAGGTGGAGGAAGGGGTGAGGGAGCGGGAGGAAGCTTGAAAGAGGAGAATAAAAATGTTTGAAATGATGATGCTATTCCAGTGCAAGAGAGGAGCAAGAAAAATGCCAGGAAAGAGACAAACGGAGAAAAAAGGCAGAGAAATGAGAGGGAGGACAAGGGAGAGGAAAGAGCTGAGCAGAATGGTTGAGGAGAAACAGAGGAGCAGGGACCTTGTAAAAGCGAGACAGACAGCTGAGCAAGGTACCAAAGGTGGAGCCAGAGCAGTGGGAAAAGACTGTATTGTAGCTGCCAAAACCTGAAAGGATAAAGAAGAGAAAATTAGAGTGCTGGGAGGAGAATACAGAAACACAGATGAGACATAGCCATCATAGGAACCAATGATTAGGTTTTCTGCCTAAAAGGAAGGTGGATGTTGAGGCACACTGTCTCAGCTCACTGGGAGCAGGAAAACTCAGAAATGAGGCAAAACTTTCTTCCAGCAAGCTAAAGCAGGGATGGAGCAGAGCCAGGGACATCAAGCAAGAGACAGGCTGCAGTGGAAAATCCCTCTGCTCTGGCTATGGCTATGCTGAAATATGGTACAAAAAGTCCCTTTGCCTAAACCTGAGGTCAGCCTCTGCCCAGGGTGTGTTGGAGGTGTGATTTGCTTCTGTGCTGAGGGTGTTTGCACACAGGCTTGCAGATGGGCATGGTGTGGGCAATGAAATTACTGCTACCTTTGCTCTGCAGGTCTTTAGAGATGACTTTGGAGTTGCTGTGCTGGCACCTTCTGTGAATCCTAATAAGGAAGGAAAAACTGTAAAAAAAGAGCTACTGCTCACAGAAAGTCCTGCCTCTCCCGGGAAGGCACCTCTGAGGCCAGTGTACCTCATCTGAACTCCTTGATTAAATATGGCCAACATAAAAGATACCCTTACTCATTTGTTTGGAGACAGGGAACAGTGATTTTAAAAAACATTTACTCCCAGCTTCTCCAGCCTATTCAGGTAAATTGCTGGTAGAAGATCTGGAGAATGCAGTGAAAAGGCTTCAAAATCTGAGTGTGACTGAGTTTCGGCTGTGAAGATAAAGCTTTTGTCCAAGAAGACATGTCAATTATCAAGGTATGTCTGAGAGCAGACATTTTGTATATCCAGATTTACATTTTGCATCTCAGCTCTAATTCTTAAAGGAAGTGATCTGAATGGATCACTAAACATCATTATCATCAACAAAGGGTGCAAAGACTTCTCAGTCATGGAGGGATTTTACACATACAGTAGTGCCATAAGAAATTAAGTAGTTCACATCATCTGTGTAACCTGCAGGAGCACAGCCGAAGCTATTTGCCTGAGATATGTAAACGGTCAAGAGTAGAGTCAAGGCTCTCAGATATCAACCCACCATGGCAGATGTGGCAATGTTCTTCCAGGTTCTTGAAACTGCCAGAAAGGAGATGGCAAATTGAAAAGAATGGACTGAATAATTAAATTGAAACGGGTTCCTCAAGGGAAAATCATAATAAAAGTTTCCAGTCTTATCTGAAAAATGATCTGGAGTTTAGAGCTGTTAGAGCGATTACTAACACAGCTGCACCTTCAGTTCCAAGGCATTTCCTCAGATAAGTAATATCAATCATATTTCCACATCTGGCTATGCCAGCAAGCACATAAATTTTATATTTGCTTAACAGAATATATAATGCAGAGAGGTGGCTGTGTATATTTCAAATGCTTTTGCCCTGACAAAACTCAATCACCGCGTCTCGTTGCCGAAAGAAGTTACAGATTTACCATGACATGTCGTACCGAACAGGCTGCACAGCTGAAACCCACCGAGCCAGCGCACATCAGCACTAATCCCTGGCCACTTGCAGAGCAGAGAGAAGGAATTGCTGCCTGACTGCATCCTATCCATGAGGAGACGCTTCACAGCTTTTTCCCCAGAGGACCAGCGATCCCCTCCACTGAGACTGGTGCTCTCTCCCACCCCCTGCATGGCATCTCTGCTGCCCACTGGCTCCTGCCAGGCAACTGCACAAAAAGAGGCTGGATTTGACTCTTTTCCCATTGAGAAGACAGTATGAGACAATATCTGGTTGCAGCAGACCCATAGGTAAAGACATTTAGTGACAGGATATGTGTTTCCCTCTGAGGAACCTGAGGGGTCATATGAAAGCTTTGTACATGGAAAGACTGATGGGGGAAGGAGAAATTTCAAAAAAAAGCATGTAATTAAAAAATGCTTTTTTGCATTTAATTTATCTTTCATACTTTGGCTTATTAAGACTTCCAGCTGTCCTGAATTGCACATGAAGCCCTGCTTCAGATAGGCCAGAAGTACTGAAAAAGAAAAAAATCAGAAACAGCAATTGCTCTTGTTGCTACTGCCACGAGCTCCGGTGCAAGGGAATTGAGGGGCTTATTAGAACCTGCAAACCTGCCAGGAAGTGTTTTTTCCCCTTTAGTAATAAAGTACGAAAGGAAGGAAGCGGGTCTGAATCACAAACACACGCATCAAAGTGATACAGTCTGAAATGTCTATCAAAAGTCATTAAATATTTGTCTTCTATAGAGAGCACAACAATGGGATAATTGTCACACTGGGACACCGGGAGGAGCTGAGCGAAGGCTCATTCCTGCACGAGGTCTTCAGGCTTTTCCACACAAAGAGTGCACTACCCCGTAATGACTTTAATCAAATGCCTGATCTTAAAAGCGCAGCAGAAATGCAAGCAAGGCGGTGCACTGCGTACTTACTGTCAAGGCAAAACATAGCTGCGAATTGATGACAAACCTTTTTGAGAATGACTCACTAACCTTCATCTCCCATCCCCAATTCCCCTCTCCCCAGACTGCCATTTCTTAAGGCCGAAAGCACTTGAAATTGGTTTCTAGCTGTGACCCATGGTTACCTTCAGCTAATCCAAGGTTCCGCTGCCGTTGAAGGGGGGGCCATCCTCACCACCTCCACTCTTCAGGTTCATGCGTCACAGCAGTCAGACAAACCTGTGTTTTTCCAGTCCCCCCCAGTCACCTCGTTTCATGGCCACAGAATGCTGATACGGGGAAGACTTAGGAATAATTCAGCAAATAGGAGTTGTGTCCCCACGAAATGTCACACAGCAAGTTAAAGTCATCATTTTCGGAGCCGAGGCATAGGGGGCACATTTACCCTGGCTGGGTGACATGTTTTTGCTTTTTCTCTGTCATTCATGAGCAGTGCTGTCATAGTGAGGGATTTTGGAAAACAAGCTATATAAAGATACTATAAACATATAAAAGCAGATAATATAAATATATAATATATATATAATATAAATACATACAAGCAGATGTCTCTCTAAAGTGGTATACACATTGGGCCGTATCATGAAGTCTCCAGTCAGATGGATGTGGAGTAGGGAAATGAGGATAACTGGAGATGTTTGGGAGGTAATGGGAGCTACCACACAGTCCTGGGTTTTTCTGAAGAGAGCGTCTGAGTGGCTTGTCACAGCCTGATGATTGATGTCCCTCCATGTGGTCAGAATTCTTTTTTAGAAATAGATCAAGATGAAGGAAAAGACTGGAAGTGCAAATATTTCTGATTATGGCAGTTTTTGCTTTATCATCTCAATTTTCTGTCATTTTCTTAGCTGATGAGCTCTTTCAAATGGCACCAAACTTGCGTATAATAAGAAAATACAGCAAAATAGCTGCTTTTCCCCTCCACTGTGTCTGTTGGCCTTCCAAAGAAGATCTTAGAATGGTAATTTTGATAATGCATGGCTGGTTATCTTTAGATGAGGGTAATGCACATAAAAGTCTCATAATTACGTACTTTCTCTGACTTGGGTGTCAGAATGTGTAAAGGTAGTAACATCACATTAAAAAAAAAGCATGAAAAGCTACCAACACTATAACATAGATTACAAATTTATATTAACACTGTCATGCGTTCCTGTTCTTGCTTTGAACTATTCACTAACTGCCCAACCAACAGATTTACCAGTTGCAGTGAGAGAATGAGGGTCTGATTCACTCCTCATTTTTGAGTAAGGTTTGCTCAAATCAGTCAGCCCACTCTGGCATAAATGACAGGTGAATCAGGTCTGCAGGGTTAGGACTATAAAATTTCCTTTAGGCAAAATTTTATTCTATGTAGAACACTCATCTATATGGCATGTATATGTACATAACGCTACACTGGACTAGGTCTGTCTGCTGATGCTGTCTTTTAGGGGTTCTCATGAACATCCTCTCAGACAAAAAGATGCCAAACTGCTCTGTACAAGACGCTCAGATTCTCTCAATAGAGGTCCAAGCTCCAAGGCAGTGCTCAAGTCCAGACTCATCTATCTCACCGTCACAATCCCATGCTCAAATGCAAACTTAGGCTGAACTCCTGAATGTCTTGGGGCAAGAAAATTTGAGTCCCGCACTTGGTCTTTGAACTCAGCATTTCCTAAGCAGATCCCGGATGTTTTGCACTGAGCGACGAGGCAAAGAGTCAGCAAAGCAGGTGGAAATTGCATAGTCTGTGCGACTCCCTGTATTTGATCTGATTCTTAAGGCTCGTCTTTACTCTTTTGTATAGATGTAACCTCAGAGCTATTTGGTACGGGCCAGACCATCCAGGTCACAGCATCCCACTCCTGAGTGCTGTGATGCTAGAAATAGGCAATTACAAGTCTGGGGATTCAGTCAAGAGTCATAGTCATTTAGAGGTTATAAAGAGTCGTTTAGAAATTGTATCAAAAGAACTAAAGGTGGGCAAATATTTTCCCTTGCCTGAGCAATAATTAAAGGAAAAAGTGTCATTTTACAGTAAATTGTAGGTAATAAAAAGCATTTTGTCCATCTCAGGTTTTGCATTAATTTTCATTTATGTTGCGTCTTTATACCACCTGAGTACCAAACACAGCACAAGGAAAATAATTGAGTATTCTTCCTGACAAAAAAAAGAGCAAATCTATCCCAAGGATATAGATTTGGTTTTTGTTTTCCCACTGGGTTATAGCTAAAAGCAAGAGGAAGATGGAGAAGCTACTGTCACCAAATCTGGACCTGAAAAGCAGATGAAAGATGACAGCTATGGAAAAAAACATTTGTCTTTGGAAAGCTGTAGCTAGCAGGTGTGTCAGATCTGGTAGGACTATACCCCTCTCTCTTAGGAACTTTGAAGTTTTCTGCATTTGTGGCAAAGGTGTGAGTTCAGTCTGCTTATTTTGTATGATCCAGATGTGTTATCCTCTCACAGTTCCAATGGTAAACAGCGAGAGGAACAACGTCTTGTATGCAGTTCAGATAGGGGTTATTAATGTTCATTGACATAAT
Organism: Vanellus vanellus; assembly: GCF_965231255.1. Taxonomy (NCBI): domain Eukaryota; kingdom Metazoa; phylum Chordata; class Aves; order Charadriiformes; family Charadriidae; genus Vanellus; species Vanellus vanellus. The sequence goes on along the minus strand of NC_138906.1, from coordinate 162,278,414 downwards.
CTACCTGGCTAACTCAATGGATACCCCATACCTACAGGGTTCTACCTTGGAGAATTTAGTAATTAAACTCTGAATCCTGCAAAGAAAACAATGACTTTAAACACTTGATAAAACTGACTTGGAGTTACTTGACAGAAGTCATAAAAATTATGATTCTATTTAAGTTCTCACTGTCTTCACATGATCACCCAACATAGATGTTTGGTGGTATTTGTGGTGCCTTAGTATGTCCAAGACATCACTAAGGGCTGGAAGACATGACACAGGAGCAATGGGAGACCTGAACCCTTCTCAGGGGTGTCTGGAGGCCAAGTGGGGTAGGGCATCTCAGCTGTCTGTATGTAGGCACGTGAGTAGAGTCCTTGGTCCACATGAGCAGTGATGCCTAGCGAGCTGTTCAGCTGGCCAGTCAGAGGGTATCTACTGCACGGGGAGCTGCATCCACTGATGTACACACCTAAGTCTTGTTTCTGTTTTCTGTACACAGGCATCCAATGCCATTTGAGATACCTTCATGTATCCTACCTGGCCTCCAGCTGCTGTTTTCGAAAGGTGGGATTCTACCATGTGTTCTATGTCATATTAGCCCTGAGTGGATGGTTTGGATACCAGGTCCATGTGGTCACCATATTGCTGGTTGAATTTTACGGAATGTCCAACATACACTTGCATTAGCACTGTAGTGCATATACTGCTTAAGAGTGCCTCAGCCTTTTCTGTAGGTACTTTGGGAGTTCACATCCCTGAAAAAGAAATCCAGTCCTTTTGGAACATTTGGGTCTTAATGTGCATGCTGCTCAGAAACATACAGCAGTTGCCTCTGGATCCTTGTTGGAATGACTTTCACGACAAAAGAGAGAAGAAATGCCCAGGGCTAAAGGAACCGATGTGAATCACGACCTATGAAGTTGCTCAAAAAGCTTCTTGTTCTCAGATCTTTGGGGTTGCACTTACAAAAAATAAAAGGAAGGGCCTAGATCCTTCTCACTCAAGAAAGTTTAAAGCATGAGCACTAATAGTAAAACCAGAAATAACAGAATCAAGGTTCTGACATATAAAGAGCCTATTAATGAACTCTCCATACCAAGAACCAGATCCCTGGCTATTACAAGTTGGCACAGATCTATTAACTTCAGCATAATACTGCCACTATATGGGAAGACATGGCTTTTAAAAGTTCAGTATATTTAGCCTGGAATGAGAAAGTGTGGGTTTTTTTTCCCCTCACAAGGTCCACACGGTGAAGATATTACACACTTCAGCACTGCAGAATTACAGTATGCTGTTCACACATACTAATTCATAGCACTTTACAAAGTGTAAAGCCATTTCAGTTGTCAATTGATCACAGGAAAAAAAGAGAAACTAGTGAAATCATGATAAAAGAAACACTGTGCAGAGCAAACTGCTAAGAAATGTTTAAAATATTTAGCAGTCCTGCAGACAGAATCAAGAACAACTGGCCTGTGACCAGAGATTTGTTTCAAAATGACCCTCATGTAGCACAAAATGAATGCACAGAGAGGGCATATTAACAAATGGATTTATTCCTACTGCTTTGGGGCATATGTCCAAAATTTAAATACTCAAAACCTGTTGCCAGTTGCTGAGGAACCTAAATTCTTCATGCAACTTAAGTGTGCACCACTAAAAGTTATCTAATCATATAATTTTCTGCCAGTGGCACACATAGAGCTAGTCAGGTTCTGGTGACACCAATATGTTCATAATCTACCCAGAAGTTTTTTGAAACCTTATGATAGGAAGGGTGTCCTGATACTTTTGACTGTTGTCACTATTGTTCCTACAGGAAGGCTGGTTTGAGCTTCCTTCTTCAGTCAAAACCTACTGTAAACCAATCTATAGCCTCCACCTACATTTTCTTGTATGTCATAGCTCTTGGTTTTAAAACCTGTATCTAAACCTTTTTGTAGTTACTCCTTTTCTGCATTCACAGGAGACAACCATGGCAGTTACAGCAGAACTATATGGATTCTGGTTGCTTTGTGCTTAACTGGATACATTAAATTCAATCCACTAGGATGATGGTGAGACTGGGACTTTTGGATTAGTGTAATTAGCAATCTGGAGACTGAGAGAAACGTACAAGCATTCTGTGGGTAAATATTTTTAAGTATATAAAAACTACTGATACCTTGGTCTCTACCAATTGGTTTGGTTGTAAGTCTGATACTTATGAGTGCTCAAAGTTTTCAGGCCATATCCCTCTAAAATCAAAAAAGAGAATCCCAAAGTGAGTTTTAACTTTTAAAAAGTTGTTGACATTTTCTCAGGCAAACCACAAATACAATTCTTCTTTTTGTGTTTTAAATCATTAAAGCCACAAAGCCCATGACTACAGGCTTTGTGATAAGAGAAGCTGCATTTTGATTTTAAAACAATTCAAGTGGAAGATGTAAAAAGTTCACCCAGAGAACCTTTATTTTTAAATATATAAAAAGCGGGGCTATTTTTTGTTAGCTAAAATTGACTTTAAAAAGATAAAAGATAACCTAAAATAAGCGGCTTTATCTCCAATGAGATGTTGCACTGTTTTCATGTAAATCCTTTTTTGCCTTCACTTCCCAAATTCTGTAAGACAAATAGAACACATAGGCATGTTGGAATTTTCAAATAAAAATCTGTAAAATATGGAGTTCATAAGCTCTCATTTGGTAATTAAAGAAACTGTTGGTATAAAATGTTCAGCTCCCTCCAAAACATCATGAGTGGTGAGGACTCAACACTACTATGAAGTCAGTAAGGCTAGCAAGCTTCAAGAAAGCGTTTATCCTGTGCTTTCATTCTCCTCACCTACAGTAAATTCGGGTTAAAGTGAGCCACAGTGTGGCTCAACATAGGTTTTAAGCTGCCAGCAGTGCTAAAAGAAGAAATGCTACCTTTCCTCTTTTGTTGGCTGATCATATCCAAACCTCACAGGAGCCTAGAGAAAAGATAGAGCTGGGAACTAACCAGTCTTCAGGATAACAACAGCAACAACAATAATAGTAATAATAGTTTGTTTTCCTATGGGATCAATTCCCTAATTTGCTTTACCACACAGTTGTATAGATGTTTTAACCAGTAAAGAAAAGGGAGTATATAGACTGCATAGCAATGGGGAGAGCGAAGGACAGTTTCTTTCAGTGTCACTTGATGTTGTCTTGCAGTAACAACCCAACTACAAATGTAGTGAACCAAATTTTACTACAGGCTACATGAAATGTAATTATTAGATGGTTGCTATGGGATAAAGGTACACATAAGGGCAGCTACTGGAGCTCCACTAATGCTTGGTAACTCCTTAAATTTAGCTAATTTAACAGTGGGTCTAAGCCTTGAGAAAAGAATTTGAAAAGAATCAGTCTTAATTATTACACTAGCACCAAGCGTATAGCACTTCACATTTTCATAGTGCTTTACCATCACTAGCCAATTAATCAATTCAGTTCCTAATGGCATACTGATATTATGAGTAATTTCAATGTCTTTTGCTTAGGGCTGGGAAAAAACGCTATTAAATCTTCACTCAACTCATGGAAACCTTTCTGTAACCAGAAGTATAAAAGTGCCTGACCTATCTCAATGCTAACTGCCTCTTAGTGAGCTGCTTGCTGGGCAAGGCAGGCTGTGATCTTCCCAGGGGAAGATGACAAGGTACTCTAAAGGCCAATAACTGCAGAAATAAAGGTATTGCAAGAATATGGAGAGCTATGTTAAGTGCTAACATTTCCAGGAAACCCAGGGCTATGAAACAAAGACATATGAAACCCATTTTGGTTTCTGAAGCACTCCTGTTGATTGCTAAACATACATGAGGCTAGCACATGCGGAAATAGATGCATTAGGACAGGATACAAGCACTGAAACACCAGGAAGAAAGAGTGAAGCCTAATTCTGTAAATATAAAATCTTCAGAGCAGAATAATTTTGAAGCATTGTGGCTTCTGGGAACAGAAACTTTTTTCTAAGCAAAAAGAGAAGGTGTTATGGAAGGCACACAGTGTGCTTGCTTGGGGTCAGGGAGTCCAGAGGGAACTGGAAATCGTAGAATCATAGAATCATTATGGCTGGAAAAGACCTTTAAGATCATCAAGTCCAACCATTATCTAACTCTACCAGGCCCACTTCTAAACCATGTCCCTGAGCATTGTATCTAGATAGCTTTTAAATACATCCAAGCGTGGTGATTCAACCATTTCCCTGGGCAGCCTGTTCCAGTCTTTGACAACCCTTCAGTGGAGAAGTTTTTCCTAATATCTAACCTAAACCTCCCCTGGCACAACTTGACACCATTTCCTCTTGTCCTATCAGTTGTAACTTGTAAGAAGAGACCAACCCCCACCTGGCTACAGCCTCCTTTCAGGTAGCTGTAGAGAGCGATAAGGTCTCCCCTCAGCCTCCTCTTCTTCAGGCTAAACAACCCCAGTTCCCTCAGCCACTCCTTATAAGACTTATTCTCCAGATCCCTCACCAGATTCGTTGCCCTTCTCTGGACCCTCTCCAACACCTCTATGTCCTTCACATATTATGGTGCCCAAAATTGAACACAGTACTCAAGGTGTGGCCTCACCAGAGCCAGTCCTTCCTTGATTTCATCCTTAGAAGATAATTTACATTTGGGTATATATACACTGCAGAAAGAAAAACAGGGTAAGGATCTATGCTACCATACTAAGGAATTAATTCTATTTCAAATCAGAGGAAGGAATACTGCTTTGAGTTACTCTGGTGTGGAGGAAAAAGAGCCCAGTAGTTACATAGGGCCAGGTTTAAACTGGTGAAACTTGGATTTTCTTAGGTGGTGTCCCAAGTTGGGCCTTCTGGCAATATTTGAAAAAATGTTCTTTCCTCTTTTTACAACTGAATTATATTAGCAAACAGATCGTAATGGAAATGAGAACAAACCCTTTATCTGCAGCAGTGTCAATATGTTACTCTGAAACATAAATTATGTCCTGTATGAGCTTCTGTTATTCTATAATATTTCATCCTATCCTTTCATTAGTGTAGTGATCTCGTCCTCCATTAATCTCTTGTGTTTGTACTTGCATGTAGGAATGGGAATGTGCAAGAAGAAAATGTGGTGAGGTTTTATTGTTTTATTTTTCCTGAATACGTTTATTACTGGTATCCATTAACATGAAAGGAACTTAAAGACTTTTTGTGACATTGTCCACAAGTATTCTGCATTTGTGGTCTTTTTCATTGATGTTCTCTTTCCCACTACAGTATTATGGGGGAAATTTCCTTTATTCTGGTATGCGCAATGTAGTTAAACCAGGTTTCCAGGCTGAACAGGCTTTGCTGGTGAGAATTTGGACCAGAAACAGGACCCTCAGCAAAAACGCGGTATAAAATGCCTCATTGTATTGAGGCAGAGGGAAAGGGGAAAGACTGCTCAATTTAGACGTATTTATTTATTTACTTATTTTGTCTATGGTAGCATTTTGAAGTGTGGAAGACATAGAAAAGGGCAGCTGTGAAAGCACTGAATGTTCAAGCAGCCTGCACGATATCAGTTGTGCAAAAATTTAGCTGGAAAATTAAGGAAGAGGTTCTTAGAGATGGGTCCGTGTTAGCTGTCTCGCTTTCTTCTTCACATACATTATTTTTGCACTGGAACAACTGCACTGACTGTCCACCAACTTTAACAAAGTTACTCTTGATTTAATAGTTCTGGACACAAGAGGAAACTCAAGCTCTCAGAGTAAATTATGGATCAAAGCTTGGTTGGAAATGGAATAAATCCACACATTAAAACCAAAAGCTTCACAATTACAGAATGGATGACACGCATGGAAATGGAACTATAACTCTGACTAGTCAGTTCCAAGAACAAAGGCCTTTATCTCCTGGATAAAAGGAGATATCTTATAAGTATTCTTGGCAACTGGTCCCTTCTCATCATTACAGGTCATTTACCGGAAGGTGGACACTCATATCTCCAGAGCTAGTATTATACAGCAACTGATTCAGCTAGGGATCAGTTAAAAAAATACCAGCTTCTTCAGCTATTCATGAGTAACTTTCATACGCAAGGGCGGAATCGTGATTGATGCTGAAAGTCAGAGGAATACAGAAAGCTCAAGAGAAAAAATGGCCTTGAAGTAGCATGAGAAAACAGCTATTTCTGTGAGTCTTCAGTAGAATCCAGATCAGACAAGGGCAGAACAGACACTATATGTCACCATATCATTGTGCCTCTACTCTGGTGAAGTGGTGGAGCTGCTCTTGCAGGTGACTGACCAGCTGTTGCCCTTGGTCTCTCCTGAGACCCTCAGCAAGATACCCGTTAGCACCAAATGTGCTTTAAATAACAAAACAAAAACAGAACTTTTGACATTATTCTTAAGAAAGAAGGCATCGGTACCAAGCTGCGATAGTCAACGTAATAAGAATTATGGTCTAAAAATCTAATGTTGGTCCTTCGTTATATTTTGGAAATAGCTTTTGTTTTCATTAATGAACATCTTATTTTCCAAGATGAAATATTTCATCAGATCCTATTTAGTTGTTGTTATTTAGTGAACATGACTGCTTTGTCTTGTAGAAAAGGTTAACATTCAGAGAGATTAATTTCTTCTTTCCCAGAAAAAACATTGTAATTAAGTTCTTAGTGAAACAGATGGACAGTTCCACCCAGAAAATAGAGGTATTTATGCAAATATCACTGAACTAATTGATGCTCAGTTGCATCAAAAAGAAGCACATAAGATGCTTTCATGGTGTCAACATTTTTGACTATGATTTACTACATTAATGATTTCTCGTAGTGAGCCATTATCCTAAGGGAGAACAAAACCTGCAACTCTTGGACCCAATTTATTTTCCCTATCAATGCAGATGCATGAAAAGAAAATACATTAGGTTGACCTAAAAGTAAATGACACATCCATAGGAAAGTGTAGATCAAGTTTGCTTGGACTTTGCTCAATAAAGAAGAAATTGTGTCAAAAATTTTCAGGTTTCTCAGGATCCCCTGTATTGTATCCTTTTAGAAATAATATTAATTTAAAAATTATTTACTCATAATTAATTATCATTCAGTTAATTTTTAGCCCCTGAAGAAAGAGCAAAACATGAACACCTCATTAATTTCAGTTAATCAACAGTAGAACATTCAGAGAGATCACATGCTTTAAGCCCTCCTTTATTAGAGAGATCTTTACCAGACTGCTACATACAAAACCCTCTCAAACTGTAGGACAGTTCACATTTTCCACCACCCCTAAGGCCAGAACCCTTAAAAGCAACTGTAAAAGGGAAAATTCATGTTTTGCAAAATGCTGATGGAATCCATGTCAGTCTTCCTCTCATGAGTGTAATTCCCCCTTAGGTCTAGAAATCATACACATTAAAGCTTCAAAATATAAAACAACATGGAGCTAAACCATAAATCTATAACTTGAAATGTCATCTGCTCAACTGTTAACTCTGTTACCTTAACTGTTCACCTAGAGTTGAGACATTCGCGGCTTGGAGTGATGTCTGATGATTTCACCAAGAGTTTGTAAAGTAGAGAGGGAAGACACCATCTGTGTCTGAAGCAATCGGTTAATCTGAGCAGAACATAAACATCAGATATTGATAAACATCAGACTTGAATAAATACTGTATGTATCAGAATGGAAGAGAGTCTGCAGAAGAGACCGATGCTTTTTCAGGGCTGTGTTAGTGTTGAAGATGCAGGACAAAGAACATACCCGAAAAGGAGATGAAAAAACATGGGCGTATATATGCAGACAAGTATGAGACAAAATGGGAATTGTCAAATTGACCCTTGAGATCATGGGATGTTGGTGGATTATCAATAAGTGAAAGAGCAGGGCAGGGAACCTAAAGGTTCTGATTTGCCCAAGCTACCCTTAAGTCCAGTAGGATGGCAAGACAAGATAGTCTAGGTGATCAAAAATTAAAGTGGTTTTCCTCTCTCTCTCTTTTTCCCCAAGATAAAACTACATGCTACAAAAATGAGTTCAGCTCAACGTTACTCAGTGTATTTAACTCAGTTATAATGTCGGTCACTTTATCATGAATTTGTTATTTTTACTGCTATTTTCACCTGGCACAGTCACACGTAAAACACAAGATTTTATTCCCCCTCCCCCGCCTCGCTTGGAATAATTTCTCATACCTCTTAGAGATTCCGCATTCCATTTCTACTATCGCCTGTATGTAGGAAAATTATGAAAATGTCTTCTTTTGCCTCCTGGGAAAGGTTAACAGTAAGTAAATCTAATTCCTGTACTTCCAGCAGAATCATTGTACCTTCCATCATTACTGAAACAGATGGACAATTGCACCCAATAAATAAAATATTAGTGTAAATATCGCTGAGCTAATTGACATTCATCTGAACCAAAAGAGGGAAAACAAGATACGTACATGTTGCTAACAGCTGTGAGTATAATTTACAACATTAATGGCTCCTTACACTAAGCCGTTATCATGGGCACAAAGATTCTGGAATCTAATTTATTTTCTTGATCAGTGGAGCTGAATGCAAAGATGGCATGCAGTAAATCATACATCTATGGCAATAAAATGTAGAAACCCTCAAATATATTTTTTTTCCTGAGGAGAAATCACATCAGGGTTTTAATTTTTCATCTGCTTTTAGTTAGCTAAGAGAGAACATTTTTTCTTTAAAGATTTTTTTTAGACATTTCTTCCTCTAGAGAAAAGTATAAGATTTTATCTATTATACATCTATAAACCCTGACAAGTCTGTGAAATTTCCCAGAAGATTTACATCATTACCACCGAGAATAAGATTTATCCTTTTTGGTGAAAATATGCAACAATTTCACTGAGGCCACAATTATGAGGATGAATTTCCTGCTTGAAGCTGAATAACAAGTATCATTGTACGTCTAAAGATAAATCATAAAAAAGTGGATGTTCTCCTTATTTGCCCTGAGTTTATATGTGGGTAAACTGAATACCTGTTGGACTGAGAGCAGTATCCCTCAAACCTGTGCTAAGAAATTCAAGAATTATTTCACTTTAAATCTGCAAATCCTTTAGTGTAACATCTCCCAGCACAGGAATGTGTCCAAACTCACTAAATCAGAAGTCAACAAGGTGTTGTTTTTTTTTTTTTCTGCATTTTACTATCACCAGCTGCACTGGTGGCCAGTATCACTGCTTGATTTTTTGGAAGAAGGATGAGATGTATGAGTCTGGCACAGTATTTATATTCATACAGCTTCTATCTTATTCAAAGCATTGAAAGCAACACCAAATCTGTATTACTATTCAGCGTGGGCAATACAAGGCGGGTTAAAATGATAGGTGGCAGAGTGTGCAGCTGGGAAATATGATCACGGCACCTCACACAAAGGGTGCTCCTAGGAATCACCCTAATAATTAACTAACAAGTAAGAACAATTCACATGAGATTTGCTGTAGTACTTTTTCCTAAAATTCTGTAAGAATAGTTTTAGGATAAGGCCATTTTGTTGGGTATTAACTCATTAGGTTAAGGGCTTGAAAATATACACGTGTCAAATTTTAACAGCCTGGAAAAAATGCAGCCAGAAAATGCGTAGGGCTTTTCCCCCTTAATTGCCTCCAGAAATGTAAATCTCTGGGCACTGTATATCAGTTCAAGATATAAAACAGTTCACATATTTCAAACACACACTGACTATTACATTTCCTTTTCCAATCCAAACATTAAAACTCTTTTCCCCTCATTTTTCATAATGTGTTGGGTTTTTTAAAAAATCAATGACAGAAACAAAGAACTGCTGGTGGATGCAGTGCTGACTCAAGTAATCTCTGATAGCTCTCTACTCTAACAGATAACACATCTTGCTACACTGCACAGCCACATTCAGATGGATAATGTGCAATTCTAATTCAAAAAGTGTTTGAACATAATGTTTCTGTCTTGATGTCTGATCTTTCAACTTATGTTTCTTTGCAGTGTTAATTCTTATATTATAGTCCATTGACTCTTACAAAAAAAAAGTATTTCTCTGGCTGTGTTAGGGAACTTTTTTACTCATATCTTCTTTTTTTTCTCCACACTGCTGTATCACGGAAAAATACAACAGAGGAAGAGTATAGTATAGTTCCTTCTTCACAACTGAGGCTGGTAGTATGAGATGAGGACCTGAGGCAGACAAACATTCCCATGACATTGGAAAAATTCCAGGAACATTGGGACATGTGTTACTGCTGAATATTCATGAGAACTAGAACAAAGATATCTGTCTGAGGAAAACCATCTAAGAAATGCAAGTTGTTCTCTTCTTGCATTCTTCAATGCATTTCCTCCAGTTCTCAGAAAAGGAGAACAAAGTTATATTAAAATAATGAAGATTTCAAGATGTCAGAGCACTGGGATGTATTTAGAGAAAGAAGGATCTTCTCTGATGATGGAGTTTGTAGAAGGAATAGAGAAAATAATCTCCTGGGATGACAGCTGGCAGGATTGAGCTCTGAGGGTGAAATAATCTTCAATCAAAGACCTTCAAAGTAAGAAATCAATGAACAAGATTATGATGTTCATGTGCTCTTCATACACCATTGTAAGGCATAAGGAAGAGGAAACTCAGGTGAACAAGGATACAGTAGTGAACAAAGGTGGGTGGACTGAAAAAAGTCTAGTTGGTGGATAGACTGAAGAATACAATGGGTGGTGGACTGAAAGAAGAGAGGAAATATTAATATTGATATAAGCAGTCATTTCAAAGTGACAGAGTTAGCAGAACAGAGTGCCTAAACTGGCAAAGGTGAAGAGAATAAAGCAAATGAGAAGTCTGTATGCAAAGCCCAGGCAAAAAAAAGATATAGATTTACCAGTGGTGGTGTATAAAAATATATCTGTGATAACATAGAGAGTGCAAATATTGAAGGCTGTGAAAAAGCACAAAATTAAACAAAATGATGAGAATATTAGTTAATATAGATGTATGTCAAAGCACCTGACCCATAGACTTTGGTGTGAATTAGGTACACTCCATCTTTCCCTCTTTTTCAGCAGCCTCGTGCAGATAGGTGGTTTCATCTGAATAAGCTTTATGGTGGGACGACCTCCTACTGTCTTTCTGATCAGCTCCACAGTTTCTTGCCTGTGAAAGTTTGTGCATCTTGTTTGTGACCACCTGACCAAGGAGACTACAAGGGTACCACCATGCCAACATGCTTATGGCTTATGCTCACAAAACCATTAAGTGACCCCCAGGTTTATGCACTCCTTACCTCTCCATGGGTGACATTTATAATTTCAACACAACTGAGGGAGACAGTTCCAGCTATCTGACACAAAATGGGCTACACCTTTTCCATGCAGTACTGCAAGACTCTTGCTAACTAAAAGACTGCACATTCAACATTATTCTGTGTACAAAGAAGGAACATTGCCATAGTTAGTTGATTCAAAATCATTCTGGGGAACTGCTTTTAAAGATCTGCGATGCTACCAGGCTGCTGAGTTTTCTGCAATGTTACTGGAGAGAGAAATCCTCATGTCACCAGGGGAAGCTGCTCCTTCTCAGTTGTATATTGGTGAACAAATATCGTTCACAACGTTGTTATGAAGATGCTTTTTTTTGTGCAATATCCAGCATTAATTCTTCACTGCTTAGCCACGGAACCAGATGGCATTTCAGACTCGCCTTTGGTATATAGCAAAGACCTTACAGAAAAGCTGTAAACAGAAACAAACTGTGGATCATGGTCTGAGTGGTCATTTACTGACGCTGCCGTAGAAAAAGAATATATGACTTCAGGTGAGATACTTCTATTAGTGTAAGGGAATTGATAATTCTATACTGCAAGACACTGATGAAACCTCATCTGCAATAATGTGCAACATTCAGGTCAAGAATGTGCACTCAGGCTGGAAGAGATGCAGAGAACACTCCTGGGTCATCGGGGAAATGGGAAAACTAGCTAAAGACAGGTGACTAATGAACTTAAGTGTTTTGAAATCTAAGACTGGGAGGAAGTCCGATTGCTGACTATAAATGCATCAGGAGATAAGCACCAGGGAAGGAGATGAGCTATTTAAGCTAAAAGTTAGTGCTGATACTGTGACAAATATTCACAAACAGGACATGAATATTTGGTGAAGAAAAGCTTTCCAACCACCACAATGGTGTTTTGGGACAAATTTCGTAAAGAAGTAATTGAACAAATCAAATTTTGTAGTTTTAAGGTGGTGTTTACCCATTTTGTGTGAAGGAATTAAGTATTGAGTCTCTCCTCACTAGGAATGAGAGAAAGGACGTGAGGAAATACAGGACACTGGAATCCAATCACAAACTCTTGTTTGTGGATATCAATATATCAATTCCCTTTCCAGAAATGACATAGAATTGTCATTCTTTCAGCAAATAAGATTGCAATGGTAACAAGTCGTGTTGTGCAAGCATCTTATTGACCTTACTCGCACATCAGAATTGTGTAAAAAGCCTGGAGAGAGAAAAGGATCTGAACATTTAAGGCTCTTACCAGTTCAGGGATCCAAAGAGTCACGGCCATTCATCTTTGGATCCCAGTTGTAGATGCTTTGATTGCCCCTGACTCACAAAGGCAAATGCTACATCATTTTAGAAACCGCCCGTCTTGTCCGTAAGGTAATTTTTGTCGTCTTGAAAAGCTTAGCTAGGAAGTCTTGTTAGGAAATGTGAGGAAAACCCTTCCTAAGGAACTACTTGGAGATTTGGCTGGAGATTTGGGCAGGGAATAACTTAATGAAATACAACAAGGGAAAGTGTAGGGTCCTACATCTGGGCAGAAACAACCCCAGGTTCCAGTATAGGATGGGGAGCTACCTGTTAGAGAGCAGTGTAGAGGAAAGGGACCTGGGGGTCCTGGTGGACAGCAGGATGACCATGAGCCAGCACTGTGCCCTTGCGGCCAAGAAGGCCAATGGCATCCTGGGCTGTATTAGAAGGGGGGTGGTTAGCAGATCGAGAGAGGTCCTCCTTCCCCTCTACTCTGCCCTGGTGAGACCGCATCTGGAATACTGTGTCCAGTTCTGGGCCCCTCAGTTCAAGAGGGACAGAGAGCTGCTGGAGAGAGTCCAGCGAAGGGCAACTAAGATGATTAAGGGAGTGGAGCATCTCCCTTATGAGGAAAGACTGAGGGAGCTGGGTCTCTAGTTTGGAGAAGAGGAGACTGAGGGGTGATCTTATTAGCGTTTATAAATATATAAAGGGGGAATGTCATGAGGATGGAGCCAGGCTCTTCTCAGTAGCAACCAATGATAGGACAAGGGGTAATGGATTCAAGCTGGAACACAAGAGGTTCCACTTAAATTTGAGAAGAAACTTCTTCTCAGTGAGGGTGACAGAGCACTGGAACAGGCTGCCCAGGGAGGTTGTGGAGTCTCCTTCTCTGGAGACATTCAAAACTCGCCTGGACGCCTTCCTGTGCAACCTCATCTAGGTGTTCCTGCTCCGACAGGGGGATTGGACTAGATGATCTTTTGAGGTCCCTTCCAATCCCTAGCATACTGTGATACTGTGATACTTCACTCTCATTCTGAATGACAGTGACAGGAAAGTACTGACAGACCTATTCATGCCTCCATGTCCTGTTGTTCAAGAAATACCACACTATTGTCCATGTCCTATAAGAAAGTGTAATTCCTACTTCAGAATTTTTTACACAATAGTTGAAGAAACAATGGCAGCTGATAAAAGACTAAAACAAAGAGTGGAAGAACAGCAATTAAAAAACATGGAAAATGCAGACTTTCTAAGGAGTGCAGCAGTTCGACTAGAGATATTAAAGTTGATCCAGCGTATGGCAGAAGATAAAATGCAACAAAGTCATTGGTAAAAGCTGACAGAATGCAAAATTCCAAGAATGCAGGAGAGATTAATTTTATTTTGGGAAATTTCTTCTATAGAACATAAGGATGTGGCTGCTCGTTTCATCTTAGGATTGCAATAAGAGAAAGACAGTACATTTCAAGTTCAAGGGGAAAAAAATAAAATTAAAATAACAGTAACACAAGTGTTTCCTAGCTCATTTCAAATGGAATTGCTAGATGAGTATTTTTTTCTTTTCCAGTTTCTCATCATATCTCAGGATAGCAGTTGCTGAAGGCTAATAAATAAAACCAGACAGTATATTTTTCCAGGCTTCCACCCCTCCTTTCTGCTAAATACAGGCACATTTCAAGCTTTTCATCCCATCTTATTTGTTTTTCAGCATATATAATCTCCACAATTCATTTCCATGAATCTGATTATTTCCATTTTCTGCTTCACATAATGAATCACATCTTTGTTTCAAGAGCTCCTTATCTCCTGATCCCCTTTGGGATCAAAAGCATGAAATTTGATACATTAGCTGTACTATCCCATTACATTAATTAGAAATGAAGAAGATCATGTTTTGAGAAATTGCTTGAACCTTATGAAGCATTTATTGAAATCACTGCATTTTAAATATATACAATTACAGAGCTTCTCAAACAGAAAATAAAAAAGAGACAGAGGAAGCTAGAAATCAAAGAATCATGGCTGAAGCAGACATAATTACTCTAAAATTATTGTCTCCAATTGCCACTGTCTCACAAGCAAAAATGCCAAAGGTAAATACCAAAATGTTTCCCTTTCAGCTTGATAGAGGAGATAGAATTTCCTGCAGTTGGAAGGTAGAGTATATTGTTGGTCTGATTAGGAGTAGTGTCAAATCCAGAGCAAAGGTTGACAAACACCACATTGTGGAGTCAATTTTTGATCAAATGTCTTCTGGGAAATGTTTTTTTATCAGAATGTGATGGCTCTGTGAATGGCAAATAGGACAGCTCTCCTCCCTCTATACTTTTAAAAGCTTTAGTTCTTGTTCCTTTCAGTTTCAAAATATTACACCACCTCCATTAAAAGCAGGAGTTTGCAAGAGGTGTATGACAGCTCTCTGAGGACAAGTTAACACCCTCTCTCCCTGTCTGTGCTTCTGCTTGTGCCACCGCAGAGGTGCCTAGGTGCTTGCACAGAGGTGATTTTCTGCTGCTGGAGTGGAGCTGGATGTCCAAGGGAAAAATTCAGTTTCACCCACATGGCACAGAGCACTGCTGCCCACGAGTTTGACAGAGAACAGGATGGAGAGGAGCAGGGTGGTTAGAAGGCAACCCACCATCCTTTCATCCTTTCTTTTTGGACAGCGGACCCATCTGTCGGATCCAGCAGTTTCATAGCAATGTCAGAAAAAGGAAAGTTGTGTGAAATTCTCAGTGTCTTCACCTTCTTCAACCACACAGTCGAGACCTTGGAGTCTGTATTTCTTGACAGTTCTATGATCCAGTGAAGTCCTTCTAGCAGGTGCTCCAGTCCATAGCAATGCAGGTCTCTAAGCATGTGTTTGAATACAGCTGAAATTAATGAGCTTTGGTGAGTAGAAATGGCTTACGGATGAGCTTTAATTCAAAAGCAGCAATACAGGCTTTGCTGGTTCTGAGTTTCAGAACATTCTTTGTTTGGGATTGTGGGATAACATATCCAGCTATGAATGATCAGACATGTACCTTCAGTTTTCCCTGCTGTGAGAGTGTTTCTGTGTTCTTGGCATTATTTCTAAAGAGGGTGAATAACACCTCCCTTCAGCCAATGGATTTCTGAAAGCCTGTAAAGATTACTCATCCTCCCTACAGACTCAGAGCAATTTGTCCAAAAGTCCTCTAAGCTGTTTTGTTCTATGTCTTCTGGAGAGGGAAGTTCTCCCTCTAAATATCTGAGAAGCAAAACCTAGAAGCCAAAACAGAAGCAACGAAATTTTAAAAAAATACACTGAGTGCAAACACAGGCCAACCTACTCAGGCATCTTAGACAAGTTTTGGCAAAACAGCTGAGCTCTTCAGTGCTCAACAGTAATGAATGACAAAATATATGTTCCCTGCCTCTGACTTCATATCATGTTCTTTAAGGCTTTGCCTATACTGTCCTTTTGTTTTCATTCTTTCCTTTGGTATTTTTGTCTTCCTAGATAGCAATGATAGGCATATTTATGCAGATCGCTTAGTAGGCAAATGTATTCCTGCATGTGCTCTAATGTGTTTCCTGTCATGTTGCTCATTATTCCTTCAGACTTTAATAATGTTCTCAGCTTGATATGGTTAAGAATAATGAAGCATTTATTCCTATTCAAGAAGCTAATTAAAAGACTCAGTTTTATTTCTCTTAGGTGGGTTGATGGCTTAATTATAGATGTATCGTTCAGAAAAAAAACCAACCTTTCTATGTTGGGTGGCCCTATATAACTACACCACGTCTCTGTTTCCATTTTCTCCATGACACTGTATATTACAGTTCCACGAAAAAAGAACAATACAATGAAGTTTGAAAGAAAATGCTTCTGCCAATGAACTGCAAAGCTATGATAAGCAATTAATATGTGAAACTTAAAGTGGACGTTCTTCGGAGCTGGAATGGAATTTTCCATTGTATGTCTGAAAGCAGAATGAGGTCTGGCTATTGTCTCTGCTTGCCACCTCCACCTCAGATCGTAAGTAATGGTGTATGAGTGATACATGGCTACGTGCCCATCCCATGCTTAATCCTTCAAAGTGGAGAAGTCTATGGAAAGTCAGGGACATACAGTGCTTCATGGAGTTTTGTCTTTGTTACACTGTATGCTAGGAGTGATTTAGAGTTACACTGTGGTGCCTTCCCAACAGTTTGCCAGACTTATATTTGACATGTATTGTCTTCTTGTTACAGCTTTCTTTGTTAAAGAGCACGAATTCTGAAATAAAGAATGAAGACATATAGGAGCTCTCTGAGTCAGACCATTGGAATAGCAGTGGAAGCAGAAATTGCTGCTGCAGGCCTTCAGAGTCCACAACAAAAGCAGAAGGACCCCTACAGACTAACTCATACCAGAAGCAGAGGCAGAACTGTGTGGGGTACTCCAGGCAGGAGATGGAGGCTGTGGAACAAGCTGAAAGCCTTGGGTGAGAACCAGCCCCTGCCAGGTGCCCAGCAGGGTTCCATGGGAACAACTTTCTTGAGAAACTCTGGAAGGGATCTTCTGGTATTTTGCAGTAGGATCTGCCTTGACTTCTACTTGGAGTCCTGCTGCAAACTGGACGCTGCCAAGTAGCTTATTTGAATGGAGAAAGGGGAGAGAAGCTGTGGGTACCCTGTTGTGTTCAATAGTTTTGTATCATAAAGGTTTGAGTCCTGAGAGGATCATAAAGAGTGTACTACATAAATATCCCTCTGTTTCTGTTCTGTGGGAGGAGACTGGGAACAAGAAGAAGGGCAGAAGCATTTCATCCTTGTGCTTTCTCCTAGACTTGTCCCTTCGAGCAGCACAGCCTTTGTTACTGCCATGTCTGATAACTCCTTTATTAAAGGAATTCAAGACACAGTTGCATTTGTCCGAAGTGACATTTCCACTGAACCATATCAAAACTTGATGGGATATAGTGACCGGCAAATCTTGGGAGTCAACAACATGACCTGGCCCAGGGTCTGGAGGCTTCTGACTGCATGTACTTGCAGAGTTTTTTCTTTAAAAATAAACATTTCCCGATTGTTTGTAGTGGAAAATTCAACTTGTTTGGAGGCAATGCTAGACCTGCCAATTATGCAGCGAATCATCTCATGATGGTAACCTTTCTAGCCAGGATCTCCCATATCTACTTTCTTGACTTACAGACTGTGGAGGAGTTTTTCCTCCTGCTCATGGCAAGTGCAGCTTCTTACCATATTGACTATCCACTGATTATTAAGCCTGGCATCAGTTCCTTCTGTCTATTTTAGACTACAGTCTTAATTTCAGATATGAATTTCTCTCCTTTTTCTCATTTCTCCTCTTATTTCTTTTTGTCTTGACTTCTTTGTCAGTGATATTAGACTGCAACTTTGAAAGCTTGTAAGAAAAGACTTAAACACATAACTACAGTAATGCAATAACACTAATAGGTTGGCTGCTTTCCTGGAAAGTGAGTTTATCAGCTGTACGGGCCCGTGATAATTTTCAGACAGTCAGGATATCTTAGAGGAGAGAGAGATGAAAACTCATACAAAGAGGAAGGAAATACTTTACTAATGGAGGTGGAAGAAAGGTTTTCATCCCCTTACGATGAAGTAAGATTCAGAAATAAAAGCCTGATGAGGGAAAGGAATTCAGTGTACATGAACACAGGCCTCAGGGAAACAGCGGACTTGAAGGAAAGATAATAAAATCAGAACATTTGCTGTTTTTGAAATGGTGTGTACTTTCCTGTGCTTGCTTTATTTAGAAAATAACAATGATGGTTTTAGACCACCAGTGACAGGCTGGACAGGACAAAGAATTCAGGTCTTTGGGACCCAACACAGTGATCTAAGTTATCTAAAGATGGAGAGTTCAAATCAATACACCACCTAATAAACCTAAACTGGTGTATGTAAATCATTATATTTCATTCTGGATTAACTGTTTTTCAGCATGTCTGTCAGATTTGGATGCCACCTGAACCCACTATCTGAACAAGGAAATTATTAAGTAAACATAGGTACACGCTTCCTTTCTTGTAAAATCCACAGCTCAATTTCACTGGCATTTCCATAGCAACATACTTCTAATGTAGAATCCAGGATTACCCTTTAAATATGATTAAAACATAGATTAAATATTTGTCTCCATCTCTGCTGGCAATCAGGTATGAAAGCACTCTGCTAAAATTTAAGAACTGCTCCTGTCTAAGCTTGGATGACCAATATCTAAATGACAACTTAACGGCTATATAGCAAAATGTGCTGTAAGATGCATAAGGACTCTGCATTGGGATCATCAGGGCTCCTAAGATTTAAACTGTGATGCTTAATTAATGGAGCAGCATTTCCTAATTGTATCTTGGGAACTGATTTCATTAAGAATTGCGAAGATGTGCGCAGGAACTGAAAGCACAGGGCCTCTTTGAGGAAAGCTGAAAGTCCAAATTAAAACTTCTGTTAGAACAGGTATTTGGAGCTCTTTTTAACTGATGTGAAATACAACAATACTTTCTCTAAAGGTTCGACTAAGGAGAAGCAAAATGTAGTTCCATGGTTGTATTCTTTGAACTTTCGGACTTTGAAAAAGGCCAGCCACTTCAGGGAACACTTGTTAGGATCTGAAAGCTTCCTGTCCTGGTATACGCCAAGTTCTTTCTGTTGTAGATACATCTGTTTTGCTATGATGGTGATCCACTCCCTGAAAAACCTCCGCAGGAAATGTAGGACCACTTTCACTAGCTTAATGTAGTGTTTAAGTGATGGGCTTAAATAAACTTTATCTATTGATTTCTCCTTTAAAGTGAGATTTCTCCTTTCAGCCAAGAAATTAATTTGAACCTCTTTGGTTTCACAGACACCAGATATCTAGTGTGAGGCTGAGATATATGATGATCCTGTGCAATTAAGACAATTAAACCTGTCAGCCAGAGGACTCTGCTGTCCTCTAAGAACAGCCTGAAAGCAGCACAGAGCACGCTTTGCTGCACTGCAAGCCCACTTTCTGAATATACGGTACCTTAAAGAAAACATGCAGACTGCCTGGGCAATGCTGCTGAATGGTCTGAATGGTGCTGTGTGCCAGGACCTGCACGCTCTCAGGGCACGGGCAGGTCTAGCTGACTCTGTGCTTGCAGACTAACAATAGTTAATCTAACCCTCAACATGCAGGATTTTGCTCTGATAGCCCGTGCCTGTTTGGAACTGGCACCTTCTCCCTCCTGCCCCCTCACATCCTAAGGAACGACAAAGATGGGGGAAGGCCTTCTCCACATCTGTGGGATGTTATTCACTTTTGCACATAGCAGTTTGGTCACAGAGAGATGCTGTGCTTGAATGCCTTCATTACCCAATGCTACATGAAAGCTTCCGTGATCAAAGCAGAAGACTAAAATGGTGCTTGCCTCCAGCTGATCCACCAGGGGACTTCAAAGAGTTTCGGTGAGTGGGAGATAAAATTCAAGCTGTTCCTGAAACCCAGCACCTGGCTAATCCACATGGGATGGTTGCCCACAGGAGTCCTCTCAAGGTTAGCAATGTATTTTGGGGCGTGTTACTCAACCTCCACATGCCAATCTTAATTTCAGTTTTTCTTGCATAAGATGCAGTGGCTGTTTGAAATTCACAGTGAATGATCTAAGAACTAATGTATTCTAATTAAAAAAAACTATTGTTTCTTAAGGTATGTGACTTATAAGATAGGAAATTTATCACTATGTCTTTCAGAAGGATTAACAGGATAAGTCAGTCAGACAATAAAAGATATTCTAATTGGAATAGAAGGAAATATTGAAGAAAAGGGGGTTGAAGAGAGAGGCAGTGATTTAATCTCTCAGAGGATGATGTGATGCCCCAATGCCCAGACAATGTAGACATAGGGCAGGGTAGAGATAAGGTGAAGATAAACGGACAGCTGGGATGGCAGTGTAGGCCAGAATAGACAAGGTACCCAGAGAAGAGGAAGGAGTGGCCACCCTACATGACAGAGAGGGATCCAAAGAGAAAAAATCATCAAAAATTCATCCCACCCAAAAAAGGGTCATGCCATCCTTGAGTAGACAGAGAAACTAAGGTGTCAGCTTCCTAAATAAACAGAGGAGCTAAAGCAGCTGGAGAATACTTCAGATAACAACTGTAGTTAAGAACTGTGGTTGTTTTGCCTTAAACTTTTACACCTAGTTCATGTACAGCAAATACATGCTTCAAAGAAAACCCAAAAGCTGTCTTTTCCAATATGTTTCCTGCCTTTGGTAACCTGGCCAGGTAACTTCTTATATCTCCAGGCACACACCCTCTCATCTCTGTACCAGCCAAGCTGCAGGTCTTTTGGAACAGGCAGGAATTGCAACCACTCCAGCCAAGTCAGCCTCAACGAGGACATGGCAGAAGCGCCTCTATGCAAATGCACATAGCACGGGGAACAAACAGGAGGTGCTAGAGAAATGTGCATGCCTCCAAGACTATGATCTTATTGGCATCACAGAAACGTGGTGGGATGACTCCTACAACTGGAGTGTTGACATGGAAGCCTGCAGGCTCTTCAGGAGAGACAGGCAAGGGAAACGAGGAAGCAGTGTTGCTCTACATGTCAATGACCAACTGGAATACATGGAGCTCAGCCTAGGGATGGATAAAGAGCTGACCGAGAGCCTATGTGTCAGGATTAAAGGGAAATCAGGAACAGGGGACGTTATAATGGGGGTCTGCTAAGATCACCTGACCAGGAAGACCGAGCGGTTAAGGCCCTCTATAGACAGGTAGGGATGGCATCGCGTTCTTGGGCCCTGGTCATCATGGGCGACTTCAACCACCCTGGCATCTGCTGAAAGGGTAACACAGCCAGGCATAGGCAATCCAGGAGGTTCTTGGATCATATTGACGACAGCTTCCTTCTCCAAGTGGTAGAGGAGCCAACGAGGAGAGGAGCTATGCTGGACCTTGTTCTTACCAACAAAGAGGGGCTGGTAGGCAGCATCAGGCTCAAGGGTCCTGCAGCACATATTGGTTACAGACACTTTGGAAAACATTGGAGAGCGAGGAGAAAGTCTTAGGAGCATGGAGGGTCATTTCAAACTACCTGCAAAGCACAAGGAGAGAGAGGAGGCTTTTCAAGCTGTTAGCTGGTCTTCAAAGAGTAATACTTCAGGAACTGTAAGCACTTAAGTCTATAGCTTTTATTTACTTCAGGAGTTTCTTTTAGTCACTAAGTATTCTTTATAAATGGAGAAAGTGTATTCTCTACATAAAATCACCACAGTAAATATAATTCAAGTGTACATTATTTCACTGTGGAAGTACAGGTAGTTTTGTCTGTTTTGCTTGCCTTCAGTTTAGGTGCCAGTTTTTCATTGTGAGTAGTTCAAAGCCCAGAGAAGATTAAGAGGAAACTTCTCTTTAAAGCACAGGAGTTTATATGTACTCCTAGACCATAACTTCCTCTTTTTATGGGCAGATATGATTCAAAACTGTTGATACCTTCTGATGCCTGGAACAACCATGCCCCTGAGTCCTCACTATACAATCTTTGCCATGGAAACATATGCTTTGTTCCAGGATGTCACCATTTCCATGGATCAGGAAGGTGGCTTTTTAACAAGGGTAGCAGAACAGAGAGATACACAGTGCATAGAGCCAGACTATGAAAATACATTAGATTATTGCCTGTCCTTCCCCCCTCCTTCCTGTCTTTATGCTTTTTGTGTTGGCAAGCTCCTCTTTGGGGCAAACATTGGCTTTTGCCATCTGCTTCTGTGTATCCAGAATAATTCTGATCCTCATTATTTATAATAGTAGAGCTAATATAATACAAATTACCTCCTCCATATCCCTGTTTTTGTTTCAGATTTCAAATGTCCTTTTCTGAACATGCAAAAAGCTGTCACTGCCTTGACTCAAATGCTATTGAAATCCTTATTTTTCTTTTCCTTTACCTGGCTCCATGTCGCTAAATGCCATATAAGCCTCAAACTCCTTATCTCATATACCCTACAAAACATGAAGTTATCCCCATCCAAGATCCCACACTAATTTCCAGATATTATACAGAAATGCCTTGCTTTTTCTTCAATAGTTCACCAGCTTCATTCACTGCCCTCAGAAGCTGTGCATAAAGCCCATCCTAAACCCCTTTTTTTCTCTCATTTTAAATCTGCAATACTAGGTGGTGGGCAGATCATCTTCTCTGTGGCAATTTTTAGCAATTTAATATTGTTTCCTCAATTTATCAGCTTCCCCAGTAGTCAGAATCAGAGGGGTGAAGGAAAGACAGGGAAAAAGGAAGAAAGAAATAGTGAAAGAAAAACTAAATCAGTATAGAATATTAGAGGACATGTAAAGCAAACACAATTTGTATTTCACTGGTTTCCTTAAGTTTTGAAAAACAGGTTTTCATCATCATGAAAATGCAAAAAAATATTTATAGAGATAAATACAACACAACAGCATGGCCAGGTTGATCTTCTCATCACTAATCTATAGACTTCAGAAACCTTTGAAAAGATTGTTTCTTGATGCATCAATTATGAGGTCATTTTCTCCCTTTATTTTTGCAAATAATCTATAATTACAAATGCCCTTTGAAGAACTGTTACAACTGAGTACATCACTTCTAATTACTAACTAATAATTGTCAAACTAAAAGAGCTTCAGAAATGTGACAGCTTTGTTTTTTTATTGTGTTTACTTGTATACTCATTAATTTGAGAAAATAAGTAAATGGCAACAATTTGGAAAAACACTGAGGCCTTAACGTGCTTGATTTGATGAAATTGCTCCTGCCCTCAGAGGGCTAACGAAAAGTCTGTGCGTCATTTCAGATACATATAGGACTTCTTTTCAGATTTAAGTGGTGCATACTGCTTTCCTAGGCACCTCACTGGGGTCAGAGGTGATTTCCATCTTGCTGAAGTAATTTGAGACCTAGTAAATCTTCAGCTAAATACTCTAGTTTCCATAAATGAAATATTTTTAGAATACAGTCCCATAGCATAACTCCTTAATTTACTAGTGCTGAAAGTCAATATATTAATTACTGTCAAAGAAGGCAAGAAATTGGTTCTGGCAGGATCTCATTCACACTGATGCTAAAAATTGCAATTTCTATTTGATTCTTATTCACTGCCTTATCTACAATTAATGGCCACTGTCCATAGTGTAACAGATGAAGGACCCCATTGCAAAACCAAGATTTTAAATAGAAGTAGCTGCAGACAAACGAGAAGAAATAGTTTGAAAATACTTCTGGATTTTTTCCTTTGGTAAATTATAGGGCAGATATTTTAGAACTCTAGGAAAGCTTCAGCTAGACTTGAATGAGCAGCTATAATTTATATGCAACATTAATGCCAATTAAGATGGCAATAAGACTGTAGTTATTTTCTAATTATAATTGACAATAACAATCTTATTAGATTGCAATTGGTATATAAACCTTATGATTTTAAAGTGTCTAAACAGAAACTTGATCGTTTATTTGATTCAAACAAGAACCGTTTTGCAGCTGATTACATTAAACAAAAAGTGTGACTGATAAACCCAGCCTCCATTTCACTGGCAGTCTATAGTATTGCCTATATCTTAGTTTAAGATAAATATGTTACTTATTGTTACCTGCGGGGCAGAGACATAAACATCTGTCAATCTGAATTTCTGTAAAATCTGAGTGCCAGCGCACCAAAACCCAGATTCTCAAAGATCTCAGCTGCCTCAAAGGTATTTAGGAGCCTAAAACCCCTATTAAGTCAAACAGTAGTGGCTGCACAGATTCTGTTGGGTACTAGACCTTTATAATCAGTTCATCAAAATTTAGTCCCTTTGCTGCCCAGATCACCTGGGCAGCTTTAATTCTTAATTGTAGCGAGCAATTGAGCATAAAAAATGAAGTGGGTACGTGCTATAGGATCTTGAAGTAACTCATTCACTGAGCATGCCCTGAGAAATGAGTTTTGAATAAAAGCCTTTGCCTCACCCAGGCAGAGGGGCACAGAAGCCACGTGAAGGAAAGCGAGCTCCCTGGTTTTATCAAGGTCGGCATGTTAAACCTGATTACTGCACAGAGACGATGCTGCTCGGGGAAAGCTTTGGGTGTCAGAGGAAAGTGTGCAGGACTGGAGGCCTGATACAAGGCCAGGAAAATCAACAAATGTCTTGCAAAGTCTTCATAGGTCCTGAGGTCTTCTTCATATTTATAATATACAATTTGGAATGAGTTTCAGGATGCATTGTCATGGATGAGGCACAAAACAAAACTAACAAAATGTAAGTAAAAACCTCAATGTTTCTGGTCATGAAAGTGTCAGGCGCCTCGTCTGAGAGTCTAGCCCACTCTTACATAGTGTGACAGCCTGTTCCCATCCAGAGATCGAAGCACATGCACACTGTGGATCTGTGTGGGGTCCAGCTGAGACTTTTTAGATCAAAGTTAATATTTTTCTTGCTCATGTATGTCTGGGTCAAAACTCCCCGTTGCTGTCCTTCAGAGAGCTGTTTATTAAGTCACATCAGGACAGGAAGGACTTGCTCGAATAAATAGCAGCTCCAAACATTCTGTTGCAGCCCCACTTCACCAACTCAGTCTATGAGGGGAGTTAAGTGCATCTCTCTACTCAGAAGATCAAGATGGTTTGGGCTACGCTGCTTGTGAAATGTTTTGGTTCTAGAGAATCATTCTGTGGTTTACTGGTTTCTATATCAGGCGCAATTTTAGGCCAGTGGAGGCCCAATGCAGTGGCTAAACCACTGGTCCCTGTCGTGGTTTTGGGCCAGACTGACCACTGAGGTGAAACAACAAGTGCCCTCCACAACCTCTCTCTCCAAGGAGAGGAGGGAGAGAAAGAAAAAGACTTACGAGTTAGAAGACACTAGGCAACTTTAATGACATATTAACAATAAAATAATAAAAAGGAAATAATGAAATATATACAAAACTGTATCAAGCTCCCAGGCTGATGATCACGTCACCGGCAGGCACTGGGAAAGTCCCAGACAGTCCCAGACTATTTGATCCCTCAGCTTTTATACTGAGCATGAGGCAGATGGGATGGAATACCCTGTTGGTCAGTTTTGGGTCACCTGTCCTGTCTGCTCCTCCCCACAGGTGCAACCCCAGGCGCTTTTCCACTGCCGACCCTCCAAGGGGGCAAATAACAAAGTGAGCTGCCCTTGGCTGTTATAGCAATTAGTATAAGCAAGAGCCTCTCTGCATACCATTCCTTGGCATAAGTTACAGCTAATCAGGTTTTATCACTCTGAGAATGAACAGCGTCTCCATAACATGCTGTTAATTCCAGTAGTTAGAAGAGGCTTAGCTAAAAAGCAAAGTTACCGAACAGAAAATTGGTTCTGTTTTACCTCAAACCAGGACAGTCCCCCTGATAAGCAGGAGCATCCCACCCATTGAACACCCAGCATTACCTACCTTTGTTCTTCACCGTGTTTCTTAGGTTAACAGCAACTGTCCTTGTTTCTCTTCCACAGAAACATCCTTGTCTTCAGTCAGAGACCACTCGAGATGTCTGTTTTGACATTGCACCAGCACAGTCCCATCATGAAGGGCACCAGGATGGCTTCAACCACCCTAACCATTCCACAACAGAAAACAAGTAGTCTGTCAGGAATTATCAGAGATTAACAGGAAGTTATGGCAAAAGAAAAGCACAAGGCAAGAGACAGACCCAAAAGAGACAGCAAAATAAGAGATTATCAAATGGAAGAGAATTAGTAGCTGAGCAATGTGCAAAAAGAAGTGCTTGGGTGCAAGCTGCTCCTTATCAAGCTTGATGATTCAGTCTGGATAATGAGTTGTTTGTTATTTGTTGACTCCAAAGGAATTGCATGACAGATTGTGCTGCAGATGTCATTGTCTAAGGGATTATTTTTTTCACCAGCTTTGCTTTTGGGGAAGAAATATGACATGGCAAACAACATTTATTGTTGGTAGTTACCAGAGTTATTCCTGGAAGCAAAAAGTGTTATGAAGTTACGAGCTGGATAACAGAACTGAGTACATTTTTAATGCAGTGTTATTTCGTTTCATGGAGTAATAGATCTGCAAATGGGAATAAGAGGGCATTGTAGTCAGAAGCTTTAAAACACATTTAATTGGGAAATGCTGAAATTATATTATTGCTTTATGCAATATTATATTATATTATTGCTTTATGCTTTATTTTTCTCAGGCAAAACAGCTATTGTTATTACTAATTTTTTTGCACATGCAGAAAAATTCAAAGAATAAATAAAAATCATGGGAATGCCATAAATTTCAAGGCATCCACATTGGAATGAAACTTTCTCACATTTTAATATACACACATGGACATACCTGGCAAAAACTAGTTCATGTGGAATTTAAAGCAAAACCACACTATATAAAGCAGATACAGGTTTTCAGTAATGAAGAGCTTCATTCTGCTCTCACTGAGGTCAGTTATAGAACTACTGTTAACTTTACTAGAAGTAGGATCAGCCACTTTGCTAGAAGTAGGATCTGCAATTCTGAGCAAACAGAACAAAATCTGTTATTTTTGGGATGAAATTATTAATGGCCAGTGGCCCAGCGAAGAAGACTGAACTGACAAACAGAATCAGGCAAAAGAGAGACAACGAGCAAGTGAAAACTTCCCAGAGGTGCTTGAAATTAGAAAATTAGAAGTGTGATGAAAACTTTGAAGTCCATCCATCTGTCTGTCCTTCCTTTCTTTCCTTCCTTCCTTCCTTCTTTCCTTCCTTCCTTCCTTCCTTCCTTCCTTTCTTTCTTCCTTCCTTCCTTCCTTCCTTCCTTCCTTCCTTCCTTCCTTCCTTCCTTCCTTCCTTCCTTCCTTCCTTCCTTCCTTCCTTCCTTCCTTCCTTTCCTCCCACCCTCTCTCCCTCCCTCCTTCTTCCTTGCTTTGCTTCCTTCCTGCCTTCCTTCCTCTGTACTGCGATACAGGAGTGTAAGGGTGTAAGAGGACAAGCAGAGCGTAAGGACAAGGGAATGCAGAGTGAACAGAGAAATCTGACCTCCTGTAGCTGGCGACCACACCATCTACAGAAAGTCTCTGAGATAAGTGCTGCAGCTTCATTATTAAAAGGGTTTTGTAAATCCATCCCAGTCATGCCTGGGCAGTCCAGTCAAGGTGATGAAAGTCTAGGACATGTCTGAGTTCTGCAGAGCCAGGAAGGACACCAAGGATGAGCACCCTGGCTGCTAATTAGCATGTGCATCTCCTGCTGGCAGATCTCTGGAGGTTTAGGTGCAGTCAGTTTGGCTTTCACACCTACCCCTTCCAAGTACCTGTTCTTGGGATTTAAACTCTGTATCAAGTGCCATTCATCAATATCCGATTAAGAGATTAAGACTGATTTTTTTTTTTTTTTTTTATGTGTGGTTGGTTTCCCAGTGCGCGTCCAGTACTGAAGAGTAAGAATAAAGAATAAGAATCATCATGCTTCTTGGCATGAGATGATGCCCTGGAAGGAGGAGAAAGGAGACGCTCTCACAGCAGTGTGTTGTTGACAGGCAGCTTGTTTCTGCTACTTACCCTGTCTGTGAATAACATGTTCCCTGTGAAGACTGACAGTTGGGAGACTGTTCAGAGGAAAACTCCACCCAAAACAGAAGGCAGTGCCAGCGCAGGCAACTTTATGAATTTGTTTCCATTCCAGGAATTATTCACTAACACCAGGATGGTTTGAAATTGTTACTCATATGGCCGCAGCCCTTTGCAAACAAGAAAAGGGCTACAATTTTCAGTTGGTGAGTTTGCTTGCTAATGGAGTATTAACCAAGTGGTATTAAGCTATGACCAACTTGGTAGCACTCTCACTGGCTAAGAATTTTGGCTGGCCCCTATGGGAGGCCAGGTAAGAAGTTCACATAATCTTTTCCACCATATCTCAAAGGTTGCTTTTGCACTGGCTTCTTTATTTTTAATTTGTCATGTTATTCTATCCCTTCTTGCATTGTGAGAAATTTCAGGTAACAAATTTCAGAAAAGTAACTTGCACATGCTCACTAGCAGATTGTCTTGCCAAATTAATGAACATGAAGTACTAGTATGTACAAACAGAAAGACACACACTATGTATTTAACGCACCTCTTTAACTCACCTGCTCAGAATATGGCCAAACAATAAGTTCACTCTTTGCGTGAACAATTGGACTGTTTTATTTTATATTGACAAGTAAATTTTTAGGATTTTTGAAAGTATATATGGTGCTTTCATAATTTAAAACAAAAAGTACTTCATGTACATTATAAACCTTTCCACAGGGAACAATAGCTCTGTGATTAAAATATTCTAAGAATTAGCTTAATAAATGATATGTTACAGTTTCATATTTAAAATAGCTTGTGTTTAAGTTGTAATCATTCTTTGAGTCAAACCAGAGCACAACTGCAAATTATGAATATAAGAAAGTACCTAATAAAGCCTGAATTTCAGTATTTATAGATTTCCTGTAAATATCTTTAATTAAAATTAAACTTGAGATTTAATTACAGAAAACAGCAACTTGTTTTAAAATCCACATTATTTTGAGGAAACATATTTTTAATTTTAAAAAGAACGAAACTTATTGCTAACTATTGCTTTGTAAGGCAAACCATTCTATCAAAGTTAAATTATTACAACTTTCCCTACAATATAATTGGATCTTCATTTGTTTTACAAATTTAAAGAATAATTCATAAATTGTCATACCTTTAGGTTAAGGAGGGGACATTGTGGTTCATAGTACCTTAAATATTCATATGACACATATTTGAACCAAACAGAAGGTGCTTGACTGTAATGACGTGGCTGGGCTCTAGTCTCTGTGTTTTGCAGCCTGAAGAGCAAGCTTGCCTCAGTTCATGGATGTGTCTCCTCCTTCCACAGGAAACAGTCGATTCTTGCATATTAGACAAGCATGAAACTGTCTAATACTGAAGTACTTTGTTAATTCAACTCTGTGCAGGTCTGGGCTGAATCATGACCTCTTTCTGGAGAAAGTTACATGCGTGACACTAATAAATTATCTTGGTATCTGTCTTTGCCACTTCTGTCTTAGTGAAAAGCTGTGCCTGTATAGCTTGTCTCACCAGAGGTTATCAGAGATTTTTTAAATAATTTTTTTTTTATTTTAGAAATAAAATTTTAAATAAAATTTACTTCGATTGCCTTGCCCACATTTCTTTCCTGTTTATTATCAAGGTCCCTGTTGCATCTTTTACATCACAACGTCACTGAGCCTTTGCTTTGCATTTCCTCAGATTTGATCCTGAGCAACCTGCTGTAGCTGACCTTGCTTGAACAGGGAGGCTGGACTAGATGATCTCAAGAAGATCCCTTCCAACCTCGGTGATTCTGTGATTCTGTACCCGATGCTGCTAATATTGAAAACACTTCAGTTTCTCAATGGTATCCCCTTCCACAAGTACACCATAAATCAGAGCTTCTCATCGCTATGCTGATATCTTCACTGGGGTTACAGGAGACTTGAGATTTCACTAATCAGCTTGTTATCTACCTACTTATTCTTCTTCCTGCCCACACTGCTATGGTAGACAGTGAACTGCAATGTAATAGCTGCAGCGGTACAATTGATTTTGCAGATGCAGTCCCACAGTAGTGCTCTTCCCAATAGCTGTGATCATCACCATTCGAAGCTCTGACTCAGCCACTTCTTCAGGAACTGCAAATATATCTGTAGTTGCATTTGTACGGGAGTGTTTGTCAGGGAGCCCAGCTTTAGACTACCTGGGTCAGCAATGATAACAAGGTTGCCACTGAGGTCTGGAATTAAGCACAGGTCCCAATAAATAGAATTTCTCTGATGTTAGACATTGTACTGGAAATAATCACACAGCTGAGCAACCAACTACATGGCCAAACCCAGTGCATGATTCGAATATCGTAAGCTGAATTCCAGTCTCAATAACACCAGAGGAATAACTCCTGGGAAAGCAGCAATGTAAACATGGACCCCAAAATGTGCTGGTTTTGGTATGGGGGGAAACTTGGTGGACTTTTTACAATCATAGATGTAATTTTGTCAACATGGGAAAAGACCTAAGATTATTTCATGAGCCTGGGTCTTTTCTGATTGTCTAGATGACCTGAACAGCGGTGATAACTATAGAGAGATCTGAGCCTGAAGATTGATCCCATATGCAGAAAATACTGCAGTGTTTTACAGAAATGAAATAAGCGAACAGGGTAGAATCAATACCTGGAGGCACAAGAGATACTTCAGATTTAGTAGCATTGATTAAAGCATGATTGTTCAATATCACACACAAGGGAACCATAACTATTTTCAGGAAGAATAAAATATTCTATGCAATATCTGAGAAACTAGACAGGAAAACAAAAGTATTAAAACAAATGCTAGGAATTAGCCAGAACTTTTTACAACCAGAGCATATAAAAGTACAGAAGATGAGAGTGAGGGTCATTAAAGCATGTTCCTCAGTATAGCATACAAATTGCAGTAGTAGCCACTGTCGCTAGGCTGGGAGCCTTGTTCCTGGGTTTAAAACAGACAGTTACACACTCTGGGTTCTGCTCATGAGTCTGACTAACTTAAGTAACTTAGGTGTGGATTTATCCTAAATACATCCTGAGTTAAAAACGGAGTTGTCCCAGATTCCCTCTACAGTCAATTGGGAAAGACACTGAGATGTAGTTTGCAGACTCGCTGTCACCCCTCCTGGAGCCCATTATTTTCCAGTTTATTTATTTATTTTGTTTTAAATTATTTTTTCTTATTTTTTCTTTCAAGTTTCCTATTCATAGCACAACAACCTATATTTGGTCGTAGACCGTACTGGGACAGCTGAAGACATTTGAGCTTGCAGCCGTCTCCTGTGCTCTTCTGACAAAGGTACACAGGCTTACAGCTGGCAACAGCTTTAGTACTGATTAAGAAGTTCCTGAATTACATGTTTTATAGCACAGTGTATGAAAAAATCCCCAACCCCGTTCTCTTTAATATGCTGAGCTACGGTCTGCAACATTTCCTGGGTCAATTCAGGAGTTGTTCGGCTCTCTCTTCCAGGGAGTGGGAGCGTCTCTCTTACAAAGGATGGACAGGCATGGAGGTATCCTTTCTAGATATATTATGGGAGTCTAACAGGTTTTGGCTCCTCCACTAAGTGAATATATGAAGTAAGATGAATCCAGACCTCCTCCACAGATTTCTGCATGGCATAGGAATTTCTGACAGATCTTCCCCTAAGAAGCATGACTGTCTACTTCTAAATCCCTGAGCCTCTGTGCACACCTGTCCTAGGGCAAAGCTCAACCCTTGGGCATGTGGTCTCCCAGTGGAGTTCAGAGTGCTGGAAGAGACCCGAAAACTTGGTGAAAGTGTATTGTTGTATTCAAAATGTCCATTTCAGGCCTCTAACTTACATCAGTCTTTTGTAAGTGCTTCCTTTTTTCTACCAACTACACAGGGAGCTTTGTCATCCCATGATGTCCTCAGAAGACAGATGATAAGGTTGTGAAGCATATGGAATAACCGCATCCCTCACCTTACACGTATCTCAGCCTCCTTAATATGTTGAAGAGGAAGGGTACCTGTTGCAAAGCAGAGCTACACAAGTGTTACGGTTTGAAAAACCCACTACGATTTATTGTTGTTTAGACAATTATTCTATCACCTGATGACCCAACTTGGGAATTGAGAAAAATAAGGAAATCTGAGGGCTGAAATGTGGATAGATTTAACAGAATAAGACTAAATAATTAACATTAATAATACTAAAGAACCAGTGTTGGTCTCAATAGCAATATAAAATATACAAGGATTACACTCAGCCCATTCTATCAGTAGGAAGCTGTGCACTCCCAGCAGTGGGCAGCAAACGTGGGACACAGCGAGCGCTGTGGTTTCTGGAGGAAGGGAAGGGCTCAGGGGTCCAGCACTGGGGCAAGAAGTTCTCACGATGACAGCCATCAAGGAAGAGAAGAAACTCCTCAGAAACTTTCTAAGTTATATTGAATGTGACAGTCATGGTATGAAACTATCCTGTTGACTAGCTTGGGCCAAGTGCCCAAGTCTTGCTCCTCCTCGTCCCTATAACTGGCTAACTCAGAAACACTGAGACTTTGAAACCCACATATCATAGCTGTCTATAAAGTAAATATTTTCACAAATTCAGACACTAGAGTCTTCTAAAAATGCAGTTTTCCCAAGCATTAGAAAAGACCTTACTGAAAAGTAAAATTACTGAAAGATAAATGAATCCTGTGTCGCTCAAACAAGGACAACAAGCGAACAGCCTAAAGAAGCAGTCCCACGTTGAGGACGGGCAGGAGGCATTTTCTTATCTCTCTCTCGTCTCTCATACCCCGAAGATGCATCCCTTCACGCAGCCTTTCTCTATAAGAGGAAATAAAAAACCAAGGAGGAGTTATACTTTAGAAATACAACACCGCAAATACTTCACCAAATCTCATTTGCTTCCAGTATTTTGTTACCTCATCAAAAATAACAAGCAATCTCAGGTAATACTATCATAATATTCTCCTGAGTGTCATGTGCGGTATTACAAAATCAAACACCGACTTATCTTAGTATTTATGCTTGAGAACTTAGTTGTGAACCTGTCAGATTCTCCTGAAGTATTTTTGCAACAAAAAATAACAATACTTAGCATTTATATAGCACAGCACTATTCACTCCTATACTGCTTTCAAGTTATTACCTAATCAATCCTCACAGTGTCCCTGTGCAGCAAAGATAAATTTCTATCCCCATTAGACAAATTCTCTACGCTATAAGGAAATATGCACCCTTGAGATCTCTAACCAGCTTAGCTCCACACAAAAATTTTGGATAAATACCCAAGCTGAAATTCTTTGCTTAAACCAGTGAGAGTTTTGAAATAGGTATCAGTAGTGTCAGGTCTTCACACCCATATTCTGCACTGTTCATGTGAGAAGATCCAACTCTAACCGCACTTTTTGTAGGTTCCTGTTATTATAAACTACATCTAGACAGCTAAATGAAATAGGGGATGTAGCCTGCGTAGTAGAATTAGAGGAGCGTTTAGGGTGCAGGGGGCCAAATACTGCCAATGAGAGTGATTGCTGACGTGCAGCAAACCCATCCCAGGGATTAAGCTGACAAGGAGGCAGTAACAACAAATTCAAAGCTCAGTGTGTGTGGCACTATTTTATCTAGTGGGAAGAAAGCAACCCATGATACAGATTTCTTCTATTTCAGTTCAAAACAGAGACAGACCAAATCCAGCCCCATCTGAACATCCCTCATCTTTCCAATAAAAAACACATGTTCAGAACCCATTAAAATATTCAAATTTTCTTTTTCTCTTCTGACTTCTGCTAGTGCTCCAGATGTTTGGCAGTCTGGACCTTCATGTTTGATTTTCTTCACTGAATAAAACCAGCAATCTGCTCTAGTGGAAGGTGTCCCGGCTGATGGCAGGGGGGTTGAACTAGGTGATCTTCAAGGTCCCTTCCAACCTAAACCATTCTATGATTTTATGAAGAAAACTACAATATAAGTTTTGAGGGAAATAAAACGTGTGAGAGGATTTTGGTATAAAAGGAGATTCGGTATCTTTGCATCTTCATATTTTGCATAAAAGATTTGTGATGACAACTCCAGGGTGTAAAATATGTAGTGGCTTTTAATGCAAGTTATAGTAATGAAATATCCAAACTATAGGCAAATGCCTTCTTTAATTGAGTTATATGTACTGGAGTTTACAAAATTGGCTAAGAGCAGGAGAATGGAAGAGGACCCAGACCATTTTATATGAGACCATGAGACATTAACAGCTTGCCTCCGTTCTCATTTTCCTAGCCCCCTAAAACAGCTGCCCTGCCAGGACTAGTTAAGGAAAGTTTGTAGGTATTTTGCTATCATAGAATCACAGACTCACAGAATGGTTGAAGTTGGAAGGGACCTCTGGAGGTCATCTGGTCCACCATCCCTGCTCAAGCCAGGGCCATCTAGAGCCGGTTGCTCAGGACCCTGTCCAGATTGCTTTGGAATATCTCCTAGGATGGAGACTCTGCAATCCCTCTGGGCCAGTGCCAGTGCTCAGCCTCCCTCCAAGTAAAAAAAAGCTTCCTGATGTTCAGATGGAACATCCTGTGTTTGCACCCACTGCTTCCTGTGCTGTCACTGGGCCCCACTGAAAAGAGCCTATATCACGCCTACATCATGGCTATTATAGCCACAGTGGTACAAGGACATGGGTAAAACAAGACTTATATGCAGATGTAATCTGTTTTATTAGATCAACTGGTATAGTTGGAAAACAAGAGACAAATATTTTGGTAAACAAATCCTCCCTCAGGATTGAAATAGATCTTCACAGGCAAATACAAAGTTGGCTGGCTCTTATTTACTCTCGGAGTGTCATGGTTTTTATTCCCTGTGGATTGTCTTGGAGCCTGACTGAATAAAAGCAAATCTGCGGAGAACTGCTTTACAAATCTCGCCACAATCCTCCTTGAGCAGAAGCATGTAAGACTGTTGTTTATGCAGAGCAGAAAAATCAGAATGGAAAAGTGCCAATTGCTTGACCCTTCTTTTTGAAAAGAGTTATTTCTCATAATGGAAAGGTTTGACGTATTTTCTTGTCCAGAGACAATGAGGTAAATCAACAGCCTTCAAATAAACCTCAGTTTGTGAGCATCAGGTCTGTGTATCTCTGCTTAACAAAAGCTTTTTTCATCCACAACTGAGAGATACAAAATTAGCGCTATTAACTGAAATCTGTGAAATTTTTCCTGCTGTTGTCTTTGTAGGATGACAAAATTTAGATTCTAGAGTTCTTGGCCAGATTAGAATCGATTCCACGCAATACTGCTGATTTCAATTGAGTTATGCTGAATAATACCGGCATCACTGAAAGAATAATCTGCCCTGGAGACTACAAGAGTATCTTATCGTGAAAGACATAACTTGATTAGAAATAAACTTTTGGGAAGAGAAAGTCAAGACAATTCAGATAAATATGAGGAATTAAACTGTGGTTGGTTTAATAAAGGATTTAGTTTTTCAATTGTTCTTAAACATTGATTTTGAAAAGAATACCAAAGGTTATGTAAAATACATTGGGGGTTGTTTCTTTGCTTTCTTTATCGGTTCAACTAATAAT
The DNA here is from genome assembly GCF_965231255.1 of Vanellus vanellus. Classification (NCBI taxonomy): domain Eukaryota; kingdom Metazoa; phylum Chordata; class Aves; order Charadriiformes; family Charadriidae; genus Vanellus; species Vanellus vanellus. Next base: position 162,242,860 of record NC_138906.1, on the reverse strand, counting down.
CAAATTCTGCTGTTATTGTCCTGAATACCATGGATTCAATTGGCTTCAGTGAGGATCCTGCAATGAGAGGAGTTTTGTCTGTCTGTAAACTTCTGGTGAATTTCCTTTTACAGAAGGTCGGATTTTTCTCTAGGATAGATTGATCTGGGATAGGACTAAAAAGAATTAAAATAAACCCAATGGTTAATTGCTAAATTTACATGGTATGGAAGAAGCTGAATTTTGAAGAAACCCACAAGTGCTTGAAGTGTTTTGTTTTCAGTTTTACAGTATTAATAATTTTACAAAAGCCTATACTGTTATTTAAACCTTCCCATTATCTAGAAAATATAATTTTCTTATTTTACTAATATAGGATTCCGATAAAGGTGACAAAGTTAAAAATACTATTCTAATTGGATGAAATGAGGAGAAACTGCTTATTTTAAAACCCCAGATCTGGTTTTTGGTTTTCATTTGCTTGGTTGTTTTTTTGTTTTGTTTTGTTTTGTTTTGTTTTGTTTTGTTTTGTTTTGTTTTGTTTTGTTTTTCCTGTGGAACGTAAGATATTTCAGTCTTTCTATCTTTCTTCAATTTTATAGCATATTTCTGGAAGACATTATGAACAATGCAGGTAACTGTTCATGTATTTTTCCTTAGTAGTTGCAGACTTTACACAACTGGTAGACTTTATTTAGAAGCATATAAAACTATTTACTCTTAAATGAAAAATGTATGTCTGTATACTAGTTTGTAATTTCTTTATAATTAAGATTTTTTACAATGGTCTCATCAACTTTTTTTAGAAATGTGCAAACTTAATATGAGGCCATTTTCCTCTATAAATGGGTAAAAGATGAAATCAATATTTATTCATTTATTTGTAATGTGTGCAATAAGGATTAAATCTCTTTTTTGAAAACTTTCTTTTTCTTAACCCAGATGGATGCCAGCACCAAAAATACAGATGCCTAAGATAGACAGGAGTCTCTGCAACGCTTGAGAGGAAATAGCAAATTTGTAAAGCCATTTTTCTGTGTAAAAAGGGATGGCAATAAAGTTAAGTAGCACAGATTAATGAAGGAATCTGATACCAAGACACAGGACACAGAGAGCTTCTAAAAACATCCATTGAGGAGGTGTACAGGGGCTCTGCTCTTCCTGTGATGTGGCCTTGACTGCAAGATTCGATTGTGCTCGAATTTTCAGAATTTCCTGCAGGTTAGATCTAGAAAAGGTCGTTCAGTCCTTTCAGCCATTGGTGTGACTTCTGATACATGCTGGGACTTCTGAGACTCTGTTCAGCTGAGGCCTGAGGAAGATGCTTAAATGACGGCAGTGCCCATGCTTAGGCAATTGCAGCCCGTACTTGGCCATATAGAAAGCTGAAAGTATCTCTTCCAGTTACTAAGGCAAAAGGTAGGATTAATTTCTCCTAATATTAGCCGTTGGTGTCTAGTCTAAGCAGATCCTACAGTGCTCTCTCCAGTCAGAGGAGAGAGAAAGGTTCCTGCAGAAAATAATTTGTTCATCCTTAATTAAGCACCTCAGATTGGGGGACAGAAATAAGCCACCATGCGAATGTGCCTATCAGTCACCGGTGATCCAAATAACCGTCTTTGATAGTCTACTTAATTGTAACTGTCTCAGCCTACAGTGACTTTTTCCACAAAGCTCCTGTTTTCTTAACACAATATGTATGATGTGCAGGACCTCAAAGACTCCACGTCAAAACATGTTTTGTGGCCTTTCAGTCATCTCTTCAAGCACTCCAGGTCAGACAGTAACAGCATCATGTTGCCTTGTAACTCCACCAATCTTTTCTTAGTTGCAAATTTTGCAGCAAAATTAATTATTTGATCCCTTACATCACTTTTCTCTTTCTCCAAATCCCCCCCCTCCTCCCCCCCCTCCCCCCATAATGCTAGGCCATCGATTACTTCTTGGGGTACCCAGAGAGAAATACCTTGAATGTTTTCAATTTAAACATTAGATTTTGAACTTTCTGTGCTCTGTGTTTAATACCTAATATGTCCCTTTTCTGTTCTCACTAAACAAATTATTTTCGACTAAATATTGTCTGGTACCCAGTCAAATGGTATAAGGAAATCTAGTCACACCAGCTGCTTTCATGAATCATACCAATAATTTATTTTTAAAAAGGAAAAAAAGGGAGAAGTTTGTTTGATCAAGCCTGGTTTACGAGAAGCGATGGTAACTGAGATGAATAATATCAATAAAGATGGAGAAGGAAACAACAGCATTGTTGATTACTTCTGGCATTTTTTCACTAGGGATTTACATCTGCCCGATCTCTGGCACTCTCAAATACTGATATTATACAGATAATCCCCCAGACTATGGGATTTTCTCTGTTTCTAAAAATGTGTTCAGGCAAACTCAGTTATGAAGTTGATTAACTAATTCTTTGAAAATTTCATAGGTGCAAGTTGCCTGAGTCTACTTTTCGGAAAACATTTAATTTGAAGAGCCCACACTTTGTTTTATTGCTATTACTATCCTATGCTTTGTTTTATTACTGAGGAAAAACATTCTATTCCACCCTTATTATTTTAGATCATGGATACTGCTTCACTATTTGTAGTTTCATCTGTAATTCATTTGTAATTCTAATTCACATCAGTTCATTTTTCCCTGGATGGGCTTTTTTTAATACCTTGCTATTTTCTTTAACCGTATTATCATTGACTCATTTGCCTCTTCTATCAGTCACTGACAGATTTTAATTTGAAGCTCATATTCGCTGCCCTTTATGTTCTCATTTTCAACCTCATCTATATTTTTAAGCATTTTAACAGTTTTGTAACACTAGATGAATTTTGCCCGGGAGAACTTGCTTTGCTCACTTGTGGGAAGTGTCACTTTGGGGTAGTATGCCTAGGAAAAATCTTCATTAAGATCTTATACTTAAATACTCTCAGTGGGTTATGCCAACAATTGCATTAATCTTTTGGAGGCTTTCTTTTTCGAGATCTGTTTTTTTTGGTTAGGCACCATAATCTGTTTGCACAAGAGAAATGCAGCTGGCTTTGATACTTGCTGCTAGTTGAGTACCTTCTTTGTGACCATCATAGGGAGATCATGTCTATCTAGAGCAAGTATCTGATATTCTACTGAACACCTACTTTCATGATTAAATTGTGTTCTAACCAGCTTCTGAACAGATTGCCTCTTTTCCTAACTTTCTGTGAACACAAAAAGATTTCCAAGAAAGGAATTTGGTATGTCTCTCTGTTGCTTGCTATAACTCCATGGTGGACCTTTGCCAAAGGTATATCTTTCTGATGACCCCAGTATTTTGATTATTCTTGTTCAAAAAGTGGATAACTGTTTTTGCACATATCTCTGTTAACTGCAAAATAATCTTTGACAAGTAAGCAGTTTGTCAATCTGTATGATATCAGTGCTGGGCTGGCCTTGCTGCTGGCCATCAGACCAAGCATCTCCTCAGCCCTGTGGGAAAGCTTATCTCTATCCTTGCTAAATATTCTCTGAAGAGTCTAGACGGAAGTGTGTGGGTGTGATGGAGAGAAGGCATGGAGAACAGGCTCCTTAGCCCTGCTATTGGGAGTGCCAGTGGAACTCTGACCCCCATACACCGTCACACCAGGTGACAGAGTTCGGGATGACTGGAAGAAATGGATTTCCTCAATCCCAGACATTATTCTAGTACTGTTATGAGACTCTGGAACCAATTTTCCATGTCAGAACAATGTCTAGAGGGAGAGGTGAAAAGCATAAGTTCCAGGAGAACATAAGAAACGTGTCCAGCTGGAAAAATAAAAATGCCTTTGTGGCTTGATTTGCAGTAGAGGTTGAGGTGTGAAACGGAATGTGACACAAAGCTACAGTATGTGAATTAACTTTCTTTCAAGTACAACCAGGAGATGAGCCTGAGAAATGAAAGAAATTTGGTGCCATTCAATACTGCCATTTCTTTCCAGTTAAACAAGGATTATTAACTTGGATAAGTTAAGATATGGATTGGGTGAATCAAAAAGTTCTGCTGTGTTACAAACAAAAATTTCAGGTGTAATCAGGTATGGTGATGTTTTCAAAAGGCCTTTTTGGCTGCTTGTTTTAGTTTCTGCTGCAGCTAAGGTGAGATTAGCACAGACTTGGAGAGATGGAGTGACCATGACCCAGAAGACTTACCTGGAGCCAGGTTCTCTCCTGAAAGATCTCTTGAATGGCCTTAGATGGTACTTTATTAATTCACATCTCTGGACAAATGTGAGGATGAAAGTGTTGAGGACCATTAGGACTTCAGAAAGACTAGCCATTAAGTCCCTATAAATCTCCATGAGTAGACTTTAGTGGGAAGTTCAGGACTGAACTGTGAGAAAACAGTTTGCACCTATATTAAACTCTCTTAACCTCCAGATGCTGATGTTTACATCCAAACCACCTGCCAGGAAACAGTCCCTGTCCCACTCTAACTCCTTCCTGTGCCTGGGAATTGCTTGGGAGAGACTGAGTGAGCCTGGACCATGACCAGAGATATGTTTAACAATTTAATGTTGCAAACAGTACCATTTAAAAGATGTTTGAGGTCCACTGCCTGGAAATGTTCCCCAGTACTGTTTAATTTATCAATGCAGACAGAGTCTGTGAAGCATCATAGGAAGCATAATTTACCCAGACAGACCCAGATAGAAAGGAGAAAAAGGCCCTGAGACACTGCATTTCTTCTTCCTTGTAACAAAATATTTTGTTTCAATTAGGCAAAGTAATTTATGTCAAAGGAAATTGGCACTAAATATTTAACTTCAGTTGAAGCTAACTTCAATTGATAGCCAACATTTTCCTTGAACCCCCCCGCAATTTAGTAGACATGGCATTTTTTTATGAAAAAGTTTGTCTTTTAAAATTTCCTTTAGAAATATTTTATCAAGTAGCAGTGCTTATGCCGCAGCCTATGCTGGGATTATTTGCTGTGGTACTTTCACATGGCACAGGTCCGTGTCCCATCTTTTTGGAGATCTTCAGAACTTAATGTGGTGTCAGGGCCCTCTTTTGCAGATTCACCAACAGTACATCAGCATCATGTACGCTTGTCAACTGTGCAGTACCAGTTAGGACATTATACAGAGCTCTTATTTTTTAGAGATGATAATAATTAGCCTTTTCAGCATCTCAAGTGTCTCAGAATATCCTTCCTTCTGTGCTGTAAATACCAATGCTTGCTAAATGAACTTCTTCATTATACATGGAAATAAAGATTGCCTGTGCTTTAGGAAAAAGTCCAAAATTGTCAAAGACTGCACATGAAGGATGACAGCAGGAGGTGCTTCGGTAAGCCTCCATCTGGAAAGGCAAAGCATGCATATGGAGGAGAGATCATAACCTGAAGATTAACATTACAAAGCACTGCTGCATATTTTCAACTGGAAAGAAGGAATTGCTTTCAGCTCAGACAATAAATTAGATGATGATTCACATGCAGGGTTAATGGTAATATCTATGGTGTCAGAAGCATGCGGTAATTACAGCTGTGAAGATGAGCTCTGATGCTGTGGCTGGTATAACAGCTAATTATTTAGTGCTGCTGGAAATTCCTTTGAAAAAACTAAAGCTAAAGCCTCACATGAGGAACTCTGAAACCATTTTCTGTCTTTCTGTTTAATACTTGTTAACCTCTTTAACCTCTGTGTCAACAGGCACCTTATTTTCTAAAGCAAACAAAGTAGTAAAAACCAAAAAAAGTATTATCTAAAAACAGGATGCCTGAATGGGCGGCCACGCTGCTGTCATACATCTAGTCCCTATATGTAAGACCAGTTTTGTGCTTCGGAATAGCCATATGGGATGGGAAAGCCACCAGTCTGAAACACAGCAGATGAGTGAAATGTCACCAGAAGACATTTGCATGATCATGGGGCTACCCAAATATCCCCTTTACAAATTGCCAGTCACTCCTTTTTTACTGATAATTCCTTTGCTTTCCTTTATTTATTTCCCTTTGGCTTTGGAGGACCATTAAAGAGAGACACAGATACCACTCCCTGTCTTTAAAACTACCAATGACAGAAAAATCAAGGCACAGTCGTACATGGAAGAGGAATGACTTCATGTTTTCTTATGTAAGAGCAGGTAGTCTTCTTTAAAGATACAAAAAACGCCCGTGTCTCTGCCTCATACACCTTCTCTTTCCTCCTCCATTTACATAGTTAAATACTTGCACGCCTGTTTGCCTGCACTAAAATCAATAAGCATTTGGACAGGAAACCTCCAGACCAACCTCCAGAAGAGATGAAGGTCACCAGAAAGCACATTGCAACAACTGATGCATGTCACTTAGTCTTCAGCCCAACAAAGCCCAGCTAGGGAAGGTCAGCTCCTTTCTAGTGAGGAACTCAAGTGTCAGTGTGGGAAATCCTGCCTAATGTGGCCTGGGGTAAAGAAGCTCATGCTCTCCTTAGAATTGTTTTTATTTCAGAACTGAAATATCTGTCACACCTGTGACATCATAGGTGGAAAGCCACCCCTCAGAGGGGGTCCCCATCAGACCAAAGAGGCAGGGACACCCCTGAGGGACTGCGGACTGTGGACAACCCACTCTGGGGCAGCGACACAAGGAAAAGTACAGCAGTAGAAAACCAGTAAGAGGCAGGGAATGGAGGAGAAAAAACAGTAGGAAGCAAGGTTTGGCAGGAAGAAACTAGTCAGAAGCAAAGGATGGAAGACAGAAACTAATATGGACAAAAAGATGGACAGAATCCTTTATAGACATGACCCCAACTTCTGCGCCTCTTCAACTTACTGAAAGGATTGTGACAGACCAAGCGTAACCTGCGATGAAAATAAGGGAAGCTGACACTGGGAATGGGTAGGATAGGGGTTCTGGCTTAGGATGAGCCTGGAGAAAGGGGAGCAATGTTGTTTGCTGAAGTGTTTTTTTTTACGTTTCTATTTTTTCTCCATACATGAATGAGTGATCAAAAACTGGTATTACTTTTCAAGTAATTAAATCAATTCCCTGAGCTATGACTGTTTTGTCTGCAACAAATTCACTATATAGTTATTTTTATAATCTTCTTAGGGTCTTCTGAGAAGCATTGAATCATTGCCCAGAAGGTTCTAGCACTACATGGGGAGCACAAAGATGTCTACTGCCTTACTTAGTCCACTAAGTACAGTATACGATTATGGTTATTATCATGGGAGTTACATCCTGAAATCAGCCTATTTTGCCAAGACAGCAGCATGGTCACAAAACCCAATAAATTGACACTGAAAAAAGGAGGTGGGCCAGAATAAAAAAATCCTTTCAAGACAAGTCAATCTCAATTTGCTTGTTGAACTAAAACTACATTTTGCAAATAACAAGTTAGTAATTACTACCTGCAAAGTCATTTGACTCTTGAGCACTGAACTCTGCAACAAATAAAGGCAGCAAGTGTTGAGATAAATGTGTACTTACATTTATACTCTAGCACATCCACATATCTCTAGCACATAGCACATAAGGAGTCTCAGGGCAGATGGAATACTCATGAAAACATTTCTGTGATCCTTCCTTTAAATGCAGCCTGGGGTATCATCTACTGGAATACAGTCTACCTGCACACAGTTTCCCACTGCCTCTCCTCCTGGGTGGGAAATGGGATGTTGGTTGTTCCTTAACCTTTCCTGTTCACTTCCCATGGCCTCTTTATAGCCAGAAACTGTTCCAGAACAATCAGAAATGTTTTGTAGCCTTTGATGAGATCAGAGTAGACATGGTGTGTTTGATCTGTGTTTTTTTCTGCCTTTGATTGCAGAGAGCTGGGCTGTTCCCACCCAGATATTTTGACAGTAATCTCAAGGTGGCCTGTGAGGACAAACTCAGATATATCCCCTGTGGATTTGCCTATAGAAAACAAGGATTGTACTTCTGATTGCATTCTTACCATTAATTTTTATTTCTGTTTCTAAACTCACTGTCCTGTTTATGCTATGCCAGCACCTCTGGACATTTGTGGTGTATAAATAATAATATCATCAGAAGCTGAATTTTGGCAGGGTGGCGTTTAGTTTTCTTCAAATGAAAGGAAATTAATTTCTGGATTCAAAAACAAACTGGGCATACACAACATCAAAATAATCCCCAAAAGTCACAAAATGGAAGTTTTCTTTATAGGATTGTCAACACTCTGACTTTCACACCATTTGGAATTTGGGATGTCCAGCCACCTCCTCCAGGTGCTCTCTCCCAGCAATGGGGAAAGCATCCAGATCCCTCCTGAGTGCACAAGAGAGTCAGACGCGAACACAGTTGGAGCAACAATGTGTTTACAATCTGACTTCAAGCTGTGTTGGTCAGGCTCAGACCTGCTTGACAGGGAGCTGTGAACACACAATTTGGCTCACATTATATTCCCCTTTTCCCCCGCAAGATCTTCCCCTTTACTGCTCTCATCCCCTCCCAAATAAACAGCTCACTTCTGTGTACCACTTCCCTATCAGCCCTGGTTTTGTTGATTTTAGATCCTTATTTGTTATTTATGCTATAGTTGCCCTGGTAATTTCTAACTTTGACAGCAATTTTGTCAAGCTATTACCTTTTTTGCTATCTATAGTGTCCTGCCGTTTCTCATTTTGCTGTCTTGTTAGTGGCACCACGGGTCAGCGTAGGCCATCTGCATATACATTACTTCCCTCTGTAATCTGTAGCATCCTGCAGTTCCTCATGTTGTTATCTTGTCAGAGGCACGGCAAGACAGAGTGAGCCATCTGTACATCCACCTTAAAGCATACCTGCCTGTACCATCTGCCACTATATTAATAGGCAGAGGTAAATAAAAACCGTAACTGGAAAAAATAGGCACTTCTTTTATAAACCAACTAAAACAGAAAAAATCATGACCACCATTGAAACCCATTAAATGAGAGGCCATCAAATAAAATCACTTGCTACACTTGTGTTCTACTTTATCTTGATTTACCTCTGGGGTCATCTTTTAATACATCTTAGAATGTGTCCTGTGAAAATGAAGGCACAACTTCCCTTATATTTCCTACTCAGTCCCAGTCCTAGCTCCCCCAGCACTCTGAAAACCCAGTCCCAAACCGACAGTGGAACCCAGAAAGAGCCAAAAGACCCTGTTCTACCCAAGTGGATATGTTTAGCTCTGTAGAACTCTGGAGGCACCGTAACAAGCCTTTCCCATGTTAGGAGGACAGCATGGTAAGTCCTTCATGAAAGCTAATCATCACTACAAGTACACAGAAGTGCTGCACTGACCCATAAGAGTCAGTGCCCTCCTGAAATAGGACTTCCACCATGTCTGGTCTTGGCTTTCCCAGCTATTTCAAAGCACCTGATTTATTCAGGTTTTATTTAACATGTACCACTAGAGAAACAATGATCTGATTGTTTTTACTCAGTACATTTTAGTTATAGCTAACTTCCCAGAGTCAAATTGAATTAGCGATCAATTCTCACTCAATGCTGTAGACTTCAAAAACCTTTTCTCCTCGCTGGGGCTGCACAGTAAAGTGCATTGTAATTAGAAGCAAATGTGAGAGCCTTGGCTTTCCTTATTTAGAAAGAGTAAAAGAAAGGATTATTGTGTTTTCTCCAAGTGAAGTATGAAATAAAAGCAACACAGTAAATTCTCAAGACTTGCTTAATGTTAATGCTAACACATAGTCAAAACTTTCATCCAAAAGGCCCGCTGGTCATAAAGACCAGCGAGTGGGTCACTCCAGGAGTCAGGTAGGAATAAACTGCAGAGGCAGAAAAGGAATGTTGGTTTCAGCTCTACGAAAAGTCACTATTGGTCTCTTACTTTGATATTCATCCTGCAGAAGGGTTTTTGGGGACTCTCTTTTTTTTTTTTTTTTCAGTCCGTGCATTTATATTACCTAACGCCACAGATCTTTGGTCCTACAGGTTCTTTCTTCATAGGTCAAGCAAAACCTCTTCAAACATTAACTGTGAGGAGAGAAACACTCCCAACTCTCTACTCTGCACCAGGAGACCCTCCCTAGCTGTAGGGATATGGTCCCTGATAATGTCAAGGGACATCTCATTATACAGCTTATTATAGCCTCAGTCTGGGGTTGTGGTGCCTCTTTCTGCCCCATAAAGAGGCATGCTTTCTAGAGAAATGGTCCTACTCTGCCCTTGGGGCAGCATAATAATTCATTGTTCTTCACACCGGGCACACACCAAAGCTATGAAGTGCTGTAAAGTCCAGGGTGGTTTTGTTGCCCCCCCCCTCCGCCCCCCAGCAGGTCTGTAGCCCTGTGTGTTAGTGCTCTGATCCTGCAAGGGAGACTGTATGCTCAAGACATTTTTCATGGTCTTGGTCAAACCGGCTGAGAAAGGCTGATGAGCTGTGCTCTGCAAGGAAAACCTCTGTGAAAGCCATACAGCTTCGCCTAGGGAAATGCCATAAACTCTTAGCACTAAATATTTCACTTGTGTGGAGATTGTATGTCAGAGATAATGGGCCTAATTTGAGGATGGCCTTTTACAGAAAGTTTTATATCACACACTGGGCTCCTGTGATAGGACTTTTGCCTTTTACACTTGCAAACATCATTCCCCAGGCTATGCCATCAACTGAGCTACCAAGAAGTGTTTGAGGTTGTCTCTGCCTGACAAAGTCACGCTTTATTCTCCATCCATTACCTGGATAAGCCTGAAAATAAGCTGCAGACACTCCAGAATGTTCTGGGATGCTTCTGATTAAATGGGTACAGTATCAACCCTTCTTTTCTTAATAAAGGTGATTTAAATGTCACTTTGCTCAGATTACATTTTAATTCAATACATTGGAACTAAGCAGTCTATAGAACATGTATTTCTGTTACTGGTTTGTTCAAATAAGAGGAAATACCATTTATGGTAGTTTTAAGTAAGTGATGCATTTACCAGGAAAAACAAAGTATCTACATATTTATACATAACTATTCAAACAGTACTTTGAGCCTTAAACTGGTGGTTGGGTAGATCTGCTTTTTCCAGAATCCATCACTCATCACTACTTACATTAGTTTAAGACCAAATCTTCCCCACTTATACTACCATTTTGTATCATTCATCTTTACACAGTCCTTGCAGAGGTTCAGCTCATTATATAGTGGACCACCTGCCTGCACAACCATGTATTAGCATATTCCACATCTAGTCACTATTTGATACAGTCTCTTTCCCAGCTGCCCAGACAGGATCATCACCACGGGCTGCACCAAAGATTAGGGTGAACCTTTGTACCAGACACAGATAGATACAGATCTTCTTTCCATCCATTGTCAGACATGAATGATGATGTTTTATTCACTTCAGCTTCAAAACTTCATGGTACTTCAACAAAAATTCTCACATCATTATGTTATAGACATGCAGATGAGGTCTGGAGCATTCAATCAATTCTCCTTGTTCACCAGCAACTGGGGGCAGAGGATCCTCTCTCTATCTGGGAGGTTTCTCTTTGATTGGGAAGCTTCAGGGGCTGTCTTTGCTCAGCTCCTGGTTGGTGTCACCAGAAGTTCCCCAGTCAAGGTACTAAAGCTTACAATAACAATTGTAAGCCTGTGTAACATGTGACAGAACACAAGAGAAGTTAATTTTTACAGATGATGATGACACTGCAACACAAAACAGGGCAGTGAATTTTGCAGGGACACAGCAGAGCCCTCACAGGGCTCAGATAGCACCTCATTGCTACTACATTTCTCTTCCCACTCAGTCATACAGCCATGCAGAGCACAGTTCCTCTATGACAGTGTTCATATAGAAGAAGTACTATTTGCAACAGGTGGCCCTAACTAACTAGTTGCCTGCTGTGGGTAGGATTGCAAGGGTAGGGGATATAGTTGTGAAATAAACATCTGACAGTTGCCTGAACTGGCTCTTGATGCTTTTTGACTTTTCCAGTCTTACTTTGATTTTGGGAATTTGAAATGAAAAAGGCAGTATTAATATTTTTTGACATTAAAAATAAGGTCCCACTTTGATTTAAAGGAAAGGAAGAAGGTTTTTAAATGCTCTTTTTTTCTTTTTAATCAAGCATTCCCTATAATGGACATGTGATATAGTAGTTTTCAAACTTTTGCAGTTTATGCTGGGGTGAGAGAACATTTGTGGCTGTAAAGATATGTGTGGAGCTCAAACGTCAGGGCCATTCCTGCTTCTTCCCATCATCAAGCTATGATGAATACCCTTCAGTTGTAAATTTGCCATCATAATTCCTCAAGACTAGTTAGAACAGGCACTACTAAGAGTAGCAAAAGAATCATATGTTAATGTTTGAGGTCTTTCCTTCATTCCTTTTTTTTCTTAAAAAAAAAAAAACAACAAAAAAAACAACTCAGACATTGTCTTGTTAGCAGCTTTCATATTCTCCCCCCAAAACTAGTTTCATTTATTGCAAAATAAGTATGTTAATTCCTTGATCTGAAAAGCTGACAGCTCATGTATTGATTAAGCACTCAACTATGCTGCTACACATTATTTTCAGCTTACAGCCTGGTCTCAGTTGCTTCAAGCTTGTCCAGAACATTAGTACCTGGAATCACAACATTTGAAAACTGATTTGAATGAAGGGCAGGAGAAGGGAACGCACATGTAAGGCATCGTTGTAGAGGGTGGAGGAAAGTGGGGGCAGCGCAATGCATCAAGAATGCGGATAGGAGGTGCATTATCTCCTCTTTACTTAGGATTCAAATACTTCACTGTCATTGCTATGCAATTGAAACATGAGAATCATACCAACTCATTAGCTTGGAGCCTGAGCTGTAATTAAAAATAGATTGACTAGTCTTCACACCTTATATAAAATAGAATAATCCGTGGTACGTTTCTGTCAGGCCTTCCTCCATCCTTCATGCTAATGCTACATCCAAGTCCTCCACACTAATTTTAATTCACAGTCATGTGTGTGAAGGATACAGCCATTGCATCCTCAGCAGCACTCAGTATGTGCATGCAGCAGCCCTGGTTCTGGTGACGGGACACAGAGCTAAGGTTCAGGAGCCCTAACTTAGTTTTGCTTGCACCTATGATGTGAGGAGAGGCTGAGAGAACTTGGAGTCTAGTCCAGAGAAGAGAAAGCTCAGGGAGGTCTTATCAATGTGCAAAAATACCTGATGGGAGGGAATGAAGAAGAACAATCCCCACACTTCTAAATACTGCCCACTGAGAGGGCAAGAGGGAACGGGCACAAATTAAAACACATGAAATTCCATCTGAACACAAGAAAACACTTTTTTACCATGTTGGTAATCAAACATGGGAACAGGTTGCCTAGAGAGGTTGTGGAGTCTCCATTCTTGGAGATGTTCAAAATCTCTCTGGACATTGTCCTGAGCAACCTGTTCTAGCTGATCCTGCTTGAACTGGGTGAGAAGATGCAGGGAGTATGGACAAGATGATTTCAAGAGGTCCTTTCCAACTTAAATTGTTCTATAATTTTCCAAGTAATTTCAGGCAAATTTATTCTCTCCTACTGTTTGTTACCTGTTTAAATCAAAATCTCTCTTGGAAAGCTCTTTTGATGGTCTGTTTAGTCATGTCAGTTCTATATATATGTGTACAACTTTATCATCTGGGGTCTCAAAATATGAAAGAAATACAAAACAAACCCAGTAAAACTAATCTCAGGTCATCACCAAGTTAAAGGAAAAATACAAAACAGGAAAATATTAAAGGAAAAAAAAAAAAAAAGAACAATTATGTCCACAAAAAAGACAGCAAAGAGAATTCATGTGTAGTGAAAGAGGGACAATGACTTACCCTGCTGATCACTGCAAGCATTTGAAAACATTGTTACTTTTAATGGGAAGCAATTTATTAGGAATCAGAGCAGGGTGCTAGTAGACATTTTTTTTTTTTTTTTCTGCCTCTGCCTCATGTCATTCTGAAACAATGTGGGAACTATCCAGAATCAGTGAAAACAGGGCTGGGAGGGAGTGTGAGAAGCTGTCCAGTCCACGTTCATGGTGGTGTTAGCTATATCTAAACCACCGATTACAGACTGCAGTATGTGCTAGACTGTTCCTCCTTCACATAGGCTGTGCCAGTACTTAGCTTTCCTAGCCATTAAACAGGTTTTCTTAATGTCTAGTGGATTCCTTTTTTGTTTCAATTTAAGACAATCTTTGTTCAACTCATTGGGCATGGAGAATATATCTGCAGTTATTTATCAAAATTTCTCTTTAAATTTAAAGTTCTCTAGAAAAAAAAAAAAACAGCTCCAGTTCCTTTGATTGAGTTTGTACTGGTTTTGGTTGGGACAGAGGTAAATTTCTTCATACTAGCTTGTAAGGGGATATGTTTTGGCTTTGTGCTGAAAATAGTGTTGATAACACCCTGGTGTTTTAGCTTACGCAACATCAAGGCCTTTTCTGCTCCTCAGACTGCCCCGCCAGCGAGTAGGTTGAAGGTGCACAAAAAGTTAGGAGGGAACATAGCCGGGACAGCTGACCCCAACTGACCGTACCATATGACGCCGTGCTCAGCAATAACACTAGGGAGGAAGTTGTTGTTCCGCAGGGGGGATGCTGCTCAGGGACTGGCTGGGCATCAGTCGGTTAGTGGTAAGCAATTGTTTTCATTTGCATGACTTGTCTTTCTTGGGTTTCATATTCCTTGCTCTGTTTTTGTGTGTTTGGGTTTTTTTCCCCTCTTTTCCTTACAATTTTATTATTATTATTATTTCTTTTTCATTATTAAACTATTGTTATTTGTTTCTCACTTTTACCCTTCCTTTTCTCTCCCCCGTACCTGGGGTGGAAGTGAGTGAGCAGCTGTGCAGTGCTTAGTCGCTGGCCAGGGTTAAACCATGTTTTTTTCTAGATCACTTAATTTACAGGTGTTTGCTATTATTGTTGGCCAATACAGGTGTCCTGTCCCACAGAATAGTTGGTGAAATGCTTGGGAGGTCCATCTTCCTAAAGGGAATTAAGTGTCATGCTCAAGTGGGGGTGAAACAGTGAGGTTTGCTCTTGTTTGAACAATGTGGGCACCAGGAGTAGAATTTAATTGACTAAAGCGAGTCATCTACATCTGCATTAGAGTAGGGTAAATCTGACCTCTCTTCTTTAGAATGAGATAAGTTGTGCTTCGTGGACTAGACTGAGATTAACACTGACAGTGAGGAAACCCCGCAATCAAGGGTCTTGTGCCAATATCACAGAGATTTCCAAATTAGTTAGCTCACTTTTGTCCTTAACTGTCACACTTGTGCCCATAAATAGAGCTGTCACTCCTCTGATACAGGATCTTGGTTGGGCATGTAGCTCTTTGTACTGCTTACATTTCCCTTATCCTGGGAATAGCACCTTTTCTTTCTAATTTAATTACGTCTTACTCAGGGAGCTCTACTGTTAATCAGCTGCATGATTTTCCGAGCACGTTATTGAGATATTGATACACATAACCCTGGAGGTTAAAAAAGCTTTGAATGAGTTGACTGTGGTGTTGGAAAACCTTTACCTCTCTGCATTAATCCGGACCAACTCTGTTGACTTGAAGAACTGTTTGCTCTGGTTTCACGCTGGTGTAATTCATGGCAGAATTTGATCCTGTGTAAATAGTGTTTATTGAAAGACAGAAAGCATCACATTTTATTAATGTACTAGATGTACTATGATTTGTTAATCACCTGTTTGAATTCAAGCTGTATTAAGAGCAATGTCTCCAAGTAAAGACAACATGAGAGTAACTGGATAGAAATCGACCTTTTATTTGTTTGCCTGCAAATTCTCTACATTGCATCCCCAAGGAAGCTCTCAAAGCACTTCACAAACATTTCCTGAGCCTTACAGACAGGCTGCCAGGGAGATAAGAATTCATACAGGTGAAGATCAAATATCTTTGCAAAAGAAATCCTGTATCTCACACCAGGTTATGATCCAATGCAGGGAAAACCGAGTTAAGTTTTATACCCATGTCAATTATGAAGGTGAACAAGACATCGATAATAGTCTTTGTTGGCATAAATGTTATGACTCATCATCCCCTTGTGGAGTTCCAGGAGCACAAACATATTGACATTTTAAAATGATGGTACCTTCAGGTATATTTTAGAGTTCTGGGCCACTGCTTTAGGAAGACCTGTTTTGGAAAAGAAGCATTTTGTGGTTTTACTTTTGATTGGAAAGGAAGGTGTCTAGCTGCATAGCTTTAGGCATATGATGTAGGCGTTTGTTTAAGAGCTGCACTCCCAGCAGTGTCAGCAGAGAAACTGTTGTCTTAGGTAGTTTCAATTGGCTTCTTGACTCTGCAGAGCCTAATAGTAGATGTTGTGATTCTCTCTCTGAGTTTCCCATGTTTATACACTGCTTCTCACTCTTATCTGAAAAATAAATCTGTCCCTTCTGTTGCAGAACAAAGTATAATTAGATTATACTTAATGTGATGTTTCCTGTTACTTAACTTGATCTTACATAAACTGATGTTTCCTCACACTCATTATAATGATATAGTTGTGATTCATGCAAAATTATTTTTGGTACCAAAGGGTTAGGGAGCAGGCTAATGGGGAGAAAAAAACAAGCTATTCTAAAGTAATTAGTAGCATTTATCAGCTTGATGTTTATCACTGGTTTTATGCAGTATGTTTTTGTTTCCTGTTCTAGGACAATTCCACCCAGTGAATCATGGATGGCATTTCTATGGCATCATAAATGAAAACTTTCCCTTGGTGTGTTGTCCTGTTCCTGCTTTAGACATTGTGTCATTGGGCATAATTCATGATGGAGCAATATATTAAATAACGTTAAGTTCCCTACCTTGTTGCCACAAGGAGGATATTGACCAGTTCAGAGACAACATGTAGGATAGATATTGCTGATAACTTATGTAAAATGGGTTTTAAATGTAAACCCTTATGTAATAGGATTAATGCCATCCAGAGGGACCTGGACAGGCTGGAGAGGTGGGCCCAAGCCAACCTCATGAAGTTCAACAAGGCCAAGTGCAAGGTCCTACACCTGCGTCGGGTCAATCCCAAGCACAAATACAGGCTCGGTGGGGAATGGCTGGAGAGCAGCCCTGAGGAGAAGGATCTAGGGGTGCTGATTGATAAGAAGCTCAACATGAGACAGCAATGTGCGATCGCAGCCCAGAAGGCCAACCGTATCCTGGGCTGCATCAAAAGAAGTGTGGCCAGCAGGTCAAAGGAGGTGATTCTGCCCCTCTACTCCACTCTGGTGAGACCCCACCTGGAGTACTGCATCCAGCTCTGGAGTCCCCAACAGAAGAAGGACATGGACCTGCTGGAGCATGTCCAGAGGAAAGCCACGAGGATGATCCAAGGACTAGAGCACCTCTCCTATGAGGAGAGGCTGAAAGAGTTGGGGTTGTTCAGCCTGGAGCAGAGAAGGCTCCAGAGAGACCTTATTGCGGCCTTCCAGTACCTAAAGGGGGCCTACAGGAGTGTTGGGGAAGGACTTTTTAGAAGGGCATGTAGTGATAGGACGAGGGGGAATGGCTTTAAACTGGAAGAGGGCCGGGTTAGATTAAACATTAGGAAGAAGTTTTTGACTTTGAGGGTGGTAAGGCACTGGAAGAGGTTGCCCAGAGAAGTTGATGAGGTCCCGTCCCTGGAGGTGCTTAAGGCTGGGTTGGACATGGCCTTGGGCAACCTGGTCTAGTGGGGAGGTGTCCCTGCCTATGGCAGGGGGGTTGGAACTCGATGATCTTCAAGGTCCTTTCCAACCTAAACCATTCTATGATTCTATGACTCTATGAAAATCGTGAACACCAGAAAGACAGGAAACTGTTTTGACCAGAAGCCTTTGTTGACATCCTTTAGTTTCCATCTCCTTAGGTGATGGAAACTAAAGGAAACTTTCTAACAAATCAGTGAAATAGTGAAGTCTTGGTATTGCTGAGGCAAAACCAGGCAGCTGCTGTTCAAGAGGGAGCTTGATCAGTTTTATGGGAACCTTATAATTCTTTGCAACTGTGGCTGGCTGGATTTGGTGACTTTGAAAGTCCTTTTCAGTCCAGTGTCTAGCACACAGTCATTCCTACTACTGGGAGCCAACACATAGCACTCAGGCATAGGCAGGACAGTGTGCCACATGTCACCAGCCCCAGTGTCACATAACAAAGCAGCAATGTCTCATGGCACAGAAGTATAGTCTCATAGAGCACTGAAAGAATAAAAGAAACTGCTTTTCTCAGGAGGGAGATGTGACAGTGTTGCTGATATGGAGTGAACGTTTTCCACATCTCAGCTCAGAGTAAAATGAAATAAACACTTGACTTGAACCTTTAGGACACAAACCAAGTATTTGGTTCAAATACAATTCAAGGAGCTAAGATCTCCATATCTTTATGGAGCATTCAACCTATATAAAGTAGCGCATGGAGGAGGAATTTAACTGTACTTGGAGTCATGAATGTTATGGTCAGAGTTAAAATTACAGGAAACTTGTCTTTCAGTAAAACCAAAGTATGGACATGGGACTCATTGCATGACTACAGCCTGGAAACAGTGCAGTAGAGAAAAACCTATTGACAAAGGAACTGCTTTCTCCTGTTCTGCTGAGGTACCCAGGGAGTTGGAGTGACTCCAGGTGGGATAGGCTTTTGACCCAGGTAGGTGTGAGGACTGTAGCTCTCTTATTTGGACCTCAGTATCAACTTTCCGTACTCCATTGAAAGAAATGTACTTTTTCAGGAGAGGATGCTCCACACAAGACAGGCAGCTGCAGACGCAGTCCTCATACTGTTTGATTTCCAAAGGACAACACAATACATAGCCCAGTTTAAGGATGCAGAGCTGTAATATGGAAGGAGGAGAGTTGTTTATATCCCCTCTACCCTTCATGTAGTGTCTGTGTGACTGCCCAAAGCTGCATACAATTTACTGACCCCATGTAGTAGCTGAAGAAAGAGACAAATACAGAAACTGGGGATTCAACCCAGTAAGGATACAAGTCCTACTAACTTCAGAATGACCTTTCATATATTTGACATGAAGCACATTTAAATGTCTTGTTCAAGGATCTGCTTGTTCCAAAAAAGTCCTGTGCAGTTCCAGCAATGACATCCACAAACTAAAGAACCCAGAGATCCTAAATTAAGACCAGCTACTGTCAGTACTGCCAGCTTATCCTTCCTTTTGCTTTATTAGTAGTGACCTCAGTTTGAGAATTTCTGACTTACAAATCAAATACCTCATTGCTGACATCCACTAAATTTATCCAAGTAATATTCCATTCTCCCACCTCATTGTTCCAGGAGATTTAAGATGCCAGTACCCTGTGACCAAAGAAAAATTGTGTGGATTTATCACGAGACTGCTATTTTGGGGGGCCTGGGAAGTGGATGAATTTTGTTCATTTTGGTCTAGTGGATAACAGTGTCCTAAACATTGAAGTCTCCCTGTCCAGAATTATATCTGGTTACTATGGGAATCCAAGTTGGGATCTGCCATTCAGACTTGCTCAGATACTCACCTGAAGTGATACTGCATTCCTCTCTCCATCCCCAAATCTTCAGCACTAATCTCTGTGTTCTGTGTGAAAGCTTTTCTGAAAGACCTGTAAACCAAGCAAGGGAGAAGTTATTGGATAGGAGGACTTGCCTGGAAAAAGGGAAGAGAGGAGAATGAAAAACTGTGGTATATGGTGGGGGAATAGATGACAAATAGAGCTCTTGAGTGAGTTACACTGAGCTCCTGGACATTGGAAAAGGGCAACAAAGAAGACATGCAGCTCCCAGTACTGTTGGGGAAAAGACAAGGGAATTATTATTTCAGGGTGGAGAAAAGAGAAGGTCCTTGGATGTGCAGTAAGTTTGGCCCTTGAAGACTTTCACAGAGACCATAGATCTCTCCAAATAAACCATCGAGAAAACTTGCTTCAAAAAAGTTTGGGTCTTTTCTTCTCTCTCTCTCTTTTTTTTTTTTTTTTTTTTTCTTTTTTCCTCCAGAGACATTTTGATCAGTTAATGGCAGAGCAACAGCTTACCTCAAATGTCACATCTGGTGGCAATACTTCCCTTTCAGGGATCATAAGTCTACATCTTTACTTATGATCTCTCTGGTTCATAGAAAGCTGCTTTATCCCTCACATCAGGCAGGAAAATTGGGGACGCCCCTTATCTCTACTATGCACAGTAAAAGATACGCAGTGTTCCCATTTTTCAGCATAGAGAAGATGAATCTTTTGTGTGAATTATGCCTGGGATTGAATTCCAGTTTCTTCCATAGCTGCATGAGCAGGTAACCTCCTCATGCCTTCTCTGCAGTCACAACAGGGCTGGAACATAATTTTTCAACTTGCCTGTGTTTTGGAGTCTAGTATTTGCCTGTTCCTTGACTTATTCCACATTACTTGAGATTTGCATGTGGTCTTCCATCTGAGTACCAGCCACACCTGGAGACTTCATCCAGGAGGACCCGTGGGAAGCCTGGCATAGCCATGGTCAATGTCAAGGCTTTGGGCCACTGCTCAAACAGTGTATCTTTAGTTAGTTCTCAGGCCTCCTGTTATCTTGTTATACATCTGCATTGGAGTAAACTCCGTAAAAAGCAGGAGTAATCATCTGTTATCCACTGCTCCAATGAAAAATTGTTCAATTGCCAACTACAACTCAATTCTACAGAGTAAATATCCATTCCTTCTGCTCATTTGACACTCATCACAGACAGGTTTTTTTTTGTCCATGAATCCAGGTGCTTTTGTTAAGTCCCAAATAAAAGCTGACAATTTGTGAGCTTTCCCCTTCCTTTCCAACCTTCCCCTCTTCCAGCCTGAATGCTACGCCACGTAACACGCTACTCCTTTCGGCTTTCCAAGTGGAGCCTGAGTAAGGAATAGAGGGTCCAGACTTAAATGAAGGAAGAAATGCCATGGTGTATAATGGATTCCACACAATGCAGTGTTCTGACTCCAGACATCATGGTGGCAGAACTGGTGGTACAGATAGGACTTATTCTCCTATGAAACCCTGGGTGAGGTGCAGCTCAGCCCTGTTTCTCCCACAGCCAGTCAAGAAAACCTCTGGTTTAGATGGGAAAATTATTGCAGAATATTACCATGGTATTCCTGCTCTGGTCAAGTCCTGCTGGTTCCCACATTGCAGGAATGTGGGACAACTCTGATAGATTGTTCCCTGTGCGTGTACAAAGAAAGGGACTGGGAAAGTAGCAGACACAAACCAGATCAAATAGTCAGCCTAAGGGGATCAGTATTATACTGCTCCTGAGCAGACATTCAGTCCAAGGCACAAGCTGTCACTTAAATAAATAAAAATCATTGCAACTACAAGTTTATTTAACCCACCAGGGAGCCAAGAATATGGCATTGCCTCAAGTGGTTTCTTCTTCAGGGTATAAAACTTGGAATAATATTAACTTTTCCAAATTAAAAATTATAGGATTACTATCTGGGAATTGTTTTCCTCCTCTTACTCCTGCCTTCATCTGCTATTTCTTCCAGTAGGAACTTCCAAAGCCTGGTCCCAGCATTGTCTGGAGCATCCTTTATCCGATGGCGGAAGGTATTTCATATCCTTTAGCCTCACTAACATAATCATAATTTTCTCCGAGTTAATGAATAAAGTTCCTGTTATTATAATTATTTCCCTCCTAGTGGAGGGAAATGGTGTTATCTGCTTCATGCACATTCCTCAGCACCACATTTTTTTGAATGGCCCCAAGCACAATTTTATCTTTAAAAATACAATAAAAAAAAAAAAAAAAAAGAGAGCATGTCTCTTCCTCAGCTGCCTGCAGGACACAGTTTGAGCTTCCAGGGTTTTACTGCTTGCTTGAAAGGGAACAGTTTGCATTAGATTTCAGGCACGTCACAGTTTATGCAGTGTGTTTTTATCTTGACTTGCTGTAGCAGTAAGGAGAGGAACATCTGTAACAATATGTTCTTCTAGAGCACCTTTTATCCAGTACTCTCCAGATGCTTGAATCCCAAATTAATTTTCTCTACATTGCTGGAAGGCAACAGGGAGAGATTTAAGGGAGAGGAGAAGGGACAGACAAGGCAGCTTTTTTCCTCCTTCCCCTGGCTTCCATCTGCTGCTGCGTAGGTGTTCAACCGGCACCGATTGGGGTTGCTCACCGGGGATGAGACTGGTCCACTACTACATGTAACAGCGGCTGGAGGGGGAGGCTGCAGTCTGTCTTCATGGATGGAGATGAGTCACCAAAGCTGTGTTCCCAGCCCAAACATCAGCTTCCTCAAAAGCTGACACGGGCTCTGAGCATGGCCCCACACAAATACCAAACGTCCTGTCACAATTATTTCTTGTGTGAGATGGGAAAGCTTCCCCGGTGGCAGTAAACTGAGAGTACCGTCACAGAGCAGACAAAAAGAAGTATCTAGGCAAAAGAAGGAAATCTCACAAACAAACCCCAAAGCTTTCCTTTTGGAAATTTCTTGAAGCAATGATATTTCAGGAAGTCCGGTTTCCTTTCTGAGTGAAGTGTAATGAATAAAAATATTGGAATTATTTTGCCTTGTGGGTTTTTTTGGTTGTTTTTTTTTTTTTTTGTTTGTTTGTTTGTTTTTGTTCCCTGCTATATAATTCTGTTCCTCATTCTTTCTTTTGTCATTGCCTTGATGTACATATGCATATGTACATACGTAAATGTATGGATACGCGTATGCATATATATATGAACTCCATATAAGCAAAGACATCAAGCTTTACCCTTGAAGAAGAAAAGACAGCAAGATAATGTGATAGAAGTTACTAATTATTAAAAATGTCATTACTTTTGAAAGCATTTCACCTTAACTAAAGGCAACCTATGAAAGCAGAGAAAGCAATTAATTCAGCAACTATAGTGGTAAAATAAGTTTCTGCTAGAAACCATCCTTCTTTTCCACAGGTCCCTTTATTCCAAGTGGTGCCAATGAACTCCGGCCCTTTTCACTGGGTATCTTTCCACCTTTTCTAACAGCAGCATTCAGAGGTGCAATTGAGAGCATGGCAGCACCGCTGGGTCTCATACAGCCACACAGCAAGAAATCTTGCTTAAACAGGGGAAGGTTTCTTAGCAGAACAGGCAAGTCTAGAAATAAACAGGCAAGAAAGCTGAAGTTCTTCCCAAAGTCCCACACACAGCAGGTTATTGGCAGAGCTGAGTCTGGCTTTCAGGTGACCCTTGTAAGGGGTCAAAGCTTTGGCTACTGAATCATCCTTTCAAATGCACCTACGCACATCTCATTATCTCAGTGGGATTGCAAAGAACCACTTATTTAACAGCACAGAGCAACACTTGCTGTAATAATTGCCCTGCTGTTAAGTACTGAAAAGCCACATTTACCTAGGGGAGAGAAGTATCACATCCAACCACGTTTGTTCCAAGATTTTCCCCTGTTTCAGCTACACTTTAGATTTTGTACTTCATTTTAATAAAGAAGCTAGGGAACATTTTACCTCATTGTTTCATTTGATCAAAGCAGCTTTCTGATATTTGTTAATTTGTCTCAAACATCTGCCGTTAGAAGGCATTTGTCTCTTCTGTCAGCTCTCTCTCTCTCTGGATTTCTTGAAAGGGTTTATATTGCTCAAAACTTGCCAGGGCCTTGTTAGTCTGACAGGCTGCCTTGTGTTTGCCCAAAATGTGTCTAGTAAGAGCTGTCAAGGCCACGGAGAGTTAAAATGCACAGCCTGGTAATTTACTGGAATGCATTGAAGAGTCTCTGCCCATTAGAGAACATTTAAGGTATTTCAGTAAGCCTTGGTCTGGTGCAGGATTCACCAGGACAGGCCTGACAAAGCAGATGAGATATAGGTTTAGAAACGTGGTAAATCAAACCATCATGCGGTAAATCGTGAGGAGGTTGGCACAAGCAGTTAATCAGCTGCCAGGAATTCGTGCCCAGTGCCTGATAGGCAGACAGGCCAGTGACAGAAATGTGTGATTGGGTAGCACGGGGTACACCTGCATATATTTATGTGAATGGAAGTACCTGCAAAGGGTGCAATAAAAATTCTCTTTGCATACATATTTAACCCTTCCCAGCTCCTGCCATCAGTCATCATGATCACTCGGCTGATGGTGTTACTAAAGGACTGTCTTGGTTAATCTCCACTTTATGTTTGCACACTTAGTCAAACAGTGTTACGGCAGATCTGACAGTTCCCTCAAAGCGGGCAGCTGACAACTCCTTGAGAGCAGCACCTGTACGTATGCAAACATAAAAAGCAGGAGTGTGTATGTTCTCCATCTGGCTCCAAGCTGGAGCTTTAGGTCTATTAATCATGCTCAGAGCCTCAAAGGCTCTTCTGGCTTGTTCATTGCCTGACCCAGAGGAGTAATGCTTCAGTGCTTGGCACTGGAAAAACAGGGCTTCTGCACTTTGTTCCTATTCAATTCACAGCACAGGCCTGAGTGACTCTCTTGGGATTAGGTCCAAAGGGCTGAAGACTGTAAAACTTAATCAGAGACGCTTCTCTTTCCAGGATTTGGCTACTAGACTGCAATCCAGACCTGGGAGACAAGTGTCTGGTCCCTCCACATAGCATCACAAGAGTAGCCAGGCACCTTGGAGCAGCTGTAACATTGACTGAGGACATCTCTATGGGGAGCAAAGCACTGGAGAAAAAGGCACATGCTAAATCTTACCTCTCCTCAAGATGTGGGTGTTTATCTGGGCAATATTCACTCTCTGCTAAAGGTCTCTAGTCCACCAATTCAAGACCTCTTCTGATTTTTTATGAGAGAGCAGTTTCGGTGACACACCTTTATATGAATTTCATTGCTGAGCACACCATGTGAGAGAGCTGGTTCCAGTGTCACACATGCATAGAGTTGTTCAAAACCAATGTGAAGAACAAAGTACCTATTTTGGTGTGGGGAGGAGAGGGGTTTCCATTCCTTCTGCTGAAGCTATTTCCTCTTGTGGGAAAAATCCCAAAGAAGTCATGATATAACTGTCTTTGGAGATACTGAAACCTCAACTGGAGAATGCCTTGAGCAACCTGAACTAACTTTGAAGTTGGACCTGCTTTGAGCAGAGGATTGAAGTAGATTACATCCAGAAGTACCTTCCAGACTTGTGTGAGTCTATGATTCTAGAATTACTTTAGAGAAAAGAATTGTGAGAGTTTCTTTGCAGCCTAGAGCATAGGGCTTTCTCTGAGCGGGACTTTCCTGTTCCCCAAGAATTGTTCATGTATTTTACCCCATGCCCAAAACATATGGACTTAACTCTTTTGCTTCCTTTCCCAATTGCTAGGCACATCTGCATGAGAAACTGAATGCTACAGCTAAACCCATGTGAAGTCTGATGACAGACTTTCCAGGAAGGCATCTTCTGAGATGCTTCAGTGCAGGTAGACAAGGTGTTGTGTAGCCTGTGGATCTGGCCAGTCCTGCACAGAATGAAACACAGAAAGACAGCTGAGGTACCTGAGCAGTGAAAGCAAACAGTGAAGTAGTCTTGAATGGGAAAGGTTTGGATTTATACACCTAAGTTTTACCTCCTCCCCGTTGTGTGTTTCTTTGGAGACAGCCCTAAAACCAGGGTTCAAAAATCATTATTTATGTTACTAAATAAGTTGCCTGGTTTTCAGCTGGACTTAGCAGACACAACTGATTTATTTCAACACTAACAGGATCACGACTGAAATGAAATCATACACCGGTGAGTGTTCCAGTTGCTACTCTTATTAATCCTGCTGTTTAGGTTCATGTTTAACAGGAGGCATATGCAAGGCTCATTTGATATCAAAACAGTGAAGAAGCTCCTAATCTGTCACCCTCACAGACATCTGTGAAGAGCCACCTGCAGCACTCTTCAGTGCAGAGAGCAACTGAACAGTGTGAAATGCCACTGTGACAAACGGAGGGACTGAGATATTGATTGTGCAATGTGTTTTCCTTGTCAAAATGGAACGAACCTGTCTCAGAGAATCCAATTTCTCTGCATCGCACAGGCACACAACGGGAGTCACGAGATGCCACGGTGCATTGGAGGCGCGTTGCAGTCAGTGATCTCTGTTATAGAATAAATATGCCTCCTGCCCTCGACAGGTCACTGCTGGGCAGCAGAGTGACGCTTGCCTGTCCTTTGTGGAGCACAGAGAGCTCACACTGAGACATTTTCAGCCAATATTTGCCTCAGATGCTCTGCAGGATGGAGGAGCTCAGATCTTACCCCAGTTTTTAAAGTGGGCCCAACCTACCAGTGTACTCAAAGGCAAAAGACTCCACTTCTTCTGCGGCCTGTACACAGTAAATCAAACAGTGCCAGGGTACGTTCACAGGCACTTGGGTGCAATCATCCACACACTGCTGGAACGGCTCCTAGCACAATCTTGGCCCAAACAAGCTAGGGCTCTCCCAAACAATCCCTGGGCCAAGCACAAGCCAAAGACCATTTGCAGTAGGTAGTCCACACATTTTTCCAGTAAGACAGTCTGTTCCTGGGGAATAAGACAGTGTCTTTCCACACCAGTCTGCCTCAGCTCCAGAGAGCTGTCCTGATCATGTTTAATTTACAACGGTAAATGAAACCACAGAATTTTACTGGCTTATTGGTAGTATCAAGTCCTAGCTATTTTCTATTGGGGAAGCCAGTGGACAATTCACTGATGATACCTGCAGAACAATTTCACAGCACTTTGGGTTCAGTCAAAGATTTCAACAAAGTCACGGGAAGGTTTCCCTTAGTTTCACTCCATGCCAAGTGAACTATTTCATGCTTAGCTGGCTCCCTCAAAGCCATTTTACCTCTTTCTGGTGTGGGACAGGGGAATTGCAATTATTACTCTGGACCCTGATCATTTACTCTAGTAACTTGTTACTGACACAAGCCAGAACCACGTCCTTCAGAGGAAGACATAGGAAATGGTAGGCTATTTAGGTGGAGTAATTTCCATCTTTGAATGACTCATTGTAAACTCAAGGGCTGCTTCAAATCCTGAAAAAAAATCCTGAATTTCATCCCTAAGACTCTCAGAAAGTTGGACAAGGTGAGCATGGGGAACCATTCCTCCCTTGGCAGAAATGATCACTATGGAGCTGTTATAACTATCAAGGATACCCCTACTTCAGTACTTACCCCCATTTAATAATCCTGTTCTTCCAAAGCTGAACAGATGTCTAAGGGATGGTGTTTTTTGAATATTAAAACAACAAAAATTTAAAATATTTCCACACATGAGTCTGTCTTGCATGAAGAGAGTGTCAGGCTCACAACAACTCTGGAGCAAATTTTTTAATAGATGTCTGATTTATTTGCTTCCTAATGACCAAAGTCTACCAAGTTCCTCTCAAAACCAAAAGAACATATAGTCCAGCTGAAAAGACGCTGTAACCTACATTAATACACAAAATCTCTCTTGCCAAACAGACAAGTATTGCCTTTGATATTTCAGCTTCAAAATTACGCACATCTTCAGGCCAGGGAACATCTATTTTGACATGCTTCTGGCAGCCCTACTACAAAGAGGGTATGTAATATTGCTGTAATATGATAAATACCTTATTATCACCATGATGGGCTCTAGAGAGGAAACATGTATAACTGCTATTGTAGTGTTTAGTCATTTAATTTTACAGCTGTTATCTTCATCTGGTAGAGTAACTTTGATACCAGATGACATTCATTATTCTGTGTAAACTATGTTTTGTTTTATCTGTGTTTTGGTTTTACTTAATTGTTTTGGTCAGTCAAGTGCTAGAAGTTCAATGGTCTATCTCATTTCCTGAGGGATATTTCTGCAAAGTGAAATACTAGTATTTCCAGGCAGTTTCACAAGTACAGTACAGAAGAAAATACACAAAAACAGTTCACACATGAACTTCTTAAAAAGAAATAATTTCTTCCAGTTGAAGAAGATTTATTTTATTTGAAATTTGTATTAAAGCAAATAAGATGGCTCTGATTGATAGAAATTATTCTTATGTATTAGAAGTGATGTTGAATAGGATCTTTCCTTCACTTTCATTAAGCTCAAGCAAACAGACTGGGATTTATCTTCTGTCCTCTTAATTTTAACATGGAGCCTGTGTTCCTCCTTAGCTATCTGGAAGAAAAGGGTGTCCAAATTTAGGATGCATCCACATTATACAGTGGGGATTTAAACAAATGTGCAACAAATTTAGAAACAAACACAATGCTGAAAAGCTATTGATTGTGGCAGTGGGAAGGCTCTTGCAACTGATGGAGGGGCAGATTTCAAACTGGACTGGCAGCTGTGCTGGGAATGTGACCCCCCCAGCAGTCATCGGGGAAAACATAGTCAACGGACCTATAGTCAGAAATACTTGCATCAATCAAAAGAATTTCCGAATACGCAAGGAAAGGACATTTAGGCCCTTAGATCATGAAGAAGGATATTTACCTCACTGCAGTGGTGTGTAGGGCAACGAGCATTATAGGAAATGGTACCCTTGCATGAAGAGAAGCCTTGTGCTGTAAGTACATCATCAAAAAACCAGTACCACATTCACGCTAAACCTGTGGAAGCAGGGTTGTGTCCCTTGATGGATAAAATTATTTACTGGCGGTACACCTGAGAAATTTTTGCCTTCAAGAATCCCAAAGATTTTTTTCCTTTGATTTTTTATTTTATATTTGTTTAAAAATGTGATACCCTAAGAAGCAAATACTGCATATGCTACCTGTGGGACTCCAGCATCAGCTTTCCTCTCAGAAAGGGTGAAGTTCTTTTCATCATATATATATATAAAACTCAGGAATGCACTGTGGAAAAGCAACCAGTTTTATGAAGAAAGCAATGTTAACCAGACAACTGGTGAAACAAAGCAATGGTCAAAGTACAGGCTCGAGGAAGGAGTAATCTTTGTGAAGCAAGAATGCATCATTTACTCTACATGGATTGCTGCTAGCCTGGAGAACATCATGGACCTAATCCTGGTCTTATTTTTTTTCAAAGTCAAAAGTACCTGTACTGAAGTCAAAGCGACAATCATGTAAGGTTTGGTATAAAAGATCAGAAGCAATCCCACCTGGTAAAAGTGTTGGGCAAATGGATCCAGGCCACCTTACCATGTTAAAAAGAGCTACTATCATACCAATTTTTCTTTGAGCTTCAATGTTATAAATCCAAAAGTAACCAAACTGAAGTCAAATTGGCACTTTGTAATAGTAACTCGTTGAAGAGCATTGGCCACCTTTTACATCTTCCTTAGTTTGAATTTTCTCATATATATTAATAGATCTACACTTACAGGTAACAGCACTGCATTTAAACACAGGCTAGTGTTTGCGCTCAGGGCATAGGACATGCCTATGAGCTAACATGCCTGGTTGTAAAGGCAGAGAGACTATTCACCTCTGTTAATCTTTGGGGGCTACAATTGTGTGACAGCCTCCAAATTATTGAATTTGAACCACACCTGAAAAAGTTATGATTTCTGTGGAACTAGATTCAACACTTTTCAAAGTTTTTTGTGAACTTGTGAATGTGAAATCATTTACACCTCCTTCAGGCTTGTGTCTCATGTGAAGATTTCAGAGATTCCTTTGCCTCATACTCAGAAGCAGACAGCTTCTCTTTTCACTCACAAATGTTGCTTCTGGCTTTCCTTCTTCAGTCAGCCTTCCTCTAGGGTGGGCTTTCCACTTCTTTTAATTTAAAGATCCTAAGCTGGTCACTCTCTCAACCTATTTCATTGGGTATCACCTGTCAGGAAGGGTGCTTAATTCTGTTCTCCAAAACATCTATTTGAATACCAACCCCTGCAGCCAAGCAGTCCAATGAGAGCTGGAATCAAACCTTTGATTATTGTTACACCAAGGATACATTTAAAACCAGAATCCTAGTTACATCCCTAAGCCAACATGCACTCAAAAATGTGCTTTTCTCCTTAATTTTTGTACACACAACTTAGGTACCTGGCTTCAGGCAAAGGTCTCAATTCAGGACCTGAGTTGAGAGATCTGAAAGCCCAAGAAAGAGCAACTTAACTTCTTGCTGAAGCTGCTTCCACTTTCTCTGGGGTCTGAACACCCTTCTCCTATACACCCCAGAGGCAGGGTGGTCTTTGCAGTCTGAACATGGGTGGAAGACTACCCAAAGGTGTTCATGGCTTTGTTATCTGTAGATAACTCTTTGCCTTCTCTCAGAACATGTAGGGAGATATCTACCATGGAGAGGCAGGAACACAGCCCTGCTGTAGAGTCTGTGTAGTACTTTTGAGTAGTCAGGGCGCAGCAGTCACTCAACATTAAAGAGAGCCAAATAAATATCCTGACCGCCTTGCAGCCTCGTGAAGGAGCCTGCATCTTTAATTTTGTTGGAGGTGAATCATCTGTGAACAATAAAAACAATAAAATGAAGACCGCTGGAAAGATTGGGCTGGGAAAGTACAGAGCAAGGCTTCAAATTTTTTTGCATGTTTTTACTCACGTGTATCTTCAGGCTGAACTGCATAGGAGCTGGCTGCCCTGAGCACGTCACAGGATGTGGCTTTTAAGCAAACACAAACTATAAGGGGTCACCCATGGCTGTCGTATCACAGGAAGAAAGAAACATTGAGAACATGAAGACATATCCTCATTCCAGTCTGCACTATTTCTAACAGTGCTTCATCTACAGTTGCTTCACCTTCTGCACCCATCTGCCATTTGCAACAAATTCAACTAGAAACCATGAAGTCTGACTCCCCCTTTATTTCAATTGTCTGTTTAGTTTTCTGACTCTGGCAGAAATATTTTTGATTTGCAGTTCTAAAATGAAGGGTTGTTTCGGGCAGGTAGCAGTGCTCTGGTAATCCAGATATTCTCTGAAGTGGGTTCATCTGCTGCCTGCATTTTCTTCAGAACTGAGTGTAACAGAAGGGCTGTTTAACACTCTGTCTTTACAGTTTTGCGGTCCTGTTGATTTTGCAAATATAACCAAGAGCTCTGTGGAATTTCTGTTGCTATGGTCTTCCAGGTAGTTTCTGGTTGCAGGCTACTGTAAGCCTGGGTTCCTCCCTGTGCTTGTTCAGATGCTTGAACGCCTCCCTCCACCTCCTCTGGCTGTGGTTTATTTCCTCTGATGAGTGATTGCTTCATCATAGCAAGTGCATCCAGCTCACGACAAAATTGATAGCTCAATGTTTTTGCCCACATGAGCTGGTATTTTATTGAAATGTTCACATAAACTGCAATACACAATAGAGAGCCAAAGACAAAAGAGTAACAATAACAATGTAATGAGGGTAGCTCATCTGAGAGCTCCATTGAGAGCCAGACTTTACAATAACCTAAATGGAGAAACACAATGCACCCACAGCAAACACAAGGTTCATCAGTAGTGCAGTTTCCTCCATCCTAAATGTATGTGTAAACATAGCCCAGGGGAAGGTAAAACCATAAATGAATACATCTCGTTTAAGGAGGTTCCAGAGAAAGATAAGTCTCAGGATACTCAAGATACTATGAGTAGTAGTATTTGGTGCCAGCCCCAGTCCATCTCCCACCCAAGTACTGACCTGCGGTCCTGCTGTTTCCTCTCTCCGTGGCTGCCCAGGCTGCTCTGACTGTGGACCTGTCTCTGTAAAGAGACAGCCCTTTCCCTCATTAGGATTGGTCTTCCCTTCCTAGTACTGGGGTCTTCTTGCTCAAATGGGCAACCCATTGCCTCATCAGCTATCGAGTCTACAGGTGTAGCTTTTCTTATCTGCCTTTTAGAGGAGGAGAACAATGCTGCTTTCCAATACTGTGGGCATATCAGATATTTCAGAGCGTCCCACCCAGTAGGGTTCCTGTCAACATAACGGGCTGTTGGCATATGCCTTGACGGGTTTCTGTTCTTGGAGACTGCAGAACCCTACAGACAACCTTGTCTTTAATTATAACAGTCCCTAGCAAGGACTGTCATCTTAACAAGAGACAGAATTGAGTTTCTGCTGTTCCACCCTCCCTTCACATCAAATCTAGAGCTGATCCATATCTTAATTTTAGAAACAGATGTACCTGATCTGACCAAAGGAATGTCTGGGCTTCTTTCTTCTTTCCAAGGAATAGTTGGTGGCTCTTTCCTGTTAAATAATTCAAATATTGGCTACAAACATAGACATGATAGCTCTGATATTCTTCTGGAAAGACTAATGTTCTAGCTGAAAATTACAGAATAAGACAGTAACCTGGAGGATGTGACTATCTCTACCATATAAACTAAACCCAAATAAAAAAAAAGTTCATCAAGACTAAATGACACACATGGTAAAAAATGAATGAAAAAATGGATAATTATGAATAAGATCAGGAAAACCTTTGCTCTCCCAAGAAGTAGTAAGCTCACGTAACAAAGCAAAAACCAAGAAGTTAAGTCACTTGGCTGAATTTCTGTGGGAAGCCTTACAAGTGATTAGTTTCAACATCTGCCCTTAAAGCAGGGTTGATGGTTCCCTCTGACATTTTCTCCTAGCAAAATCAAGCTTTGTCACACAATTACCCAAGCCACAACATATTTTTCAAACTTTTTTTTTTAATTTTTGTTTTAACCCTGGAAGGCCTGCAATGTACTGCCACCCACAAGCAGCTATGCACAGCTATGACTGACTGTCACCCACAGATTATAGGACTAGTCAGGCCTTCGGGGAGGCCACGCTCTAATCTTCAGCCCTGCTGCACCACACTGAGTAGTAGTTACTGTTGTTCCTCTACCAGTCTCTGCTGTTTCTTCTTTTGCCATTAGACAGCCCTGATGAACTTTGCAGCAAACTCTCACTCTTACTGGGAATACAGGGGTTAAATTTCCTCTTCCTCAGGATGAGTTTGGCAGACGTATGCCAATTCTGTTTTCAATTGTGTCATTTCTCTTCCAGTGCATGCACAGTCACAGCTGTGAACGAGTTGCAGGCTTAAATTTTTAATGCTGGAGGCTATTCCTAGCTACCTCTTCAACATTACCACCTCCACTGCATCCTATAATGTACCCACGGAGACATCCTGGGCCCCATTTAATTGGAACACCATTTATATTCATCTTTCTGGTTTGTTTGTATCATCAAGTTCTTAAATGGAGTCTTGCTGAGGCATGGTAACAAGTTTGTCTTTCTTTGCTTATCCGTTTGGAAAAAAAAATATTCATACTACATTATCTGCAAACTGTTGCACAGGAAAGATGAAGAAAAGAGTTCTTAACTCAGAATGAAAGACATCCAGTTAATAAGGAGGAAAGATAATGCTGTTTATTAATGGCTGGATGGAAAACGGTTGCTGTGATTTATTTGATGGGATGAGCTGAGCTCAGGATATTGTTTTCCAGGGTATTGTACAAATACAGAGCAAGAAGCAGCCTCTGCACTGGAGACCTAAATAGAAGAGAGACTAATAAAATAGAGGCAGTGAAATCATCCTCATTTTACATCATTGAGGCAGAGAGAAGGTAAGGTCACACAGAAAGTCTTGGAAAATCTGGCAGCTGATAAAGTCTTTCGTCAGTTTAAGTCCTGTGCTTTAAACTGAACAGCATCTATCTGATTTGCAAAACTTCCACACATCTGTATCCTCCACAATTTAGAAGCAAGCTCAAACCTATGGGAGCTTTAGGGAAAGAAAACATCTTTAGGAAAAAGAAGTAACACAGTCCTCTCTAACCATCTCTGCAAGACAAACAATATATTTATTTTTTAAATTTTCTTTTTAATGCGCCTTAGTTGCTGGTTAGTTAATCAACTTCTTCAGGTTGACAGACTGTGCTTCCTTCATATTGGAATAGAATTACCCCACAACAGGCACCAGAGAAATTTAGTGTTGAACGGTGTAAGTAAAACACTGTTTCATCTTATGCTACACTGTGCGAAGTCATTAGGAGCTCCTATTGTAGAAGAATTTAATTCCTGCTTTAGCCTTAGGAAGTGTCATTCTCTTGGTCTCATAATAAAATAAAGTTATAAAATTCCTAGTTTGATGACACTTTTAAAAACAACATTTGTATCATATTGTCCACACTTAAAATGAGTTAGAATTTCACTGAGAAATCTCCTGGCAATTCTCCCTCAACTGGGGAACATGCTGATGAGATTGCCTTACTGTATTGTAATTTGGAAGTTAGAGAGATGAAGTAATGCAGTCTTTCCATATAAAATGGTTTGGTTTTGTTTTCAAGACACTCCACGTATTGATGTTAACGCCAGCACAGTCTAAAAGAGAGCAGAAAAGCTAGCTTCCAGCCCCTGCTATTTTAGGAGTAGTAAAGTTATAAGTTATAAATCTAAATCCATCGAAGTATCAGTCAGGTCAGAATATAACCACTGCTGACATCCTTCTCATGGCCAGTATTGTCCTCTAGTAGGTGTAACATGTCTACGAACCCCAAAAGTGAAGGATCCTAAATCAGCACAACAGCTATCTAGTGCTTTCCAATGCAGATGGACATTCAAAGTTGCTCCTGCTGCTAATTAGATATGACACCCACCCCCCCCCCTTCAGGGTTTACCGTCACACAAAGACAGATGATGGGAAACCTCTGAGGGAAAGATCTGGCTCCAACTTCTTGATAGCTGAACGGAGATCCATATGAACGTGGATAATGTTCTCAGTAAAAAGGTGACTGAAGCAGGATCGATGGGGCCACAAATGTCAGCTCCTGGCATACATATCTGATGGTTCAGAGTCGAGTACATGCCCTGGATATTGTGCAAATCCAGTCTGTCTTATTTTTTTGTCTCACTGACACTGAGTCAGCTCCAGTCCTGGTCTCTCTCTGTCCTGTGGGTCTTCATAGGCCGGCTAGGCATTGCTGAGGTTGGAACCACAGCCAGCAGGTAAAGCAGCTTCCCCTGAACTGCAGTGTTGGAAAACCATCGTCCCTTGGAGGAATGGAAAACACACTGCTGGTTCTCTCCCTGTCCTAGGCATATATTCTTCTGTTATATGCTTCTTTCTCTCTCTCACCAAATCATTCCCAGGGTCTCTTATGTCCAAATTTGCTAAAGCCTGTGTGGAATGAGTAAGCTGGATGTACAGGTACCTTCACCATAACCTGTTAGAAAGCTGATGCCTAGACAGTTAATCATTAAGCAGAAAATTCCTGGATTTTGTGTTTTGGACCATTTTTGACAATTGCAGATGAGCTCTCTGCCCCATTTGGGGGACCTGATATTGCATTCAGCCCTCAGGGAGTTCAAACAGTCCTGATGCAACCAACAAGCCATTTTCTTGTTGAGTCCCCAGGATGAAAAAGTCTCATTGAGTTTGAGAGAGGTCATTAGCAAAGGGGAAGCACTGAAGAATACTGTTCTTTTTCTTGTCTTGTCTCTGTCAGCCATAACACTGGAGTAGTGAGACAAGGCTCAGATTCATCTCTCATTGATTTCATTGAGATTTCTCATAATTTGGCAGTATCTGGTTTATTAGATAAATCTCACTGAAAGATTCATGATAATGATTAACTTACTGACTCTCTGTACTCAGAAACCATGTTAAAGAAGAATAAACATAGGAATTATTTAGACTTCCAGGTTTATGGGAAGACCCGATTGGTGAAATTAATTCTGTTTTGAGTATTCAGTACAGGAGAGAGTTTGACAAATAAGGGAGAGTCTAGCAGAGAGGAGCAAAGTTGTTTAAGGGTCTGTAACCCATGGTGTAGCAGAAATATATCCTGGAGAAAAGGCTAAGGAGGAAACCCAGTGTCCTCCATCTATTTGGTGGCTATACAGAAGACAGAGACAGAACTTCTCAGAGGTGCAGACAAAAAAGACAACTGGACAACCGGCACAAGTTGTAGGACGTGAAATATGAATATTGGAACAGGAACCCAGAGAGGTTATGGGAACTCCATCCTTAGAGTTACTTAAAACTCAAGTGGGGAAGCCCCTCAGAAACCTCACAGAATCACAGAATGGTCAGGGTTGGAAGGGACCTCTGGAGATCATTTAGTCCAACCCCCCTGCCAGAGCAGGGTCACCTACAGCAGTTGCACAGGACAGCATCCAGGCGGGTTTTGAATGTCTCCAGAGTGGGAGACTCCCCCACCTCTCTGGGCAGCCTGTGCCAGTGCTCTGCCACCCTCAAAGGAAAAAAGTTCCTCCTCATGTTAAGATGGAACTTCCTATGTTCAAATTTGTGCCTGTTACCTCTTGTCCTCTTATAACTCTGATGTTGCCCGGGCTTTGAGCAGCAGCAGGTAGATAACAGACAGAAGTCCTTTCCAAGATTTTATTCTGTGAGTCTACATTCAACATGAGGGTGGGAACAGCATTTTATTATATTCCCACTGCTCCTCTTCCAAGGTTTACTAGCACTGCTTGAGTTATTTGTTAATTCTGAGGAAGACACTTTGTCATATGTCTATAATTTGACAAGACTGTAAGGCACTGGACTGTCACAATGGTTTTCATATATATGCATTTATGCAGCACATACAGACATCAGCTCATATTAGGATCATGTTGAACCTGTTTGTGGTTTCAGTCTCTTAAAATGGTTGCAGCTGGACTGAACTTCGAGAGAAAAACATACAAAGGCATTTTAAATGGAATTTAAAGAGAGTTTTGCTGAAATATTTTGTGACTTCATCTCATTTTTCTCTGCATATGTCAGCCTGCAGTCTGTTATCTCATCCAGCATCTACTTTCCTGTCAGACGTCTTTAAGGACTCTGCTAAGCCTTGATGTCCCCTTCCCCTTCAAAGGAGAACACGCAGCCTCTTCTAAGAGACTTGGGAGACAGCACATCCGCAGCAGAGTGTCACCTCAACAGCTATTGTCTCACAAGTAATAATGCCAGAAGCATTATGGAACTTGGATGAAGAAAAAATGTCTGTCTTGAAAAAAATAGATGAAGTATTTTTCAGCAACACTTTGGGAAATGTGTCCTTGCATATGAAATTGTCCTCTTTTGCCTCCATTCATGTAGAATATATTGCAGCGAACTCCACATAATTGCGGTGTCTGGTCATTCCACCCTCCATGCAATCAACTGAATCTAATGATAGTGAACAGTAAATGACCACCGCTTTGTTAGGCCAAAATTAGTATAAATTCCAGATAATGGGGGAAAACGTCTGTGATTAACAAAAACGTAAAGTGGAGAATAATGTTGTCATTAAAAACCGAATCGACATTCAACTTTGCCTTATTTGGGACTTTTGTTAAAGCTTCAAGCTCAGATGAGATGACTCAGGATAACAAGCCATTTGAGAAATCCTGGTCTGGGTTTCACATCATAACCAAGCAACAGCCCGATCCATAATTGCACATGATTAGATGTGTTAGGAGGTGAAGCGAGGAAAGAGAAAGAGCTTCACATGGAAATGTTTGGCATTGTTTCTACATAGAACTTGGCGGGAAGGTGCAAATATAATCAAAACTAAGAGGAAAAAGGAAAACACCCTGAATCTTTTAGATTAAATTCAGCCTAGTTGGATTTCACCTGCAGATTTCAGATGTCACATCATTGAAGCATGTATCTGCAAAAGCATCCAACTAGTTTACACCAATTATAGATAGACTAAGCATCCAGAGCTATGGAAACAACTTCAACATGGGAAGTGTTCTTTGCTTTTTTTCTGCTCTTTTTGAGCAGAATTCTCTGCTCTTTTGAAAGCAAAATATAGGTATTAGGAGGAGAGAGATCTTTCTTAAGTTTCAAATCATTTGCAACATGGCAGGAACAAATATATGGTCAGTTAATGTGGCTTTGCGGGACGGTTAAACTACAGTGATTCAGCTCTTTGCACCTCTCTAGACATACTCAGAGTGGAACAGTGGAACCATGCTATTTGCAAAGTCAGAGTTGTGCTGGAAAACTGTCGATATTGACAAACAATTGTCATTTTTTTCTGTTGCTTTTTGTCTCTGAGCTCAAGAATCTTATCTAATCATTTGATCTGAGAAGACATGGATTAGAATCCCATCTATATTATAATCTATATGATCTTCGTTATTCAGTTCATGATAATCCATTTTCCTCATCTGCAGCATTTTCTGTACGGCAAAGTTCTGGATGTAAAGCATAGCCATCACTTGTAAATGTAAATGTTACCATCCATTTTCATTGAGATAAATGGCAACAGCCAGATTTTGATTCTATTTTTTTTTTTAATCTCATCACTGTTCAGCAAAGTACTTCAATGTTGATTTCATGCATATTGTAGAACTGAAGAATAATGATGTCTTAATCATGTGGTAAAATGGGGCCACGAATGTGGTGGTTGTTAAGGCCCCAAACAGACATTTCAAAAACTGGTACATACAGCTAATTTATTCTGCAAAATAGCTTCAGTTAATGAGTGATCCTATTTCTTGAAATCCATGAAGTCTCACTTGGGGTAAGATAGGATTTCAGCTGAGTAAATATTTCAGAGCCCTGTCTGTGTAAGCATTTAAGCACGAAAGAGTAGTTCATACAGCAGTAATCTCATTAAAATTAACAACAGATCATATGATGAAGTTTTGCATATTGAAAGTTAAGGTGTTGCAACTGATGTCGAATACGTTACCAAACATGATGAAAGAACGTGGAGATCTTTCTTTTATATATAGTCGTGAAAGGCAGAGTCAAACCTCTCTGAGTTATTCTACCTTGTAAAATGTAAGTGTCTGGAACGTGGACGAATCAGTATATGCTTATTTCTATTGTTCTCATTGTATGCATGTGTTTCTATAAATACATTAGCAATAAAAGGAGGGCTAAGGATAATCTCCATCCTTTATTAGACAGGGGGGAAACATAGTGACCAGGAATGAAGAAAAGGCTGAGGTACTTAATGCCTTCTTTGCCTTAGTCTTTAACAGTAAGATCAGTTGTTCCCTGAGTACCCAGCTGCCTGAGATAGGTGGGGTAGGGGTCGGGAGCAGAATGAAGTCTCCATAATCGAAGGAGAAATGGTGAGGGACCTGCTACAACACTTAGACATACACAAGTCTATGGGGACAGATGGGATCCACCCAAAGGTACTGAGGGAGCTGGCAGAAGTCCTCACCAAACCACTTTCCATCATTTTTCAGCACTCCTGCCTAACTGGAGAGGTCCCTGCTGGCTGGAGGTGAGCAAATGTGACACCCATCTACAAGAAGGGCCACAAGGAGGACCTGGGGAACTACAGGCCTGTCAGTCTGACCGCAGTGCCAGGAAAGGTTATGGAACAGATCATTTGTGTGCCACTATGTGGCACATGCAGGACAACCAGGAGATCAGGCCTAGTCAGCATGGGTTCATGAAAGGCAGGTCCTGCTTGACTAATCTGATCTCCTTCTATGATAAGGTGACCTGCTTAATGGATGAGGGAAAAGTTGGGGATATTGTTTACCTAGACTTTAGTAAAGCCTTTGACACCAGTCATTCTCCTGGAGAAGCTGGCTGCTCATGGCGTGGATGGCTGTACTCTTTACTGGGTAAAATACTGTCTGGATGGCCATGCCCAAAGAGTTGTGGTGAATGGAGTTAAATCCAGTTGGTGTCCGGTCACAAGCGGTGTTCCCCAGGGCTCAGTAGTGGGGCCGGTTCTTTTTAATACCTTTATCAATGATCTGGATGAGGGGATCAAGTGCACCCTTAGTAACTTTGTAGACGGCACCAAGTTAGGTGGGAGTGTCGATCTGCTTGAGAGTAGGATGGCCCTACAGAGGGATCTGGACAGACTGGATCAATGGGCTGAGGCCAATGGTACGAGGTTCAACAAGGCCAAGTGCCAAGTCCTGCACTTGAGTCACAACAACCCCATGCAGAGCTACAGGCCTGGGGAAGAGTGGCTGGAGAGCTGCCTGGTGAAAAAGGACCTGGGGGTGTTGGTCGACAGCCGGCTGAGTATGAGCCAGCAGTGTGCCCAGGTGGCCAAGAAGGCCAACAGCATGCCGATTTGTATCAGAAATAGCATGGTAAGCAGGACTAGGCAACTGATCATTCCACTGTACTTGGCACTGGTGAAGCTGCACCTCGAATACTGTGTTCAGTTTTGGGCCCCTCACTACAAGAAAGACATTGAGATGCTGGAGCATGTCCAGAGAAGGGCAACGAAACTCTGGTGAGGGATCTGGAGCACATGTCTTATGAAGAGCAGCTGAGGGAACTGGGGTTGTTTAGCCTGGAGAAAAGGAGGCTGAGGGGAGACCTTATCGCGCTCTGCAACTACCTGAAAGGAGGGTGTAGTGAGGTCGAGGTCAGTCTCTTCTCCCAAGTAACATGAGATAGGACAAGAGGAAATGGCCTCGTGTTATGCCAGGGGAGGTTTAGATTGGATATTAGGAAAAATTTCTTCACTGAAAGGTTTTTCAAGCATTAGAACACGCTGCCCTGTTCCAGTTGAATCTCCATACCTGAAGATGCTTAAAAGATGGGTAGATGTGGTGCTGGGGGACATGGTTTAGTGGTGGGTTTGGCAGTGTTAGGTTAATGGTTGGACTTGACGATCTTGAAGGTCCTTTCCAACCAAAACAATTCTGTGATTCTATTTATGAACCCTGTAGCCAAGGTCACCTTCATTAAGAGAAGCAACTAGAATAGAGTTAACCTAATAAAGATATTTGACTAATGAAAAATAGTTTGTTATGAAGCATTAATTAACTTTGCTGTCAAGCAGTCTATGTGTTTTAAGGATGAGTTAATAGGTTTCCAAGCATCACTTCACATTGACAAAGCTACCTGTCTTTCTTAAATAAAGAAAATAAACAGGAAGGGTGCATGGGATTCTCCACAAAGCCAGTAATTGTTACAAAACAGTTAGTGGCAAAAGCTGCCTGCTGAAGATATTCAACTTTACTGAGAGCCACAATATATTACAATTTCCACTGAAATGCTCAAGCCAGCTAGCTTGTTCCCGGCGACCTTTCAAGCTATTTATTTATTACCCATATTGGTTTATTATTTTACCTTTAAGAAGCACAGTTTAATGCTTGAGTGTTTTTCAATTTTGCCATTCAGACTGCAGATTAAGTTTATAATGACTAGGTTAATTTTTACAGGCTGTAGCATGTATTTGGTCTGAAAGATACCTCTGGTGGTATGAGGCTTTAGACAACTTTGGTGTTTCAATAAGTTAAATGCAGTCCAATGCCTTCTTACAGACATATTGTGGCTGATTGTATGACTGCATGCTCTTTCTGGCCATTGCAGTATGTAATTTACAGCATATTTCTTTCTTGGGGGTTGAAAAGGCAGAGATCTCTGAACTGCAGGGTTAGGAACAATTTTGCCCTCAATTTCTTGTGCCACAGACAGATTACAAGTGGATAAGGAGTCTGCATTAAACCCCTTAAAAATGTGTAGTACTATAGGGAAAGAGCACCCAAACTAAAAGAAAAAAAAAAAAAAACAAAACATGGATGTACTTGAAAGCCTGTTCTTGAAGACTGCTATTCAGGATCTGGAATTGACTGGATTTGAAATGGCCATACAGACACGGGAGACCCATGGAGCAAAACCCCTCATGTACCTCCTAGACCTTTTCAACTCTTTAATTTTGAGTAGGATTTATTTTATGTAACTCTGGGAGATTTCAGCTTGCACTGAAGTAGGTATCTATTAGCTGCACTGCATACTGGGCTCCTCTGAATCTGCTGACTAGATTCTCGTAAACTATGAGACCATAGACACCCAGGATGTAGCCCACACATAGATGAATTTTAGGCGAATTTTATCTTCCATGGCATCTGTGTGTATCTCATCAGCCAGCTCCACATAGAAGTCTTTGATACTGTAGGGTATCACAGATGATGCTAGGCAGATGTATGAGCAACCCAGTGTTTTTTCACATGCCTACAGGTAGATATCTATATTTAGGTGTCTTAGTCTCAAACAGGACCTGCCCTGGGTGTCCTCAGTCCAGGTGACTCTACATGAACAGTGGCTCCTACTGTAGTTCACGGGGAGCAGGTCAACAGGTTCAGGGAAGTTCAGGACAGGAATCTTTTGATCAAATGTAGGAGCTTACTTAGAGTGACACAATGGACCCAGTTCAGAGAGCCTCAAATGATATTTAGGTTCTTAGGCAACCAAGTCAAGATTGAATAGCTCTAGGTACTCCAGTGTCTCCACTGACCAGCTCTGCACTGACTGTAGAGGGAACACAGAGTAGATCGCTCAGAGATGTTTGTGCTACAGATTCTTGCATTCAACTGGTTGAATCTCATCTTGGGTCTTCTATGTAGTATACCATGAGTGAGTGGGCAGCAGATCACTGAAATCATAACTCTGCTCTTCCAAAGCAAGGTCAGGAGCAGGGGGAAAGCATTCCTCTTTCTAGGTCAGCTGAGCCCTGGCAAATTAGATGCTGTACTCGGAGGTGGTGCCCCCATAAACTGGCTCATTCATATTGCTAGAAGCAATTGGGCCATCTCACAATTTGAAGCAGCTGAGGAATGGTAGTAAGGTCTATTCTCCTGACCCATGAGCAGGATAAGGAGGAGGCATTAATGCCTGGTAAAGGGTACCAAGAAACCTCAAAGATAAAAGCACCTTAAAATGACACATTTTGGTTAATGAGAGAGCCAAAAAAAAAAAATGAAACAAGAAGTTTGTTTATCACAACACTTCCTTTGTTGTATCAACCCCAATGAAGGAGAGAAAGAACTTACGAAGTGAACCTATTCCGTCTCCACTGCTGGTTGCTGGTTCAGCCTAAGACTCACCTAAGAGTCCTGGCTTGGAGGAAATTCAAACTGGAGGATTTAACTCCCCACACAGATTAGAAATGTATCCCAGCCTAGAAAGAACGAGACAAAATCTACAGTGACAAAAATCCATTTTTGTTTATGTTCAATCACTTTCAAGCCACCCTCTCACCAAACAAGTATTGCTGGTTCCAAAGTACTTACACAGTAGGATTCTTTACTTCCTTTTCTTTCTTTAATACAAAGAAAAAAAATCATGTGAGCAGAACTGTGAAAAACTCTGTATGCTTTTGTTGAATGGACTTAAATGCTTAAGAAAAAGTAATTTGATGTCAGATCTAGTATTGGAAAATAGAAGGAGGTCTGTTTGAGAAAGATTTTGGGGGAAAGATTTCATAGAAGAGTTAAAAAGAAAGAAGAAAATGCCTTTTTATTTTATATAGATATATATATAAGGACAATTTCCCACAATCTCTGAGCTTCTCAAACACTCAGCTTTTAGTAAAACCCACTGAAAATTATATAACTTTTTCCCCCCAATGATTTGGATTTCACTAGCTGACATCTGTTGTTAGTAATAGATGCAATAAAACTACCTATGCCAAGAAATTCAGACCCTTATGTTTATTGTAATAAACCAGAAGGATTTACAATTTGGTGTAAAAAGTTTTTATGGTTCACTGTAATTCTTAAATTCAGAGTGTTTCTTAACTTTGAGACAGAAGCAATAAAAGTGAAGAGATGACCTATTATTGCTGCTTTTCCTCAGTAGAATTCAAAGAAAATTCCAAAGGTGGTATCAATTTAAGAGAGGGTCAATAATTACGTTTTGGAATGATTTTTTCAAGGGAAAAAGATCTTTTGTGAAATCATAGGTTTTCTATTCTCTGTGAGGAAAGCAGAAACGATAAATCGCCATACTGAAAAAACATCTGTGATTTCAGTATTCACATAGAACATGAAATTACATGAGAGCCTTCCAAGCAGTTAACTGGAAGGTTACAGTAATACCCAGCCCTCTGCTCAAATGCTCGGGCAAAACTGATCTCAGAGAGGGCTTGGATCTGCATAGTAAAATTTATTTCTACCGCTAGCTTGTTTTATTTATTTATTTATTTATTTTTATATATGAACTATTCCAAGTCTCTATTAATAGTTTAGTCCATTGCTGTAGAAACCTCATTTGACAGAGAAGTTTAATTTTTTGC
The DNA here is from genome assembly GCF_965231255.1 of Vanellus vanellus. Taxonomy (NCBI): domain Eukaryota; kingdom Metazoa; phylum Chordata; class Aves; order Charadriiformes; family Charadriidae; genus Vanellus; species Vanellus vanellus. The sequence goes on along the minus strand of NC_138906.1, from coordinate 162,199,215 downwards.
GTGATTAAAAATAATATATATCATACCAATCTAAAATTTAGAGCAGTTAAGGTACTACCATAATATATTCTTTATAGAAACCTAGCCTGAAAGGAAATGTAGAGCTGTTTACCATTTAAGGAGATTTTTTTAACTTTTTAAAGATCTACCCTAGTTTAGGAAATTGCAAAAGAACATACTTGCACAAACACAGTGCAAACAAATGTGTTGATGCTCCTGGTCAAAAGCCATCAGCCCAGAGAAGTCAGCTCTCACAAGACAGATCCAAAGGTCTGAAGTTGTGCTGTTATTCCTGGAGAGATGAAAATGTTACACAGTGATGTGGTGTTGTCTGGACAACAGCAGAATCGCTGGTTTGCTCAAGCATTACCACTCCAGACAGGGTGGATTGAATGATTCCAAATGTCACTCTGAGCAGTGAAAGTCCACTGTCAAAAGGAAAACATGAGTGCAGGGTTCAGTCGATGATCACAGAAAATGTTAGAGTTGTCTTTGTGGAGGGCTTGCCAGCTCCCTTTATCGTTTATTGCCAGATACAATATTGGAGAAGGGCTTAGCCTGAGTATGATCTCTAAACCAAAGCCAGAAAATGGACTGAGTTCAAATTGCACTTATTTACCTTAGTAAATAAGATAAGTATATCTCCTCCTGGTGCTTGAGTCATCTGTTTTATAGTCTTGACAACACAACAGGTTTCTGACAAAGAGTTTTCTCTAAAAGCAACCTGGCTGCATCTGGTCTGTTCTTCCCATGTGCACATCAGCAATCAGCAGCTAAGCCCTGATAGCAGGCTTTTACTGGAGACAGCAATGAGGAGGGGAATGATACCTTTTCATCTCAGCCTGACTAGGAACCTGCTTGGTTTTATGGATAGAGAAAGCACCACTTCAGACTGGGAAGTCACTAAGAGCGGTCAGGTTGAGGAAACACCAGGGGTATTCTCTGACTCCAGCTGGAACTTTATAGTTTTCTAAAAAGGGAGGCATTTTGCTACTGAAAACATGTGTATTGCTGCTTCTTTAGTTTCTCTTCCATCTCTAGACAGACCAAGATGATAATCCTGTTTCTCTTCCTCTTCTACATGTGGGATTTAACAGGACGTTGTCCAGCAGCCTTTCTTTGTCATTCGTATCACAGCCCTGGCTGGCCTCAGGAGTCTTGAGGCTCCATAGCGGTATGGGATGGGACTGGGATGGGCTCCGACATGTGCTTTATTCAAAAGGTCACAGCACCAGTGCTTGTAGTGCTGGAACAGACTGGCTAAAAGCTAGCTTGGGTATGTCTATGCTGCCACAACCTATGCTGGGAGAGGTTGCACTGGTTGATAAGTCTTCACGTAGGACACAATTGTTGTCCATCACAACAATCTCTGCAAAAAGCAAAATAAGACTCTACAGAAGAATCTAGGAGATGGCATGGGACCATCCAAAACCACAGAAATGGGAATTTGAGTACCAAGGGAATGAAAGAGTCTGTGTGGGTGTGAGAAGAGAAATTGTTGGGGGAGATGCTAAACTTGATTTCACAGGGTTGCAAAATATAATCCTGCTGTACTTTAGGATTCCAGGGCCCCTTGTATCCTCATGTTAGTGGGCCAACCCGCAAGTGTTAGTCAGGTTCTTCAGGGGAAGTAATGTTGCAGTCACCCTGAAAGCAGTGTGGTATCAGCAGAAAATCAGGGCTTTGTACTGCCATCACAATTAATGTACTCTCTGCTGCAATCAATTTACACTTAATGATGCATTTAGGGGTAATAAAAGTGGGAAGCTGTAAAATATTCTTACCATTGCTATAATCTGCTAGCTTTTAGGTGTCAAGGAAAGGTGGGGTCATAATGTGTACCATTTGGGGGAAAAAAAATCCAAATGGTTGAGGTAGAAAGCCATGATAAAAGAAAAATATAATAAGGTTACTGGGAATTACAAGTACTTTTTCTCTGTACCAATCATAAGAATGCTGAGTTAGGAAAATAGTGTTTAGAAAGTTCTTTTATTAATTAGAAATGCCCTCCTTGCCTCTGCACAGTAGTATTCCCTCTGAGGTTTCTGTGCCACCAGGCAAAGCTTTTAGGAAGTCATTATGACATACAAATAGACCATGCTAAATTAAATTGATTAATACATCGTATGAATATTTTCAGCTGCTTAGTTTTGGCTGGCAGCGAGTTCTCATGGACTTCTAATCAGCAAAGAAAGTCCAAACATCTGAGAAGTCTGAATCATTGAGGAAGGTATGACACAAAACTTATTTTTAAGTGAAGGACACATTGCACACCACTTTCCATGGGATGAGGATTTTGTTCTATACACTCTTCCCTGTAGCACGGGGCTAAACCGGCCCTGATCCAACCTGTGAATCTCCCTGCTGGAGAGTTCAGGCAGGAAATTTTGGAAATTTTTTTATTCCAAAGTTCAGGATTGCTAGGACTTTGCTTCAGTGGCCCTTGGTTGAACTGAAAAGCGTTTCTGTTTCTGTATTTTCTTTGTGGAGGCAGGCAATGTAGATGAGGGCAGCTAAAAATGAAATGTCATCATCAAGTAATTCGGACATGCAGAGTTGACTCATTTTTTTCTTCCTGCCCTGGAATACCAAAAGACATTATCTCACTTTTTGGCAGGGGGAAAAGTGAAATGGAGGACTGGGACAGACTGAAAATATTAGCTTGAGCAGGTGTGGGGAGGGTAGGTGGTAATATTATTCAGCTGTTGAATATTGGTTCACACGAATTGGATTTTATTTTTGTATTTTCCATAAAAGCTTGGAGTTTGGAGGGGCAAAAGGTTTTCAAGGGCCATCAAATTTCAATCAATAAGAAACAGAAAAAGCTAAAGTAAATAAAACCACAAGCTTGTCCCAACTCTCTTCCACAACTTAACCCCATCTGAACTAAAATGCTGAGGTTCAAAAATTTCTGTTAATGAGTTTTCTTTTACTACCTGCCCTTTTGGACCTCTTTCAGACTTCAAGCTTCTTGCATTACTGTTAAGGAATTTCCATTATTTGGAACAATAAAAAACGCTGAACTGCCAAAGCAAGGTAAGATAGCTAAGACTGTTCATCTTAATCCTGTGCTCCCAGCTAGGAGCTGAAGATGCAGAGAGCAGAACTGTCGGCAGCATGTTTTTATACAATAGGAATGAGAGTTAGATGTGTTTACAGGCGCCTCTGTGGTAAAGCAGCCAGAAGAGAGAGAATTTCACCTTAGGAAAGCAACAATGAGTCGGGGCTAGTTTTATTTCTGCATCAATTCAGTGCAAGAAAGTGAAGGCAGAGCGTGGTGAGTGAGATGACAACAAGACGTGCAGAGTATCTCCTGGATTTTAGGACTTATTTGAGGAAGCTGAGGTTCCTCCTATGTAGAAGAAATTTTCTTTGCATTTATAATCTAAACATGCGTTTTCTGTGGAGTCTGGAGCACTTTAGGCTCTAGCACAGCTCTCCTGATTGCTGGTCTTTGCTGAAGGGACAAAGAAAGGGACAGACAGAAGCCAGTCCTTCATGGCCTCTGTACTAATGTCAAGTGCATTCTCTAAATAAAAAAGTATATTCCCCGATTTTGTGATTTTTCTCAAGGACACTGCACAAAAAAGTGGTAGGAAAATCTAGAAGAAAGCAAGAGAGCTCTTTTTGGCCCTAACACACATTTCCCCCTGTGGCTTGCATTGAAGTTGCCTTGTCCCTCTCTTCTCTGCCTTTGGCAGGGAGGCAAGGTTTTCATTTCAAGCTGTCAAGAAGCTGTATGGAGAGATGAGCTATATTTATTCAGCTCCAGTTATGGGTTACTGATGTTTACACGTTTCTGGATGGCTTGAAGCACATCAATGGCACATTTGTGTCTATTTACAAGAGACTAGAGATCTTGTCCTTGCTCCTAACGTCCACCTCCTGCTTACTTGTCCCTGAAAAGCGGCACATTGTACCTTCAAATAAAAGGAGGCACATTTCCTAGAAATTCTTGCGTAGTTATTACAAGACACAGACGAGTGTCTTTTTCCTGTGAGGCTGCCTCCACAATCCAATATTATATATTGGGCAGCTCAATAAGATAGGGTGATGGCATATTTATAAAGTGACATTTTTTTCTGCAAGAAATCGCTGGCATAAAGAAATGCAGATCCCAAATGGAATAACAGGATTCTACTAAAGAAACATGCGCTTCAGACACTCTCCACAAACCTAAGGAAATGAGGCCATTTCCCCAGGTGACCTCCACAGGACATATTTGCCCTGGTGATGTCTCAGAGTAGGAGAGCACTTAGGTGGGATTGACTCTGTCTGTGGAGGAAAGGTGTGCCCTAAGCAGCCAACCTGCTGTCCCTTGACATGTTGCCCCTGTGTCATTCTGTCTTTTGGGGATGGTGCCCTCTTTGTACCGCTGTTCTCTTTTCTCTCATTTCCCAGCACCTTGCTGGCTCTGGCTCTTGCTGAGGATACCATCATATTTAGGTGTAGTGCAAGGTCAGGATCTCAAGGATTTTCCCTCTCCTGCAGTAATTGAAGCTCCTTTGGAACTGAATAAAGATATCTTTTCACCTCTTTGTAATCTCTCCACATCCAGGACAGCTTCATTCTCCAGTTTCATTTTGAGGAGTTCAATTCATTACAAAGCAGAAGGAATAGGCTGAAAATCAAGCTCTTTTATTAATTTTTCCCCCATGCCAGAATTCCTGTCCAATATAATCCAGTGACACAAGAGCTAATTCTTTGCTTCTTAGAAGTGTTGTGTTGATAATGAAAGTTTGTTTTCCTTTTATTCCTATCCTTGAATGAGTTGGAAGCAAAATTTCAACAGTATCCATCCTGTCATGAACATTATCTGTGAAAATTAATTATGTCTCTTCCCCCAGTTCATCAGTAGATGGTGGCAAAGAGTTCTTGCTCATCTCAGTTTCAGACCCCAGGGGCTGCACAAATATGACAATAACAACAACTGATGGGTAATATTTTGCCATCTGCTGCACTCCTTAGCTTCAGCTGCTCTATTCGTGTGTGAACGAACCTGTTGCAGCTTCTAGTTGCCTTCCCATGTGAAAAGCTTTGTGAGATCACAGAATCATTTACTGGCATCATTTCCTTTTTCTAGGTATCCCTTATTTTCTGCAGACCTCCAGACCTTATTTCTTTGACTGAATCCAGGGAATGCACCTGTCTTCAACCCTCTAGGCACTTTTCTTCTTTTCAACAACTTGCCTTTGTTATTTTTTCCTCTGCACATGAGTTATTTAACTATGAGGCATATGGTAGTATGATGTGTATGAGCCACACGGCAAAAGACAACTATATTGCAAGTTGCATTACTCTATAATTAGGAAATAAAAGGAAAACTATTTGTCTGTACAGGAAACCAATACAAAAACATACAAAGTCTCTTACATGGAAGATCTTATCTGAAAAATAATTATCTCCTGAAATTACAAGCGCTGCACTTGAATTCTCAACAGCCTCTTACAGAACAGACTGGTGTTTCATTATTACAATTTCATGGTACTTTAAGATCACTAATCCTAAACCCTTTATTTGGGATTAGAACACAGATTGTATTTTTTCATGGCCAAAAATACAATTGCAATCTTGTATCAGCAATGCGCTAATAACCAGACCAAATTAGCATTTTAAGCTTTACTTGTGGCAGATCAGTGTGTGTCCATAGTCTGTCCCTTAGCAACACAGCTTGGACGACACATAGAATTGTGGGTGCCTTTAGTACTGGCGAGAATATAAAAAAAACCTGGTGAAAATCTATGGGGTAAACAACAGTGTTGCTCCTAGCACTAAATATGTTTGCTCGTTCTACCTCCAGTCTGAATTGTAAACTGACATCTGTGACAAGGAGAAATAGCGAATGCCAGTTTTATTTCCAACGTGGTGTTATTTCTTTTTTTTTTTTTTTTTTTTCCCCACCACTACTTCATAGCCATCAAAATGTCCTTTCAATTTCAGTGGGGAAGCACAGCTTCCTCAATCATTCAAAAACAGTCTTGGGAGTGAAAGTCAAAGTCATTTTCTCTCAAAGAGAAGCACAAACAGTGAGTGTTGATCTGTACTGAAATACCCATCCACATTAATAGCTTTTAAATGCTATTCTTAATGATAACATTTAAATTCATTTTAAATACTTAAGATGGAGTAAGGAACGTCACTGTGGACATCTGATAATTGCAGAAAGCTTGACTGCGGAGAGGAAAGCAAAGATGATGTTTAACTGTACAGAAAAGAGGGCAGGAAGCAATACAGAAGACCCAAGAAGAGAGAGATTCAGGCATGCAATCAAACATCTGCCACAGTGAAAAACCACAAAGCAGAGATTCCGGATACCAGATCTGAAAGGCTCGGCCCATTTAGTGTGGATGGGCGGCAGACAGTGGGGGGCTTTTATAAAACAATGAATAGTAAAAAGGTCAGTCTCACAACAAGGGGACTTTTAATTAAGCTAAAAGGCAATGATTCAAACCTTAGAAAAGAAAACCTGAATAATGCATAATTAACCTGAAATATATTGTCACAACATTTCACCAGTACCCAGCAACTTAGAGGAATGCAAAAAGAAGGCCAAGTATTAGTTAGGCAGTACAAATGTTAATTGGATGCCCAACATGGCATACATAATGTGCTTAGTCTTTAATTATATGTCCACAGTCTAATTTTTGCACAGGTTCTGAAAATGGACTCAGGCTGGAACAGAACTGTGCTTGTAACGGTAGTTCAAAACCTACCTGCTGCTTAATGTTCGAGAGTTTGGCTTTGCCACCACAAGGATCTTCTTTTAGTTTATCATCGATGTTGTGCAGCAACACTCGCACTAAACATTTCACATTCAAAGTCCTAGATGTTATACTCTGGGGGAGCATTGTGTCATTGACACCAACGCTGTGACCACCAGTGTTGGTCAGATGGTAGCTCTCATACTGGATTTGCCCGTAAAGAAGATTGGGCAAATTTGTGTCCGTCCCCCCCCCAAAAAAAAAATAATTTGCCTTTCCATTTTTCTGCAGAAAAGGACATGGGTTCTGGGCAGGCAGCAAGCTGAACAGGAAGGACTAATGTGCCCTCGCAGCAACAAAAGCAAACTGGGCCCTGGGCCACATCTGCAAGTCTGTAGCCAGCAGATCAAGTGAAGTGATCATCCCACTCTACTTACCATGTGTAAGGCCAGACTTCGTCCTCTCAGTTGGTCCAGTGGAGGGCCATCAACATGAGCAGATGGTTGGAAAACTTGATGCATGAAGGAAGGCTGAAAACTAGTTTTGCTAAAAACAACCCCAGAATTGGAGAAGGAAAGGCTCAGGGGGACCTAATCATGGTCTTTCAATACCTAGGAGGTAGTTGTAAAGAAGTGGAGCTGCTCTTTACACAGGAATGCATGGTGAGAGGACAAGAGGCAGTGGGCACAAGTTACTTCAGGGGAAATTTTGTCCAGATATAAGAAAAATTGCTTCACTGTGAGAGCAGTAAAGCATTGGAATACGTAGTCTGGAGAAGTGAGGGAAATATTCAAGACCTGGCATGATGAGTTTCTGTATAACTTAACCTAAGGCCCAGCTTAGAAGTTTCATCCATATAATCTCCCCTTCTAAATGAGATTTTTCTATGATTCACTCTTTTACTGCCCGTTCCTAGAGGAGAGAGAGCAGCTTCAGGCTCAGCATCCCCCATGCTTCATGCATGAGGGGAGAGCCAAACTGTTTGAGAATGCTTCTGTAAAGAGTTAGGGAGAAGAGAGACAAGACAAAACTGTCATTTACTGCCTCCAGCCTCCCACGTGATACAGTGGACAAGCCTAATCTAAGGGATTTGTCCTGTCTCTGCTGCCTAAATGTCCTGAAAAATGTTCCCTGACTCCTGCTGTGACCTTCACTATGGCAGCGGCTGTCAAGAGATTGCCCTAATAAGCATACCCATCTCTCCAAATGGAAGAATATGTTGAACCGTGTAAAATAAACATAATTCCAAACCCATATCTTCCAGCAGCAGTGTATAACATCGTCTCTTAACATAATGGATTTGTTAGTATTGCCTTGGTTTGAAAAGTGCAGCAGGCACTGCTAAGGTGAATTATGAGAGGTTAACAATGAAAAGTAAGCATTGTGTACTGAGCTGATGACTCATACAGAGCCCTTCAAGAGATGCACACATTAAAAACAGCTGGAAAATATCAGGCAACATAAAAAATATGCCATCGCTTTCTGAACCTTGAATGCTGTAAATAAACTTGGAATTTCAGTACTGATTATATCTAACTTTAGAGGCAATGGTGGAAAATACTGCGCCACAACGGTTACAGTGTGGCTTTTGATTTATCTCACTGACAACCATCAGACCCTTCAATGCCTCAATGACAAATAAGCACAGAAGAGGACAGATACGCAAACTGCAATACAGTTGATTTATATGGAGTGGAAAGAACTCCGTATGTGCATGTAGTCATATCCCCATGCTGGCTGATACACATTTCTATAAAACTATTGCTGTGCCTAATTTACAAGGCATCCAGTAAGTTTCTGTTCTGTCAGCACCTGCAACTCTGGCTTAGCTTTAAAAGCACACACATGTCCCTGGACCATCCATGAAGTTCACAGGAGAATTGGAGGTGAACAGAATGTACGTTCCTCGTGCTCTGTCTCCTTATGTGTGTCCTCTCTGCACATTACACCATGAACTGAAAAATGAGAACAGTTTAACACGTATTCATTTGATTTGAAAGGTAAAATGTCAATACATTCCTTCTTCAAACATGTCTCTAAAATGAGAGTTCAAACTTGAGAATCACAGGTCCTGGTAAAAAGGTCCCAATTAATCTTTAAGAAATGCCAATTGTCTAGATATAAAATGAAATGTAATAAAAAAAAATAATAAAAATCAGCTTTGAAAATAATTTTTATTGATCAGGATTGTGTTGTATCCACAGTTATTCAATTCTGATACTCAATGCCAAATAAAGTACCTAAGGCCCAGTTCCTAATCCTGTAGTCAGAGACCAGCTACAAAGCAGTAGGGCAAGAATAAATTTCCCCAGGTACAGGTGGGAATCTAAACGGCTTTTGTGACTCACCCAATGTTGCAGAGGGAATCGTCTGCAGAGATAAGACTGCAATGCAAGAACTTCTGGCTTCCAGGCCCACCCTTGGACCACATGCATATTTACTTAGGATGAAGTTTGAGGGCTCTTGTAGACACATGACGTATGCAGTTTATGAGATTATAAAGTCACAGAGGTACATTTCTGAATTTTCCCTACTAATGTTCAGCAAAAATAAGATGTGCATCCCTGAATTAAACAAACATAATGTGAGAATATGGAATACATATTGCCCAGAGTGACTAGTAACGTAGATGTTTGCTCCCAGAGATATTGCTGCATAGAGAAGGAGATCTATGGCATGAGTAAACTGTATCAGGGTGTTAAAAAAAAAAACAAGAAAATCAATAAAAATTCCTGCCTCCCTCCAAATCGAAAACCCTCAACCCATGAAATCTATATTAAAGTACACTTGACAGACATTTTGTTTTCCTAGATAATTGTCATTTCTTGTGATTCAATGCACAGATGTACCACTGTAAATCTTACTTTCCTTTGTTAATTGTAGTAGTTTTCCTTTGGGAATCTTTCCCCTGGCATACGATTATTATTTTCTGGCCTTAAGCAACTTTTGAACCTTGAAGTATTCTTCTAGACTTGTCTATTTTGCTCACTTCTTACTTTGTTCCAAACTGCTTCAAATTTACTCAAAGCCCTCACAAAGCTGGATCACCACTTTCACATTCAGAGAAGAATCACACACAATGGCTACTCTTATACCAACAAATAAAATTGGATTGATACAAAGCAGTGTCCTTGAAACCAAAAGGACCGCTATGTTTCACTTCTACAAAGCTATCTTCTCCTTTCTTCCTTTCAAAGAAATTTGATAGAAAGGGCTTGGATGAACAGCCATTATTTAGTCTTCCTCTCTTGCAGTTATCACAACTTTCCCCTGCCACAATCTTATTCACCTGCACCATCCTGTGCTGCTGTCTTTCCTACATTTGGTGGGCAGTACTTCCACTATAGAATAGGGAAAATCATTCAATGTAAGGTAATAAGGCATTTCCGCACTATCACGTTCCCCACCTATGACCAGGGAAGCCCTTTCAGACATTGCGAACAATAGATAAACTTCAATCATATGAAAAACTCCACTGAAGCCAACCCATCAGACTGCTGGTGTGCTGGTGTTCGATGAAGTACAGCGCAGGACTTCTTTATTATAACCTAAATCCGGTCTCTATTTACTGACAGATACGCTGTCTCAGCTCCTTTCCTCTCCATTATTCTCAATCAACATAACGGAGCTATCTGAGGTTTCAGATCCCTTTTTTTTCCTCTCAACCCATGTATGTTAGTCTGCCGTTTAGAATACAACTGGCATTCAACAAAAATATTACTTTTTTATGTGTGCAAATACTCATGCCACATAAAGTTAGTCAAAAGGCATCACAGAAGCATGAAATCGCCCAAAACGTCAACCAGGAAACATGAAGATTAGAGAAGATATCAGTGAAATGCATGGGCAAACTTGCCTGTTTGATCAAAACTAACACAGGACAGTTAAAGAACATGTGGAGGTGCCAGGACCTCCTTGCTTAATTCTTGCCCTGAAGCTCTTACTTGGGGGGTGATTATTCTCAGCCTCCTGTGCTGTTGAACCATTCGCCCCCACACAAAACAACTCAGCATTATTTGGATTACAGCTCTGCCTGGAGGCCCCAAATGAAGCTGGAAACCATTACATTAGTTATGCACGAGAGTCAGTCTCTGCACAGCCGTGAATAGTTTACTGTGTAAACAGGGCGCGTGAAAGCTAGCATTACCGCTTTTATTGACAGATGGGGATAACAGGAACAGAGTCTTGATTTCCTGAGAAGTCTGTACTGTTCCTGCCCGTTGCACATATGCAGAGTCATCCCCTGAAACTCAATCATCCATCTTAATCCACTACCTTAATCACCCATCTTCTCAGGGCAGGGTGGTGGACACTTTGTACAGGTGTGAATCTGTCCAGGTGCTAATATGTTTGGGTTCAGTTTGACTCAGGGGTGTATGCATTTGAACAAAACTGTAACTCCACGATCTCACTTCAGGACCACTGACCTAGATTTTCTAGGGTTGGCTGTTAATTTTCATTCTCATCTGAAGCCTCATTTCAGAACAAAAGAAAAAGAAAAAGAAATAATATTATCTAGTCACTTTCAAATGTTTTAAGATTTTTTTAAACCAAACATGCAAAAATAGCAACTCATCATTACTCAGCATTGCTATTCACTTTGATAAATTCAAGCCAGTGGCTCAGCAGCTGATGCTCAGCAGAGTCCGTTAATGAGGCTGGCCAGCTTCCCTCAAGACTCCTTTTTATTTTACATAACCAGTCCCATTTTAGACTAAAGTGGGAACTTCAAAGAGCATAAGTGTATGCAATGCTGAAGGCTTAAGCCTAGAATGTCCCATTAGGCTCTAGTTCAGCCGTATCCATGGTGGGTCTGTGCTAGAGCTTGCTCCTCACAGGACCCATGTACAGGCTTCAGCATGTGCACAGGTCTGGATTTTCAGCAAGGCACCCACTTCCCCACTTCTCCAGGTCTGCTGAGTTCCTGGTACATGTTGGGATGAGAGCTGGGTATGTACCATCCCCTCAGGTACGATTAACAGAGGCACGGCCTTGGCGGGCGCTCACAGGCCATACGGGACAGCAGCACGCTGGGGTGCACGGCGAGCGGTGCCATTGCAAGCAGGGGGAACAAACCATTCCTATTACTCAACATGATGAAAGAAATAGGCAAATTTACAAAAAAAAGCTGTGCCTGACAAGCTGTGAAAGAAAACATAAACCCCACTTAACCTGCACCTAATTTCTTTTGTGATGGCAATCTATAGGTGGGGCAAGAGTTCCTATAAACTGGGGTATTCTACTGCGAAGAGAAAAGTCAGTCTGTTCACGGCTGTGGTTGACTGGGTGGCTCTGCTTTTCTTCGCACCACAAAAAGCCTATGTAAATCCACTTTTGCACTGAAAGCAGAGAGGAGTTCACCTGCTACACACTCGCTTGCCAAAGTGCAGGCAGCCTCCTGCTAAGTAATCTCTCCCAGGTAGCAGAATTTTTATGATTCTTTAATGCTTCATCAGGTGTTAATCATAACATTTTACTGTCTGAATAACAAGCTTATCTCCCTCCAGAAAGTTTTGGTTCACATCCAAAATTCTGTTCCCAGAGTAGACAATACACTTTGATAGCGGTGACCACATTTCACCCTGTGCCCGATGAATTTCCAGACTCGCAGATTAAGAAGTACATTTGTTAGCTGCTGCCTTTGATATTACTGAAGCACCTACATTTTCTTTCCCAGGATACTACTGTTGAAGAAATCAGTAATTCCAGAGAGGAATAATCTACTTCCTCCCCCTCATTCTTGTGTAAAAATGTAGCTTGATTAAGGTTAAAGGATAGCAGTGGGGTGTGCGTGGGGTGAAAATCAATGCCTTGCTCATGTGATCCAGAACTGGACCGATGCAGAAAGCTTTGTATTCACAGTAACATGGGCAAATTTATCTTTTTCTCTGTTCCATAAGAAAGGGAACAAAGTATGTCCTCTCCCTCCACATGATGGACTCTGAACTAATTAAAGTCCAGACTCTCAGTCAATATTTTCAATAGGTCTCTTAAGTGACTGAGAAACCAAAACTTTCTTTTCAGAGCAGTTTCCTGAACACTTGTCTTCTAAGTACTTGCTCCTTCTGAAAATGGGACTTAGGCTCCTAAAACACAGGGTTTGTTCTAAAAACTTTGCTCCCTCTCCATTATGCGTTTACAACATTTAGCGGGTGAAGCACCACTCCCTGAAACGTTTCAGTCCCAGGTTTTGGTTTGTCACTGGAAGAGCTGTTGTTTTGCACTGTATAACAAACTATTCTGTCCAAAACTTTTTAAGGCAGCTATTCTTGTCTGTGTTTTTACCTGTAAGATAAACATAATCTAAGAATGGCACACTTTAGTCAATGCTCTTCAGACAAAAAACAACCTTCATCCCTCCAAAGGCAATTTTTAGCTTTTATTTTTTACCATTTGATCTCAGAATGTTTTATGGAGGAAATAGGAACAGTGAGTGCCTAGCCCCAAACTCATTGTGACATAATCTTTATGGGCTTGAGTTCAATTCCTTACTGTTACTATGCCTTTTTCACACATGAATCATAGAATCATAGAATGGTTTGGGTTGGAAGTCAGCTTAAAGATCATCTAGGTGCTCTTCCCTATCCAGCCTGGCCTTCCTGTAGCACACAAGTGCAGATATCAACATACTCTGTTGACTGTGGGGCCATTGGCTGGGAATGTGCTCCAAGAATAAGTCACTTTAAGGATTGGAGGATCATAGAATTGCAGAATAGTTTGGGTTGGAAGGGATGTTAAAAGGTCATCTAGTCCAACCTCCCCTGCAATGAGCAGGAACACTAACTAGATCAGGTTGCTTAGACCCCTGTCCAACTTGACTTGAATATTTCTTCCTTATATCTAGTCTAAATATACCCTCTTTCAGTTAAAACCATTACCCCTTGTCCTACCACAACAGGCCCTGCTAAAAAGTTTGTCCCCATCTTTCCTGTAGGCCCCCTTTAAGTACTGAGAGGCCACAATAAGGTCTCCGCAGAGCCTTCTCTTCTCCAGGCTGAACAACCCCAACTCTCTCAGCCTGCCTTCACAGGAGGGGTGCTCCATCAGTCTGATCATCTTTGTGGACCTCCTCTGGACCCACTCCAACAAGTCCATGTCTTTCCTGTGCTGAGGGCTCCAGAGCTGAATGAATACTCCAGGTGGGGTCTCACCAGAGTGGAGTAGAGGGCCAGAATCACCTCCCTTGACCGCAGTCCTTGTGATGCAGCCCAAGACACAGTTGGCCTTGTGGGCTGTGAGTGCACACTGCTGGCTCATGTCCAGTTTTCCATCCACCAGTACCCCCAAGTCCTTCTTGGCAGGGTTGCTCTCAATCCCTCCCCAGCCTGTACTAATACCAGGGGTTGCCCCGAACCAGGTGCAGGACCCTGAACTTGGCCTTGTTGAACCTCATGAAATTCACATGGGCCCGCTTCTCAAGCTTGTCCAGGTCCCTCTGGATAGCGTCTCATCCCTCAGGAGTGTCAACCGCACCACTCAGCTTGGTGTCATCTGTAAACTTGCTGAAGGCAGTCGATCCCACTGTCTATGCCACTGATGAAGATATTGAACAGTACTTGTCCCAATATGGACCCCTGAGGGACACCACTTGTCACCGGTCACCCTCTGGACATTGAGCCATTTACCACCACCCTCTGGATAAGATGTCTAACCAATTCCTCATCCACTGAACAGTCCACCCATCCAATCCATACCTCTCCAATTTAGAGAGGGGGACCATGTCAAAGGTGTTACAGAAGTCCAGATAGATGACATCCATAGCTTTTCCTTTGTCCACTGATGTAGTCACTCAATCACAGAAGGCCACTAGGTTGGTCAGGCAGTACTTTCCCTTGGTCAAACCATGCTGGCTGTCTCAAATCATGTCCCTGTCCTCCATGTGCCTGAGCATAGCTTCTATGAGGATCTGTTCCATGACCTTCCCAGGCACAGAGGTGAGGCTGACAGGTCAGTAGTTCCCAGGGTCCTCCTTTCTACCCTTTTAAAAAATGGGCAAAATGTTTCCATTTTTCCAGTCACCAGGGACTTCACCTGACTGCCATGACTTTTTAAATATCATGGAGAGTGGCTTGGTAGCTACACCAGCCAATTCCCTCAGGAGTCTGGAACGCATCTTGTCAGGTCCCACAGACTCTGTATGTTCAAGTTCCTCAGGTAGTCATTGTGACAAAATGGGAAAAAGGACTTCACTGTGAGGTTCAAATTAACAATTTATTTGGACTTCACTCACAGGTCCGATACATCACTATTACAAGTTCTAGGTGTACAATGGCGATTACAGTATTGCAGTTTAAAAGAAATTAGTGGGATACACTATTGCAAGCTACAAATGATCCCGACAAGTAACAACACAAACCACAAGCGCGCTAGATATTAATACCTTAAACGAGTGCACCAATTACAAACTTAAAAGCATGCTATATACCGTACGTATGTTTCTTAGTCACTTACCCTCTCTCAGGTGAGGTCACTCAATCCCTGGGAAGTTACCCTGTACAGCGTCCTGGACAGGGGGGGCACGGATCTCCTACAGGCCAGCTGTATCGTCAGAGGATTCCCCATTTTTCTCCCCAAACCCTGCGGTTTATATTTCCTGACTCTGTGAGAGTGCAGGATTGTGCCTAAGTGGATTATATTTACCTCTGGTGGTGCGATAACTAAGTCTCTGTTGCCAATTTGTGATGTCTGGTGCTCAAAGTCACGGGGATAGTGGTGGGATGGGACTCAGGGCATTTTGTTTGTCCAGGGCCATTTGGTTTTGGTTCTCATATGCAATCTTGAGATAACCCCGGGCTGAGCTGTTCTGCAGCTCCCCCCAAGTTATCTCTGCATAGACAAGGCAAGGCGGAGATGAAGCTGAGTCGGACAACTCCCTGCATCTCACCTATTGTGCTCAGAAACCGGTTTGGCTGGCTGCTCCCATACAGTCATGAACCTGATCTTCTCTCGAAGTGGGAGGGACTTTGCTCCCCCAGTCCCTGCCTTGTGGTCCATCCACTCAAGAAGTGTGGGGAGAAAGGTTGCCAGTGAAGATTGAAGTAAAAAAGTTGTTGAGTACCTCTGCCTTCTTCTTGTCCATTGTTACCAGTTTGGCAGTCTTGCTCATCAGGGGGAGTACGCTTTCTTTAACCTTTCTTTTCTGTCTGACATCCCTGTAGAAGTCCTTCTTGTTATTCTTTGTGTCCCTTGCCAAGTTAAGTTCCAGCCACACCTTGGCCTTTCTGAACCCATTTCTACACAACCAGGCAGCATCCCTATACTTTTCCCAGGATACGTCTCCCTGCTTCCACTATCTGTGCATTTTCTTTTTGTCCTTCAGATTTACCAGCAGGTCTTGACTGAGCCATGCCAGTCTCTTGCCCTCCTTTCCTGATTTCTTACACCTGGGGATGGAGAGCTCTTGTGCTGACACTTCTCTCAAGTCCTTCAGCTGGCACAATAGACACAACAGATTTCAATGCAGGATGTCCAGGAGTTGCTATTCTGGGCCAGGTGACATGCTGTGATCACGCTGTGGTTCTGCTGAACTCTACGTGGTTATTTAGGGAAATTGCCCAAAGAAGCAAAAGTTGTCTAGTTTAAGCCCAGTTTAATATAACTCACATCAATTCTGCAGCAATGTTAGCTTTTGGCCCATGTATTGGCAAAATTGTCAGATGGAAGTGGAGTGCTAAGCTCACTGCAGTCCTTCAGATATGTTTCAAGTGACTTGCCAAATATCTGATCTCATCAAAGGCATTTGTACAAGGTACACCCTGAAACCGAGGCTGCATCCAGGGCATCCAGCCAGAGGGTCTTGTGGGCTTTCAGAGCTTGAAGAGAATCTGGTCCTGTCACACAGGCAGAGGTATGAAGATGAGCCAGGCTACAGAAAAACAAAGAGACTGTTTATATTTTAATCTTAGTTTTTCTTGTCAGAAAGAATTGTTTTTTTTCTTTCTGCTTACTCTGTTCTGACATAAACTGAATAGCAACAGCCCATCAGCCCTTACAGGTTTTTTGTTTAAGACATGGCCACGTATTAAGAAATGCGTGTTTTCGTGGGTGCCTCCCCTGTCGTTATGCAGACTACCTTTCCATCTGTTTGCAATTTCAAATCATTGCAGTGGCAGCAAAGGCATGGGAACAGCTGCTTTTCAAAATCCACAAAGTCCCATCATTATTCTGCACTTAGTCTTGGCTAAAGAACTTAACTTACTGTGATACAGGTTAACTCCAAGGTCAAAGCTTTTCACCATCCATTGCAAATAAAAAAAAAAATATTGTTTTCTCTTCTTACTAATCTGGCCTTACCTGGCTGTTATCTCTTCAACTGCTGTTAGTTCTCATTTCTGCCCCCCATATGACTGCTCGTTTCATCTGTGCAATTACAGTAGTGCAACTGTATGGTCTGGTCTTCTAAGGAGACAGATCCTTTGCACCAACAACCTTGCAGCAAGTTGTGTCTTTGTATCAGCAAGGATGGCTATCTTGCCTGGAAACAAGATTAGATTGACTAACAGTGAAGGCATAAATGACCTGTCAGTGAACTCATTATAAAAGCTATATTACTATTCCTAAGTGTAATGGTAAGGGCAGTTCACAAAGATATAAAATCACCTCTTTTTGAAAAAAAAAAATATTTTTTATGGTTGTTTATTGGAGAATTTCTTCCATCTTTCTTGTTTTTTCTTTTCTTTTTCT
Organism: Vanellus vanellus; assembly: GCF_965231255.1. Classification (NCBI taxonomy): domain Eukaryota; kingdom Metazoa; phylum Chordata; class Aves; order Charadriiformes; family Charadriidae; genus Vanellus; species Vanellus vanellus. The sequence goes on along the minus strand of NC_138906.1, from coordinate 162,181,831 downwards.
TCTCTCTTTTCTTTTGCAATATCATTTCTAAGAATTTAGGAATGCTCAATAGCTTTGTCCTTCATTAACTTGTCTAGTGTTTCCTTGCATCTATAGAAACCTTGTCATCTGCTACATCCTGCAGAAGGAGGTCCACAGATTGACTACATGATGTTTAAAGAAAAAAATACTTTTTGTTTATTCTCAGTCTCCTTCTCTTCAGTTTAATTTGATGTCCATAATTCTTTTACTGAAAGAGGTTGTAAATAATCTATCCTACCAAACCTTTCCATGCCAATAACAATTTTTATAGACCTCAGCTGTATCTCCCCTTCCTTTTCTTCACCCTGTACTTAACCTAAGGTGCCTCTCATCCAGACTGAAGATTTTCAGCTTAGTCACTCCTGGTACAGAAGCAGCTTCTCATATCGATTGCACCTGAAGTCCTTCTCTGAATCTTTTCCAGCCTTATATAATGCTTGCAAGTTGGAAATACCAGAACTGTATATAACATTTGAAGCATGGGCAAAATATGGATTTACACAGTAGCATAGTAATACTTTCCTTCGTTCTCTATCCTTTTTCTAATAATTGCTACCATTTCACTTGCTTTCTTGACAGCTGAAGTGCACCTAGCTGCTGTTTTCACCGTACTGTTGCAACCCTAAGCTCTCACACCTGAATGGTAATGGTCAGCTCAGAGTCTATCATGTTATACACTCAGGTTGGATTGATTTCTCTCTCATGTGTCACTTTATATTTACCTCCACTGAGTTTCACCTGCCAGTCACCAAGTTCTGTAAGAGCTACACAGGGGACATAGCACAGGACTTTTCCTTTACTACCCCAAATATCTCAGTATTATCAGCAAATTTTGTTAGTTCATTGCCTTTCCCAAACTGTGAGAATATGGTCCAACATGGGTAGAGGAGACAGTGCACAAAGCAGACAAAATGCAAGGAGAAGAATGGTTCAGAGAAGCCCCCCCAGCCCTTCCCTCTGAATCAGAAGCCCCTGGCACTTCTCTTATGATGGCCTTGAAGCTGTCCATCCTGTATTTTATTGCAAGGGAAAGAAAAGTAACCACTGCCTGAGACTCTCAGAAATTAGAAAATTGGCTTCAGTAACAACAGATCTCAAATGAGTAATTTGGCACATACCTGTGTTCAGGGACAAGGGAGGGAGAAGAGGACACCACAAAGAGTTCAGTATTTTCCACCTGCTGAAAGAGACTAGCCACTTCCAGAGGTGTCCAGTGGTTTTCCAGCATTATCCAAGAAGAGCCACCAAACACACTCATATATGGTTTTCCTCAGAGAAAGACCTCTTTGTGGTATTTTCAGATCCAAAAAGGCTTTTTGCAGGTAGTCTAGAGCAAGCTCAATTGCTCAGATTTCCTTCCCCCAAATATACAGATGCCCAAACCACAGTTTTTCCCTACAGCATTGTCCTTATGCCTTTACCTCCCCACGTGCCTGCAAGGTGAGGAAGTGCTCTCACTCCAATTTACAGACAGGAGATGAGACAGGAGGTTCAGCGCCAAGGTCAGCTTTCAGGCCAGGGATGGAAGAGGTGCTCACATCATTGCCTCCAAAATCCTTAACTCCTGATCAAGCATTAGGCCATTTTCCCTCTCTGGTAATGACTTCTCTCCACTAACTTTTTGGATAATCTGAAAAAAATCAGTGTTCGGGGTCAGTGATTCAGTATCTTTCTCTGATGCTTAACAGACAGGAGAGAAAACGATCTTCAGCCACTTCGTCTCGTTTAAAGAACAGCGAGTCCAAGGCCAGAGAGGAGCTTAAAGCTTCTGAACTTAAAGCTTAAAGCTTCATTCACTTCTGTTCCCACACCCGACCCTTCACTCAACATCCTGACAAACCTATAGTCTTGTCACTCTGCTAAAACTCAATTTGCTGCTAAATATAACTATAGGAATAAAACCACATATGCTGCATGCCTAAAAGCCAGCTGAAATATTGATCAACAACAACAACAAAGAAAAACGAAAGAAATTACTTAGCTACCCAACCTCTGCTTAGCAAAAACGCTAGTTCCCAGCAACGCTCGGCGTGGATACATGCAAATAACTGCTCTGGTAAAAAGGCATTTTGAAAGCCGCTAAGTCAAACATTCAGAAGTTAAGAAAGAATAGTTCAGGTTGTCTTATCCAGGCTTCTTTGTGCAAATACAGTCTGTAATTAAAAAGTCGTGTACATATACTTCACACAGAAACTTTTATGTTGCAAGAGAGCTGTCCTGAAGTCTTTGCAGTGAGGAACTTGACGTGTCTGTGAAAGGGAACATACAAACTGAAACAGCCATGATATTGTTGGCCACACGAACAACAGAAACAACAAAAAAAAATCTTATCCCTTAATATTGGGTACGCACTTGATTAAAGGTCTGTATTTTGGTATCTTTTTGGGAGTGGGACCAGAGACTTGCTCTAAAAATCCTTGCTCTCCCCCAGCATGACAGGGGGCATAATGGGATGATTAAGCTTATTATAGTAGTCCATATATAGCAAACTTGACAACTTAGCACCAGGATCACTGCAATTTATACACTGCTTCTTTGAAGTACTCTCCTAGGGCTGAATTAGGGCTGTTGAGATAACTAAACCACACAATTCTGTTTCTAAATTGTGTTTATTTTAGGTTTAATTATTATTCTGCATTCCCTTGATTTTCAATACTTGTGTATTAGGTAATTGTAATTCTCTCAGAATATCTACAGTTATTAAAGTCTGCTCCCAAAATTTAATTCTAATTTAATGTAATTTTTAATGTAGAGACTTCTTTTATTTTTAATAGCTAAACCTTTATACATGAGCAATATAAAAAGACACTTTAGAAAAAGAAACCTCAAGGCAAATTTGCCTTTAGGTGCCACAAACATAAAGAAACACCACCATACCAATTACTCAAAAATTCAAAGGTGTGGAGTACTGCCTTTGCATCTTTGTGAGTTTAAGCTTAAGTTTGGAGACTTTGGGCTTGCAGATATGCTCAGGCTGAATCCCTATTCTGGAAAAGCTGATGCAGATCTGTTTTCCTCTCACAACCAGTTCCTATCAATTTTCCCTGACTCCTGCTCAATGGGGAGCTTGTCAAAACACCAGACACACAGGCAAACTCCTTTCTTTTCCATCCCCCACCTCACATTGACCTTTCTATGCCCCTCTTATCAGCCTCTTCCTCCTTCCCTCTGTATTCCCTTTGTATTTTCAGCATCTCTCGAGATTCCCCTTTCTTGGCTTCTTTCCTGAATAGAGTTCCTGGGAAAGGGATTTGGTAAGAAACGTGTTTTGTTTTTCTAATGGAATTAATGGCCAGGTTTTGACCTTTCTTTGTCTGCGTTTGAACATTTCTTCCCTATAAGTGGCTGACAATTTACTTTCTCCTGCAGAATATCCTCACACAAAGTGACATTTTTTTCAAAATGCCAGTCTATTCCACTGTCACAGGGAGTCAGACCACCTCTGCCCTTAGCAAAAATGTCCTTTGCCAAAAATGCTACTGGCTTTCCTCTGCAGCAGAAACATCATGTAATCGAATAAAATGTTGTCATAATCATCGTGTCTTTTTTTATTATACAAATTCAGAAATAGAATTAATTTCCCTAGGAAGTTTAGGTTTCATTTACTAAAAGATTATGTTTCAAACCTAAAATAGCATAGTTGTCTCTTATGCCAATAACTGTTTATTTAAGAAGATGAGCTGTTTGTATATATATGTGTATATATCTCCAGGTATTTTAAAAAATTGTATAAACCAGGACATTGAAGACTAGTTCATTTGGTTGCCAGCTGCATGGGGATCTCTTCACTTCTTTTCTTTTACTATGTCCTTGTGAGGATTAAGGGACAGGCTGGCAGGGGTGACACTGTTGTGGGTGTCTATTACAGGCCACCAGATCAGGGGGAGGAAGTTGATGAGGCCTTCTATGGGCAGCTGAGAGTGGCCTCACAGTCACAGGCCCTGGTTGTCGTGGGGGATTTTAACTTTCCGGATGTTTGCTGGAAGGACTACACAGCCAGCCAGCCTCAGTCTAGGAGGTTCCTCCAATGCATTGATGACAACTTTCTGATGCAAATGGTGGAGGAGCCGACTAGGAGAGGTGCACTGCTGGATCTCGTCCTCACTAACAAGGAGGGTCTGGTGCAAGGAGTAAAGGTTGAAGGCTGCCTTGGCTGCAGCGACCATGAGATGGTGGAGTTCATGATCTCGGCTGGTGGAAGCAGAATAGCAAGCAGAATCGCAACCCTGGACTTCAGCAGGGCAAACTTTGGCCTTTTCAAACAATTACTAGGGGAAATCCCGTGGACAAAGCTGTTTGAAGGTAAAGGTGCCCAGGATAGCTGGTCAGCATTCAGGGACTGCTTCTACCAAGCTCAAGATCAGAGCATCCCGACACGTAGGAAGTCAAGGAAGGGAGCCAGGAGACCTGTGTGGCTAAACAGGGAACTGCTTGGCAAGCTCAAGTGGAAGAAGAGAGTTTATAGATCATGGAAGGAGGGGCTGACCACTTGGGAGGAGTACAGGGCTGCTGTCAGGGGATGTAGAGAGGCAACTAGGAAAGCTAAGGCCTCCTTAGAGTTAAACCTGGCAAGAGGGGTCAAAGACAACAGGAAGAGCTTTTTCAAATACATGGCAGATAAAACTAACACCAGAGGCAATGTAGGCCCACTACTGAATGGGGTGGGTGCCCTGGTGACAGAAGATACAGAGAAGGCAGAACTACTGAATGCCTTCTTTGTCTCTGTCTACTCTGTCGGGGGCTGTCCTGAGGAGTCCTGTTCTGCTGAGACCCCAGATGAAGATGAAGTCAAGTCAATGGATGGGTTTGCCTTAGTTGATGAGGACTGGGTCAGAGACCAGTTAAGCAACCTGGACATCCATAAATCCATGGGTCCAGATGGGATGCACCCGCGGGTGCTGAAGGAGCTGTCTGAAGTCAGAAGTCATTGCTGGACCACTCTCCACCATCTTTACCAAGTCTTGGGAAACGGGCGAGGTGCCTGAGGACTGGAGGAAAGCAAATGTCACTCCAGTCTTCAAAAAGGGCAAGAAGGAGGACCCGGGTAACTATAGACCGGTCAGCCTCACCTCCATCCCTGGGAAACTGATGGAGCAGCTTATCCTTGGTGCCCTCTCAAGGCATATCAAGGATAAGAGGGTTATTAGGGGCAGTCAGCATGGCTTTTCCAAGGGGAAGTCATGCTTGACCAACCTCATAGCCTTTTATGAGGAAATAACGAGGTGGATGGATGATGGCAGAGCGGTGGATGTGGTCTACCTTGACTTCAGTAAAGCATTTGACACGGTCTCCCACAGCATCCTCATGGCTAAACTGAGGAAGTGTGGACTGGATGACCGGATAATTAGGTGGACTGCGAACTGGCTGAAGGAGAGAAGCCAGAGAGTCGTAGTCAATGGGGCAGAGTCCAGTTGGAGGCCGGTAACCAGTGGAGTGCCTCAAGGGTCGGTACTGGGGCCCATATTATTCAATATATTCATTAATGATTTAGATGAGGGAATTGAGTGTACTATCAGCAAGTTTGCTGATGACACTAAGCTAGGAGGAGTGGCTGACACGCCAGAGGGCTGTGCTGCCATCCAGAGAGACTTGGACAGGCTGGAGATTTGGGCAGGGAATAACTTAATGAAATACAACAAGGGAAAGTGTAGGGTCCTACATCTGGGCAGAAACAACCCCAGGTTCCAGTATAGGATGGGGAGCTACCTGTTAGAGAGCAGTGTAGAGGAAAGGGACCTGGGGGTCCTGGTGGACAGCAGGATGACCATGAGCCAGCACTGTGCCCTTGTGGCCAAGAAGGCCAATGGCATCCTGGGCTGTATTAGAAGGGGGGTGGTTAGCAGATCGAGAGAGGTCCTCCTTCCCCTCTACTCTGCCCTGGTGAGACCGCATCTGGAATATTGTGTCCAGTTCTGGGCCCCTCAGTTCAAGAAGGACAGAGAGCTGCTGGAGAGAGTCCAGCGTAGGGCAACTAAGATGATTAAGGGAGTGGAGCATCTCCCTTATGAGGAAAGACTGAGGGAGCTGGGTCTCTTTAGTTTGGAGAAGAGGAGACTGAGGGGTGATCTTATTAGCGTTTATAAATATATAAAGGGGGAATGTCATGAGGATGGAGCCAGGCTCTTCTCAGTGGCGACCAGTGATAGGACAAGGGGTAATGGATTCAAGCTGGAACACAAGAGGTTCCACTTAAATTTGAGAAGAAACTTCTTCTCAGTGAGGGTGACAGAGCACTGGAACAGGCTGCCCAGGGAGGTTGTGGAGTCTCCTTCTCTGGAGACATTCAAAACTCGCCTGGACACCTTCCTGTGCAACCTCGTCTAGGTGTTCCTGCTCCGACAGGGGGATAGGACTAGATGATCTTTTGAGGTCCCTTCCAATCCCTAGCATACTGTGATACTGTGATACTGTGATCCCTGTAAAAATCACTTTTAATTTCTTCAGTCCCAGGTGGGTTTTGTTTGGTTTCGGGTTTTTCTTGGGGGGGAGTGGGGAGAGGGCTGTGCTGTTTAGGAAAGGTAACTGTGGAAATACTCACATTTCTGTACTCTTTGAGACCTTTGTGTGAAGTGGTGTGAAAGCCTTGAACTTTTCTGGGACAACTGACCCATTTAAGAATGCTATTACAGCTTATTAAAGGAATGTGGGATCTTTGTGTGTTTGCAGAGATTTCCACTTTATCTGGTACAGCTTGTATGAGTTTATTTCCTTCTGAGCAGCTAGAAGGCAATGTCCAGGCTTTCACAGCCTTTTCAGCTAATAGGACTATGGTGAGATAGACAAAGGAAAATCCTGTTTTTCAAGATATTTAACAGGCAGTCCAACACAGACTAAACATTCTGTCCCTCTCTCACACACTGCTTTGTTCACATTTCAAGTTAAATTCCATTTTACTGAACTATATTACTGAATCCAGCGGAGATGGTCAAGAATTTTCTTCGGTTATGCCTAGCCCATGAGTCTCTAGAGGCATAGACATTTATGGAGCAAAGAATTTCCTTGGACTGCTGCATCTTGATACATGGATTTTAACATTTGTGCAACCCCGTTGCAAATCATCTGTTTTCATTACACACAGGTAATTAGTTTTAGCCCTACCTGCCAGGGAATCTGTACAAACTTTTACTCTAATCTCTCTCAAGGACATCTGGGACTTCAGCAAAAGTAAACTTTTTCTTTTGTCACGATACACTGTGTGTGCAGCCTCATTGCCCATGACACAGAATGCAAAGGCGAGGATTGGGAAAATGAAGAACAGCCCACTGTAGGTGAAGATCAAGTATGAGACCACCTGAAGAACCTGAAGGTGCAAAAGTCCATGGGACCTGATGAGATACATCCGCGGGTCCTAAGGGAACTGGCAGATGAAGCTGCTAAGCCACTAGCCATCATATTTGAGAAGTCGTGGCAGTCTGGTGAGGTTCCCGCCGACTGGAAAAGGGGAAACATAACCCCTATTTTCAAAAAGGGAAACAAGGAAGACCCAGGGAACCACAGGCCAGTCAGTCTCACCTCTGTGCCTGGCAAGATCATGGAGCAGATCCTCCTGGAAACTCTGCTGAGGCACATAGAAAACAAGGAGGTGATTGGTGACAGCCAGCATGGCTTCACCAAGGGCAAGTCATGCCTGACAAATTTGGTGGCCTTCTATGAAGGGGTTACAGCAGCGGTGGACAAGGGAAGACCAACTGATGTCATCTACCTGGACTTGTGCAAAGCATTCAACATTGTCCCACACAATATCATGGTCTCTAAATTGAAGAGAGATGGATTCGACAAATGCACCACTCGGTGGATAAAGAACTGTCTGGATGGTCGCACTCAAAGAGTTGCAGTCAACGGCTCGATGTCCAAGTGGAAAGCAGAGACAAGTGGCGTTCCTCAGGGGTCTGTACTGGGACCTGTACTGTTCAACATGGTGACATGGACAGTGGGGTCAAGTGCACCCTCAGCAAGTTTGCCGATGATACCAAGCTGTTTGGCGAGGTAGACACGCTGGAGGGAGGGATGCCATCCAGGGAGACCTGGACAGGCTGGAGAGGTGGGCCCAAGCCCACTTCATGCAGTTCAACAAGGCTAAGTGCAATGTCTTACATCTGGGTTGGGGCAATCCCAAGCACAAATACAGGCTCGGCGGGGAATGGCTGGAGAGCAGCCCTGAGGAGAAGGACCTGGGGGTGCTGATTGACAAGAAGCTCAACATGAGACAGCAATGTGTGATCACAGCCCAGAAGGCCAACCATGTCCTGGGCTGCATCAAAAGAAGTGTGGCGAGCAGGTCAAAGGAGGTGATTCTGCCCCTCTACGCCACTCTGGTGAGACCCCACCTGGAGTACTGCATCCAGCTCTGGAGTCCCCAACACAAGAAGGACATGGATCTGCTGAAGCATGTCCAGAGGAGAGCCATGAGGATGATCTGAGGGCTGGAGCACCTCTCCTTTGAGGAGAGGCTGAAAGAGTTGGGGCTGTTCAGCCTGGAGAAGAGAAGGCTCCAGGGAGATCTCATTGCGGCCTTCCAGTACCTAAAGGGGGCCTACAGGAGAGCTGGGGAAGGACTTTTTACTAGGGCGTGTAGTGATAGGATGAGGGGGAATGGCTTTAAACTAGAAGAGGGCGGGTTTAGATTAAACATTAGGAAGAAATTTTTGACTTTGAGTGTGGTAAGGCACTGGAAGAGGTTGCCCAGAGAAGTTGTTGAGGCCCCATCCCTGGAGGTGTTCAAGGCCAGACTAGACGTGGCCTTGTGCAACCTGGTCTAGTGGGAGGTGTTCCTGCCTATGGCAGGGGGGTTGGAACTTGATGATCTTCAAGGTCCTTTCCACCTAAGCCATTCTATGATTCTGTGATTCTATGAATAAAAAAAAGAGAAATGTGAGTGTCTCACTGCACAGACTAGGAGATAGTGCACCTGTTGCACACAGAGAGGTTTTGTGGCAACATCTCAACATCTTCATGGCCCAGCATAAAATTTAAGTTGATTCTTTTTCAGTGGAGACATAAAGGTTGTCCTCATTATCTGTCCCCTGGTAAACTAAGGTGGGATTTCTGTTGCCTAATATTATCTGTCTGAAAGCAACTTCGTAATCTAGAATTATCTAACCTTGTCCAGGCTAATTTTGGAGTCAGTGGGAAACAAGACCAGTTGCAAGCATAAATTCACTGCACCTGGATCTTGGTCTAGGGTAAAAGGGCAATTGATCCTCCCTCTGGACTTTGTTCTTTGCCATTAACTATGGAGGGAACCTAGACAATTCACCCACACTGTCCCCAGTTGTAGACAATCAAACAGGTTGTCTATGTCACTGCAAGTAAAACACACACTTGCAGTGTTTGACTTGGAAACAACCCCAAGTCTGCTCAATATGTTCAGAAAACCCATGGCTTTGTGTGCCCTTCTATGAACCTTCATGACGCTGGTAATGCCACAAAGCCTGTGGGGCACTGCACAAAATGAGGATGCTAGAAGGAGAATTTTCAAAAGTATCCATTTAACATAGGAACTTATATTTATATGACACCTTTGAAGTTCCTGCCCTGCTTCCTTCCTCAGAAGAATTTGGTCTAAAACTCTGATTCTGCAAATGCAGAGCATGCTTAGCTTTACACATCAGATTCCTGAGTCATGTTGGATGAGTGGCACAGACCAAATCTGACCCTTCTCTTTCTCTGCTGCAGCTCAGAGAAATCAATACGATCAGTCAGATGCATGAACTTAGAGCTCTTGAATAAGTGCTCTGCAAGTCTGGGTATAAGCAAAGAAATAAAATCAAAGTGCAGGTCCCAATGAGACAAGCACAAGGCATGAAAGCATTAAATCAGAAGAAACAGCTATTGAGTTTTTCTCTGGCCCTTGGATGTTTGAGGTACAATAGGACAACCTGCCTGAGAGCTGCTGCTCTGGATGGATGCTGGTCACTCATAGCTCCTGTGTCACATCTGCGAGCACCATGAAGATGTCTCAGAAATCTGAGATGTTTTCTTCAGAGGCACTAAATGCTAAAGCAACTATACATGTCCTCTCTGCCATGGTTTAGAGTCCTTTGAAGGATTATGAAGCTACTATGCTGACATGCCTGGTTGTCCAGAAATGGTGGATCAGATGGCTGCATTTCGGGAATGAAAGAGAAAAGTCTCTGGAAAGATCTGGGTGGCTAGGCAAGAAGTCCTCCGGGAAGAACCTGGAGGGACAGCCAGCCCCGGAGGGGCACTTGTTCCTCCTTATCTGTTCCTTTCTACTCCTTGCCACTTGAGACTTCTGCTGGATAAAACAAATACAAAACTCAGGAAAGGAAAAGTTGGATCTCAAGGTTGTGTCCATGTGAGGCTGAGCTATCGCTCCACAAATGAGTTTAACTCACTCCAGGCTATCTCTCAGATGCTGGTTCAGAAGTAGGCGGGGATTCCACAGGGCAGCCACGAGGTGTCTCAGTTTGGGAGAAGAAGGCTTAGCCCTTTGGGCAAGAGCTGTGTTGTGTCCCTTACCCACAAGGTCATAAACCAGGCGACAGCTCATATTCATGAGTGCAGACACACCATTTCCAAATGCTCTGTGTGTGCGTGTGTGTGTGTGTGTGTCTACATGCAGATGCTGCACCAAGAGCAGCCAAGGTGATTTCTCACATGTCAGACTGACCCAGGACAACCAACAAACCTGACTTACACAGCCTGAAGGCAAGACCACATAAGAGTGTATTACCTGTCAGAGCAAATGGGCCCTAGAAAGAAAATGAGATTTTTCTGCACAGACATGGATACCATGTGATGCTCCACTCTAAGTCTGCTACAAATATCAAAGATGAACTAAGAAGGTGTTTTTTTTTTCATCTTAATAGTCTCTTCTCATTGCTGTATTTGTTAAATCTCAATGGTGCCCGCTGCTCCAAGCTAAGTCAAGACCATGAGAGACACTGTATCAGATTAAAAAACCAAAGAAGATCCGTTTTCTCCACCATCTTGCTTCCTTCCAGCAGTTGCTAACAGTAGATATCTATAGAGAATACAAGGAAAGGTCATAGGAGCACTGCAAAAATAGAGTGACTTTTTCCTAAAATACTCTCCCAACCTGCGCTCACACCAGTGAGAATTAATAGAGATCAGGAGTTTGGTAACAGCTCTAACAGATGAGCCATTGTGTATTGGGCTAAATTTAGACAAAAAATATGCTAAAAATAGCTAAGTAGAATGTCTTGATTTTCAGATTTTAAATGTAATTAATTACAAAAATTGCATTTAGGGTGTTTTTAATTTCACTTGTATTTTGCTTTGCCATTTGGATATATGAACTGCATTGGTCGTTATTAATTCAGAAACTGACAGTCCGTTAGTATTTGAGTAGTAATGATGCAACAGTAGTGATATCTTATATTTTTATTGCTTAAAAATATATTTATTATCATATAAAACAATTACAATAGCTTATTTTTAAAATAATATTGAGCTAGTTTAAAATGAAAATAAAGCTGAAATGCAAATAAAATACATTGACTTAAAGAGTTTTAAAATTAATTATAGAGGAAGTGTAACAAATTATTTCCATGAAAGAAAAAAAAGGTTAAACTGTGGCATTTACCACAGAGAAGAGGCAACGCCTTTCTCCTCACGTTAAAACAAAACGATCACATTTAACAAACACTTCAAATGGAAAGACTGCTTTGATTTTTTGAGAAAATAATTTAAAATTAAATTTTCTGAGCCTGCTTTGACCTGAACAGGGTTGAAATCAGAGCTTTTCCTTCATTATTTTTTTATGTAAATTGAAAAAATCCGGAGCAACAACAACACTGAGAACATAGCAGCAATTGGCCATAATCGATATCAAAATACATAAATTCATTCTGAATCATGTCAATTAAAGTACAGAACAATTTTGAATGAGCTCATGAAAGAATTACAACTTTCTGACAATTGCATATTTTTGGCAAGTTAGTTTCTCTAGTTGAAAAAAAAAAACAACATTTTTTTTTCAAGTAGCTTTTTAAAGACCATTTTACAGGCAGACCTAGATGCAAGCAAGTATTTTGTCTTGTTGAACTTCTTGTCTTCAGATGCCCAATACAAGAAAACACTTCATTAAAATTCATATATTTTTCTTAGTGCTTCTGGCTGGCATTTAACATGTCATTGAACCTGATGGTTTGCTCCGAAGTGCTTTGCTGCTTGTATGGATGCTATTGCTTATGAATACTTAGCATTTTTGGACAAAAAAAAATGTACCTCCCCAGAATGCGGCTCTGAGCGTGTCTATAAAAGTATTGTTATAGCAACCGCTACAGGTAATTGGAACCAGAACATCTTAGGCCCGTGAGTGATGCATATTTTATGCTTTGTCTTCTGTGTTGTTAAAGGCTTAGGGCTTATGAACTTGCTGCTTTTTATCCGGCAGTAGGATTCTAGTGATTGAAATCACAATATCCACGGATTTTGGAAGGGTGGGGAGAGAGATGGGTACAAATACTGCAATAATAAAACTGGTGGAGGAAATCGAGGTCAAGAACAGACACACACAGAAAAAAAAATACTGTTTGAGGGTATTGTGTACATTCAATATTGGTGTCCAGATGAGGATAATATGGTTCAGGAAGACAAATGTAGTAGAGTGTGTTTATATAGGGAGAATAAAAAGAGAAATTCACAGGCTAATACTTCAGTAGTGTTCTTATAATACAGAAAATGAATCTGTGGCAAGTAATATACTAATTTCAGAGGGCAGGTTTGCTTGTCTGCTATATTATGGTTTCGTAATTGTGTCTGAATTTAGCTGCTCCTCAGCCATTGGAAACAGTTCATTCTGCCCTGCAATTACAAATATTGATTTACAATGACATTTGCCTCTTGTAAAGTGTTTCAGTAACATCTGCAAAAACAGATGATGCAGAAGCATTAATCTCTCCATCTCTCCGATTTAAAAAATAAGTGGTTTTTCCCTGTAATGGCATGAAGGAACATAACTGTGATGAGTAGTTCAAAGAAAGGATTATATTTCTAAAATTCCTATGCAATGGCTGTAGGCATACAGATAAAGATTATGGGACACTAGAAGCACAACAACATCCTATTTTAGCATGTTAAGCAAATAGAAATAATAACACACAAACTGCACATCCCACTTTTTGTTTTAAAATGTACCTCAAAGTATAATTGAAGTAAAACTAGTGAAAGCTACAAATGAGAGTGGTTTTGATATACTACAGAATCTGGGTGAGATTCATTAGCAAATTTATTGGTGCTCATGGCCTGAAATCAAGTCTGCAGCCAAAACCTAAACCAGCTGTATTTCACATTCTTTCTTCTTTTACTGTGAATGTCTCGTGTATTTTCCTCTATTTTTCCTATACAAAACACTTCACCAAATAGCTTCAAAACAGCATCCAAAAATAAAAGATCTGACTTCCAAAACACTACTGAAAGAATCATCAATTAGCAATCTAAAACTGGTAACCCAGGGAAAGAATGGATTATGAGACCTCATCCCCTTGTAACTCATTATTCAACGTCTCTTCTCTCTTTGCTGAGGGTGAAATGTCACCCACTATTTTTCATAATTTCTTACCTCTTTTAAAAGCAATTGACATGCTTTGTTTAATATATTTTCAAAACCCAGAACAGTCTATCGATGATACAACAATAAATAAAAATAAGTCCAAAGACTAGCATAGGAGAAAAATCTGCTACGGAAAATAACTATTTAATAGCTGGAATTCTTCCTACACCATTGCTTTAACTGACTTCAGGATTTGGACATAAAGTGATAAATATTAACTACTTAGATCCTACTCATCTTTTCAAAAAGGAAGGATATTAATCGCATCCCAGAAACTCCTCTTCTCCATTTGGAATGCCGCAAGTATCTGAGATATCCACATTGGGCCGGTAGAGAATATAGAATCATAGAAACGTCTAGGTTGGAAGGGACCTTTAAGATCATCAAGTCCAACCATCAACCTAACAATGCCAAGTCCACCACTAAACCATGTCCTTCAGCACCACATCTACACGTCTTTTAAATACCTCCAGGGATGGTGACTCCACCACTTCCCTGGACAGACTGTTCCAATGCTTAATAACCCTTTCTGTGAAGAACTTTTTCCTAATATCCAATATAAACCTACCCTGGCATAACTTGAGGACTATGTGTGACGTGTGCTGTCCCGGTTTCAGCTGGGAAAGAGTTAATTTGCTTTCTAGTGATTGCTGTGAAAGGAATGTCAATAATGCGTATTGTTTTAGTTGTTGCTAGGCAATGCTTATACTTTTCAAGGACTCCTGTCAGCTTCCCATAGACACTGAGAAGGTGCACAGGTGGAATAAATGAATGGCCAATGGAAGATTCTGTACCATAGCCAACATGTTCAGTATATAAATGGGGGTTGGGGCAGGGGGTGGGGTGGAATCCATGATCACTGCTTAAGAAGGTACCAATTCACTGGGTGGTGAGAGTGACTTGTGTCATTATTATTTTTATTGTTGTTGTTGTTGCTGTTGTTATTTTCATTTTCTGTTATTGTTCTATTAAACTGTCTTCATCTCAGCTCATGAGGTTTTATTCCTTTCCCTTTCCCCTCCCTTTCTCCCTCTTCTCCCTGACTTTCTTGGGGGAAGGGAAGAACTTCATGAATGGCTGTGTGGTCCCAGCTGCCAGCTGGGGTTAAACCACAACATGTGCTTTTCTGAAGATGGAGCTCAGCAAGAACACTTAGGATATACCATATGGTCTCAGGTGCCAATATGATTTGGCTCATCACTTACAGACATCTGAATCTATCCTCATCTGGATGGACTAAATCTCCATTGGCTGTGCTGGTAATGGAAGTTTAGACACTCAAGTAAATATTTAAATTTAGATTTCTTAATTTAGAGCTGCCTCCTACTCTTTTGTTTGGCCTTATGAATGCCATCTCAAATTAACTTTTACACCATAGCTCAATTCTACTAGTTGGGCTGCCCTGTTAGTTGGCTTAATACCACACATACTGTGCAGATAGTGCCAAATCTCTTTGTCCTTATGAGGTGTCATGAAAATAAATACATTTAGTCTTGTGAGCTTTAATGGTAATGGAGCCTTTAAATATTTATTGACTGCAATTTTACAAAACACAATATGTGTACAGAGCATCACTTTTCTTTCTGCACAGCAAAGACCTCAGTAACCACAGAAATGGGTCGCTCTGTTATTTAGAAGCCAAAATCTTTCCTGCCCAAAGTCTGAATATTCCGGCTACTTTACAATCTTGAGCTAGACTTAATTATTTCCCTCCTCCACGTATTACACGCTGCCGAGCTTGCAAGCTCTGTGTCAGGAAATCGGGTCCTCTCCTCTATGCTTTCCTGGAGCCCAGCATAAAGCAAGGCCTGCAATAGAAACCTGTACTACTATTGCATTTAAAATCTCTGCAATCAAACCCATGTTGTGATGGACATATATAGCTATTTAGCCGCCTCTGAAACCAGGAATAACAAGACATTTAAGAGCAAGAATCGCAGAGGAGTGAGAGATGCTGTGGTTTCAAATATAACGTTTACATTTGTGCTTGGGTTGGTACATCCCAAACTCTGATAGCACAAGAACAACTCATCTGGGCTGAAAAGTTGTTTGAAAGTGGTCTAGTTTGAGACCGCCAGCTCCCTGCTTTTGCTGTAGCTGCTGTGATCAAATTTTCCAAGACTTCCACTGCATTTATAATGCCGATAAACAGGGCAGATGGATGCCAAAGTAATCTCTGTCTCTGTGGCAGATTATCTAATTAAACATTTAGACAGAGAAAGGTATAATTGCAGAATAATCTATCTGCCTTTATCGTGTGCTTTCCCTTAAGACACTCCTGCCTTTCCAACAGAGCAAATAAACTTTGACAGATGTTTACTTTCAAAGTAAAAAAGATAGTGGAGTTCTATTAACACAGACCGTATTCAATAGCAAAGCTATTTTTTCGCTGCACTCGATGCCAGCATTCTTTGTAGAACAAAGATTTTGGTACTGAGTAAAATTTGATTTGCATGCCTGAGGGAATAATAAAAGAAACCTATTAGGGAATGAAATGGACTGTAATCACATTGAGAGGATAGAGATTGTTCCTTGGGTGGGGAGCGGGGAAGGCTACTGCCTGGTAAATGGCCTATTGAAGAAGAAAACACAATGTTATCCAAGAAACAACATATGCCAAAGTTTGAGGAATGACGTGCGTAATTGCTTCACAACTCAGACTTCCATTGCCTTCAGCAGGAGCCGATAAGCACCGAACATTTCACACAGGGCCACGGGGAGAGAGACACCGTTGGTCACCGAACAGAGCAAAAAAAGCCATTCTGCTGTTCTCATTGGATTATGCCTTAGCTAGTGTTGACTCAAATGCCATACAGAAGGTCAGCATCCGCGTCTAGGCTTTGTGGCGTTCTCCCTACGGCATACAGTGCTTGTGGAGCAGGGCTCCACTTCTGCTCCCCTGGCCAGGAACCAGCCCCAGCCACTGGTGGACTCAGCACAAGCCAGGCAGAGAATGATTTCAATTACTGAAGGAACATCTGCTGCTCCAGGAGACATCAGTGAAGCCAATCCCTCAATCCCTTCTGCAAGAGCTACTTGAACTGAGCAAAGAGCTGGGCTGCAGGCCCGCGGCACAGCTGTGTGGTGTTACTTTGCTTTTCAAGCACGGGACACTCATTAAAGTAAGGTCAGCACCAGCTTCTCGCCTGTGCGCGTACCTGGGCAGAGACTGACCTCCACCGCAGCCCCCACCTGTGTCTGCTGGCACTAGTTCCAGTAAGCGACATTGCACTGAAAATTCCGGACGCTTACTGCAATTTTAAGAACATACAGCACCATGTGCCCTGTGAGCTCGCTGTCACACACGCGGCTCCCGTTAATGGCATTTCTGCACGGGTTTATAGCCTGAAATGCAGAGCTCCTACAGGCTTTCTGATTCTCCTTCTTACTCCTAGTGACAGTCCTGATGCTGGTCCTTCTATCAGCTTATTCTGCCGTCATTTTACAAGGAATTTTCCTTGTACATGCAACGCAATGTAAACGCAATTATTATTCTGGTTATAGAATAAAATATATTATATTTCAAGGCAAATGACCAAAGTTACAGGAGGACATCAAAAAAGCTAGTTATAAAAGAAGTTCAGTGGTAAACAGTGGAGAAAACATCCATACAGAAGCAGATGCTTTGTGATTTGAAGATTTGAATTGTCCTTGTTTCCAGAATGCTACAGAAGTGATTGCAGTTGACAGCCACACTTTTTGTGATAGGCATAATGCCATTCATTGCTTTTATACTTGAATGACTTGGATACTACACAGTCTGTCAAGTCTAAATCTATTTAAGTCATGACAATTTATGTTATACTACAGTACATTACTTGTTTTGATCATAAGACTAAAATCATTCTTGCATGAAATAAACTGAAACTTTAAAAAAACTCAAGCAAGGGCTGCTGTTTTCAAAGCAACTGAAATTTTCCCGACTGTGAGATTTACCAACAAACTACAAATCCAGAGGAGGAATGCAGAAGACCAAACCTTCCTCCGTCCATATCCTGAAGTGTTCAGATGAGTGCAATCAAGGCTCAGAAGCATTAGCCACATCCTGCACGCTTGCTAATACTGTCTGGTGTGAGATCAGATCTGCAGACAGGAGATTACCTTTGAAGTACAGTGTTTGGTTTATTGCCTTTTGTTGGAATATGATCGTTGCAATATTTTGTTTTCTGTTTTTAAAGGTGGGAAATAACTGTAAGATGCATATAGCGAACATCTGGGCTATCTCTGACTTGCCAGCTGTGGGAGAAAGAGAGATTGTGAAAAGGAAATGGAGGAAAGGCATTTGCCATGACAGCAAGATTTAACCCTAAATTCCATGCGCAGCCAAACAATTAAATCCCAGCAGGACTAACTCAACAGTTCACTCATCAAAGATAGAAATATCTGTAATCCGTGTTTTGTTACAATGGTTTCGAAAAATCAAAACAAGCCCTCTCCTGCCCCACCACAGGTTCTTCCTGCCCTGCTTGGACAAGTGCACTGTCATTTCCATGAGGCTGAGTGCATGCCCCCGTGGGCTCAGCCGTGACATTCTCATCCTTGTTGTTACACATTGTGCTGGTTTGGGGCTTCCCCCTGCTCCTCGAGGGTGGATGCCTCTTGGTAACGGTAGGTCTGAGAGCCTGGTCCTCAGGAGGTGCATGGTGCGTGGAAGCACATGGCCTTTCACAGCAAGTGATCTACAGGTATCTGCTGAACCATTGACCGACCAGTTGGGACCTGTGGCGGGAGCAGAGGTAGGCTGTCAGGTTGGATCCTTCACGGCAGAGGACAATGGGTGCTTTGCACTGGGTGCAGCACACTGCCTTGATGTGGTTGTCTATGATCATTGAAATGATCAGTAATAAAATTGCTCACATGTTGAGGCATTTTGCTTTTATGAAGGTCTAATGGAGAGAGAGATTCTCCTTAAACTTTGAAAAGAAAAGAAAGATTTCTTCGACCTTGGGCTGATTTCTTCCTGTACTAAAACTCCTAAATAATTTCTTAATCTTCATTTGCAAGGTAAGATTTGATATACAACCTTTTTATTGGAACCTCCTGCTGCTTAATTATTTCCAGACATATTTTAAGTAGGTTTAACCAGAATATAAAGAAAAAGCTTCAGTTTTCTATGTGAAATACCTCTCTTACAACTTTCATATTTTCCTAACCAGCTTTTTTCCCCTGTATTTTTAAAAAAAAAAAAAAACACAACAACTTTTTCCCCAATTTGTGTTTGCAAGTTTACAGGCCTTCCCTTCCCTTTTTGGGCTTGTTGTTTTTTTCCTTTCTTGATGCCCTATTCATTTTTGTCTAGAGTAAATAAAGCGAAAATAGGGAAAAAAAAAAAGGTGAGGTCAGCATGAGGTTGCAAAAGAGAAAAAAAAAAACGGGGGGGGGGGGGAATAGGGGAAGCAGTTCTAAAATGTGTACGTCCATCCAAAAAATATCAAATGGCACCATTTAATCGGAGAGTAAGGTGTGGCAATGCAACCCTTTGCAAAGGGATTTAGGTGAGATTTAGAGGGCTGTGAGTTCAACACGAGTTTGTAACACGACATGGTTGTTAAATACAAAAATCAAGAAGCCTGTATTTTTTCTTCCATACAGGGATCTTTTCACTTAAAGAGATCGTTATCTATCTATCTGCATATTTTCTGTTGAAAGAAGAAAAAAATCCTTTTCTCTGCAGTACTACAGTGAAAGAGTATTCTGTCTGCTTTTCTCATTATTGGAAAATGTACTGAAATATTACAGTGAGCTGAGAATAAAGTGCTGACAGTGATTAAAGATGGGGAGGGGTGACTTATGAGAATGCTTACACACTCCTAAGGGTGCCCTAACACAACCTTGGGTTTCTTTGATGGTGAAGCTGCTTAAGACATTCATGCCGTCCTCTCAGCCCCCGACTGCTCATTTTCTTTCCGCATGCAGCAGGTTCCTGCTCCCTCAGGTCTGCCAGAGCGGCTGTTTATAAGGCCGTGCTGGAAACCAGATCACAAGAAACCTGAAAGTAGAAAAAAATATCTGCCGTTTTTAATAGGCAGAAAGTCTTTTTAGCCAGCTCTGTTTTCTTGTGCAAGAGTCCAGGATTGGCCCCACAAGGGATTGTACCAATACATCCAAAGGAGACGATTTATGGGACCATATTTTGGGACTGTGGTCAAGAGCAGAAGGAAAACAGATTCTCCTGAGAAAGATTTTACAGCTCGAGGAAATCTAGATGGCTTTTTTAGGTGTAGTGACCTCCTAACTGATGGGTTTGTATATGAAAGCAAAACCTGGAAGAGACAAAGTGCTTGGCAAAAACTGAAAAACAAGGAATGTGCTAGTCTGCAGATATGTGCGCAGTATAAAAAAGTTGTCTCAGCATGATATAAACAGAAATCTTGGCATTAAAACTATGAAGAAAATTGCAGGTTCAATATCATGCAGTACAGTCTGAAGGTGAGACATGGTCTTGCATGGAAAAATAGTATGAAATATTTGAAAATAGGCAAGAAAAGTCTCAAGAAACATCCTCTGCAGAAAACGAACAGATTACAGAACTGAGGATTCTCTTTCTAAGCTGGCCAGTGAAGTAATATTTCCAGATGAAAGTTTTTATTGTATTAAAGGATTTCTTTTAGATTACAGATATTTTGGGTTAGATGTAACAGCTGCTTTAAAAGCACACAAGTGTTTTTGAACACCATTCTACTGAAAGCAAAGGAAAGTTGAACTGTAAAATTCTATGCTTTTCTGTAGCCATAAAAGGTAAAACTAAGCTGATTTGGGAAAAAATAAACATGGTTTCCCACACTTTAACATTTTCTTTTTAAAACATGAGCTTGACAAAACGTTTTCTGAAATTAAAAGATGAAAAACCCAAACTATGGAGGAGTTGCTCTGAAGAAACAAACGAAGACAGAAGGAAGGAAAACCTTCAAAAACATCTGGATTTTTAAAAAAATGAAAAGACATCTACTTGCTGGAAAGTGCTTTAAAAATTGCTGGGAAGCCTTAGTAGAGCATTAATGTGTCATCAGTATCCATCACATTAAATAGAATTCCAACAGTATGGAAAAAGGTTGTTTGGAGTTTACTTTTAAACTATCTCCTTGTAAATTTGCCCAAAAGCACTAGCTTCTGAAAAATTGCAGGTTTTACAAGTTTTTGGGGTCAACACGAGCAGTGCTGCTGATGCCAATGCTGCATAGCCTGTGAAATAGTATAGCTTGTATGTAAATGAAAACCAGAACTGCGTACAGCCCATAAGCATGGAAAAGGAAGATGTGTGAGGAGGGGGTGTTTATAATGAAGTGATAGAGTGAATTCTCCACTACAGTCCCTCAGTCAACACAGGCACCACACAGGCAGGACATCTGCACAGACTGCTCTGCACTGCTTTACAAACAGCCTATGTTTTATGAGGCTGTTTACAGCGGCAGCTTAGAGCCATGCTATTTATAGGCTCCTTCCCCCACAAAAATATCGCATGTGAGAACACGATGGACAATTTCATATGCATAGCTGAGTTAACATAATTGGGCTTTCTTCAGTGTTAAAAAAAAGAGAGGAGGATGGGGAAGGGAGGAATTCACACAGTGTGCCAGGTTGTTTTCACAGTCACTAGCAAACAGTTTCTCTTCTCCTCCCCATGTCTCCTACTCAAGAGCACATAAAAGTCCGGGAGGACCAGGGCATGGGGGATGGCTATCTGGTCCATGTATCAGTGGTTGTGCTGCATACATATCAAGGCTGGTTCCTCTGGGCATGTAACAGAGGGTGTTTTAACACTTGCATGGGGTTCCCTTCATTTTACAGTCTTGAAGCCCAAAGCTTAAGGTGCAGCAGTTTCCACCTTTCTGCCTTACAACACACCAATATGCAAAATTGCCCTTCTTTATCTTTAAGTAGGTATTTCTATAGCTTTTACACCATCTGACTGCCCTGTTTATCTCCAGCCTCACCAGGCTGTTGAGTTGCCCTCTTGGGCACAGCTCAGCTTTGGTGGCTGCTTCAATTGAAGACTCTTCTGGGGCTGTTTGACCCCAGCCTGGAAAAAAAAGGCTGGGCTACGCAGCAGGCTTTGGGTGAGAACTGGTGGCTGCAGTGCTTATGAGATGATCATCCCATCTAAAAGGGAAAGAGCATTACATTATTGTAAAGACAAAAACGTGGTTGAAAGGACACTGGTTCACTGGTGGGTAAAGTGTAGGTAAAGCATTTTCCAGCTTCTCCATTAACAGTGATGGGAAGCATAGAGAACATTATAGCGTATAAGGATACCAGAAGATTTGCAAATTCAGAATTACCTTGCATAGTTCAAGAAAAAAACCCACCACATATTGATCTTTTCTGATTATAATGCTGTGAGTCTTTTTGTTTATACAGCCATACTGAGTTTATGCATGTTTAGATTCTGTTATGACTGCAACAGAAATTTTACTGTTGTTGCCTTTGGAGGCAGATAAAAGAGGGAAAGAGAGGGACATTGTTCCACTGTCATCAGCATCCTAAAATAATCTGTGCCGATTCAGTTTTCCTTTGAAAATAAATACAATTAAGACATAGAAAGGACTGTGAAACATTACTAATGTAATTCAGACTTTAAATATACCACACTTAAGAGTGGGATTTACTTCACTTACTTTAAGGCATGTAAAAATTTGGGGTCTAGTTTACAAGTCAGCCAGGTTCCCTCTGTCATCTGTGGAAAACCAGGTGCTTTCAGAGTGTGAGGCACACCATTATCCTTAAGTTGTGTCTAAATAGGACAATAAACTGTAGACATCATCTCTCTCTACTGCCTACCACGCGAATGTTGCTGACTAGCTGTCATGATTTAACCCCAGTTGGCAGCTCAGCCCCACACAGCTGCTTGCTCACCCACCCCACCCCCGCCCCCAGGTAGGATAGGGGAGAGAATCAGAACAGTAAAAGTCAGAAAACTCATGGATTGAGATAAAGGCAGTACAATTGGTAAAGCAAAAGTCACACAAACAAGCAATGCAAAATAAAGAATTAATTCATTGCTTCCCGGTGGCGGGCAGGTGTTCAGCCATCTCCAGGAAAACAGGGCTCCGTCACATGTAACCATTACTTGGGAAGACAAATACCATCACTACAAATGTCTCTGCCTTTCTTCTTCTTCCTCCAGCTTTATATGCTGATCATGATGTCATATAGTATGGAATATCCTTTTGGTCAGTTGGGATCAGCTGTCCCAGCTGTGTCTCCTCCCAACTTCTCATGCCCCCCCAGCCTACTTGCTTGTGGGGCAGTGTGAGAAGCAGAAAACACCTTGATGCTGTGTAAGTGCTGCTCAGCAATAACTAAAACATCCCTGTGTCATCAGCACTGTTTCTAGCACAAAACCAAACCACAGCTCCATAGTAGCTACTATGAAGAAAATTAACTCTATCCCAGCTAAAACCGGCACAGTAGCTCAGATGATTGAAATATGGAGGTTATAAACTGTGCCCCACGGTGCCTGATTGAGCTGGTAAAAAAATAGAAGTATTTTCCTTTGGACGGTTTGCATCAACACTTTAAGCAATTTCTATGTTCAAATCTAAAAAAAAAATAATAATAAAAAAATAAAATTACTTGTAATAAACTACTAGTTTCCTGATGAAAATAGAACGCTTTTGAGAAAAGCAGACACTTTCTGCAGATATTTTTTATTCATCTCCAAACCAAAGCATCCACAAATGCAACCCATAATGTATTTATAGAAATATTTGTGAGGATTAGAATCTAATCCTCCCATTCATTTGAGATAGTTCCATAATATGAAATTTTAAACTGATGAAACAGCAAGTTTTTGCATGAATGGGGAGTTTGACTAACTTCGGTTTCTGTAAATTTAGTTGACAGTGTATCTTCTGCTGAGTGAAAAGCTCTCCTGGAAATAATAACAACTTGTGACTGAATGGCATATTCATCTGCTGTCCAGGACCATGTAGAATTACCCTGATAAAGGAATCTGGAGGAATTAGCAGATTTGATGAAAACTTCTTGCACTGACCACAGATGGAAACAGACTATTGGTCAAAACAGACCATTGATCTGATTTGTACTTGGACTGTCAAATGAATCAAAACCTGCAGGAGATACAATAGGAGAGGAAGAGTTGCCCTTCTGGGCAACTGAGGGAGCACAGTTGGAGCCTGGGAAAACAGGGCAATGCATAGATGTAATCACAACACTGGTCATGGAGTACATTAAATTGATATTTGACAAAGCCTCTGTGGATAGGATGTCGAGGGGTATGTGGACAAAAAAGCCCAGCAATAAGGAAACTAGAGTTTGTACATCTGTGAATAACGAACGACATCCACCTTTCTAGGACTAGGTGTATCTGAGATCATCTCCATTTGGTTTGTTTTGCCCAAGTACCTGGCTGAAGGACCTGGTTTCACATCAGGCGGTACTACAGCTTTCTATGAACAGCAGCTCATATCCATGCATGTAGTGTCTTCTCCCTTTTCTTTCTGCATGCTGTAGAGAAAAATGCGTACACACCTGTACAGCAGTGAGAAAGGCACTTCTTTGTCCAACAGTCGGGAGACAGCAAGGTCTCGTTGCTGGCTCATGTTCAACTTGGTGTCCACCAGGATCCACAGCTCCTTTTCTGCTGCCAGGCTGCTTCCCAGTTCAGAGACCCTCAGCCTATAGTGGTGCATGGTATTGTCCTTCTTCAAGTGAAGGACTTCACACTTCTTGTTGAACTTCATTTTTTTCTGTTTCTGTTCAGCTATTTCTCCAGCCTGTTGAGGTCCCTCTGAATGGCAGCACAACCCTCTGACATACCAGCCACTCCTCCCAGGTTGGGCCATCTGCAAACTTGCTGAGGGTGTTGTCTGTCCCATCACCTAGATCAATGAATATATTAATCTTTCTTCTCTTGTGGAAAGTGTTGGTTCTGACTTGGTATCCTAAACTGCCACTTCATCAACTTTCAGACAAAATGCCTTTATATCAAAACCACAAATTTTGGGAACTACACTGGTTTCACTGGAAGTTTTTTGTTGTTTTTTTTTTTTAAAAAAAAAAAAAAAAGTCCAGGACAAGACTTGTGGTCATATTAGAAATTAATCAAAGAATAGAAATTATTCTTATGCTTATAACATTGTTCTAGAATATTCCTATAAGGAGATATTCCTTCACCTACACTGAATCAGGCAGACCAGACTTCAGTGCAGTTCCCCCTGGTGTTAGCCAAATACTTTGTCTTCTGATAATTCCTGAAGACCTCTCCTTCCTTCAGAAAACTTTAAAAGATTGCAAGTCTGGTCTATAAAACATTTGCTTTCGTAGTGCTGACACAGACAGGCAGGTGCTACTGCATGTAGACTCCAGACCATGTGAGCTCTTAAGTAAATTCATATTCACCCAGCGACAGCTCTCGTGCTCATTTATATCTGGTGCAGGCTGAACCAGCTGACTCAGACAAGAATTTATCCCTAACTTTCACCTAAATATCCTCACAAAAAGCATCTTTCCTTTCTTACGTATGAGCCAATTCCCATTAAAATGCTACATTGGTCTTTATAAAATAATAACAAAATAGAAATAAATTTGGGGAAGGATGGCATGACACCACATCTGACAGAGCCATGAATCACACTGCTCAGATGAATGGTTATCCAAAGCCATTAAAAGTGCTTCCACACTTCAGCACAATGCAATGTTTAAGAGGAGTCATACTGGGCTGGAATCTGCTCTCTGTTTCACCAATCTCATAATGAGCTTTAGCAGGAGTTGTTCTTGATTTATGTTGGATCCGGGTCTGACTGGGAACTTTTCTGTCTCTCCAGAGCGTTAGCATCATCTCATAAATAACTTCAACACCCAAAACTACAGCAGAGGAGGATCCAAGAACAGCTACTGCAGTAAAACTCTAAAATGCAAAGTTACCCAAGTTACACTGACAGCTATTTTTTAAAGTATGCTCTTGAAATAACCAAAAGCCATGATTTTTCCCCTATAAAAAGCAGTCTGGGAAAAAAAAAAAAAAAAAAACAAACAAAACCAAAAAAATGGTGCTTAAAATAGTTCTTTGGGTTTCTTTTAGATTCAGAAATCACTCATAAAACCTCAGGATCCTGTGAGATATAACTATATCTGTCATAGACCTGCAGGCACATAAACTTCAAATTGACAGGGATAATGTTAGAGTTAAATCTCCTTGGGGCTTTATTATTCACAGCAAAAATCTGATTTGAGACAATAATCAGGCACTTGAAATGCAATATTTTATCAGGTGATTGATTTTTAAATGGAAATTTGGCCGATCTTATTTCTTTGAAGCAGAAAACATTTAAAGAAGAGTTTCAATGTGTATATGCAACGGTGGTGGAGTTCACAATAAAATTAGAAAGAACAGCTGGCATGAGGAGGTAATTTACTTGACCAGATTCTTCATTCATCACGTTGAATAGCGTTATGTAACTGAGGACTTGGGCTCTTTCTAAATCCATCAACACCGTATATTTCAGCCATAAACTAAACAACTTTGTAACAAGTACTGACACACATAATGCTGCTTTAAATTACTTCTGAAGCAACTTTGGTTTAGAAAGACTCGCTAAGAAGCAGTCGAATAACAGACTAACAGCACAGTTGCTCGGACTGGGGGACAATTCTCTCTGTGCTTTAATGTGTTGTGAATTCATGAAAGATAATGCTACTGCTGCACTTATAGAAGCAATAGTCTTAAGGGACAGAGGAAGCAAGGACATTATTGAGGGTCAAAATGGGACTTTAGAGATGCTGGGAATAAAAAAAAAAACAAACCCACCATGTAACACAAAGAGCCCTATTTCTATCCTGTTTCACAGCTGTTGTAAAGACTACTCTGCATCCTTAAGGCGTACTGAAATACACAGGTCTATTTTGATCACTATGTTCCATAAAGAAAATATAAACCACAGAAATAGATTTTTTCTTAGAGGATAGAACTTGCTACATACATAGAAGTGAGTTCAGGCTCAGAAGCAGACAGTACTTATTGGAAATATTTCTTATTTTGAAATATTTTCCGTTCATTTGCACTAAAGTTAATGAAATGTAACAAATAGGTAAAACCATTCCAATGAGAAGAAAACGGGATACTCAGCTGTGAACCCTGCAGGTATATGGAGCATCTGGGTCTAAAGACCAATGATGGAACATGAAATGAGTGGGGTTGATGCAGTAAAGGCTTATGGGAATCCAGAAGATTTTAGGAATCCAGCGCGCAGAGATCATTAGCCATGCTGTGTCATCTGAAGCAGACAGCTTTATTGCTCTTATTCAGCTAAATTAAAAAGTTACAGTGTTATCTCTTTTTAAATAGGTTGAGTGCCCATTGGGAGGGATTATAACCAGATCTGGTTAATTGAGGTTTAGTTTATCTGCACTTCTGGATACAAATAGTCTTGTGAGGAAGACACCCTGCAGCACAGCATATAGCCTTGACTGCCTATTCGTCATCTGAATAAAAATGAGAGACAGAATTGAGTATAAATTTTACAGTCTTGGCCTGAAGTTTGAGCAAGGGTGCCATGGTGTGGGATGTTTCTTGCAGAAGAGCCTGCCTCTGCATTCAGCCTGGTAAAAAAAAAAAAACAAAAAACAAAACAACCAAAAAAAAACCAACAAAAAAAAACTGATCTAAAAATCTGTACTCTTAACCTTGGATCATGTTGAAAATTCTGGGATATTTTCTTTTTCTAGTCAAAATAATTTTCAGAAACTAGGATAAACTGGCATGCTCTGAAAAAGGAACACAGCTAGATGATGCCCGAATCAGAAATCAGAAGCTATTTGGTATGTAAAAATGTTCATCTCTTCACCATTTTGCTTATGGAATTAAAAGGAATAACTGGAGTTGAGAAAGGGTTGGAAAACTTTAATGCCCTGCATTGGAAGTTAGCAGGAGTTTAGGGACTTAGATTGTGTAATTTAGTCAGATCACGCTTTTCTGAGGTCAGCTGTTGGCTTTTCAGCTTCTCCACTACTCCTTCTGCACTACTCTTCTTCTGGGCTTCTTGTACTGCAAAGATGGTGAGTTAATCAGCAAGTTTCCTGGTGAGCCAAACACGAGTTTCTCAAACCCTCTCATGTTAGAAAAGAATTCCTAGGCCTTAGGTGCCTAAGGGATTAGTAAATTCCAGGGAGATATGCTAAGTTTTAAGCATCCTCTTCATTATCATCAAAGTCCATCATCATGAGAGTCTTACTGTCTCCTGTCAAAGTTTGCTTGGCTGTACAATGAGCAATGATTCCACAGACCTTCTGTCCTTCACAATGTGACTTCTCAAAAAAGTGAATCACAGATGGAGGCACCTGTACCATCTGGAGGGAGGTGGTCCTCCACATGTTAAGGGAGATTTGAGTCCCCTCAAGTAGTATCCAAGTTCACGACAAGCCTGTAATTCCCCTTAGGAAAGGGACCCAAGCTGTGAACGCCCATGTGGGCTCTCTCTATCTCTTCACTTGTGAATGCTCTCTCTATCTCTTCACTTGTGAATCGTGGGGATTAGAAATCTGACTGCAAAGTATCTGAAGCTCATGTAGCCCTCATGGTATATCTAGTAAATCTAGACTATTCTTGTGCAACATTTATTTTCTTTCTTTGTTTTTTTTTTTTTTTTTTCTTTTTAGTTTCTTTTGTTCTTCTGTTACAGTTACCTTCTGGTTCTGTAGCCCTCGGTATTCATGTTTTTATACCAAACTGAAATTAGGAGAACTAGAAAGTTTTAGAAATTGAGCTTTGAAAAATAACAACATACAACCACTAATCACAGTAATAAATGAAATGATGGCTTGCTTACTGAATAGGAAGAAAGGTGACTGTATGTGTGGCATCACCAGTGAGATCAATGTCTTACAAAACATTAAAGATGATTCACCGCTTTCCCAAGAAAACGCATTTGTCAGAAAAGAGTATTTTGCCAAATACAACTTTTCCATGACTCTTATTTGAACTTTTTAAAAAATCTATGTAAGAAAACTTGGAGTTTTGAGAAGTGGTTTTTTTTAGTCCCCAGTTAGAGATTTTGAGCACACAAACAAATGTAGCAATGTTTCCTGATGAAAGGTCTCTGTATATGTACTTTCACAATCTTGAATATCCCTTGTTTTTTTTATTTCTATGGGAAAAATAAAGAAAGAAAGAAGGAAGAGCATGAGGAAAGTACTCTGTTTTTCAATATTTTATTAATTACTGCTGAACAAAATTTTGAAAGAATTATTTTCTAGGGAAAGTAATATTTGCAGTCTTTTCTAGAATGCAGCACACAGTTATTAACTTAGGCTCATTGTTCAACCTTGTTCCACACGAATTTTGATACATTGGAGGATAACCTGGTTCACTAACTTGATTTTCACATTCATTTATACCTGTAGGACTAATTTAAGATGGTGTAGACAGGATTTGTACCAGAACAGGAATAGGATGTGAACCACATTTCTTCTGCCTACTTCTCTCATTCACAGAGTAGAAAAGAGCATTTAGTGTTCACAAATAAATCAATTGGAACAATTTTCTTAGAAATTTATAAGGTGGCCAATAAGACTGTTTTTGGCTCCCTGTAGGTTGTGAGCTATCATTTTGTTTCCAGGAGTTTATGACTAGGAGCAATCTTTAGATTGTTCAATCTGAGTAATTAAACCACAACTCACTAACTCCAGAGAATATCCTCAGAGTAGTTACACTGGAGTGTTTCAGCCCTTCAGTTACTAAAAGGTGAACATGGAAAGTACTTACGGAATAACCACCACCACCAGCATCAGAAGCTGCTGCAGGTGGTTGCAGCTGGGATATTCCCACATAGACCCAGCAAGCAAACTGGACCCATACCTGCAGTGAAACATGAAAATGCTTTGAATCCCATTCAGTCGGAACTGTGTAATGTTTCCTGATACAAAATCTGCTGAAAAGAGTCTGAATCATCCAGTTGGGTATCTGAGAGGATGACTAACTAATCTGACAGTGCTCTGACTTACTGGAACCCTTGCCCTTCTTTTGCCTTTCCCAGCTCCCATGGGAGCTAACACCAGCTAAAAGACCAAAGCATGAGATCACACTTCTTTGACACTAGGTTTGTTTCCCCTCCCACTTTGTCAATGACAGCTGTGATCACTCATAGAAATGGCAATGTCTCAAAAACCTCACACTTAAGCCACAGCTCCCAAGGGACAAAGCTGAATGCGATAGCAAGGAAACATGAGAACACCAGTGAGCAGCCAACACAGAGTCATCCCAGCTGATCTCAACATGTCCTGTACTGATCCCTAAGTGTCCTGTACTGTTCCCAACACTGGGCACATTCCTTGGACTCAGATGACGACTGCAGCAATAAATATTCCAGAGGAAAGGCAACTTCATTAAAACAAGTGAATCAAATGTGTGTGTGGGGTTAAGTCAATGGAGTAATACAGGGAAAAGTCTGGCATGGTACCAAGAGAGGTGGCTGCATCTTCTAAAAAACTCAGGCCCCGCAGTCATAAATTCAGCTACACTTTCTCAATTCTTGTTATACCACAGCCCAGTCCCTCATCACTGTTGTGGCGTTTCCCTTTTCAAAACAGGCTTCTGTGTAAGTTAGAGGTTCATGCAGTGATGCTTAGGGGTGCATACCGGATGCAAACTGAGTCCTCACCATAATGATCAAATAATTTATTATCTGCAATATACATCCTGCCTTCACTTCACTTCCAGCTATAGGATTGAACTTTCACCTCCCAAAATCAGAACAGCTGGACTTGTCTTCAAATTTTGTTTCATCCCTTAAAAACCACAGATCTTAGTAAATTGTTTGGATTCACATCTTCAAACACCTCCAAAATATTTTATTTCCATCAATCAGGCTGGGTTATGTTCCTTCATATCAGAGTTGATGCCTCTTATTCGGGTGTGTTGCATTCTTCCCTCCCTAAAACTCTGCTGAGTAAGAACTCTCTGTGTTATAGCTTCTGTTTACTGGATGCATCAGGCAACGGGGAAATAACAATCTTCTGGTTTTCCCTTTTTCTTTATGGTGTGTAATCACCCCATATAGCATGAAATAAATGGATACAATAGGCAGGCAGAATAAATCAACCAATCTCTGCTTAATCGTTTGCTCTGTGACTGGCAAATAGCTCATTCAGTTCTTTCAGTTTAAGTCAAGTCCATGAGTACACTGTAAGAATGACTACTGTGATCTTGTAGCCATTTCTCTCTGCCTTCATGACAGTACTCATTCCCATACCTGCATGTGACTACATCTCCAGAAGAAGTAAGCCTGGAAAGAAGGGGAAAGCCAACCAGTTGATTTGTGTTTCAAGATGTGTTATAAGGAATATGAAAGTGCCTGGTGAAGCACAAATTCAATTCTTTGCTATTGCAAAGTAATAACATACCATATACCAAGGCACATGGAGGACAGGGAAGAGATTCAAGACAGCCAGTATGGCTTCACCGGGGGCAAGTACTGCCTGACCAAACTTGTGGCCTTCTATGATCGAGTGACTACACCAATGGAGAAGGGAAGAGCTATGGATGTTGTCTATCTGGATTTCTGTTAGGACTCTGACACGATTTCCCACAATACCCTTCTCTCTAAATATGGATTTGATGGGTGGACTGTTCAGTGGATGAGGAACTGGTTGGACGGTTGTATCCAGAGGGTACCCTTGGAGCGGGTCCAGAGGAGGGCCACATAAAGAATCAGAGGGCTGGAACACCTCTCCTCTGAGGAGAGGCTGAGAGAGTTAGGGTTATTCA
The DNA here is from genome assembly GCF_965231255.1 of Vanellus vanellus. NCBI lineage: Eukaryota > Metazoa > Chordata > Aves > Charadriiformes > Charadriidae > Vanellus > Vanellus vanellus. The sequence continues at coordinate 162,150,548 of NC_138906.1, read as the reverse complement.
GCCTGGAGAAGAGAAGGCTTTGGGGACACCTCATTGTAGCCTTTCAGTACTTAAAGAGGATTATAAGATGAGGACAAACTTTTTAGCAGGGCCTGTTGCAGTAGGAGAAAGGGTAAGGGGTTTAAATTAAAAAAGGGAAGATTTAGACTAGATATAAAGAAGAATTTTTTTACAGTGAGGGTGGTGAAACACTGTCATAGGTTGCCCAGAGAGGTAGTAGGTGCACCATCCATGGAAACGCTCAAGGTCGGGTTGGACCTGGCTTTGAGCAACCTGATCTAGCTGAAGATGTCCCTGCTCATTGCAAGGGGATTGGACTAGATGACCTTTAAAGGTCCCTTCAAACCCAAACTATTCTGTGATTCTATTCTATACTGTTCATGGAAAGCACTGGACTGGTAGCCCTGGAGAAAATGTTATTCTATACTCCCAGGCAGGCAACATTTTTTGGCAATATGACTCTCTAGACTCTCTCAGCAATGACCTGGAAAGAAGTGAGAACACAGTCTCCAAATCCATTCAACCAACTAACTCTTCCACAGAGCTTGCTCACAGGGGTCCTAGGCAGGAGCTTTGGTGACACGGACATTTGTGAAGGGACATTTTGGTGAGCCCTCGAACAACCTTATTCTCTTACCTGATTCAGCTCCCCAGTTGCCCTCTTTATCCCATGGCCCTCATGAAATTTTCACTATCTTGCTGTTTGTGTTGTTGAGAATAAAATAAAGATATGAAACCCCTTCAGCCTTTTGCTGCTTCACTTCTGCAGTGAAATAATGTCAATAATTTTTTTTTCTTCAGGTTAATTCGTCTCCTGGGGACTGAAATCAATTATACCACAAAAACAACTAACTATTATAATTTGGTCTTACTTGTTAGGTCATTGCAATCTTACTGAAACCTTTATGAAGTATAAAAAAAAATATATATGTATATATCATGTTTGAAAATTGAGTAACTTGCATGATTATAAGGTTTTATTGCTTGTTTCATTAACTGTTCAGATATTCTAGAAATTTGCAGGTATCTCTCACAGGAACAATTCAAATGACTAGAAGGGCAATTTTTTTTGTTCATAAAATATTATTTATTAGAGCAAAGTGTGTTGAGGAAAGACTCTAAAAAGCAGTTTTCTTAGAACCCAGCTGTGCTCTGGCTTTCTTTACTATTTTTTTTGTTATGTGTTTTGAAAAATGCACATAACCATTTTTTATGTTTTGTGGTTTATACAAAATCTTTAACAGAAACTGTTAGTTTCAAGGTTGCAAATAGGCTGCAAATGTCAGATCATAAATCTCGATATATTTGGTCAGGAGGCAAACAAACCTGAAGTTGTTGTTGCTTGGTTTTATCAAAGAACTAGACAAATTTCATGGACAGACAGAACATGTCATAGATAAGATCGTGCCTTTGGGGGAAAAAATTGTTTTGGAAAAATACTACCCAAGAAAATTAAAATATTTATGGAAACCTCACTCAGGATGTTTCAGAGGAAGTTCTACATAATTAATATTATGAATAGCCATAAAAATAAATCATAAGATTGCTCCTTTTCCCTCATCTCTTCTTATTATCTGGAGTGCAGTCTACATTGCACCGTGCAGTTGGTTCAGGACAAATAAGTGTGGGTGCTGGAAGCAACCAAGTGGAAGCTGAGATCCAAGTGCAGTCTCATTTCTTGGAGCAGTGTAAACACCTAAAAGTCTGGCTAAAATTAATTTTCTTTACGAGTTTAGAGCTTTACATCCAGAGAGTCATGAGGAAGGGCTCTTTCAGATTGTGTAATTCCATTATGTTGCGTGTCCTCATAGAGATGGGAAATTTAGTGATCTTTAAGAATTAGAATCTACTTTTCTGAGCTGTGCCCTTGAAAATGCTATATATCTTAATTTCTTGTTATTTAACAGAATGTTTAATAACTTTATATACATATGGCACAGTCATAAAATGCTATAGTTACCCATGTAACTGCTTAAGGAGTAAACATGGATATTAATTTGGTAACTTTTCTTGGTTACAGACACAACTTCATAATAGAAAGCCTCTGACAAAAAGTTGTATCATCTTCAAGGGCTACTTACATAAAATCGTAAAGAAGCAAGTTTAAAAATACAGAGAATAAAGGTATTTGACCTATTTGAAACAGTTTCACCTTCTATAAGTCCCTGAGAAAACTGAAGGGATACCTCGGAGAAGTGGGTTAGGTAAAAAAAAAGAAAAGATACTCTGTCAAATTTGTGCCACAAAGGCAAAAGTTAGATTCCAGCTCTAACGTGCATGTGTTATTAATTCACATAAAGAAGTTAATAAGATGAGTTGGGAAAGAGTTCTACCAACGAACAACTCACAAAAGTGGCAAAGTCCCAAAAGTTAAGCTTCTCTCTTCCCACAGTGATACAGAAAAGAGGTTATAAAAGCCTTTAAGTGGAACAAACCCTTTGCTTCCTTATGAGTTTCACCTCATCATCACAGCCCCAGATCTCTGCTCAGCCTGACGCCAGGTCTAAGATATGTGAGAAAATAAGCACACATCTAAATCTGGAGGAAATAAGATTCACAGAACACCATATTTGTACTGTGCTGGTGGAAAGGTAACAAAATTGGACAGGAATTTTATTTATGTTTTTCTTGTAATTAGGTGAAATACTATTTTAATTGGAGATAATGGTGTCTCTGGTTGAAAACCACAGCCTGTTTATTTAGATTATGTTTTCCTGCAAAGGGAAATAATAAAATACTGGCAATCAAAGAAAAATAGTATTTAATACAGGTTTTAAATACGGGGTAGTCTTAGGATGCCTTTTTTTGTGTGCACCTGACTTTAACGTTATTTTGATTTTTCAGATTACTACAATTACTTAATTATCATAGTAATTGCTTACATTTGCCATTTATTAATATTGAAATTACTCATGGTAAACATAGGATGCCTAATATGCTTTTTACTACAATAATTTTGGTATCTTACAATGTATTTTAGTTTTTTACAAGACACCAGGGCATAAAGCACAGACTAATTTTTAGCAGGGCAATTTTCTTTGAAAGTTCTCCCCACAAGGACAGGCAGAAAAATTAGAAGCTAAAGTTCATAATGTCTCTTGTTCATTCAGTGTTTTACTCTTTTCTATCCATCCCCCCGTCCCCCCATCTTTGAAGAGAACAGAGTTAAAACTAGTAATTTGGGACATTTTTGGCTGTTTTTAATTGCATTTTTCTTACACATCTGACAGGGAATCCTATGTGACAGAAATAGTTGAACCTGCAAATCATTGAACCTGCAAAGGCTTTCCAGAGTCATTTAGAAGAGATAATTGTACGTGACTTTTCCCGTGCATCAGGGATCTCCAGCTCAGTGGGCAGTTTTCCTGGAGTAAATGCTGTGGGATTAGGTTGTTTATCCAATATGGAGTTTTGCTGGAAAAATAAGACTTTCTGCTTTACACATTATATAGAAAATGGAATGGTTTTGCTTATTGTATTTCTCTCTTCCATTTGAACACAGAAATAGAGCTATTTTTTTCTTTTCTGAGCATTTATTGTTACCTCTTTGACATAATGGGCTAAGGGGCAAGTGAAGTTAAACCATCTGAGTTAAGCAAAGGTGACATTAACCAGTTTTACTGTGAACGGCTTGTCAGATATTATTAAGCTTTGCCTGGGTCCATCAGGGTTCCTAGCTTGTTAATAAACATTGCCACCAAAAAATTACTACAAAACAATTTTCCTTTTTCAGAGAACATAAAGGCAAAGAATTCTTCCTTGTCTCCATCCGACATTTAGTTTGCATGTAGGAAAATGAAAAACGTTTCTTGCTAAAACCAGAAAGAAATGTGCCCCCCCAAATTATTCTTCATATGTTTTTCAAGAAATTTGAGCAGTAAATATGACAAAATGGTTGAAAGGCTAAATTAACTTTGCCTCCAGGATGCCTAAATCTCAGATCACCTATTAAAACCATTCACGACAACACATTTTGCTTTTTAAGCTCCCTGGACACATCACTTTCAGAAATATCTCTCTGTTCCCAAGATGGAGTTATCTGAAGCACTCCTCCTAATGTGTTTGAACAGTTAAACTAGCCTAAAGCACTATAACTTTAATGCATTATAAATGAATCACTATGGATACAGGGTGTCTTGATGATCCTGAGTATTTGCCTTTGTATTACATTTTGATATCTGTGATGTTTGCCTACCCGGCAGAAAAAAAAAAAAACAACCAAAAAAAAACCCCAAGCTTCATAAAATTTGATTAATTTATTAGAGCAGTCAAATTAAAAAGGTAAGGGGATAATGAAATATAAGACATATTGAAACAGTAAAATTTGCCGCCTGCCCAGTTCTCACCGCTGACGCGTTCACAAACGTTTCAACCAGCTGGTCACATCCTGCAGCCTGCACCACGGACCGCATCGCCTGCCTTTGGTACAGGGCTCAGTCGCAGTTGCATTGCAAACGCATCTGTCCCCCATGCATGAAGGGCTGAGGAAGACAGGAACGCACCGTGCAAACTTCCAGCTGTCTTTCCTGCTGTGTGCTGACGCGAGTGCCAAACGCCATCTGTCACACACGCGAAGCACGGAGATGATTTCAATAAGAAAATGTGGTTAAAAGGCAATTGGGTCTCCACCCTGACTTTGCATTTTCTTATCTAGCGCTTCCTCTGATTTCAGCGAGAGGTCTGGCGGAATGTTAACTAGGCAAGGATTGCAGGATTTAGATATCATGAAAATCGGGTTGAGATGATTGCAGCTGGCAGGGCAAGGGGGGTTGTAGTCCCTTCCTCTTGCCTCCTACAACCACCTCGTCACCATGGATTGATGTACTACTTTACAGACCTCTGGTCGTACAACAAAACATCACTCATCCACCTGGGCAGCCAGTTTCCCACACAAATCAGCATTGCATCTTTTACTGCTTTGGAAATTAGCCCCTTAGGAGCTGATCCAACACCCACTAAAATTCACGGGCTGTCTCCGAGGGACTGAAGCAGACTTTAGGTAAGAGATTTAAAGGTTCATTCAATCTACTGTATTGCCAGGGCCAGAAAGCAAATGGTCCTTACATCACAGAGTACCTATAGAATTTACTGATATTTTTACCAAAAGTTTAATAGACTCCCACTCTTTTAAGGCAGGGAGACATTTGCTGTAAAATGGGAACTACATAGTCTGTGGATGGATGAACTATTTTGCAAATCCCAAAACTGCACAGGGATCGTGGAGTCCAGCCTGATGACTACATTTTCTTCACATCCAGGGTCAAGAGGATGTCATGAAGAGCAGCTTCAAATTCAAAAATTCTCCTGCTATTCTTCAGATGACCGCAGAATTGCAGCAGCCAGTATCATCCTCCTGGCAGGAGGTTTTGTTCAGTTAGAAATATGCAGTATGACAGGATAGTGGTTGCCTCTGCTGTGTAACAGATTTAATCTGACAGAGAGGTCGATACTAAGTGTGTAACGACTCGCATCACACCCCAGTTTTGTGTTCCTACTTGCCTTATCCTGAATCCCTTCCAGCCCATCTTTCACTGAAGCATCTAAAAACCCACAGATGTTATAGCTCCATGTATACTTAAACAGGTCAGCTACTTGTGCTAGTTAATGTCACCTAACACAGTTCCCCAACAGAAAATGTGAAAGTAGGAATCTTTCTGTTCTTACTCCTTTGTTCATGGCATGAAGAAAGTTTCTCTGCATTTTGCGTTTTTCCTCCATTACTTCTCTTGGTTCTGCTGCAGGAAGTCAAGTTGAACTTAAACTTGAGTCCTACTCACTTGTCTCAATTTGCTCTCCAATATTTTCTTGGACCTTTACATTTGTAATCTCCAAAGTAAATGTCTGTGAAATCGCAAATTAAGAGAACTTACTCATGATCTGAAAAGAGGAATTCACAAAATGCAGCCCCTCCTTTTGAAGAGTGCTGTTGGCAGCTGTCCCTGGGTGAGGTGCACAGACACAGAACTGACTAACAAGAAATGAGCTCCACTGCTCATGTTGTTCTCTTCCTGCTCTGTAAGTTCATGGCAGGTACATAAACGAACCTTTGCCTGCAGAAAGAAAAATCTGCCCTTCCACAGCAAAAGATTATGATCATGTTTTGCTCAGAGTTAACCTCTTTCCCATGTAAAACAGCCTTTCTTGGGCTCCTCAGAAGAAACAAGGGCTGACTGAGCAAGTAAAACACATTGAAGAGGACAATATGTGACGCCAGAGATGAAGCAGACAAAAGGATGAGAGAGGGAGTATAATCATTGTCGTTTCTAAAATAGCTAATTGAAGCCTATGAAGAATTCAGCTACTTGTCCATGTCAATTTTTAATGCAGTACACTCCCTTGGTGGCATCTTTATTTCCCTGTGACAATGGGGAGATGTTTTTTAGACCCTTTAGTATTTTATATAAGCTCTACACGTCTTCATTCTGGTTACCTAAACCTGCTCCACGCTACTGCATCTCTTCCAAATCAACCAAATCTTCATGGAGATGATACCTCCCTCTTGATTTGATCTGAAGAGCAACCCTGTTGCCATGTTCCTTGTTTCACTCCCTGCTCTTTCAGTGTCAGCTTCATCCCTAGTGTATGACCAGGAAGTCAGAGAAGACAGTGAAGTGTAAAGAGGATTATACTCGTTTACTGCTCAGTTGCTTCAAGCCTGGTTTTTGTGGGGCTTGTCCTTGTCCTTTTTTTTTTTTTTAATTAATTGAAGAAACTAATTATCTAAAAAAAGATCTTCACGTTTTCTTTACGTCAATGGTTTTGCCCCTCCATTATACTTTCTGAGCTTCCCACTCCATGACAAAAAGAAGTGTGATGCCCTTCATAAAAGTCAACAGGAGATACAGAGAGACTTTCCAATAAAAACATCCCTTGGAGAAATTAAATCTGTCAGAAGCAGTTTACAGCCAACTCAGTTTGCGGAGAGTGGTGGCTCCCCAGCTGGTAAGCGGACAATCATGGTTGGACTTTGAAGAGGTCTCCTCTTCCTGTTTTGGCACAGGCTCAGATGCCCTCTGGTTTTTGCACCTGTCCTTCATGCAACCCACGTGGACGGGAGGGGAAGCTGTGTAAGTGCATGTCAGAAGGGAGACAGTTTAAAGATTAAGTTTTCTGCATAATAAATACCATCGGCTCAGCAGCACACGTGGCACTCCTTTCCTGGGACACCCGCAGTGCTGCAAGTGCACTAAATACCTCTTTGGGGGACTTCAAAGAGATTAGACCTCTCTGGTTTGGATAAGGCATTCAGGGCACTTCGGTTGACCTGATGATAGTGAGATGTTTCCTACTGTAGGAGAGCCGTGTCGAGAAAAGGGTTGTAAATCCCTTTTTAAGAGTTTTTTTGTTTGTTTGTTTGTTTTTCATAATGGACGTTGGGCATTTCAGGTAAGAGGGGTGTTAAAAATATTTGTCTTGAGGGGGTGATGCAGTCAGGGATAGGGCAAGTAGGAGTGTGGACCACTGCTACAAATGCACAAGAGCTGCTACAGAACAGTCCTTGGGCTTCCCAGCGCCTTAGCAGAGTCAAATGAAAGGGCTATGAGATTTAATCACCGAGAAGCAAACCTATTAAAGCTAAAGCAGTGTGATGAAAGCAGCAATCAGTGCAGGCAGCAGAGGATTTACATAACTTGTAGAGAAACAATTATTTGGTTTTAGTTATGTTTTCCACACAATCTAGCAATCACAAACTGTTTTATATTCCTCTGCAGTTTTCTCTGAAGAGAGCGTTTTCTTAATTTTCTTTAAAGATGTTTTAAGTTGCTACTTTCCCTTTAAAACCTTCTCTGTACAGGGAATAGCACCTTCAGTTGCCAAAGGGCTGAAGAGTACAAGGGACAATCTTTGCCTGCAGAGTATTCTGCCTATGAGTAGGACACATGGGCATGGAGACTTGGATGAAGTCTCACAAAGCACTGAGCTGCTGTTCCTGAAAAAGAATGAAATAGTTTGGTGGGCCACAGGGGCCACCAGGAAAGGCTTTAGGAAAGTTTAATCAGCATCACAACATTGTCTTGGTCTGGCAAAGTTGCTGAGGCACACGGTGATGGATAGTGCACTTCTACTACTCTTCACTTCTACTTCTTCTACTACTCTTCTTTTGAAATGCATGTACTGCTTTGGCTGGTTTTGGTGCCTGAAGCTGTGCATCACCCTTCATCTCTTCCAAAACACCTCTTTGCTGCAGGAGTTCAGTCCTATGTCACCAATAGCATGACCTGGTTAAACAGGAGCGGGAATGACCACACATCAGAGACTTCATAAGCAGCTCTTCCTCGTGAGGGCCGGCTGGTTTCTGACTGAATCCCAGTTAACACTCCCGCTTAAAAAATGACCTCGTCTATCTGAAAGAGTCAGGGATTTTCTCACTCTATTCTGAGAGAAAATTGCTATTGGAGGGCCAAAAAGAATTTGAAACAGGAAGAAGTCGATGTTAATAATAGGGAAGAATACGCAAATGTCTGGTTATCTGCCCAGCCTGCTATATGTTAAAAGTACTAATGAGCAATTGTGTTGCAAAGCCAAGAATAACTCCTTTGCCTTAAAAGAAAGAGTTGTCTGGGAGTCATGCTGTTTTTCTTGGCAGACCATTGCAGCTCAGCCCTCGGTGAACTTCAAGAAATGGAAACACAAGGATATGGGGCACCTAATAGGAAACCCGTTTTCCATTGCCTTACGGACAGACAAATCCACAGGAGTTACCTCCTCGTAATTATTCTTTTGAGTAATCTACAGACTTGGCATTGTTATATGACCTTCTAACCACATGGGCACAACAAAATATTGCTCGATGCTTTACAGACGCATTTCCTGTTCGAAATAATAGTTCAATTCAGAAAGAAAAATATAGAAAACCAGCATAGTTTCCTTTGTCTACATTTTTTTTTAAGAGTAAGAGACTTCTCTCACTTTATGTGAACATTTTGTGTAGGTTGTTGGCTGCTTTTAATTGGAAACAAAACAGAATAAAAGCATAAGTCTGATCTCTGTATCAATATGATCACACTCTAAAGACATTTCTTCAGTCTCTGGCCAGCATCATTTTACTTCAGCAGCTGAAGTTGTGTCCCTGGCATGAAGATATGGTCTGCAGCCTATTTCATCCCACATCCTACCAGATACAGAGCAAGAAGCAATCCTTTCCTTAGCTTTCATTAATTAGCTTAAAAGCTATTTGTTAACCACTGATCCTTTAAAAGCCAGATTTCAACTGTTTACACACAATGTTGTAACCCACATTGGATGCACATTAATAACTCAAATAGGAAATTCATTAAAGGCTGAAATAATTCCTAGCATAGCAGCTATCTTTTCCTGGAAAATTAAACTACCTTGTGATAGATGTGGTCTCGTGTAAAATTCAAATAACCAGAGTTTTAAATGTTGACTATTTCATCGGGTAACTGTTTACCGAGGAGCAGTAACTTTGGACTGTGACTGCTAAGCCTTCGAGTTGTGATCTGTGCACAACTCGGTTGCAGCCTAGAAAGGTTTACTTGATGGAAGTTAGTCAGAGCTTATAGTTTAGACAACTGAAATCATTGTACTTTTCTAACAATGCTAATTGGTTTCTAGACTGCACTATTTTGCTGTGTTTAGCAAAGAGAGAACTGGTATCCTGCTTCTCTGCATGCTGTTCAGTATGCACCGGATCATTAATGTGAAATACTGCACAGTTGGTTTGCAATTCATCTTAAAGATGAACTGCAGTTCCTTAATGGTCTTGAACTTTTAGTTTAACAAAATAAATAATATAAATCCTTCAATGTAGGGCAGAGGGGAGGAACCAAAAGTGCCCATTCCTGGCAGTGGGGTCATAAAAACTCTGCTCGAAAATGCCTCCCATCTTATTAGACATTACTTATTTCCTGACATCATTTCTTGGAGTGGATTAATTGTCACCAGCCAAATATTTTGCACAACACAGAGGGTGCCAAGCAATTATTTGAGCATATACGTTTGTATCACTGAAAGTGGCCAATATGACTTAGGAATGCCACCCAAAGTTCTTTGCCTAGTTACACCATAATATCCCATTAACTCTATTTTTCCTTTCTTTTTTTTTTTTTTTTTTAAAGTATGAAATTCATACTTCTTTATAGCCTGGTTCTTCTTTGCTGTATTAGGATCATATTTCAGAGCAGTAGGCAATAAACTGTTCTGGAGTTTAATTATTTTCCCTCTATTAGAACATTTTGGGCCAATGCACTGGAAAATCTCAACTCATGACCAACTCTTCAGTGGGGAGAGTCAGTATAACTTCTGCACAGGCCGTAAAAAATGACAGCAATTTACTGTTTGCACAAAATCTTTCTATACGTTGCTTTGTACTATTGGTGTCTGATGGCACTATCATCAATGAAGACAAAAAAATCTCACACTGATCTCAGTAGGAGAGAAAATTAAATTAAAAGTAATCCATTTAATGTGTTGCACGTCTCAGGAAAAGCAATTGTCAGGTTCAGTGTGAAGACACAACACCAATATTTTCATATTCCTGGTGAAGTCTAACAGCCTGTGACTGGAATGTCAGCAAGAGTTGCAGGTTCTACTAGGAGTCAGGTTTGTGATATATCCTCTAATATGAGAACAGAGTCAGTCAATTAAATGAAAAGAATGGCAAATTTAAAATAGGTGAAGATCTCTCTTTTCTTGTCGGTTAGCCTAGACTGTTAAATCCATTGCACAGAGAGCCATCAGGTCAAGTATTATGGCTGGATATTTAAAGAGTTTGGAACATAACCTGCCAATTCATATTGCTGTGCAATGATAATTAGACACTATCCTGATGGTCTTCAGGATCCAAGAAAGACAAGGTTATTCCTTTGAACTTCACTGTGCACTTGATGAGTTTCAATATAGTTATGAGGACCAAAACAGAAGAAAAAGATTCTCAAAAGTCAAAAGTATAGTAAGGAAGTATAGTGACATTGCTGTTCCTACTGACTTCCCATGGGAGCTGGATACCAAACCCTCAGTGGTGACCCTGAAATTCCCCCCTATGACTATGACTAAGATACGTGAAATTGAAACTTTTATGGGTAATCTTATGCTCTGTGGGAAAAATAATCAAAGGCAGAAAAAGAAAAATTTAAAGAGCTTGGGGAGAGGAGCATGGGCTTCAAGCCAGAGGCTTCAGCCAGTGTAGCCCAAGTAGTAATGAGTAGACTGAAGTGCAAAGACGCAGCTGAAGGGCAGGGTGCCTTCTAACCCAGAGCACATTTGGATTGGATTCTGGAGGTCAGTGGTTGAAGAGAACATTGATGCCCCTCCCAGCCTTATTCCTATGCCCTATAGGGCATGTAAGGCGTACCCCATAGGAATATAGGGTATATCTGTCAATCACCTACCATGCCATTCAGTGAGTGTTTTTCTCACAGGGTTTGCTGTGCACTACTGGATAGGTGCTACGTTACTGGGCACATTCCCATAAAAATTTTATTGTTACACTTTTTTTGGTTTTACCCACAAAAATGTTACTCTGTTGGTAAGGTTTTGTTTCTTCTTAGTGCAAAGAAGTATGTACCAGGGGTGAAACACAAAGCAGAGGCTGCTTTATGCTCCAAGAAGTATAACAAAATTCAAAACATAAGTGGGGAATAAACATTTTTGAGGAAGAAAATGACATAAAATGAGGTGGAGAGGTGCTGTGGCAGGAGCACCCTCACACACACACCCCTGTGGCTCTAACAGCATGGTACAGGGGCACGGTGGCTCGTTTGGTGGGAAGCTCATGAGTCATGTATGCAAACAACCCCCAACCACTTACCTCAGATACCCAAGCCCTAGAGACCACCTCAGCCAATGAGCCTGCCTTGGAGACACCTTGACCAACGAAACCTATATGACCACAAGAAATAGGTGATCACAGGTCAGATCCAACCAGGATCCCCTGGTTGTGGGGTCCCAACCAGAGACCCCCTTTTGAGTGGTTCTCCTCTGAGCAGTGGGTCTGCGATTGGAAGCCCTGAACCTGCAAAAAGTTATGGCTGCAAAGTGTTTCTAGTATAAGTTCCCTTTTTTTTTTACCCTTTTTGTGAAACCATTGAAACCTGATTTTTTTGGACATCTTTTGCTTGTGTTACATTTCCGTGACAGGTACCAGGAAACACATTGCCAAATCAAGAAAAGAAGTGGCTACTTGGTACTCAGAATACCAAAGAGAAGAGAGTGAAACTGATGATACTGTCTGAAGACCCAGCAGTAACGCTGGGTGTGGTTTTGGCTTTATTATAGGTTTTTGTTATGGAAGGATTTTTATTATGGCTTGGAGAGTCTGTATTATTAATAACCCATATCACAGAGAATGGGGCCAGATGGGACACCATGCAAGAGATCATTTACCTCGTTTCCCTGACCCACATCTCCGTTTTTCCTGCCAGATGTTTGACTACCCTGTTCCTAAAACCCTACATTGATTGAGACTCCCTCTTAAGCCAGTTTTTGTAAGTGCTTACCTCTTGTTCAAAAGTGTTTCCCAGTGAACTACCACAGCCTCTGTTACTACAGGTGAAACCCACTTTATCTTTCTGTACAAATCACGGACACGGAGATCAGATTGTTCCAACCCTTTTCATGTGAAGATGACAAAGTGGAGTTTGGCTTTCATACGCCAGGCTGAATTTTCAAACTTTCAAGTATAAAACTATCCATTTAATTTATAAATGCACCGCATCCAATCTACCATCGTTAAGTCACATGGAATTTGTTATGTCATTTCTAAAATATCTCCTTTCAGATTACAACCATATCTGAAATATGTGGCTGCTCTGTAACCAAACAATAAAAAAGCCCAAGCAAACAAGATTGGAAAGGCTGTGCTGTGAGACTTGTAACATACAGGAATGTTATGGTCTGGAGTTCACTGCAGCAGGAAACAAGCTGGAAAAGCTGCTGTGATTGAAGCATTTTCTCTACTAAATTTTCAAATTGCTGTGACAAGATATTCAAACTGATGAAAGTAAGGTTATTGATCTCTCGAGGTGTCAGTCCAAAGAAATGTTTCTATGCACGCCTTGTGGGTGTTTGAATAAGATAGGAAATCACTCTGCAATGGTAAAAAAGTGCTGAGAAAGTTCTCTTTTTTTGTTACTGCCATTTTGTGCTCCACCCACCTATTAAGTTTCTGTATCATCATAGCATGCACAGCTCTTTCTTTCCATTCATGCTCCTGTAATCTATTCAAATATCTCGATGAAGGGATCTTTCAGAGTAGACCTCTTATTTTTGTAATGAGAAACCCGACCAGTCAATTCCTGCGGGACATTGACTAACTTCTTTCTCACGGTAAAATCCAAACCATTCTGTGGCACACTGTAAAATGAGACTATTAATATAGCACCATGTCACAAACTGTTCACAACAAATGAGACAGACAGGCACCTCTCCTGCCAACTACTAACACCCTGCTTGCTCCACTCAGCTCTGCCTGGAGCTGGCACTTCCAATGACATCTTTCAGAGAACAAGGCCAGAAGGCAACATTGTGATTTAGAAGGATAAATATTTCATAAGTGAGAAAGCGATTTCGGTGCCTTTGCCAAGTTCAGAATCCTGATACTAACCATGAGTAAGTTGGTGTATTGGGATAAATTGCTGCATTTAGGTTATCATTATTTAGATACTGCAGTTAGGATATTCTCAGATGCTCGTTAGTAAAGAAAGAGCTGGTTGATGGTACAGACCTGGCACTTATGGGTCTGGAGCAGGTTTGGATACGCAGGCTGTGGCTTATGGCAGTGTACCAAGGCCTCAGGGTTGAGATTAGAACTCTGCACTTTGTGTTGATTGCTTAGGGAACAAGACAGAAGAGCCTGGGGAGAGGAGAGGCTGGACTGCATCCTGAGAAAAGAGAGAAAATACTCAGCCATTTTTAACACGGGGACCTACTGCCACCAGAGCCCATGCCATAAAGTAATAACTGACAGATGACGTTAGTCTGTGTGGAGTGATATCTGGTCCATGAAATGGCTCCTTTCAGCCCAATGTTTTCTCTAACAGAAAGCACTATTAGACATATGTATTGACCTTTACATAACACTCACCTTGCAGAGGCAGGACATAAACCTACAAGCCCCTGTCTGTCAGGAGCAGGGGCAAACACCCCATTCCAGGAGCTCTAGACCACTGTGCGTTGGAGGAGCCAGGACCATCTTGAGAGTCAGGAACCCTGATGGTGGTCCATGCTTGCTAAGTGCAGAACAAACACCAGAGCAGCTCAGCAACTGACCTTGTGTGTGTGTAGTCACCAGCACTTGCTGAGAACTAACACCATATTCCCATGATATTCTTCAGTGATCATAGCCACCAAGAGGGGATTTCATTTGTCTCTTCCTCCCAGTCTTTTGCTTTCTCTGTCCATGCTTCTTTCCTCAGGCCACCATAGGTGTCCACAAAGGGTCATGGATTCCTAAGTACAGTGAGATGAGTTGGAGTTCAGATCAGGAAAGAAATTTGAAATATGGGGACAGGACAGGTGTGAGAGAGAGACAATACCCTTTCATGAGCAGAACAGTGACTTGTCCCGGCTTCAGTTGCTTAGGCGCTAGGGACATAAGAGTTACTGACCACTGGTTATGTGCGATAACCTCAAGACAGACTAAACCCCAGGACTGTATCATCTCTTTCATCTGCTCAGGTTTCCAGTGAAGGGGGCCACTGTCTGTCAACTGTAGCCTGAATACCTGCCCAGACACATCCAATAATTTGGACGGGGAATAACTACTTTCTACTGGCTGGAAGCACAAGCAGCATCCAGCTGGTTATAGTATGTCACCTCCTCCCCATAGCTATTGAGGAACAGACACTGATTGAAATCCTACCCTTACCATGGCTAGTTGTTTTGCCTCTCTGGAAGGCAGCCTGACTTGCCCACCTAAACTAGAGCCCGTGATGGTGGACTGGCTGCCTTCAGTCATCACATCACCTGGAAACAGCGACTTCTTGCTAATGACACCCTAGGTCTGACTGAAAACATTTTCAAAAAAATGTGTTTTACTTGAAAATGTGAAAAGGACTTATTATTCTATTTCCTCATTCTTAACTTTTATTAAAAAAGGTATTAACATGTTCTCTTTTGACCTTTTTTTTTAATTTATTTTGTAACTTTTGCATTCAAGACTGTTATTGAAAAATCAAGGTAATTAAGATAGGTCTTGTTTCCTTAAAGATACAAAATAAAGGAATCAAAATCTAAACAAAATATTTGAAAAAAGTCAAAATGTTTTCAATTGTTTAGATATTTTTGTTCATCATCATTCTCAAAATTTTTCGTTTTCTCCTTAAACCGTGATAGATTAATGTTTGCATTATTCTCCCCCTCCTTTTTTCCTTTGCAGAACCGGAAAGCTAGTTTTTTTCTGACCAACCCAGACATCCTGTGGCTTCTTTTTAAACAGATTAGATATCTTCAATAGGCCTGCAATTTCCAACTCAAGCTTCTTATATATTGTCTGCAATTTCACATTGTCCACAGCAGTGACCTTTGCATCATTAGAGCAGTGGGAAGCCTGGAGAACAGAGGGCTGTACATACCTTATCCTTTTCTTTCCAGGATTTCTGCCATTTAATGCTGCATTGCTTTCAGCCCACTTTTCCTACCTTTAAGTATAATAGTCCTGAACAATCAGGAAGGGCATGAGTATTACTGAGGTCCTTAATTGTATATTAGTCTGTAGGGAAAAAAAAAATAAATGCAATTCCATGTATTATTTGATGGAAACTGCCCTGACACCTGGAAGGGATAGTTGATCCCCATTCTATATGCAATATGCCAAATTCAGTGCAGTATTAACATATTACTCAGTCTAAGGCAGTTATTTTGGAAAGGTGTGCAGCACACAGCCACTGTCAAACTATGTGAATAACCTGAAAAAAAACCCAAACTGATGTGCCTGAAAGCTTGTTTGATTTATCCCCCAACTGTATCAGTTAGTCTCCTAAAAGGTATTACCTCTCCCCACAAATCATACTTTGCTCATTGGAGCATTACATGGCATACTTAATTATTGTAAGCACACTGGGGATGCTGGATTAAAAAGCCTACGGACATTTAAAGTAGGATTAATGTCTTTGCATAACAGCGGAAACTGATGTAACTTCCATGCCACTGAGAAGCAAATTTGCAATGGAAATAATGCCATTTTAATGCCAAAAATTTTGAATGTGTGCTTGGTTTGAGGAAACATTCTGCTTTCTACATTTTTCTCAGCTTCAAGGTTCTGGAGTTTTGTACAGAAATCACACAATAATTGGCTTTTCAGACTTGTTTCCTGAAGAAATGAAACTTTATGTATTCCTGCAGTCTATCTATCAGTCTCTCGGCTTCTCCCTAACTTTTGAATCTACTAACCAATTTCAACCAAATTTTGGAGAAGGCTAGAGGTCTGAAAGCTATTATATTCCTAAAGTTCTGCAGAAATTGAGAGCTGAGTAGAATAGAAAGATTTAAATTAGAGCCCAGTGAGACAGAGGCAAGTGATTCAGGGATTATAGGTAGGGCCTGGCCACAAGCATGTAGAGCCAACCTGCATACCAATGGCTGCATTAGCCACAGCCCAGCCCCACCTCTATTCTGCCCTGGAACTGGAAGGAGAGAAGGAATTTGGATCATGGAGGATTTAGGTGACAGAGGACACACGTCATTATGCAAATAGAGTTAGTTAGTTGTGCTGTTTCTGACACAGCTTTTTCTTTGTCTATTTTGAGATGTTTATTTTGTCTGTAAAGAGACAGTGATTGTTATTGGTCAGAATATCTGACCTGAATCATCCAGCCTCTACCATTGGACGTTCTCAAGAACAAATTGGATAAATCCCTGGACAATTTTGTCTGGCCCATAGCTGACTCTGCTTTGAGCAGCAGGTTGGGCTGGAGACCTCCTGAGGTGCCTTTCAACCTGAATCACCCTGAGAACCTATAGAATCATAGAATGGTTTAGGTTGGAAGGGATCTTGAAGATCATTTAGTTCCAAGCCCCCTGCCGTGAGCAGGGACACCTCCCACAAGACCAGGTTACCCAAGGCCACGTCCAGCCTGGCCTTGAACACCTCCAGGGATGGGGCCTCAACAACCTCTCTGGGCAATTTGGTCCAGTGCCTCACCGTCCTCATAATGAAAAAAATTCTTCCTGATATGTAACCTAAATCTCCCCTCTTCCAGTTTGAAGCCATTACCCCTTGTCCTATCACTACATGCCCTTGTAAAAAGTCCCTCTCCAACTTTCTTGTCGTCCCCCTTCAGATACTGGAAGGCCGCTATACGGTATCCCCGGAGTCTTCTCTTTTGCAGGCTGAACAACTCCAACTCTCTCATCCTCTCCTCATAGCAGAGGTGTTCCAGCCCTCTGATCATTTTTGTGGCCCTCCTCTGGACCCACTCCAACAGGTCCACATCCCTCTTCTGCTGAGGATTCCAAAGCTGGATGCAGTACTCCCAGGTGGGGTCTCACCAGAGCGAAGTAGAGGGGGAGAATCACCTCCCTTGGCCTGCTGGGTGTGCATCTTCTGATGCAGCCCAGGATACAGTTGGCCTTCTGGGATGTGAGTGCACGTTGCCGGATCATGTTGAGCTTCTCATCAACCAACACCCCCAGGTTCTTCTCCTCAGGGCTGCTCTCAAGCCATTCTTCACCCAGCCTGCATTTGTGCTTGAAATTGCCTCAACCTACGTGCAGGACCTTGCACTTGGCCTTGTTGAACTTTATGAGGTTTGCACAGGCCCACCTCTCAAGCCTGTCCAGTTCCCTCTGGATGGCATCCCTTCCATCCAGCATGGTGACCATGCCACACAGCTGGGTGTCATCAGCAAACTTGCTGAGGGTGCACTCAATCCCACTGTGTCGCCAACAAAGATGTTGATTCCAGTACTTACTTTTGAGGAATGCCACTTGTCACCATTTTCCACTTAGACATTGAGTTGTTGACTGCAACTCTTTAATCACAGCTATCCAGCCAGCTCCTTATCCACCGAGTGGCCCCTCCATCAAAGTTCATGTCTCTCCAATTTAGAGACCAGGATGTCATGTCAGACAGTGTGAAATGCTTTGCATAAATCCAGGTAGATGATGTCAGTTGCTCTTCCCTTATCCACCAACGCTGTAATCCTGTCATAGAAGGCCACCAAATGTGTCAGTCATGACTTGCCCTTGGTGAAATCATGCTGGCTGTCACCAATCAGCTCCTCATTTTCCATGTGCCTTAGCACATGGAACATATGAAGGCAGGTTTGCCTTATTGTCTTGCCAAGGGCAGAGTAGGGCCTGGGTATGGATGGGTTCAGCTGGCCCAGTTTTTATTTTCTGCCAACTGTGTTTTGAAAAGCCTGTAGGATTTTTCAATCCAAAAGAAGGTATTGATAAAGCTTAATATTTATAATGTGCTAATAGCCAGAAATGCTAGCCAAGGTCAGAGACTAAACACAGAGTGAAGGTAATTTAGTGACTAAATCATTAACCTATGACACAGGAAATCAGAGTTCATTAGAGTCTTCCTGTATGAGTTTATGCAAGTAAAAGTGAATGGGAGTCATCTCACGTAATTTTAGCCCTCCAGAAGTTAAGCAGCTAATTTAATCTGGCTCTTTAGATGCCCTCATGGGTCAACAGAGAGATGAAGAGCTCAAAGCTGGTTCCTGCAACATGTTCTGGTGGGGTGGACTCTTTCTTTCCCTTGACAGAGGAAGGAGGAGGGATAGCTGCACTCCATGGTTTCACAGGGGGTTGTGCAGATAAATCCATCCTGGACTGCAAGATGCTCAGATTCTGTCCAAACACCTTTGATAAGTAATTGCCCCAGTTGTGCATGTGTGTGTGGATGTGTGTGACTGTAGTGCATATACTAGAGGAAGGGAATAGTTTCTTACAGACTTTTATGGCTAGGTCAGTAAACACAATACCAAAACACACAAGGGTATCTTGTTTTTAAGATAAATTTCATCAAAAGGGATTCCATTCAACTTTACATCCTTTTTTCCTCCTGGCACACCATTCAGCCTCACCCCCTAGGCAGTCAGAAATAAGTAAATGAATACAAGATAAACAGAAATTTGATCAATTTTTGTGAATTAAAACCAAAAGCAACCACCCCCTAGCCCCACAAAAAAAACCAACCCCACACAGAGAAAAAAAAAAAAAAACACAACAAAAAACAAAACACAAAACCCCCAATGAGCTAGTCTGGTGTTCCAGGTCTGCACTAAAAATAGCTGGTTTCTGTTTACCAGTGTTCACTTCTGGGGAGGAGGAGAACAAATTCCAGAGAAGAAGGAATGAGGGGAATGAGAAAGGTTAAGCTGATATAAACTTTCATGTTCTGGCTGGTCTGAGCGATGCCAATGAGTGATAAGAAATTCTGCTTAGAATTTCTAAAGCAGCCCCTGGTTTTCATTATATTTCTCCATGGAGTCCTAGTTTAGAAAACCCAGCATCTACCAAACTTCATCACATTCCCAAGGCGGCACTTGTTCTTAAACTACCTGCATTGCTAGAAAGTCAGCTGCCATAAAATAAGAGGGGCACGCTTTCTTTTAATCCAATACCTGTTGTGAGAAGTGCCAAGGTCCTCTTTCAAGTACCGAGGCTTACCAGTGGTAAACCTCAGCCTAGTTCAACACATGCTGATTTTCTAACAGGCAGAACAATGCTTGATAGGCAAAAAGAAGGATTTCTTCAGAGATGTCTCTCCCACAGTAGTTTATAGGTGCATGAGCATTCAGAAAATTCATGATAAAGTGATTCTCTGTTAGACCTTACAGACAGGAAGCAGGAGAATTGACAGAATAACCCCAAATCAAAGAAGGAAATAAAACCATTTACCCATTTTCTTTCTATCTGGTGTTCAGGTGGTCTTACTCCAGGATACTTCCCTCAGAGTATCTGGGATTTCCTATAGACAGTTATAATGCTGGGTTTACGTTGCCCTGTTTCACCGGAGATGTTTGCCATTTTCAGAAGCCTTAATTTATTTTTTTTTTCCTTTTGAGAAGACAAGTAAACTATAGAAATCTATCTTTTTGTCAGTGTAACCTGATTACTTATAAAAACATTTTTAAAGTCTTGTTTCTCTGAAAACAATACAACCAGACTCTACACGGTTTCCTCACTCAGAAACGCTGTGGCTGACAGAGCAGTGAGCAAGGTGAGGAGCCTGTACCCGACACGATCACGGAGGGAAACAGTGTCATTCTGCCCACACTGAGGATAGGGGGAGAGATAATAGGAAAACTTAAGGAGGATGAAAAGCCCCAGAAATGATCCAAGAGTAGAGAAGATGACATATGCCTGTTTTAGTTTTGTGGGTAGCACCTGGGCGAGAGTCCCAGTCCTGAATGGTGCAGGCTAGCTCGTGTGCATGCTGCAGAGCACTCAGCTGACATCTTCTCTAGGTCCCATGTGGCCACTGTGGTCTTGAGGCATAGTTATGATTTATCTTTGTGCTTTTTTCCACTTTGAAGTTCATGAAATAATGAATTGATGCCTTATATGATGCCACAGCCTGGCACTGAGGCTGTATGTTAGAGCCAATAATGCAAACCAGATTCCTACTGCATGGAGCATCCCCCAGAAAAAACTGTCCTGTCAGCCATACCTGGTTAAATAGAACCAACTGGATCACTCCTGCTAGGAGCCTGGAGCTGTAGCAGCCTGCAGGCAGTTGGGATGGTCTAGAGAGTGATGATCTGCAGTGAAATGGGGAGCAAGCTAAGCTGATGTGCCATTAGAGACTTAAACAGGAGAAGTTGTTTGGTTTGATTACAGGGCACATAAACACCCTGTACATAAGTTTGAAAGGGAGTGGTATAAAAGTGTGACAGCATACATCTAAGATAGCAAATAGATGTGGCTTTTTTCATAGAATCATAGAATCATAGCTCACCATGGAGCTAAGTGCAGAGCTAATTGTGGTTATGACTGTAAATCTGGTATGTCAGTAGATACATGAGCACTTAGGATGTTTTGTTCAAGGCATTATGCACTGGGGCTTTAAAAATTGTGCTTTAGATTCACCAGACCATCACCATTACGAATGCGTTAGGTGGACTTCACTTTGGGAAGCTTTGTGCAAATTATATAAGGAACATTTCTTAGATTTCATTAAGAGCCCAGAGGTCAAGCTGAACTTGGGAAAATCAAATTAATGGAGGCTATTTTATCATTGTTAAATACAGCCAATTTACAACAGAGCCTAAAAGAATGATGAATTAAATAACCTGGTCAAAGGAGAAAAACTTAAAACATCTTTCTTCCATGCACTTCCTTATGTGAAAAGAACTCTTCAGGTGTATGGAGATCAACCTCATTCTCCTTCAAAACTTTTGTACTACTCTATTACCTTGATGACTGTGTAAACCAGGATGTGCTCAGACACCTGGGAGTGCAGATATGGTTACAACAATTGCTCATAATTTTGATGAGCCATTAAAGGTAATGTAATGTTTTGTAATCTGTAAGTGGGAAATTAATGATACCCCAAAGCTGGTGCAACAACAGATGTTCAGATGCAGTGATAATGGCCTTTGTGTGTTCACATGCCTTGAGTTACATTTAATATTAGTTAAGAGAACCATTAAAAAGTGGTATCGTTGTTGAGAGACAACATTATTTAGATATCTAAAGAAGGTAGTGTTTTTTGAAATTTAAAATTTTAAAAATTAATACTTGCATATGTAGATACACAATTCATATTTACATCTACATACAAAACCATACATGATTTTATTTCTATATTTACATTTACATACATATTTTTAATATCTGTCTCTATATCTATATCTTTATCTATATTTCTCTCTCTTTCTCTCTCTCTCTGAGATTTTCCACCTTGAAATCCCACGGATACAGGATTGGATGCAGTGATGATGAGATACAGCATCGATGGGGAATCAGGTTTAAGCTTGTGAATACCATAAATTATTAAAAATAAATCATTCAAGTAGTGATTAGAGGAAAATCTTCTAAAGAGGAAGGATCTATGTTTCAGTTGTCTTGCTGCAATGTTAACTACAACTAGTCTTTTCTCAAATGTTCCAGAGGTGCCATGCATGCCTCTGACATTAATTATCACTAACTGATTGAGAAGTGATCTCTGCAGCTTCATGGACCATTCTTCTTTAAATGGTCTTGTAAGTTAACTGCATTGAGTGATGCTAAAGCAAGGGAAGAAATTTGCTTATCCCAGTAAACCCAAACTTGAGGTACACTGTGAAGGGGCATGAGGAAGGAAAACAACCAATTAAGATTTTATAGTATAAAAAAATATTTTAGCACTTGAAATTAGACTTTAGACTGAAAGAAATGAGTGGCTTGGGGAGATTATGGAAGTCTGTTGAATTCCTGCATAGTACAACTGAGACAAAATGTGTGCCGATGACCACACCCAGACTTTTACTGAAGAAATGTATTGCCTCTGTCAAACAAAATTTTATCCTTTTTACATAGAGTTCTTACTGAAAAACAATACCTGTCTTTATTGCGAGGTGTCTGGTGAAAAAACAGGTGAAGTTGTAATTCACTAAGAAAAAGCAAAAAAACCTGTGCCCAGCTATGCATGGCTGATATTTTGAAATAGATTTTTCTTTCATAAAAAGTATATGAATTTCTATGGCTGCTGTGAAGATAGTTAAATTTTGCTCCTGGAAAAATTAACTGAAAGTTGTACTTGTTTACTAACCCTTAGATAATCTGTATTTGCTGGTGGGTGGGAGAGTTGGGAAACTTCTTAGACAATATTTTTAAATCCATAGATTAAATGGGTTCTGCAGGGAAGCAGCATCAATCACTAAGATTAGATGTCAGTTCAAAATTAGTTCTCTAAATTACCTTCCTAGTCAATGAGTATCAATTGGCACCTTCATGTTGTGAGTCAACCATCTATGAGAGAGACTAAACGTTTACTCTGCTAAAATGAACTGAGTCTACGCCACAGCTGGAAGAACTCAACTCCTGATTTACGGGGTGTTTAACGTTTTCCAATGGCTTTTGCATCAGTTTGACCAAAACCAACTTAAAGAACAGGAAAATGCATTTTAGAAATATCCTTCTTGCACGCACTGATAAGAACTATGCTTTCCCCAAGAACCCCAGTACAATTTGGGTGAAAAAAAAAAATCTCATATAGTTTTAATTACCAGCAGCTCTTGTTACCAGGCTGTGGGGCTCTGGCACAGGCCTATGGTGTGGGCTTCCCTAGGGGTAGGGTATAAAGGGTTCTAGACTTACTGCCCGTGGCTTTATTCACTAGGAACAATACCCTTGAAAAGTGTTATCTACCTCTGCATAAAATGTTTTAAGTTCTCTGAAATTTTCCTTACAATTAGAATAAAACTTATTTTTGATACTTAGAGTATGTTTGTAATAACAATAAAAGCCCAACATATATTTTATGTGTAATCCCTTTGATAACAAAAAAAGACAAGACATTTTTGGGTTTTGTTTTGTTTCTTTTTTTTTTTTAAAGATACTGTTTTAATCGATATTTAAGTGATATTTGTTTTTTTTTTTTCCCCAATTAAAAAACTCTAATGCACCATTTAAGTTTAAGGGAAGCTATTTTATCCTTTTGTGGAAAAAAGTTGGTTTATGTTTGCATCCTCACGGTAGAAAAGGCATCAAAGTTCTTATTTGTTTTCTTGGCAAAGCAGTTTAAAAAGTAATACATTTTTATTATTCCATAAAAGAAAAACAATATATATTTTAATTATCTGTATTTGTGTGTTTGTTTCAATCAGCACCATCATTTCAAATATGATGGCATATAATTCTCAACTTCAGCAAGACCAGATTCATGAGGTCCTTTGGCAACCTGATGATAAACTCTAGGTAACATACTTGCAGAAATACATGCTAATTTTCTATAACCAGTGTTTTTGCAGCTAAATTATTTATTTATTTAGATGTACAAATGAACTATTTGTAGATCCAGTGGGGTCTGGGTTCAGGCCAGCACATGTTACCGGGGGATAAAATTGCCCTCTGGGTTGGTACAAGTGAATATCCATCTTTGGTTTCTTTGTTCATTCTTGACCACAAATTGCTGCTCCTTTTCCCAGAAAAGTATGTCAGTATTTGAGAATAATGCATCAAAATGGTTAAAACTTTCAGGAATGCACATGCCTCGCCCGCTGTCTGTAGGCTTTCTGCATTTCTGGGATCCTAGAAAGTTCATCTCGTTCCTCAAGCCCTGAAAGGCTTTATTTTCAACCAGTAACGGAGAAATGACTCACATACTAGGCAAAGACTTACATACCGGTACTATACAGATGACAGATTATTCTTCCATCGTTATTACCACAAAATAACCCAGTGCTTGGAAGAGATTAGCTCTTAGGTGAAGAATGGCTGATTTAAACCACACCTAAACAAGACCATTAGTTTCAAAAGGTGTTGAATATTTTTAGGTCAGCAAGCAAAGGTGCTGGCTAAGGAATACTGATTAGGGACGCACCATGACAGCATGAAAATCTTAGATGCACAACGGAACTATCAATTGGCTTCCCAATATATTTGTTTGCAAATGCAATTAAAATAATTCAGCGATACTACACTGCAAGGAGTACTTGTGCTCTGTTCTACTGATGCATATTTATTAGACGCAGTGCATGCACAATGCTTCCAAGTGGTAATTAGGATACTCCTCAAGTAGGCATGACTTTTTAATAGACCTGTGAGACTAGGTTCATCTCATCTAATTTTGGTACATGAACGGTCTCAGTAGTGATCTAGGCTCCTCTGTTAAGAGTGATCTGACAGAAATTAGCATGCAGGTAAGGATTCCAGCTGCAGTCACCTTGAAGCCAGCACAAAGATAATTATTTCTATTTTGATCCCTATTCTGTAATATTTCCAGAGCGGGAATCTATCACAACAGCAGGAATTAATTTCCTTCTACTTTAGCTTTCTGAAATCTAGAGAGCACTAAGTGATGGGACTTGGCTTTGAATTAAAACATTTAAATCAAAAGGGCAGATTCGTTTGCTTAAATGTAACCATCCAGTACCACGTTAGACGTGTGGAATCCTCTCAGCCCTTAGCTGGTTATTCTGTATGCCCAACTAGAAGGTCTCCATGAGGCAGGCCAATGGGACAGAGGACCTGTGGGAGACCTGTGCCTTTCTGTAGAGATGGATGGAAAAGGCATTCCAGTCACCTAATATGTAACAAGGAAGCAATAATTAACCAGATGAGTCCTATCACTTGTGATTCTGACACAGCTCCCGTTGCACTCAATGCAGTTATTTTCTTAAAAGTAAAGGCCTGGTGAAATTTTAGGATCTTTAGGGTATTCTACCTAAACTCCACCTAGCCGTTTCAAATGCCTTAAGATGTCTGAGACACCTTCATGAGATTGACTGTACATGAGATCTGTTTGAATAGGTAGGTGGAATCCGGGTAGAACATCTGAATCCGGGTAGGACATCTGTCATGGAACAAGATGCCTCTCTTTCAGTGGTGGAATCTATGTCTAGACCTCCATTAGCTATAATAGGAACTTAGAAACCTGCTTCTCAAGTACATATCTGTGTGTGAAGAGCTATTTTTAGGAATTCTACCTCAGACAGACATCGACACCAGTCTAATCAGAAGTCATAAAAAAAAAGACCTAATCTCTTCACATTCAGTGGAAAAGATAAAAATCTCCAAAGAAAAGATTCATCCTAGGTCCTAGTTTTAGAGAAAGAAGGTGTTATCTGGAGGTACCAGTTTTTCTAAAGTTATCTTTTTTTTTTTTTGACAACCAGTGTAATAGACAGTTTGTAAGATCTTAAAAAAAAGCAGGTATTTATCCTCTGAATGCGCTATAGTTATGTGAAAAAGATCAGCAAGAATAGGTGTTGATGAATTCATTTTATCTTAGTTGATAAAATACATACATATCAATACAATACATATCATTGTATCTGCCTGTCAATTTTACAAAAGTCTCAGAAAAAATTGCAAGGTACCATCTTCCTTATTTCTTTGCTAGGAGTCTCTCTAGATAGATGAGCTTTCAAGAAGATTTTAAGGTCTTAATTCAATCTCAACTGAACTTTCCAATAGCTTGGTGGGTTCTGGATCATACCCTAAAGAGAAGAGTAGGGATGGCAGCCTTCCAAAGAGCAAGAGAAAAAAAAAGTAAAAAAAAAAAAAAAGTAAAAAAAAAAAGTGTGAAAATGAATTTGCAACCAGGTAAGCAATTTCTAAAGGTGCCGTAAAAGATGGTGTTAGAAAATGGGTTGGTAACAAAAACCATGGTATTAAGTAGTGAGTGTACTTTCTATTTAAAAGTTTAAGTATTTGGTTATATTTACATCTGAAGGAGATACCTCAGCCAGAGCAGGAGGTAAGTGATGTTTGAGATACTCCGGTTTTAGAAGGAGGCTTGCTGGAGATAGAAGGAAAGCAAATTGCGTGCTTCAGTAGGACTGTGTGATTCAGTGCTTTGCAGTCTGGCCTTTTCTGAGGAAGCCTTTGAGGGTGATATTTGCCCTTTTCAGGGGCTGAACACTATCAAATTTGAAATCAGTAAAGTGAGAGATAACTCTGCATATTTGGTGGCCCAGGAAGGCCGTCAGTGCTGGGTAACGTGAAGCAGACCTAGAAAGTACATGTCATGAATGCACGACTGCAAAAGGCGAACCTGATCTCCCAGGTGCTGGAGCACTGACCGTCACCAAAGGATTTCTTCGGGGCTCAAGGCATTTCTTTAAAGACTGAGTTGTAGAAACAGAGTTCCTATCTTTAGGACACTGTCTGCATTGATTTCACCTGGCCATCCTGCCTGCTTAGCCACAGAAATTGCACCACAAAGACAGTCTGATGCATTCCTTGGACTACAGAAAGCACTGTGTGTCTTCACTGCAAAACTGACGTATGTAGGACTGAGGGAATCTCAGACAGGACAAAACTCTCCTTTGTGAGAGTACAGACACAACCGGTTTCTGTATCTGCAAGAGGAGGAGTGCAGACCGGGTCCCATTTCAGCCGCTATTCATCACCTCTCCTCTAATCCCTCCCATTAGTTCCCTCTTTCCTCTTCGATACAGAATCAGCAGCAGGTACCACCCTCAAGAGCATTTCAAGAGAGATAATCAGTTCTTCTCCAAAGGGATCAGCGCCGACGTGACAGATGAGGGTCCTCAGGCTCATCACTTACGTACCTATCATCTCGCCTGAGCAGTTAGGGTGTTCGATAAGCTGTCTGCTCCACGGGGGCGGGGGGGGGGAAGCGCTGAGCTGGTATGAAGCGGGAGCGCACACAATGCCCTGTGAATACATTATGCTGCCTGTTAGTTCGCGACAATGGACTTTCATAACGAACTGGATGAGGCGATTCACAAGTGCCGCTTCCAATTAAAAATAACACTTCTGCAAGGGCAAATGAGTGAGGTAACGACTGTAATTCTAATCAAGCTGGAGCAGCTGCCTCATTAGTACGTAGTCCTGGAAGAAACTGCCTTTATGACCTATAGTGCCAATACAACTTAACCTCTTCCTTCTGGACCAAAGCAAACCTTGGGCCCACAAGAAGCTCCTCTGGTTCTTTGGGGACAAAAGTTTAACTCAGAGTGAGATTAAGCAAATATTTTGCCTGTGAGACAGATAGTTGTACAACAAAATGGAGTGCAGTCATTTTAAAGGAAGATTTGATGGAGTTAAAGGCATTAAGACTAACAATTTTGGAAAATTCACCTTATTTAGGTTTTCTAATTTGGGATGAAAATGTCAAAACGTTTTTTTCCTTATGCTTCAGAAAACAAGGAAGCTTGTTTCTTAGGAGAAAAGGTCAGAAATTTAGGAGATTTTTTATCACTTCAAAACTTTCCACATAGAATGGCATTTTAAAAATAAGAAATACTTTAGGGGCTGGATCTTCAACAATGCTAATGTCTCTTTCTTTTTTAATGCCAGATAAAACTCAGTTGCTAAATCTACATTCAGGTGTGACTTTCATGACAGAAACAGAGACATTCAATCATGTTTTCATTCTCATTTCTTCCTGGGCTCACAGTTGAGAGGGGGCTCTCACCTGCCGGTGACAAATGAAGGTCAGCTCCACTGGAACAATTCAAGGGTTTGCTTTTGACTTGGTAGAAGATCAGGTTCTTCAAGTCCATATGAGAGCATTTCAACAGCCAGCCCACATCACAGCAAATTACAGGTGGCATTAAGGAGGGGGAAAAAAGGTAACTTGTCACGTGAGGTACAAACTGGCATTTCTTTAACAGATATTAAAATGGCAGAGGATTTCTTAAGCCACAAAGCTCCATAAAGTTTATTTAGCAGATGAAACAGAGGCTGGCAATGTCTGAACATTAAGTAAATTGTAGGCATACCCTAAACTCCTGCTTTGGGCTCAAACTGAAAAAAATGACTGTAAGTTCTTTTTCTTTTCAAAAAAAAAAACCAACTCTGATGGATGCATTTGCATTAAACCCCAAACTTCCTTCCTCCCATCCCCCATCTTAGCAGTAGCTGGTTTCTTATGTACTTAACTGTCCATGGAATCAAGGTTCCAAATACTATTGACCAGACTTGATTTTGCTTTTCTGTAACAATAGCATTTAAGTCAAAATGAAAGTTCATCCTCTTGGTGAACTTTGAGCCCTATCTTTCTGTAAATTAGTTTTCTAACAAAAGTTCCCTTCAAGCTGGCTATTTTACTCAGCTTGAACCCTCTTGTTATATTTAATCTCGATTATCGGAGAACAGTTCTGTGATTTTTTAAAAATAACTTAAAAAAACCCAAACATTCAAATCTTCATTAAAAGTCTCAAACAGCACTTTATGTATATTTACAAGCAATGAAGAAACTCATGGCTCCAGTTCAAGTGATTTTTAGAGCTGAGTTGGAATGAAAGTGGACAGAAGTAGTGTTATCGCTCTCTTCTGGGGTTTGCAGGCCAACAATTATGACCACAGCTGGAGTCTTATCCCACTTATCCGCATCCTTGCCTGTGATTGTCAGGGAAACATCACCTTGATGAGGAGTGGGGATTGAGCCAAAACCACAAGTTTTCCTTTACTAAAAACCAAACACTCAGGTGCCAACATTTTCAGTGATCTGGATATGCCATGCAACCAACAGGCTACCAGCCAGACCCTTTCTTCCACTAAGTTTTCCATCTTCTCTCACTTTTCTTCAGCAGTACTTCCCTGCCGCAGTAGATGTGTATAACTCTGGAAGCCAACTTATCCTACACCAGTTTTGAAGCAAACAATGAATCAGAATGAGCTGACTTCACCACCTTTGAATTTCTCCTCTTGTGCTCCCATCCTCCATGGATTCACCTCTTCTGTGACATGCAAGATACTGGCCTGTCTCACCTCGCAGACATAGCTAAGCAACCTCACATTCCACAACAAAGACCAATGCCAGGAGTTACAAAGCTTGCACTCTGCACGATCTGATTGCCTTGAAGTAGCTTCTTTGAGTGACCATATATTTTGCTGTTGATACACTTTTGCTATTTAACATTTAAACAGGTGAACACAAGCATTGGGTGAAGAAAAGAATTACCGCTTATCCATGGTGGACAGACAACATTGGAAAATTGGAACACCCAAGGGAGGTGGTGGATTCGCCATCCCTGGAGGTGTTTAAAAAAAGGGTAGATGTGGTACTTGGGGACACGGTTTAGAAGTGGTTTTGTCAGGGTAAGTTAATGGTTGGACTTGATGATCTTAAAGGTTCCTTCCAACCTCAGCAATTCTATGATTCTATGGCAAATATAAAGAGCAGGATTAGCTTAATGATCTCCTGCTTCTCAGCAGAATACTATCCATACTTAACACTTTTAGCATACTGATCAAAAGATTAAAAGTTTTAGCTTAACCTGCTTTGAAGGTTTATGTTTACTTTTTTCCTGCTGGTCACTAATATCAGGAAAATAATCTTTGGGCAGGTAGGATGAGCGTCAGTGAATCACTATCCGTGAAAGGATTTTAAATAATTGTGGCTTATTTTGAAAGGGATGGGCTGAGTATCAGTTACCTCAGCCCTGCTGATAACAGGGACTTGTGGTAGGATTACTTGCTTGTATCATTTATGCCATTCTACTTTCTGCCACTGCCATAAAAGGAGGAGGTTTTCAGGCATTTGAACACTGTGACATTGATTCATTAAGGTTTTTCCATTCCATCCACGAATTATATTTCCCAATAGAAAATGGAGAAACATTAATTACAAAAGTGAGATTTCTACACTGAGATATATAATCGCCAGCACTGAAGTGCACATTATATTTTAAGATCACGCACAACATACTCTGCTGACATAATATGTAAAACGAATTCTTGATCTCTTTTGTTATTATCATTTTATCCCTGGGAAATTTAAGCTACGTCTATTCTAAGGAATTAAATATGTCTGGATTGTTCTTTGGCACCGGAGCATGGAAAAACCCACATTCGTATTATTAAACCCTGTTAACATTCAAATCAGGGTAGTGACATCCAAAGTGCCTGTTGGGAATGGGCCTGAGCTACCTCCTGGGCTGTGTCTCCGACCCCGATCGCAGCCACGCTGGGCTCCATTCTAGCAATTTAGCAGTAGAGACAATGACTTCCAGTACCCACAAATGCTCCCTGCCACGACTGAATTTAACAGTAGAGACACAGCCTCAGGTTTCAAACAAAGGCAAGAAGAAAAGAGACCCGACTTTCCAGTGCTTATAGATGTTCTCCATAGGTAGAAGCTGTATTGGTAGCATGTAGCTATTGATACCGTTACTACCTGCAGCCCTGGTCCTCAGTGTAGTCACTCGTGCAATCCAATTAGCATTTCATTTGCCTACTTTCATCCAAGAGGGAGTATACAGAGTTTTCAGATGGATTGTGCTGCCTAGGAAAGATTTTGCTGAGTACCAGTGAGAAGTTACTGGGGCTCAGTATAGGTCTCAGCACAATTTTTGGTGTTTTTTGTTACATGTCAGTTACACATCCACACGCAGAAACAGAAATGATCCCACAGTGGTACCCACTCTGGTGTGTACCTCTCCTCCAGTGCAGGTTCATTTCCAGAGCTGCCCATGGAGACAACCTGCAACCCTTGTAAGGCTGCCAGGGACAGGGCACATCCCGGCACATCAGAGCCCCGTGGAGCCACATGCACACAACCTGTTCTCCACCTAAGACCTCTGATCTGCTAACATTTTCAGTGGTTTGTCATGTTTCCTGAAAAAGGCTGCATCAAAGTCCATCTTCTTGGTAAAACTGGCTGCAGGGAGAGACAGCAGAAGACAGCACTTCACTTTCATCTCAGTTCCCCAGGGTTGGTTTTATTAAAAGCAAGAGAGGGGAAATGCCACTGTCTGCTCTGCTCCCAATCCTGGCTCTGTCAATGTGCTACACCCTGTCTTTATTGTTGTCTTGAACTTTTGGCTGTCTCTGGATATTTTTCACAGGGGCCAGAAGAGCTCAGCCTGTTGAATTACTTTCCCAGCTACAGGCAATTGCTTCCTTCCTTCTAAAAGGAGAGGGAGAATGCTGACGATGACTACTTTCTGATGTGAGAGGGTTTGATCCTTTTTTTTTTTGGGTTGCCTGTGAATAACTCCTTGATATCTCTTCTACCATCAACAGAGAGATACTAGTCAAAGCGATGCCCAGAATATTGAAATTACTAGTTTTTACAGACTAATTTTACTTTAAAGCTAGCTGAGAGATTCAAGAAATTCCTGAACTTGAGGAAACATAAAGAGGGATTTCTTATGGTGCTTTCAACTCACCCATACCTGAAGTGAGTCAGTCAGCGGGACTTTTGAAATACACATCTTGAGTACAGGTGACACAGGCATTTCTGTTTCTTCTGTCATAGCTTTCAGGAATAGTACGCTGAAAAGCAATAAATTAGAGAGAATAAGTGAAAGGCAACATCAGCCAATTACTTGTAGCATAAATTGCTGACTGGAGTATGTAAATGGAGGTGTTCTAGGGATTATGACCATGGATCTTGCTTTTTCATCGTGATGCATCATGGCATTCCATTGTGCAATTACAAAAGGCAGGTTCCTGAGCTTCCAACATCACCATCTTATACTGCAGTGTCTCAGAGTTTGTCTTTAATGAAAAAAGAGGTAATCACGATCATTAAATTTGAGTTAATAAGTGACAAAACACTCTTAATTTTGCATTGATTTATCTAATTGCAAGAAACCTCAGCTGAGGGGACCTACGCTGAGTTAGTGCTAAAAATCTTTTGTCTTCACTGCGATTTCACAACCAGACAATTCAGGGCATACTTCTTGCAGCAAAGGTTCAAGGTGGAGATTTTAAGACAGGAAATGGTTGAAGGGGAGATTGGCTCTGGATGTAAGTAAACCCAACAGGTCAGTTCTCCAGCATGTAAAGGAGAATATTTGGTAAAGCTGTGTATGCATACTTATGTATGTACCAAGTTTTCACTAACTCAGGAATTTGCTGACTTTAAGACTAGTAATACTTTTTTTCTGCAAAATGTACATGAAAATAAATCTTCATTTATGACAGAAGTTGGAGCCAAGAGTCATAATTACTTTTATGATCCTGCAAATTTGTAGCTGGTGCAGAAATCATTAGTGAAGCTCTATGGAAAGGCCTATACCCATGCAAGGGAAGTTTTCCCCTACATTCTTGTGTATAAATAAATCTCTCTGTCTCTCCCTCTTACATGCATTTTCAGCAAGACAAGGAAATAATTAATAGGCAATCACATTACCTAGGAAAGACATTCTACTGTTGGATACGTTTATGGAAATGAGGGACAATTAATTTATCATCAGCTTTATGCTAGCAATAAAACATATTTATTTGCCAGAAAGGATTTGCATAAACTTTAATATCTGATTAATAACACGAGTTGTTAATAAAAAAAAGAGAGAGCAAAATGTTCTGATTAGTTTTTACCACTGCAAACCTACAACAATTCTGCTGTTATGAATGTATATATTCTGGATTTATGCCAGAAGAGATACCAGAGTCTGGCCCAAAAGAGGACTTCAGGAAAGGAAAGGTCACTGTCAGCTTTAATTTTACGTCCAGTGTGATGAATTATTGGCACGAACAACAACCACTTAACCTTCTAGCTTTCATTTCACTGCACAAACATTAATGGATTTCTCTTAACCCCTGTGTGAGGAAGGTCAGCAATATCCCAGTTTTAAAGATGAGGAATTGTGCAGACAAAAGCGAGTGCAAGGATTTTTATGCTTCTGAACCTTACTCTGGCTTCTAAATTAGAATGAATTTGGCTCCCAAGCCTCAGACGCATGTTATATGGCTATGATCTACGACCTACCCCCTTTGCAGGAGGTCATGGAGAACTGGAACATGAGCGCTACGGAGGTGCAGGCTCCAGTGTGTTGTGGAGTAGTTGTTAAATTCATATGGGGGGTGAGAATACTAAGAGGCTTTAACCCTTCTTCAACTTTTTCTTTGCCTCCATCCCAGCTGTGTGCATCACATTTGTTTGTGGGAATTGCTGCCTCAGCCCTGCTGGCTGCGCTCGCCTCTTGTCCCTCCTGTAAATCAGCAGCACCAGTGTGTGTGCCAGAGAGCAGACAAAGGACTGAGCCATAGAACCCTGCGGAAGGATGGGTGGACTTGTACGCAGTGACAGAGATCTGAGTTCAGTTCTGCTTATCCAGATTTTGGGCGAGTTGCTTAACTAGCCCTTTGCTTTGATCACCGGTATAAAATGAAGTAGTAAATCTTTCCCTACTGTGCTTGATCTTGTACAGTTAATTAGGAGTTTCTCTCACAACAGAGCTGTATTAAACAGTTTGCTCAACAAATTTTAACAATTCATAGTAGAGCTTTGGGACTGCTTTTGATCCCAGTTTTCTATTCAGCTCATAACAAATGTACACAGACCTAAGATATCTAAATCCTGGTTTGCAATCTGAAGGCACTTCTTTGCCATTGGTCACTGGGGTGCTTTAAACTCTGTGTTTATTTGGGGACCAGCTAACCTGCAACAGAGCATTCACCTCCCATTTCTTTAGGTGTAGAAACTGAATAACAAAGAAGTGGAAATTTAGCCTAGAAGAAAAGATTTTATGTGTTCCATCACTATTTCTTACATTCCCGAGATTTACAGTTATGAAATGTACACTCATATGTCTATAAAAGATTGACCATGTGACATTGAAATTTTCTTTTACCTTGACCATTCTTATTTGAGGGTTACCACTCTGTGATGGAGGACTCTCTCCTGGACAGGCTCTTTTCAGCAAGGACCCATAAATCCATCCTGAAGGCTGTGGCAAAATGGTTACTATATTGATATCAACAAAGACAGAGCATTCAGGTTATATGAATGAAAATGCAGTGTTGATATTTCTTACACAGCAGAAGCCTTTCCAAATGAACAAGATCTTATAATATCCCCATCAGAGACCTAAACAACTGGCTCTAGCGCTGGCAATCTTAAAGTCGGTAAAGATCAACTCTGAGCTCTTGTGGATTACAAGCCTACCCTTGTCCTTGGTGAAGGATTTGGGCATTTCTGCCTGCCTTCTTACTCTCTTACCCACAACCGATGTAGGCATGAAGGTTACAAATCCTGTTTCAATGACTGACTCACTCTTCTGCAGCTGAGTGAGCCCACCCTCAAGGCAGGACCTTTAGTCATAGAGTCACAGAATCATAGAATACCAGGTTGGAAGGGACTTCAAGGATCACCTGGTCCAACCTCTCTTGGCAAAAGCACGCTTTACACAAGATGGCCCAGCACGCTGTCCAGATGAATCTTAGAAGTGTCCAATGTTGGGGAATCCACCATTTCCCTGGGGAGATTATTCCAATGGCTGATTGTTCTCATTGTGAAAAATTGTCATCTTGTGTCCAGTCGGAATCTCCCCAGGAGTAACTTGTACCCATTGCCCTTCATCTTCTCCATGTGCGTCCTTGTAAAATGGGAGTCTCCATCTTCTTTGAAGCCACCCTTTAAATACTGGAATGTGGTGATAAGGTCTTCTTTAAGCCTTCTTTTCTCAAGACTGAACAAACCCAGTTCTCTCAGCCTTTCCTCCTATGGCAGGCTTCCCAGTCCCTTGATCATCTTGGTGGCCTTTCTCTGGATGCTCTCCAGCCTGTCCACATCTTTTTTTGTGTAGTGAGGACCAAAACTGAACACTATGCCAGGTGTGGAGTGAGAAGCGCTGAGTAGAGTGGGATAATGATTTCTTTATCTCTGCTGTTGATGCCCTGGTTGATACAAGTCTGCGGGACAGAACTCAGAGGGTTGTGATCAGCGGCACAGAGTCTAGTTGGAGGCCTGTAACCAGTGGTGTCCCCCAGGGGTTAATACTTGGTCCAATCTTGTTTAATATATTCATGAATGACCTGGATGAGGGGACAGAGTATATCCTCAGCAAGTTTGCTGATGATACCAAACTGGGTGGGGTGGCTGACACCCCAGAGGGCCATGCTGCCATCCAGTGTGACCTGGACAGGCTGGAGAGCTGGGCAGAGAAGAACCTAATGAGGTTCAACAAAAGCAAGTGCAAGGTCCTGCACCTGGGGAGGAAGAACGTAAAGCACCAGTACAGGTTAGGGGAGAACCTGCTGGGAAGTAGGTCTGAGGAGAAGGATCGGGGGGTCCTAGTAGACAGTAAATTATCCATGAGCCAGCAATGTGCCCTTGTCACCAAAAAGGCCAATGGAATCCTGGGCTGCATAGGGAAGAGTGTGGCCAGTAGGTCGAAGGAGGTCATTCTCCCCCTCTACTCTGCACTGGTGAGGCCACAAATGGAATACTGTGTCCAGTTTTGGGCTCCCCAGTTCAAGAGGGACAGGGGACTGCTGGAGCGAGTCCAGCGAAGATGATTAAAGGCTTGGAGCATCTCCCTTATGAGGAAAGGCTGGAAGAGCTGGGACTCTTTAGCCTGGAGAAGAGAAGGCTGAGGGGAGACCTTATTATGGCATACAAGTATCTAAAGGGTGGGTTGAAGAAGGATGGATCCAGGCTCTTTTCAATGGTTCCAAGTGACAGGACGAGGGGCAATGGTCACAAGTTAGAACATAGGAAGTTCTGTTCAAATACACGGAAACACTTCTTTACGGTGAGGGTGCCAGAGCACTGGCACAGGCTGCCCAGGGAGGTTGTGGAGTCCCCTTCCCTGGAGATTTTCAAGACCCGCCTGGATGCAGTCCTGAGTAATGTGTTCTGGGCAATCCTGCTTTAGCAGGGGAGTTGGACTAGATGATCTCTAGAGGTCCCTTCCAACTCTGAAAACTCCGTGATTCCGTGATCCTGTTGGCTTTCTTTGCCACAGCAGCACACTGTTCACTCACATTGATCTTGCTGTCCACCAGGACCGCCAGGTCCCTTTCCACAGAGTTGCTCCTCAGTGGGGTAGATCCTTACCCCTGGTACTGGAGTCTGGACATTAAATTGAACATTTTGTCACACATTATATTTATTTATATAAGTTAACTCAGAGGAAGATGATTCTATGCTAGGTTCTTTAGAAAAAAAATTGTTTGCAGGAAGATGTCAATGCCAAGTCCCAGTGTAGTTCACCACTCCAGATAACACCATGAATAGCAAGGATCGTTTACAGAGATAGCCCACTCAGCTACAACAATAATCCAAGGTCTTCCAAACTTGGTTCCACTTTTTGCAGTCACCCCCTTGCCACCTGCAACTCCCCTTCCCACCCCTGAGAAGAGCAGCCAGCACAGATATAATTATTCCTTAGTGTCAGTGAATTTGAACGCAGTTACCTAGTTCAGGCAAAGTCTCTTAAAAAGGCCAAAACAATTGAGCCAGAGAATTAAAGACTATTCAGAGTAGCTTGAATTTCCATAAAAAATATTGGAACAGATAATCAAGCTATTGGCAAGCACTTGGAATGCTGTGACTGTACAGAAAAGGTTGCATTTAGAGTGGTATTTTAAATAAGCTGAAGTCACACACAGGTCAGCATTAACACTGAATATCTCTAGAGATTGCTTTGCAATCCAAAAATAAACCCAAGCCAAAAACCCAAATTCTCAGAGCAATTACCTTCA
Organism: Vanellus vanellus; assembly: GCF_965231255.1. Classification (NCBI taxonomy): domain Eukaryota; kingdom Metazoa; phylum Chordata; class Aves; order Charadriiformes; family Charadriidae; genus Vanellus; species Vanellus vanellus. The sequence goes on along the minus strand of NC_138906.1, from coordinate 162,113,579 downwards.
TTTTAGCTTTTTCCAAGTGTAAAACTCCTAACACATTGCATTAATTCTTGAAAGACTTATATGAAACACATAAAGCTCAGAGGAAAACAAGTCTTTCAAATAGTGAAGTTGAAATCAAGTTGAAGTTGCCAACTTTTTTCAAAGAACAAATATCTACATAATAAATCCCAACAACAGAGCTTGCTCCCACCCATAACAAAGAGGTTTTCACTGGCTACACATTTTTTATATGGTTGTACAAGTGCGCAGAATTACTGGGAGTGCACAGTTTAAGCTTCAGTATCTGAGTCTACATTTTAATGTAAATAAGGACCTGCTTATCACTCACTCCTGCCATCTTAGCAAGGCTGAAACAGGTTTGTTTGAAGACTTCAGAATATGCATGGAAGTGAGCTAGTAAAAACATCTGTCTAAATTCACCTAAATGAGGCAACACGTGGCACTTTGTACAGGAAGAAAAATACTGTATTGTTTCCTGTCAGAATTTTTTTAGGTGTAAAGTTACTTATGTGGCTTGGCAGAAAGACCCATCTGACAGGTAATCTTGTGATGAAGGTCTGACATGTTCTAAACCCTTCTGTCTGCTGCATCAGCAAAATGGGAAAATGTGTATTAAACCACAGCTTTCTAATTTATGTGATGACAAAGAAAGCCACAGAAAGCCAATGATTCTTTGCACTATAATTGTCTATCAGCATGAAAGGTACTGAAAGCCTTGGAAATGAAAAGAATGTCTCCAGACTTGTCAGAAGACAAAGACAGCTCACTGAATACTCGGACATGTATACAACGGTAAATAAACAGGACCAGGTCTCAGGTTCAAGAACTTGGCCATCATTATTTGTACTGTTTAATTGCTAGCGTGTTCTATAGCCTATATTTGCTGTGGATCAACCAACAATGCCTGGAATGATGTGAGAAACAGACATGCCAAGTACCTTTCTGAGCAGGAAAGGTTACCAGTTACAGCCACCGCCTTTTTGTGGGAAAGGTTAGCCATAGAAGAAGGTTCTGGCTTGTGTTATTTAGTAGTATAAGTGCCTCCACAACCAAGAGATTGGGTAAAGTTTGGGACTGTCTTGTGAACATTTTTCAGCGTCACAACACATCTATATATAGTGGGGAAAGTGTGCTTTTTGCCATATTATTTTATCTGTCTCCCATTTCATAATGAAGATGCTTTCAGGACAGTTTGAATCAGTAATTTAGATCACTTCATTCATTTGCAACAGCTAAGGATTCATAATGAAAATGAATTACATGTGTTCAATTCTTTTGTTATTTGATTCACAGAATCACAGAATCACAGAATTATCAGAGTTGGAAGGGACCATTGGCCTTTTGATTCATCTGAGCCTAGCTCTGCAGATCACAGGAAAAGACACTGTGACCCTTTTTACCAGTTCTTTCTTCGTTTCACAGTTCACTAATTTTCATAAATGTCAGAAAGAACAAAAATATTAAGGAATGCTCAGTAATTTCCGAAGTATCCATGCTGAAAATGCATAGATGATGATTACCATCAGCAACTCCTTGCGTAGAAGCCGACACAGATAGTCTTTAAAATGTCTTGGAGGAAGAAGCCTTTTCAATAGAAGCCTGAAACTCACTGATAATTATTCAGACATACTCATCAGTGGAAAATGTCTGTTTTTTCCAATCTATCACTGTATAGTTTTATTACTCTGCAAACATGGACATTATTAACCAAAACCATGCTTGTTCTGTAAATGAAAATAAAGTCTGTCTTACAATGTGACTGAATGTAAATATTACGAAAAGACCAAGTACACAATGATAAGATGGAGAGAAGATGGAGCCAGACACTTTCTCAGAGGTGCCTGGGGAAAGATGAGGCAGTGGTTGCAGATTGCACCAAGAGAAATTCTGCATGGACATAAGGAAAAAAAAAAGTCAAAATGAGCATGGTAGAACATTGGAATAAGTTATCTTGAGAGGGTCTGGTTGTGGCATATCTTTCATTGGAGACATTCAAAACTTGACTGAAGAAGGGCCACGGAAACCTAATGTAATTTTGGAGTTGGCACTAGTCTGCACAGGGTATTAGGTCAGATGAGCTCCTGAAATCCCTTCCAACAAAATCTTTTCTATGATTTTGAATCCAAATGTCAAGAAATACATTCATTTCAAGCTGTGATTAAAATAAACTATATAAAAATTTAATATGGCAATTCTCCATAAAGCAAAGCACTAAATATCATAGCAGTCTGAGAGCTCTAGTTATACCACCAATGTGCTAGGGACTGTCAAGATATACCAAAGGATAGTCTATGCTCCAGACAACTCTTAAGTTTTCACTCACTCTGTTATAACTAATATAATCACTTAAACAGTGATTTTTAATTGAATGTGGGGATATACCGAGTAAATGTATTCATCTGATCAAGTAACCTTAGACTTTATTTACAGTGTGAGCAGAGCTGATTGGTAGAGCTAGAAGAGTTTAGTGGGGACTCATCACATTTTATGGTGGAAGCCTTTTTTCAGGTGACACATCCAAAACTTCATTTTGAAGTGACTAGAGTGCTGCTGACAGTAGTGGGAGGTTTGATGTGGACAAATTTGTTCTAAATGCATAATGTTGAGATAAATCTTGTCCAAAGCACTTGAGAAAGGAGATTAACATCATTGTGACTAACCTCTATACTACAAGCAGGGAAAATGGAGCTCAAGAAGGCGGTGTGGCTCTCTCAGATCGCACGCAAACCATATGAGCGTGCAACTCAAAACTTTCAACATTCTATCTATCTTGCCCACCCATAGATCACACAGCTGAATAATACCAGGGCTACATCAAGAAAAGAGATAAGCCTTTATTAAGTGTCATCCATTTCTCATTGACATTAATTAAAGATCTGGAAGACTGTTCAGGACTTGGCTATGATTTAGAAGCAGACTGTGTTCATACATGGTGGGCTAATAACACTGGCAGGCAGGAGCAATAGTGGATATATTACTTGCTAGGGTAACCTAGAGACTACCATTTCTTTTTAAAAAATGATGTATATAAACCCACAAATTTCTGTTTTGTATTAAAATTGTATTTTAGTATTAAAATTGTAGAAATAAGGAAAAAAACACTAAAGTTCAAAGTTAAAGTGCAAGAAAAGCCATTCCTGAGATCTTTGACACTCAGCATCTCCACTAACTCTATTGAAAAGTCTGGTTTTTAATCTTTTATCCTAATGTGGCTTATATCGGCCATTGTAACATTCGTATGTGATGTACGTGTCAAACCACCATGACCTGGAATATCTGGGAATACACGCAATACTGCCGACTTTGACACAAATATCTTTCCAGTCACAGCTTCTTCCAGCTTCAACAAGATTGACCCAGGTGTTACTCGAGCCCTGGCCAATGAGACCCAGAGCAAGTCACAGTACCTGATGCTATAAGGAGGTTAGCATCCACTTTGTTACCCAGCTCCCCAGTAAACGATATTAAAAATGGATGGCTTGTTCTGCTTCCCCTTTTTGCTCTGTAGGTGTCAAGGTTTCTGATGAGCCGCACTGGCATGAGTAGGATTTGCTTGTATTATAAAAGTAATGAGTTTTTATTTACTCTGAGGCAACACAGCAGCAGTACTAAAAATCTCACAGTTTCAACATCCATTAACTAATATTGAGATTTCTTGGGTTCTTAGAAAGCAGATCCAACCCTTGTTATCCAAACTTCCACAACCTGCTTAAATCAAACTTTAAATCTGGCAAACGTGCAGATAAGCTTTCTTTTTGGTCTAGAGGAGGCAGAGGAGAGTCCAGTTCTTTATCCAGCAGAATAACACAAGCTGAGTTTGGGTCTTAAATCAATGCAAATTCCTTGGCAGATTGTATATAGGTCTACATTTCACATCATAACTTCTATCTAGAAGTATAAGGAAGGAAAATGAAAACTACGTGAATCTAGGTGAAACCAATGAAACCAGTTGAAAACTACTACCTATTAAACTTCTGCTCTATCTGATTATGACTGGAAACACTTTTTTCTGCTCGTCTCTGTGGTGGGTTAATGTTGGCTGGACGCCAGCTGCTCTATCATTCCCTCTCCTCAAGTGGACAGGGGAGAGAAAAGATAATGAAAGGCTTGTGGGTGAAGATAAGGACAGGGAGATCACTCAGCAATTACAGTCACCGGCGAAACAGACTCGACTTGAGGAAATTGGAGACCCGAGAGACTGATTTTCTCTGGGGACAGAGAAGACATTAAATATTTGTTCCACAGATTGGTACATAAGACCACAGAAGATTCTTTTACTGCATTCGAGTTGTTAACAACACAAATCGCCTCTCTTTATTGTGGGATCCTTTGCAGGTAGAGGCATTAATTAACTTGAGATCTGCCTACAGAGAGGAGCAAGAGTTACTATAGTTACAAGTTGAAGAGGTAAGTAAGAGGAATGTGAGACTCTGAGAGTATATCAAACCCATGAGTCCTGCAGGCTATGAAGCGCTGATACTGTTACGAAGAGAAACTCCAAGGTGAGACTCCAAGGTGGTAAAGCCTGAATATCCAGGTCTTGAAGACATCCACCACAATCCAGAAGGTTAAGTGTATATTCATTTGGTTTGTTGAATAATTTTGTAAGACAGTAATGCTTTCATTAATGATCAAGGAAATCACATATGTATGGATATAATCACAGAACTCTAAATCCTTTATGGGTATATATCAGAGGTAATGGAGACATAGTTCGCAAAGATTAGAAACAGATGAAAATGTGGCTTAGAACTGATTGGAGGATGTTGTCTCCCCCTGATGTCTGCTACTCCCTCTCACCCAAAATAATTAAAATTTTTATTTTTTAATTTTTTTCTTTTACAGCCAAAAAACCTTCAGGATTTGGGTGCTTGCCCACGAATGAATATTCTACAAAATACAGATATTTTCCATGCACATTAATCCTCAAGATTTTTTTAAATCTTTTTCAATGAAAGTAAAAAAGTTCACGAAATGCTCTATTTTTCTCTAAGTGAAGAGTAATACTTGCAAAGGGAAAAGAAATGCAAAGGTTAGTTAGAAACTAAGGGTATATTATGTGAATTGGCATGCCTGTTCTGCTTTTTGCTGAGAGAAAGCTGTACAGGGTTATGTACAAACTTTCCCAAACTACCAAAACTGTGTAAACAGGAGTATTACCATAAAGATTTCTGCCCACAATGTGCAGCGCAGATATTGAAGTTCCTATTGGGAAAAACAAACAAACAAACAAACAAAAAAAATCAGTGAAAACTAAAAATGGACGGGAAAGTAAATTTAGAAGCAATCAGGAGTTTTTGTGTGTGATCCTGGAGGGAATAAATAATGAGGAACATGACTAGCAATAAGTGTGTGAAGATAGTGAAGAAAGAGGGATTATACACAGTGAGGCAAGAAAGGCATATATAGGATCAATAGGAATCAATTAGAAAAGTTTATGCTGGGTTAGGACAAACCCATTAATCCGTTACTGAGCCCCCAAACAAAGCCCTGATTCTCAAGTCTTTCTCAACTCTTATAGATGTTTCCTGGGAATGTTCATCTTTTGAATGGGAGCGAAGGACACCATAAGTAATTTCTTTCCCTGGTTAGTTGCTGCATGCTGCCCTAAACTGTTGTGATGTTTAAGCCTAAATCTTGAGGGCAGCATTTTACACCCCTTTTACCATTCTAGAAGGACTGTGTAACCAGAAATCTTTTCAACTCAAGATCTCATAACCAACTTCAAATGTACAATAGGTGCTTTTTGCATTAAATGGGACAGTTACATTTAGCCTCAGGGAAGACCATACACTTGTTGTTGGGGAAGTCTGTTTTAAAGAGAATCACAATTTAAGAGAGAGAGAGAAAAAAAAAAAATCCTTACAGTGCTTTGATTTCAGTTTCTGTCTGCCCCATGACAATAGCAATTTAAGCAGCTAAAACCCTACAGCAAATTTATTTAAATCAACTAAAACAATAAAGAATAATCTCATAGGCTTCAGCTCAGTCCTGCAAGAGTCTTATTGCCTCATGAGGAACCCTAGCCCACGCTCAGCTTGAAGGTTGCCTTTGGTGCTCCTCCTGGCCCAGAACTGTCTCAAACAGCTCTGCTCCTTTTGTGACTAAATGCCTAACTGTACTTTCCCTAGATATGAAATGAGGACAATTTATCATTATCTCACTAAGGCTTTGAAACACTTTATGCCCAATATTGGCTCTGACTGAAAGCTCATGAATTCATAAGATTGATGTTGGCACAATCATGTATCTTCCCTCTCCAGTCAAATAATATTTTCCCATAAATATTTTGGAGAGTGTCAAGTCTAACTAGATTTTAGAAATTAAACTAAAGGGTGAAGCATTTAGAAAATGTCTATTTTAAAAATTTTGATTGCAATATTTTAATTCTGACATTTCAAAGTTTCTGAAATGAAACTTGTTAAATTGTGCTACTTTTGGTTTAAGATCAGAAATAAATACTGAATAAAGAGTGCATAAAAAAAAGCTGGGTTCTTTCGAGGGGTACCTATGGACGTAGAGGAGCTATGGCTGTCTTATTCTCCTGTGTCAACACTATATGCTGAACAGGACCAGTTGCAGAACAGGATTTTATAAACCCGTATACAAATTGCAGCTGTCTACACCCTTCCAGTCCTGAGACAGAAGTGACCAGGAATCACCCAATCCTTGTTCACCCTTGTTTTTGGCAAGAACAGAGCAAACCCCAGGACATAGTAAGTGTCAAATAACACCATGAGCTACACAAGCCACCATCACATCTCCAGCTCTTACAGAGGACATCACTGCAGAAGGGATGATAAATGGATCTGAAACGGGGATGCCTCTAACATACTGGAAGACTGAGATGAGTTGGCAGAGATACATTCTCTTAGACAGAATATGAAGTAAATTTTCTTTTTTGTCAGCAAAATCTTACCATCTTCACCCAAAAAAAGCTCCCAGTGAATTGCTTAAGGACAGACTGTATGAAAAGTTAGTTAAGGATTGCACAATTAGTCCCTGAATAATGTTGCTCTGCACATAGAGAAAATGGAGATGACTTTTTCTTTGGTGAAGGAAAGAGAAGGACAACTAGCTCATCTTAGTTCAGTTGAGGGTTTTCTAGCTTATTATTTCAAAGGAACAGCTTATGTTAAAGATGGGGTTATTGTACTGGCAATTATATAGTCCGACTTTAAATTTAGAAGGGTGCCATAAATTGCTTTCATGGTGTTTTCAGACCAGCTGGTGGCTGTGTTGGCTGACTATCTGAGTTATTAGTGAATGATTTGGCACACTGTTAATCATTGTGCACTTGTATTGCCAGCTTTGGCAAGAAATTTTGCTTCCTTAAGGAATTTCCCATTCTGCAAATCAGAGTTTATACCAACCAAACACCATCCATCAAGACTAAAGTCTGCCTTACACAGCATGAATTACATTATTACATTCATTTCCAGAGATAAGTCTCCTGAATGTCTTGGTTGTTTTTACCATTTACTCAGTTTAGGAAAGCAAAGCAATTCTTCAGTATGAGTTTTCAATTTATATGCTCGAATAGTTTAAATTCCATTCCAGCAACACATAACACATTGTTACCGTGCTCTGTATCTTACTCAGGCTGCTTGGATGTTGTTGATTGCCATCAGTACTCAGCAGGTTGAGGACAATCTTAGAATTAAAATGACTCTCTTCTGGTTTTGCATTTTGTATCAGGCGTAGTGTTGCCAGCAGGACTAGGGAAGTGATTGTCCCCCTGTACTCAGCACTCATGAGGCCGCACCTTGAATACTGTGTTCAGTTTTGGGTCCCTCATGACAAGAAAGACATTGAGGTGCTGGAGCGTGTCCAGAGATGGGCAATGAAACTGGTGAGGGGTCTGGAGAACAAGTCTTATGAGGAGTGGCTGAGGGACCTGGTGTTTTTTTAACGTGGAGAAAAGGAGGCTGAGGGGAGACCTTATCGTTCTCTACAACTACCTGAAAGGAGGTTGTAGCCAGGTGGGGGTCAGTCTCTTCTCCCAAGCAACAAGTGATTGAACAAGAGGAAATGGTCTCAAATTATGCCAGGGGAAGCTTAGGATGGATATTAGGAAAAATTTCTTCACCGAAAGGGTTATCAAGCATTGGAACAGGCTGCCCAGGGAAGTGGTGGAGTCACCATCCCTGGAGGTATTTAAAAGAGGTGTAGATGTGGTGCTGAGGGACATGGTTTAGTGGTGGACTTGCAACTGTAAAGTTAATGGTGGAACTTGATGATCTTAAAGGTCTTTTCCAACCTAACCAATTCTATGATTCTATGCATTTGATAAAGTTAAGGTTGACATGAAGACAAACCCAGGAGCAGTGGAAAATGACATACTGTACACTTTTCCTTTGTAAGTTTTAGAGAAAAAAAAAAGGCTTGTTTAGTTGATGCAGCACACTGCCTATGAGAAACATCATGTCAACTGTAATGCAGTTGTTACCATCACCTGAGTTCTCATGAGAGCCCAACTCAGGATTTGACGGTACAGGTGAATTTATGCACAGCCCCAATATATTTTGGTGATGACAACTCCTGATATAAAATTGAATGACAGGCTTCCAGCACTTTAGCATGCAACACGTTTTATAAATGGAGCGGCAATGTAAACCCACCCCAAATACAGTAGTATCCTGCAGAGCAGAGACTGAAGGGGTCTGTACCATGCACACACTCATGACCTCGAGTCATGGCTTTACTGAAAGTATCATCTTTCAGAGAACTGAAAAAGAGATTGTTTGCCACTTACAGTCATTTTAAATTTGCCAACAGACAAATTATTGATCCTTGTACTGAGATAAAATTCAATACAAGTTGCTCCGCTACTTAAATTCATATTGATGTGTGAATTCTATGCACTGCCATACCCATTTTTTGCCACAATATTCCTATGCAGCTAGTAAAATACATTTTAGGGATAGCACCTTGAGATGAAGGAAACCTGAACATTCTTTCAAATGCAAAATGCAGTGTTTTGAAATGGATTTAATTTAAACTGACTTTGAAGCATGTGATTGGGAAAAGTCAGCATGGATTCATCAAGGGCAAATCACGCTTGACAAACCTGATCACCTTCTACGACAAAGTAACCTGCTTGGTTGATTTGGGGCAAGTGGTGAACGTAGTCTACCTGGATTTCTCCAAGGCTTTCAATATAGTTCTCCACAGCTTTATCCTAGAAAAACTGATGTGTTATGGTCTAGACAAGTGGTCTGTGCCGTGGGTGGAGAACTGGCTGACAGGCCACACCCAGAGGGTGGTGGTAAATAGCTCCTTTTCTAATTGGCAACCTGTCACAAGTGGGGTCCCCCAGGGATCAATACTGGGCCCAGCGCTGCTTAATATCTTTGTAACTGATCTGGATGATGGGATCAAGTGTACCTTGATGAAGTTTGTTGATGATATCAAACTCAGTGGGGAAGCGGACACTTCAGAAGGGAGAGCCACCCTGCAGGAAGACCTGGATAGGCTGGAAGAGTGGGCTAACAAGAACCTTATGAAGTTCAACAAGGACAAGTGTAAGGTCTTGCACCTGGGAAAACATAATCCAACAATGTAGCACAGGCTGGGATCTGCTCAGCTGGAGAGCAGCTCTGTGGAAAGGGACCTGGGGGTCCTGGTGGACTACAAGCTCAGTATGAGTGATCAGTGTGCTGCTGTGGCAAAGAAAGCCAACAGGATGCTGAGTTGTATCAACCAGGTCATAAACAGCAGAGATAAAGAAATCATTATCTCTACTCAGCGCTTCTGGATGGAGGGAGGGGAGCAAGGTCTTCCAGTTGCCCATAAATGGGGTCATTACAGAAACTCCATGCTGCAGATAATTCTTTATTTTTTCCTTCCCATTCTCAAGCAAGTTAATGCCTTTCACTAAACTAGTTACTACTGATGAAGCACACAAACAAACAGACAAAAATCAAATGCCAAAACCAGACCTGTTTGGGAGCACAAATATTGATCTAATAAAAGCTACTCCCTCTCTTGCTAAAGTTTTCTCATTTACATTCATAAAAATTCCTAATTACAGACCCACCACTCCTGTTTCCATGCTTGCCCTGTCTTGAAACAAAACTAAATGAGAATGTACAATAGTGCATGGCACAGAAATCCAGTTCATGAACAGCACCCGTCATGAGCATCCATTTGTTTTGGAAAGAATCTTCTTCCTCCTCTAAATACAAATGATTTCCTAATGCCAACAAAATATATGGCCTAATCAAAGAATCTTGCAAACTGACAATTTCAGCAACACAGAAGTGTCATCAGGTAACTGAAAACTCATCTCAACAATCCACAAGAGCAGTAATGTTTTATATACACCAACTATTACTACTTGCCAGCTGAAGTTTCAAGCTGAAATGGAATTTCTTTTGTGATGTAGCCACAAACTTCATTTTCAAGAAATATCTAAGATAACCACATGTGACCTTGCTAGTATACTACATCACAGTGCTAATTAATAGCAATTACTCAGAGATAGTCTTAGTGGAAAATAAATTAAAGCAACTATACACCAAATTTCTTCAAGGGATATATATTCAAGTGTCTGTTTTTACCACCGTTAAACTTGACTACTCTGTTTGTGTATCTTCATCCTTCTCTTTTAATGAAGACTATAAAACAGAGATATACTATTTGAGCCATTGGCTCAAATCACACAGTGATAACCAGCCACCTGGACACCCCAGGGCTTAATAGATAGCTGTGGTAATGGTATTCCAATAGCAGCACATTGTATGAGACACTCCTGAATACTGTGATAACTGCTGCGTAAGCATGAGATTTAAAAGCTCTAACTTAGCAAAGTGCTTAAAAACACCCTTATTCTTAAGCACTAAATTTAATAAACCTGCTTAGATGCTTAAAATTGCACAAATAATTACTATGCTAAGTCATGAACTAATGTACTATAGTTAAATGAGGGTTTGAGCCTATGCCTTGAGAAAACATACTCAGACCACAGGATGATATTTTTTTCTCCATCTATACTACCAAGTGAGTCCTGAACTGAGACTGTCCATACTGTCACTGCCTGGCGGACTGAGCTTAGTTTCATCCAGCAAAACCAGACATGAAGGCTTGGTTTGTCCCTGGGATGTCGAATACCCTTTTAGTACGGTTACTCTTTTTCTGGTTCATATAGAAAAAACGACCTTCAAAAAGTTTACAAAGCCTAAAAAAAAAGCCTAAAGGACCTCAAGTTTGAACTCTCCCCAGGCCTGAAGCCTGTTTTCCAGCTATGGAGAAGTTATTTATGGTTGTTAAAGTCTGAGAAAACTGGATGAGTTCAGAAGATGGTTTGCTCATGAACAGCGTGTGGCCTGACCTCTACAAACCCTGGTTTCATTTCCCACCATTCCAGAGGAAAACTTGAAGAGTATACAACCAAGCATAAACTAATTAGTTGTACTGAAGGACACTTTGCTGATGTAGTGTTGTATTCATGTGGCTACAGAGATTTTAAAGATGTATGGCGGTGTGGGCCATGGGCTTTACTGGGTACACCAACAGGTTTGTGCTCTCTGTTGCTTTGTGCGAAACATCTCTGTCCTACCCCAGATGGATGTAGCAAGGATTTGTGCAATGGAGCTTGGAGGGTTGTCACATAATACATCCCGAGAGCTGTGCGCCTGTCAAAGACAAATACATCAACCCATGTCACTAACCTAACTTCTGCCACCTAACTTCACCTGGTTAAAATCAGAGTTGTTATGATCATCATACCTAAATTCAGCAGCAGAAGATTACTTTGCAGACACCTGAAGTAGCAGTCTAGAACCCCATTGGTGTTGATGGGAGCTAGCCAATACAGCTGGTGGAGCTCAGGCTGCTAGTCATGAGACTGGATGTACCCAACAATGCCACTGAATGCCAACAACTCTGTTCACTGGATCTTCATTGCTAAAGAGAAGACCATGATGGCACGCTTGGATGCTGCCATTAAGCCATAAGCAGCCAGACTACCCCCAGCCCCAGAAGCTAGTCCAGGGTTGCTACCAATGCTCTCTCTGTACTCAGTCAAGAGACACAGGCACATCTTTGGGACAGTGCACCTCAGCTGCTTTAAGCGCCCATGTTACTTGTGCTTGTACACATGTCCGCTCCCTCTGATGACTACACATTTACCTTTTTTAATGTGTAGTCAAAAAGGATGAATGCTGCCCAGAGTTCACCATGTATGACAAACGGGCAAAGACAGTCCTGCTTCCATGTCAGGTCTTTATCAAAGTAATTGAGGGGACTTCTTTCTGGAAACACCTGCCTAGCGTTAATTTTCACATATACGTCTGCATTTCTGAAGTGCTAATAACTTGCTGGCACTGTAACTTTGCAAAGCTTGGCACACACCCTCTTTCTTCTGAAGATGTCTCACTCAGTTTATTCGGGGCTCTTTACCTGTAATGATATGCTGTGCTGCTTGTTTAAAAAGTGCTGCTTAAGAAAAGAGCTGCATTTATGCTTAGCAGATTGAAGAAGAAGCTTTCCCTCTCACAACACCAAGCATAATTTGCCCAATTTTACCCTCTTGATAGGGAAGCCCATCAATTTCAGCCAGAAATGACCTAGGAATAAAAACACTATGTCTGGCTAGAGATAACAGCATTGCAAACAACTATAGTGTTCCAAGATTCTCCATTCCTTGTTGTTTTTGCGGTCCTTTGCAATCCTTAGTATATCTGCAACTGTTGCTATGATTTTTTTTTTTTTTTATTAGGCACCATACAAACATCTTATGTTAAGTAGAGAGAAAATGCACACAGGAACAGTTGGCCATTTCTTACTATCTGCAACAGCTAGGTGAAAATACAAATAATCAGACTGCCTCACAATGTGTCAGGCACCGGGTTTTGTTTGACTGTAATTGCTCCCCTGATTGCCATGCATACAGCCTCGGCAGCAATCTCAGATTTGCAAAACTATCATCTTCTACTGCAGTTCACAGAAGTGAAATAAGGATGTGAAACTACCTCTGTTGCTCCAGTTTTCAGACCTTTTTCTGTCCCTCTAACCGACAATAATCCAAGCTTACCTTGATCTTAGGTGAGAGATACTTTATTATTCCTAGTAAAAGCAAGAGGATTTAATTGGTTAATTTTTATTTTCTATTACACCTTGCCTTTCAGTTCTGCCACCACTTTATTCAGAAAATGAACATAGCTTTAATATAGTTCTAAAAAGATAAAGATGGAACGTAAATTATTTAACATTGATTTGTGACACAGCAAATAAGCATATTTTAAAGATCTTATCATGAGATATGTTTCCAGTTGGTGAAAATTTAGCTAAGCTCAATTCCACATCTTTATTTTTCCTTCAAAATTAATTGAATACATTGCTAAGTATCTGTCCCAGGCTACTCATATCTTTTCTATCCGTTAAGATGCCAACAGAAAAGTAATTGCAAACCCAAAACAGTGCTTTATATCTCCCATCTCAGCCTACTTTTACTCTGAGTCAGCAGAAAGAATTTCAAAATAAATCAAAAACTTCCCAGTACCTTGTGGCAAGACGCATCACAGCACATTAGAGCAAACTCTCTCATCTTTCAAACTGTCCTACTAACTGGGACGAGAACATTAAAATAAACCAAATTCCGAATTCCAGTCTTGGCAAGTCAATGAAAGAGGATATCTAGGTATTTTCAAATTATATTTTCTCACGGCTTTCAAACACGCTTTACTAGGTGGCTTATATTTAATAAATAAAATTTTTTTAATGTATGGAAAAATGTTTCCATATCACATTAAAGTATCTGGACAACAATTATTAGTTTGACCTTTGTAAAATGTCATCACTGCAGAAGTGAAACCATACTTCCTCAACTCCTGCCATTTTTTGTTGCTCCTCTTTTTTTTTTCCCCCGCAATTCCCGCACTATCACAGCTGAGTGAACATTTAACAGAGCACCAGGGAGGGAAAAAAAGAGCTGTAGACCTTGTCTCCAAATATGTGGTGAAGAGATGCTTTGCTAATACACAGACCTCCTCTTTCTTTGCCCCCTGAAACAGGGAGTTGCAATCTAATGTCATACTTGCTTTTTTTTCCCCTCCAAGGCAGGGGCTATCAAAATCTCATTGACAGAAGTCACCCATATGAACTGACGTGAAAAAGCAATGAAAACGTCAGACATTTTTGCATTGAAATGTGTCCACAAATTTTGCCCAGCTCTGATATGAAGCCAGCGCTTGAATGAACCCTGCTTTGCATCCTTAACTGTAAAAGCTGCAACCTGCACAAGTCTGATAACAGCTCACAGCTAATGCTGAAACATTTTTTTCCAGCTTGCAAGCAATTCCTTTAAAGAAGGAAATTGAAGAGCAGCCATTAGCACCAATAACATCACTTTTCATCCATCCCATGGCTTGGTGCATGCTGGGGCTGCTAGAGGAGGGATCCCACATTTCTGGGTGGAAAATAAGACTGAAATCAACAGCATTCCACTGGGATACATGTCAAACCCTTTACAACAGCAGTAGTCAGCCATGTTGATTGTTTTCCTCTTAAACCAAAGTTCATCCTATTTTATTCATTCCCTTTGCTCTTAAATAAAAGGTTTTAAGCTCACAAGAGCCCTGGTCTTCTCTTCTGGAATACTCTTTCTTGTCCAAATATCAAGCTGTCAGACTGAGCCTCTATGGGCTTTCCTCCCACTCCATCTCTCCAGAGACTTGCTGAGACTTTCTTTGCAGCTGAAATTAAACTAGCAACCCTGTAATTTTAGATGTAGCTTGTCACCAGCAGTCTAAGTAATGAAGACACCTGCTGGTTGCTCACCACCCAGGCATCAGAGAGATCTCTCCTGGCATCGATTTTAATTAGCTCTTTGCAATGCCTTTTGCCTTCTCATCCTCCTTTCATCAGGAAACCTTCACCCATACTCCTTTCAGAATCACACTCTGCAGATCTTGAATTGTGCTGAGCTGCAGCTGACTCAAAATTGGACCTCTTGTGTTCAGAAACTCCACTACTGAAGGCAGAGCAAAAGAGCAATTGCCCTCTCTTATGCCCTACTTTTTTCCATGGAGTATAAGTGGTTCGCATACCTCGTGAATCATCTAAATTCTGTAGAATCTACATTAAAAATACCTGACCTCATTAAAAAGGAAATATTTCAGCCTCTGACACTGAACAGTCAAAATGTATTACTGGATGAGCATAAGTGTGAACTGCAGCTATCCATCATACCAATTTTCACCATGCACCATATACTTCTAACAGCCATTTTCCTAACAGTAGATAAGATGTGGTGCATTTGATCGCATATAAACCAGTTCCATTCTTTCTGGATGGAAAGAACTTTAGTGGGAAAAGCAACTTTAAGAATATACAAAAAAGCTATTATCACCGTGATCTGACACAGATACAGCAAAAGGAACAGATGAATCACAGCCAGAGAGTACCTGAAGAGGGTACAGTGATGCGCAGCACCAGTGTCCGTAGTGAAATGCCTGTGAAGCCTTAACAGCTTGTTAACAACAGGGATTTGAACTGGGTAGGGCTGTGCTTTAGAAAGGTTTGGGAAGACCCATCTGCAGCCTGTTGTTTTGCTGTTCAAAGCTGGTATCCTGCAGCACTGGGCTGTACTGCCAATTAAAAAAAGGGGACAAGGAGAGATTTCAAGCACCGAGCCCTGACTACCCACACTTAATGCAATGTGTTTGGATTATTACAACTAAGTTTGCTATGATAATTTTTTTTTTTTTTTTTCAAAGGAGGCTATTTCTAAATTGCAGCAGCCTGTGCTGTTTAGCAATTGCTCACCTCCAGGCCCGGGCTCATACTCTCTTCAAAGACCTGCTCTGAAGGTGTTTCCCAAAATGGTCTCTGGCCCTGCCTGGGAAAAGCAAGGAGTATGTCCTTAAAAAGCAGCTCCAAGAAGGCTCTCTGGAGGTAAGGGACTTTATTTCTTGGCTCTTATTGAATGACACAGGCTGTCAAATAAAAAAATGCATTATCAAGAAGAATAGGGCAGTTAACATCCATTCTAGAGACTGACAATTGAGAAATGCAAAAAAAATCCACAAACAGGGAAAACTTGAGCGCTTCACTGTGTATCTTCAAGCAACAGGTGCCAGGGAAAGGAAAGAGAAGCACTTAGAAGCTGCTTTATGAAGCTGCTTTGGGCATTTAATAGTTTCCAGTTACATCAGTTAAAGATGGATAAATATGAACATGCATTACATTTTTGAGGAGTGTAGCACTCCCTATAAAAATAAAATTTACAGGTACAGTGTTTTCTGCAGAGTGGAAAAAAGGGACGGAGGGACCAGGGAAGGCTTCGTGAGTGATCTGAGGCTGAAGGGCCAGTTGTGATGTTTCTGTTAGCTAACTGACAGGAGAGCAGATCTCCCCTTGTTCTGCTGCAAAATATTCAGGCAACAGCTGCATGTTACAGGGATCTGTTGGCCACGTTGGTAATAACATTTATTCCCTGTCTGCAGAAGAAATTGTATTGGCTCAGTGGATGGGACAAAAACTACAATATGTTCAGTTGGAGACAGGGTGGTGGGAAGCTCTTGAGCTGGCTCTGTGGCTCTAGCTGCACCTTGAGAAAGGGAGGGAGATGGAGAGACAGGCTATGTCAGTCCCTGAGAGACCTGATAAATGGCATTTCAAATTTGCCACATGAAGGAACTCACTCATTCCCATCTTCCATTTCTGAAGCTGTAATAGAGATGGGAATTGGAGCCTGTTTTCCCCAAGCCTCATACCAGTGACCTGCTTAGAAGAGGAACAGATTTCTCACAGAGGGGAAGAGCAGAGAAGCCCGCTTCAACTGCAACCAGTGAAGCAGAAAAGCCACCTTGTCCCAAACCTTCAGTCTTTTAGAATTTGATAAATACTCTTTTCGAACTATTTTTTCCCCCAGAGGGTCTAAAAAGCAAAAATGAATGCTTAAAATAAAAAGGAAAAAAACAAACAAACAACAAAAAAAAACAGAATAAAATAACAAACACAAATCCTCATTTTTGTCTCTTAAAACTGAAACAGGAAATTTCCTGTTTAGGAAATACCTTGGAAGAGAAAAAAAAATTGCAAATTGTGTCAATCTGGGATTTTTTTCTCTGAAGCTGTTTCAGTGAAACAAGGACTTCAGCTATTCAATCTCCTCCACCCTTGCATTGGAGGTGGGAGGCTACTGTACCTGTAGCCCCTCCATTTCCCATTTCTGTCAAAACCATCAGGGTTAACAAAAAACTAAACCAGAACCAAACCAAACCCCAAAAGAGATATTATTTTAGATATGTTTGCTAACCCACTTTCTTTTAGCAGGATTGGTTGAGAAGAGGTGAAGTGTTTATTCACACCTGTGAGGAGATTGCAACATCTATGGTGGGACAAGAAAGAGCAGCATAAGGTGATAACACTTTAACCTCAACAAACCACCAGCAGCAAGAGGTCCTTCCTTAAGGCGGTGCTGTCCTAGAAACAATTCATCCCACTGGGTTCAGTCTGATCCTTTCAGCACTTACGCATTAACCTGCCTTCCTCTCCCAAGGACAGTTAAACCTTATAAAGCATCATGATAAATCATGACAATAACTCCAACCTTCTTGCCAACTTTGAGCAATTGGACCTTTCTCTGAGCCTTCCCTTATGACCCAGTTATCTCCAGCTCCTTTAAGGCCTTTTAATTTGGGAAAGAACTTCTAGGAGAGCATTAACAGTTTCACTGATATTCTAGGTCATTAAACCCTCTAAATAGCTATGCTTTTTTTTTGAGGACTATCTCATTAGCTACCTTGGTCAAGTACCTAGGAGTCCAAGCCATGCATCAGGTGCTGTACAAAAAAATAAAAAAGAAGCAAATTCTACCTTCTGCATCAGCTAACCTAGCACAAGACAAGAGATATTGGATGGATGGAGAGGAACAACAGGGAACGCAGAAATAACATGATGTTATTGGTCAGCATGACAGTGACTAGCAGGCCTCTAGTAATCAAAGTACCAGATTCGTTGGTGGAAGAGAGTATATTCCTGTTCTTCAACCTGTCAGCCATACAAGTCACCCGTCATATTCCAGACCCTGATCTTAACTTATGAGACATATATTAATTCCAAGCTGCAATGTGCCATTCCATATTAGTCACTGCTCCCAGAATTTCTTATCATACTAATTAAACCCTGAGATTCTCAAATTCTATAAGCCATGCACTGCGTTTATATTATAGGACATAGGATTTTAATTGAGCAGCCAGCTCATTATTGCTCATGCTCAGACTATGGGATAATGAGTTATTACTGCTTGCCTCAGGTGATTTCTGAGGTAGGAGAGGTGTCTTGCATAGCTGATGGCATTGCCTCACCAGGGCAGCATTTAGGAGTGGTTGTCATAAGGAGAAGCCCAAGCCTCTAGGACAGAAAGCAAGAGGAAAATTCAAGCAGAGAGCACAAGGGACCTGAAGGTCTTATTTTCTCTTCGTAGTAGAAATAATTAAGCTCACACTTTTGTTGGCAGAGCACTAGACAGTAGATCAGTCAACATGTCTCCCAAGCAATGGTATTTGATTCATGAAGCAGAAGAAATATCATCATCTCATGGAGAAAAATCAGACATATATATCTTTTCAGCCTTGGATGTACTTGCTGAGCTGTAACATGGTCCTGTCTTCCTCTACAGACTAGAAATGAGAAAATCCCACTTGCCAAGAACTGATTCTACCCTTTCTGCTTTTCTTTTTCATGTTTCAAAAACTCAGTCTGAGATGATAGGGAAGATACCTCTAAGACAACTCTTGTTCTTAAAGATGTTTGCATTCAATCATTTTCCATGGTAATTACTAGGAAATGCTAATTCCAGTCCCCCAATGACTGTTTTGTGACCCATGTGAATAAGAGTCACCAGATAAAAACATATCTAGGTAGTTATCATTATAGTATCAGAACTCTTTGTGGTTACTGCTCACACATTATCCTCCTTCTCAGAAAGTTTTGAAGTGTCATACCTTATTTTAAAGGAAGAGGGTGATAGGATTTGGGATGGGACACTGGGTTATAGGTACAGAATAAGAAACATTAGGAAATGAACTCTTACTTCCTTGTCTCCTGGAGCAGGGCCTTACTATCCAAAGCATTATTTTCTCAACCTCGAACTCCTTATTCAGACTTGAAAAGACAATAATCTACAGCTCTCCCCATATCCCATTCCATATCTTTTAATAACAATGTTATATATTGATGGTAACAGAGATGAGGATGTGTGATTTGTGTGTGTTCTGACTGACAATACTTGAAAGAGGACTGGAGGAGTGGGAGAACAACATTTTCTTTGCTCCAGACTATAGTGGGATTTTCAGTGCCCTGCTGTCAGTTCCTTCACACCATCTTTCACAACACCCACAGAAGACACAGTGCAACATCATCTGCAAAACCATACATGGGACCATCCCTGCCTACCTTGAAATGCTAATTCTTTTAGCATGTCCTTTCCTAAAGTCAACCACCCCAAGGCTGGTCCCTTCACCCAGTCATACTCTCTACCCTCACTGCTGGGGTTTAACTGTCGCCAGTGCCAGTGTTCAGTGAGCTTTATGCAAGGGTGTTAGGCTATGAGGGTGTTCTGTGGCTTTTCAGTTCAAAGGGCCCAAAGTAATGTGAGAGTCAGGAGACTGTGAGGGTGAAGAGTGTTGTGTTGTCCCAGAGCAAGGCTGAGAGGATATGGGAGGTCTCAGGGTCTGATGAAACACAAGTGTCACTTGTGTGGTCTCATGCACACTTCTTAAGCGTAGGCATCCTTGGAGTGAACTATCCCACACCAAGCTTTCCCCTAGACATAGAGAGGCGATTCTCTGCAGAGGAAAGTCTATAAGCCAGCTAGGAAAGTCTATAAACCAGTTAACATACTGTGGTGATCAGGGGACTAAGGCTTGAGAAAAAACATATAGCTAAGACATTCGGCACTACTGATGCCCTGAGATGCCTTTAGATCTTTAGGTGCTTTACTCCAGTAGAGCAATACAAAAATAAATTCCAGCACAGAGTTGAGACAGTGTACCCTGGGGGGTTAACGCAGAATAAAGCCATGGTTTTACTCATGCCTGCTATTGATGTAATAAACGTAACTCGTGCTCTATAATCCTGACTTCTAAACTGGTTCCCACTCTAAAAATCAAGGTAAAATACATTCGCTTTCAAACAATATTTTCATCTTTGTCACCAGGAGAGCATTGCTTTTCAGATAGTAAGACCATTAAATACACTTATAAAACCCGTGAAAGAAAAACCTGTGAGGACGTTCTTTATTTATCTGGAAATAATTTGTGTTCAGCAGGTCACAAGGCTGATAGCCCTGCCTAACCTATCTGATTAAATAAGGTAGTACCTTCCATTGAAGGTAATATAACATCTAGGCCACCTTTCTATCTAAATCATAATCTGTTATGGGGTGTGAAGCCCTCCAAGACTGCCACCAGACTGACTGTTTGGAAATAAAGCCATTATAAGTTTTCAACAACTCCAATACTTGTTTAGTTGAGAGACACTTCTCAGAGATAGAAGTAGTATCACTAAGAGATTCGTAATTTCTCTTGGATCCTAGAAACATCATTCCTGGAACAACAAAAGATGTCCAGTGTGTATGAGATAAAATTGACCTGGGAAAATTAGTATAAGAGGTGAAGTTCCATTTCATCCAGCTCCTTTAAATTATTTAGCACTTCCAACACAATTACACCTACTATTCCAAATCAAACCAAGGTTGCAGATTGTAGTCTAAAGTAAATAGCTAATGGTATAAAATAGTACAGGCTGTAAACAGTGAGCAAAATAGGTGGACAATGGAAAATAAGACAGAGAGTGAGCAAATAGGCATAAAAATGTGGATATCCCAGGTGAGGAGCTGCTCAAAGCCAATCAGCAGCAGTAATCATGGTTGATAGAAACATAATTACTGTGGAATCACTAAGACAGAGAAGGATGATTGACTGGTGTTATGCACTTTGTCTCTGATTGCTCTGCTTACTACTAGTAAGAAAACAATTATTAAAAATTAACCATTTATACAAGTGATAAGACAATCAGCAACACTAAAAATCAAGTTCCCATATCCTCAGTCCTCTCAAAATTCCATCAAAACAGATGTTATCTACACCATCACCTAAAAGGCTGGCAATTTCTGCCTATTTCAAACAAATATGTGTTATCCAATTTACTGAAATCAATCTGCATGTGCAGATTAATTTGGGGCTATAGATCTGTGAGTGAGTCTCAATTTCCTCAGTAAGAAAAGAAAATGAAGTCATGTCAGGCAGATAGACCAGCTGTAAGAAAAGAAGAGAATGCTGATAGCTGTATAAAGGGCCCTTCAGGGCTATAACATTTACCAAATTTAAAAGGCTGGCACTCACAAACGTGTGAGAAGAAATCTCCTTGTACGAAAGCACAATCCAGAACTGTCTATGGAGTTCAAAACCAGAAGATAGGGTTTGTCAAGCCTCATTTCTTACTTCTTCAAAAAACATCCTGAGGCTTCCTAGGCTGGAGCTTGATGTTTGAAATGGCAGCTTTCAAAATACTACATGTTTATAATTTAGCAACAAATGAGGAATTTGGCATCAACTAACCGCTGAATTTAGCACAGCTCCCTGACTTTCCATCTGCCATTTGATTCACTTTTTATAAAATCAGCACAGTAAACAGTTTTCCTGCTTTTCTAGGGTAAGTTTATTTCCCTTACCAAAGGCTCCTTGTTCTCAGTCACCACACACAAAGACTCACGACTCTCCTTGCTCCCCTGTTTTGGGAATATCCTTGCTTTCCTCCCTCCCCCGCCTGCCAGCAGCGCTGTGTGTTTCTTTCATTCTTTCCATACTGGAGCCTCTGTGAAGAATGATCTATCCCGTTAAAGTGTCTTTAAGCAGGCTGAATGTAATTACCTGAACTGGAATATATCCAGGACTGTGGATTTAACAGCCATTAAAAATCTTGTTAAACATTTGTCATACCTTCTTAAATCGCCACACGCAGTGACAGCTTGGCATCTGAAAGATGGTAGTTCAGAACAGCACTGCTCTTACACTGGTATATTTTCTCCTCAAACAGTGAAGAAGGAAATGCCCCAGTCATGGGGACAATGTGATGGATGGTACATCAAGAGACTTTGCAATTCTCATATACTTTGCGCCTAAACATCTAAAGAATGGCTAAATTAAGCCTTGGCAAACCTTTAAGTTTGGTAACTAGCTGCTAGTTTCAGCACAGGAAGACCAGCAATGTGACTTGTCAAAAGTCACTGAGCAAATTTACAGCAGAGCGGGGAATGGAAATGTCCCGGAGAGCCCTTCTCTCCTGCACAGGGATGTCTCCTCACCAGGGTCCCCACGCCTGAGGCTCTACAAGCACTTTAAACACAGAAATAAGATAGTAAGGAGCCCCATGGTCCAGAGTTAAACTAAAGTGTGAATGCAAGATTTGTGCTGCAAGACACAACTCCTGAATTGATTAATTATGTTAAATAAAGACACTCACAGCAAGGAAAACTTTAAAGAAATCATCGTCAAAATCTCCTACTTCTCACACCCACCTCTCACCTCCTGCCATATTTGGGGGTCCTTTTTGAAAAATCTCTTGACACCAGCACTCCCACGGCACTTTCTATGAGTGAGGAATACAGAATCAGGCTGATCGTGGGATAAATGGGCCAAGTACGGCAGGGCATTGGGGGTGGATGGCTGCAGCATAAGCTATGACTGCTTGATGTATTATGGCAGTGGAAAGAGTCCGAGCTGACCTTTCAATACAGCATTGCATAAGCATATCTGAAGAGGAGGAACTGTTGGCAAAAAGCTGTTTGTTGTGGAAATGTTGATATATAATTGGTTTTGTTTGTAAATTAACTTGCAGATGACCCCACCGTCTCTTTCTGCACAGCTGGTGCAACACATGCTGTGAAGGGAATCGACCTGCTATTCTTACAGTGTAAGCTATTCAATTAAGGTACTTACAAATGGTTTCATGACTGTAGCTCATTACCAGCAGACAGCTTCTGCTTTATAGACTAATTTTTAATATGCATTTATATTAAAATAAGATGTTGTAGCATGATCCAGTTTTCATTACAAGTTCAGGTCTTCAAAGGAAGTGGATAATAAATCCCAAGTTAAACCTCATAGCTACTTAAAACACACACCAAGTGCTAATGGGGAAAGCAACTCACCACAGACAAATAAAAGAAAGTGACTTTATTTTAAGAAAGTGACTTATCTCTAGACTCATATTCTTGTTGTTGTAAGCCTATGATAAGCATTACTGAATGTAGCACTCACTACTGATTCTTCAAACACTTGGTGCCAGTGGTATTTGCTTACACAGCTGTATTTGTTAATCCACTGAAGTCCTGCATAAAGGAATTCTTGCTTACTCTTAGCCACGAGGAGCTTGTGACCTTCTTCAAGACTTGCTGCCTTCACTATCTGGCTGAAAGAAATTAGGTTAAGTGAGAGTCATACTCCTCTCATAGTTTGTCTGGTTACATGCTTAACCTTGAGAAAGCCCATGTTTCCTTTAGGAAAGAGAGAAACACCAACTGAGTTTTGTTGCTTAAAGCATGTTGGACCCTTGATTTACTTCTGAGCCTATTAAAGGTCAAGTACACGTGCTCGGCTTAGTGCACACTCTCTAAAAGGAGCTTTTGTAGGTAAGGTAGAGCAATCTTTACCTTCTCTGAAAAAAACTTGACAGCTTCTCAAACAAAAACAATCAATCAATCAAACAAACAAGCAAACCCAAATGACTTAATCTGAAGAATGGAGCATGGCAAGGAGGTGAAAGACCTGTTTTAGGGAAGTACTAAGAGATGTGTTCAGCTTACATAAACAGAAGAATAAGATTTGCAGAATATGGAAGAAGCATGAAGAGAAGACAATATAGAGCAGCCTCAAATACCATCTGCTCTCTCTATAAGCTATAAAGAGAGCTTTAGAAGTCGGTATTTCCTAAACTTCTATCAGAGATTCATTTCACTTCATCATCCCAAACTAGGCATCTAGTTTAAGATAATTGTGCTCCACTTATAGCCAGTTGAAAGGCAGGATTATCCACCCCAAGCTAAAAAAGGAAAGTAAAATATATCACCTTCTGTAAAGCATTACCTCCATTACCTACTGAGGGAGCCTTGACAAGCACATCAGATACAGGTGTTTGCACTGTAGACCACTAAAGTGAGCCAAGACCTGACCCACTTCATTTAACAGGCATGGCCTGATAGTTAGTGGGTACCTTACAAAAAAGGTGCTGTTAGCAAGGGACCAAGCTGAGTCTGATGCTCTGGGAGAGCAAGAACTAAAATAGACCCTGGACTGTGCAAGAGCTGGGTTCAACCAGTTAGTTGGTTCTCCGTGATCCCATCTACATTGACAGTGAGTTGTAGTCAGGTATATGAAATGCAGTTGTTTGTAGTCTATCATCACAGTTGTTTTGCATCAGGCGGGATTAGCCTGGTGAACTCTAAAGCCATGAGGGGTGCAATTTTTGGGTTCGCCTTGTTTTAATTCCATCAAAGACAGTATTAAATTCATTTTGATAAAGTGCCTGATTACAGTGGGAACAGAATTAGGCAAACACTAAGCTTTTCTGGATAACTTATATATCCCTATAGGATTGTTTGCAAAATTTATGGATAATTTTAAAATCAGATGACCATCTGTACCTTCCCCCCCCCCATTTAGTCACAAGAAAAGTGACTTGGTTCAATCCTGCCGAAGTGTTGAGCTTAAGACTGAAACTACCTCTGGCAAACTTTTGCCCGAAAGTCAACACTGACCTAAGAAAAGTATGTACAAGCAAATTGGGGCTGAAAGCAAAGTCTGGAAGCACGACAACATTTCCTATCATGAAGCCTCCACCCATCTACAATTTCAATAAGAATTCTGTTCATGCAGTGATTGAATCAAGATATCCCATTAACTTAATCACTCAAACCCAAGATAAATTAGTGTAGATAGAATAAGAATAACAGATAGGGCCCAGTCTGGCATCTGGCTTAACACGAACAGCTGCATTTAAGGCCATCTTGGTATATCCACACTGCACAGGTGAAGGGATTTCACTCAGACTCAAATAGAGTAAAAGAAATGTGGTAGTGAATTTAGTTTAATATGGTATGTATCCACGTATGTGTCTATGACAGAGAAAACAAATGAGGATTACCAAGAGGCACAGTGAAACTGCTGTTAGAGAAGACTTTGTAGGATTATACCAAGGAAAAAATGAGATAGAAATTTTAGTTAAAAGGCTAATTAGCAAGTGGTTTGAGTGTCAAGACACCTATGGTGGGATTGCCATGAAGTTAGAGAGAGGGATTTGGTGTGGGACCTTTGTAAATAATTAAGAATTCATTAGTGCTAATTTCCATTATCAGCTGTTCCTCCAACAGTATATAACTTGCTGTCCTCCAGATTTTGGTTAATTTCTTGTCTTAAAAAAGATAACTGTTCACCATCTCTGTAAAACAATTGAGAACAGGTGTGTACCAAGACAGGAGAAAACAACATTTATAATGCTTTTCTATTAATTGTAAATCAGCAAGATACTTTATTCTTATATGGCCCTGTCCTGGTTTCAGCTGAGACAGAGTTAATTTGCTTTCTAGTGATTGCTGTGGAGGAATGTCAATAATGCATATTGTTTTACTTGCTGCTAGGTGATGTTTGTACTTTTCAAGGACTCCTGTCAGCTTCCCATAGACACTGAGAAGGTGCACAGACAGAACAATGGAATGGCCGATGGAATATTCCATACCACAGGTGTCACGTTCACTATGTAAATGGGGGTTGGCCAGGGTGCGGAATCCATGATCGCTGCTCAGGAAAGTACCAGTTCACCAGGTGGTGAGAATGACTTCTGTCATTATTATTATTCTTGTTATTTTTCTTTTCTGTTATTGTTCTATTAAACTGTCTTTATCTCAGCCCACGAGGCATTTTCCTTTCCCTTTCTGCTCCTTTTCTCCCTCCTCTCCCTGCCCTTCTGGGCGAAGGGGAGAACTATGTGAGTAGCTGTGTAGTCCTTGCTGTCGGCTGGGGTTAAACCATGACAGGCCCATTTTCTGTCTCCTCAAAAAAATGGAGACCTACTTTGACTTTCTTTTCCATTGTGCTCATTGCTCAATTTCCTCCACTGCCCATTTCATTCATTAACCACCTGTTTGAGCTCACCTTGAGAGCTGGAATATTGTTCTCTTTTAGACACCAGACAGCTCCACTGCCTTTCTTTCTCTTTCCCCTGTATTAACTAATCTCAGGCTTACCTTTACCTGGCTGGTAAACTGCAACTGATCTAATTTATTTCAGACTAAATCTCTTGTAATCTCTGCAATGACCTCACTTTTTTTTTTTTTTCCTAAAGAGGTTACATATCTTTTTGCTTTGCTGAGCAAGTCAGAGAAGGAATTACTGCTTTGTCTCGCCTTGTATTTCTCTATCATCTGGGAAATGCAGCTTCCCCTTTTGCATATTGTCATAGCTGTAATGACTTTATTGGTGGAGACCAGCTTTTTGCTGCCAGGTGGATGCTCAGGACAAGCTCTGCCACAGCGTGGGGGAGCTCAGTGTTGATGGCAACTCTTGTTGCTATGATGCAAGTGATTAATTGAGGAGACTCCTGACCTGCCTTCACGTCAATAAGTTCAGAATCCAGCCTGTTCCTGTGACTAGCTCATGTAACTTCTCACTTATTTCAAAGTTGGTGCAAGGTGACAGCTGGAGGGGCTTTCTTTGTCTCCACTATCAGTAGGACCTCATGCATGGAGTTGGAAGACCCATTTCAGCAGACCTGAGCCTGTGAGCAGCTGAAGGCTAAGATGTCCATATGGAATCTATCACAGCTCTGCACTAAACACAGGGAATGAACAGACCAGCTCTGAAAAACATTGCCTGCTTTTGCAGATTTGTGGGTACTGGTGAAAAATGCTGAACAAGATTAGCTGGCATGTACTGAATTTCCTAAAGAAACCCAGGAAGCTCTTACTCATGTGATGTTTCACCCAACTGGAATAATCATTGGCATTGGGCTCAAGCAGGCAAGCTCTAAGTTGGGATGGGGCTGTCCAGACCTGCCTGTTTTCATAACCCACCTCCATATTTGTGAGACCAATTCCACCCCAGCCAAGATTTTGGAAGAACATCCTCCTGAGCTCACCTTCATTGCAGGTTTTCCTGCTGCAGATGTGGGGGACCCTCCTGTTGCTTTCCAGGAGTCCCTAGCCAGGGTCTTGTTTGCTCTTTTAAATACTCAGACACAAATTGCTCCAAGCTGTTGATTTATAAAAATGTCTACTTTTAGTACCTCGTAATTTTTCTCCTCCACAACTACTGCTGGAACAGAAGTAAACACTAGTTAAATACATCAA
Organism: Vanellus vanellus; assembly: GCF_965231255.1. Lineage (NCBI taxonomy): Eukaryota > Metazoa > Chordata > Aves > Charadriiformes > Charadriidae > Vanellus > Vanellus vanellus. Next base: position 162,086,227 of record NC_138906.1, on the reverse strand, counting down.
TTGATTTTCACATCAAGGTGTAAGTGTCCTGGTAGCAGTAACCTGAGAGAGAAAAGAAATAAAAAGGTTCATACATTTGTGCCATGTGAAAAGCCACACCGTTTCTCTCCATAAAATGATGACTTAAATTTGTTAATGTATTTTCTGCCAAAAAATAAATTTATGGTTAATAAGGTATGAATTTTACACTACTGGCTACCAGACTCATGGTGAAGATGCTGCATGCTTAAATATGCTACTCTGTGTATCAAAATATCATCTTAAAAGGCCCAGCAGAAATAGGTGCTCTGTAGTGCTACAACTACAACAAAAATACAGTAAAAAACATCAGCCATAGGAGCATAACAAGACAGAAGGGTTAGAAAGAGGTAAAATGTACAGAAACATGAAGTGACTTGCTCCGTCTGAAGCTGGGATCCCACATATCCCAATGTCCCTTGGAAGACCCTACTTCTCAGAGAACACAGCCCTCTGCAACAACAGTCAAATATAAAGGTCTCATTCTAAACTCCTGAGCCTGCTATTTCCTCCTCAAAATTCCCAAGCTGAAAACATTTCTAATGCTATAAAGTTCATAACAGATTGCTCTGTTCTGGACTGTCTGTCTGATGAGCCATTACAAAGCCCTTTGTCTGCTGTTCATAAGAAGTCAGAAACCTTCATTTTTGTTCACACCAATTAGCACTTGCTTCCTGGAGTCACAGCGCTGAGACCAAGTCCAAAGTGAATAATGACAGCCTGTGTCATGCAAGCAGGCACCGAGTGCGATGGCTGAGCCTCAGACAGTCTGAAGACGAAACGCACCTCAGCAGTGGAGTGTGTTAGTTTTGGGTTCATCTTTTTTACATCAGGCTTTTACATATGGCATGTATCTTCACAAATGAGTCAAGGTTGAAGCATTTACTGGGTGTTGACATATGTTACTTCAAAGTCTGCTTAAAAGATATTAAGGGCTCTTCACATCCAGCATGATTGTCACATTTGGCTCATGCTACGTATTAAAGCATAAGGAGCGCACAACCTTGGGTGATTTGCTCCCCAAGCTTTGTAATGGTCTGTGTTTCAGCACCCTTACAGCCCATTTAAATTGTGCCTGTGCCAGATGTGGATGAATGCCATCAGAGGTGGTTCTGGGAGTTATATTTGAGGTTACATAGGACAGAAGTGAGTAGTGACTGCTTCAGAGAGGACTTGAAGCCTGTCTTTATTGACATCCTCTGTCTTATTAAGCAGCTCCATGTGGAGAACAAGGCTAGGTGTTCTTGTTTTGCTGTGCCTTCCAAAAAGGCACTTTCCTCACCATGGGACAGGTGATCCAAAGCTTCATCAGCAGAATCTAGGCTGGGAATTAGGCTCTGTTGCCACAGTATGAAATTCAGGCTGAGCTGAAGAAATTCCCATTGGCTTCAGTTGCTCTTGTGCTGCTGAAGCCATGGCTGGTTTTGGGTGCTGGTGCTTTCACTTCTGACTGCATTATTTTGTCCATAGTTCCTATTTAAATTTGCTGCCCATGGCTGTATTATTTCTAGTCGGAATGAGCCCGTCACTCGCCATCAGTCTTGCTGTGGCTTTTCAAAGAAGGAACAGAGGCAGGAAGAAGGCTCATATGCTGCTGAGCTGAACTCAACCGAACTGGCCTGAAATCAATTTGCTTGCAACACAGTTTGACATTTTAACAAAAAAGTGGCAAATAACTATCATTTCACTTTTATTGTGCTAAGAATGGGAATACAGAGACCAGAAAATGGCATCTTCGTTGCACCTGGAGAGCTGGGGCAGTGGGAAGGAGGGAATCCAAAAGTTGGTTTTGATTTTGCATTTAAATGCCGCTTTTTTTTTCCCACTAGGATTGCTGAATGCCTTTAATTAAAGAAGTCTGGTTTTAATTTACATCTTGGCTTTCTGAGAAAGAACGAGTTATAGCAATGAAAAGAAAGAAGCATGGTCTAGTTGCAGGTCTCAGCAGGCTGTGTGTCAATAGCAATCTCCAGGATAACATTTTTATTTCTAGAAGATAGACCTTTTCCTTTGTTACACAACTTCCTTAGTAATTATAGATAATGACTGCAGTTTTACATAATGGCAACACTTATATATAATGACTGCATGGGCCACGACAGCTTAACTTCTACTGTATCGGTCTTTTAGCTTTCAATTGCATAATATTTAAGGAAAGAAAGAGAAGACAATATACACACCAGGGATGAGCTTGCATTAAGGTATGTCTTTACTCTTAAATAAAAAATAGAGTGAATATGTTGGAAGAAGGGGAAGGAAATTGTCTCCAAATTTAAAATTGTCTCCATTTAAAATGCCAGACTTCATGCAGTGGGAGCCACTTGCCAAGCACATAAGTTGTCCTTGCTGGGTGAGAAACACCAGAGCTGGGGTACACAGTGGAGAGCCACAGCTCCAGGAGTCGTTCAGCTTGCATCCACTTATGTGAGTCAGCCCTCAGAAGAAACACCTTAGCTTTATAGTGGAAGCATAGGTGGACAGCTTAGAAAAAAACAAGTGTTGAGATAAAAGCTGTAAGGGTGAAATTCCTGCCCGTCAGGGAAGCTGATGGTCCAGACTTACATAGGTCAAGAAGTCTCTTCTCCCAGGGAGGTGCTGACATGCTCCTAGACTGAATGGACATTTCCCAAGGACTTCAGTTTTAGAGGTCAGTGAATGACCTTTCTCTACTTGGGCAGGGTTAACAGCTCTTTGAGTGTCAAGGGGACACAAAGGAAGCAGTTAGGTAACTCACTGATTCTGCAGTATTGTGTCTGTGGTCCTTTTTATGTGTGCTGCCCACAGCTGCACTTTTTTATTTTATTGGAAGAATTTTCTAGTTCCCCAGAAAGTTCAGAAAACAGAATGCACGTTCCAGGAAGCAGGGGAGGCTGAGAAAATGGATAGCACTACTAGCATCAAGGAAAGTGGATCCTAGCCTTTGAGGTTCCTAAAAGCCCTGCAAGAGGTGGGAAGGGTTGTCTATCAAGCCCTTAAAATCGCAGAAAAAAAATAATGTGTTGCCAAGGGTTAGACCAATTTCTTGAGTATATTCTTTCTGGATGTGTATACAGCCATTGGTTCATGAGAGAGGGTATAACACACCACATGTCTGGCCTCATCAGAGGGGTATGTCTGAGTCAGATGCCAATGGAGGCTATCACTACCATCTGTGAGGAATGCGTCTTACAGCTCTGAAGGTGAGATATCTCTGAAAATGTGATAGCTTGATTCCATGGCTTCTTGCATTTTGGGCAGCTGAGGCCCTGCAGCAGGAAGATCAGCTTATGAACCATGGTCCCAGAAGTGTGAGGAAAAGTGGGGAAGGAAAACAGGCCTTTTATTCTACATGATGCTCCCCTCATAAACCCTTACTTGTTGACTACAGCTAAGTTTAGTCTGCTTATTTTGGTCTACTTTGACCAGCGTTTCCACTGAGACATACAGCCTGAATAGCTTTCTGGAGAAGTCTTACTCATCCCAGCAACACGCATTTTTAACTACTGGATAAAGAAGTGCTTGGCTGATTTTTTCCTCAGTCCCACTGTGAGGACATATTGCATTTGCTTAATAGGAAGATGTACTTTTTCTCCCTCAGCTTTGCCTTCCAATTTACCAGCATGGCTGTTTCCTGAGACTGGCACTGATTCGTAATCTTTATTTTGGAGTGCAGTGCATCTGCCCAGCTTGCTGCAGACAGACCCATGCTCCCTACCCTTGTGTTTGAAGGTGCCAGGCCACGGGGAATAATTACCTCAAGGGCTGTCTGACTCCATTAGGCAGTTCTGTGCTCTCTTGATGGGTACAGCTGCTTTGGATCAGAGCTGGCTGCAATACAGCTGGCACAGAGCAATGGGAGGAAAGGTCCCCACCACTTCTTCTGAGCCTTAACGGTGCTATCTGAGGACCTTCAGGAACTCCATTAAGGTGAAGTAAATTGAGTTAATTATGCATATTAATCACTCTTATTAATATAGTGCCTAATGAGAGTATACGATCGTCCTTTTTACCAGGCATTAGGCAAACACACAAGAGCTCACTGACTAAATAGAGAGCGTACGTGGGAGAGAGGGCATGAAAGCTCTGAAATGCACTAAAAAGATCTACCTTCAAAAATTGTTTATTTGTTGGTATGGTTTTCCAGCTCTCTTCATTCACATCTGATTCCCACCAGCAAAATCAAGACTTCCTGTTGACAAAAAAAACTGCTTCTGTGGACACAGAAGTCCTTTGTTAATAGTTTATCACCTGCATGCCAGTGAGCATGTTGCATGATTCATACCAGAATACTTGTACCTCTACAGTACTCCTGTTTCCATGACTAGGGCTAGTCCAGACACAGGTATAGAGATCTCTCCTGTACACGAACCACAGGACTGGAAGCCAGCCTCTCCTTCCTGGCTGCCCACTGTCCTTAAAACTGACAATGAGTTTTGAAATTCCCCATTTTCCTGCTGTGCCCCTTTGCAAGTAGAGAAAGAGAGCAGCCTGCAAGAAATACAGTGAACATTCTCTCTGGATCAGCAATGTAAATTCATTCTCTGACCAGTCCCCTCTGATAACAACTTTAATGTAGTTCTGGGACTAACTGACTCTGGATTCCTTGTGGGATCCAGATCAGGTTTAGGTCCCTCTGCTCTATATCCAATATTCAAACAAGTTTTGCATTTTTTGGACACCTCCATGTGTTCTTATACCACATCTCAGGGCTCACAACACCTGTCATGACTTTCTCATCACAAAAATAGTATTCTGATGGCCTTCAGAACAGAAGTTTGAACTCCAGAAATCTTCAAATCAAGTCTAAGTAACATCAGAGGGTCAGAGGAGCACCTTACAGTACTCGGAGGAGTGGCAGGGCCAACTGCTGTGTGGTGCCACCATAGCCAAACCACTCTAGCAGTCCTAGCCCTGACCAGCGTGGACTATTATGCACCATTTGGGGCCAAACTTTGGGGCCAAGGATGAGACTTGGAGAGACTAAGAAATATGAAACTGAAATATAGTCATTTACAACCTTTGGGGAGAGGCCTATGAAACTGAATGGAGACTCTTCAGGGAATGAGGGCTCTTCAATATTTAGAACCAGATGAAGAGCAAAACAATGAAGAAGAGACTTTAGTAAGGAGAAGCTTAGGTACATATGCTAATGCATGACATTTTCCTTTACAGGTTTTAAAGCCTTTGCATTTGACCTTATCTCCATTTTCTAAGGGAACTGTTTGTATATGGTTAAAGAATAGAAAAAAAGAAAAATAATAAAAAATACCCAAGATTTTTCCAATAACCATTCAGAAGGAATTTTAATTTGAAAATATTTCCTGCTTATAAACAAAACATCTGAAGGAATTCATATAGAAGCCATCTTCTTTTGGCAGCAGGCTAGGTCACTGGCTCCCAGAATACTAATATCCTAAAAAAAACCAACCAAAAAAACAACAAAACAAGTTCATTGCTAGGATTAAAAAAAAAAAATATAAGGAAGTGGATACATAAGTATGAATATAAAGGGTCCAGGAAATATAAAATGGTCTTTGTGAGCAACCTACTGACTGGCTGATTTTGCCGTGAAAACTTGGAAACCAGGAGTGTCGCGAACACGTGGCAAAGTGCAGGTGACAGAGGTTTGTTTCTCAGTCCTGCCCTCCCATGTGGCTGACAAGAGATCCACTGGGGCTGATAGTTTTGTGCTCTGACTGAGATTCATCATATGGAAAGAAGGGCTCTTCTCCCATTAATAATATCAGCTAGTATGGTATAAACTCCCATACCATATGAATCAATCCTCCTTTCCATCGCATTCAGACTGGAAATACGTCTGCCACTGAGCGAGAGCAATGGGAAAGAGCAAGCGCTGTAGGATGAAAGAGGAGGAAGCCAGAGGAGAGAAGGAGAGATGCTGCTTTGCTTTAGCCTGTGAAGTCCCAGGGACATTCCTGTTGGGCCTGCCAGAAGCTTTTATTGCTCCATCGATGAATGTCCCTTTCTTATCTGGGAGTGTCTGGTTAGCATCATCTACAGTACACTTCTGGATGCCTTCCAAGATATTGCTATGAAGACAAGGCTTTTTCTATGTCTTGCACTTCCCTTCTGCTCTGATAAACATTTCCATGCCACTCCAGGGTTAACTCTGCTGGTTAACTGCTGTGAACAGCCAGACAACATACAGGCTGGGGTGATCCCAAGCTTTTTTGGGACTATGCTTTCTGTCACCCTCAGTACTGATGCTTTGGGTGAATGGGAACTCCTCCACCACATATTTATTATGCCATTCTGGCTCTTTGAGCAGTGCTGTACTCTCCCTGGTTCATGTCCATAACTGACAGGAAAAGGCACAGCAGTGGAAACTTTTCCTCTGCATCGAAGATGAGACTAGTTTCACTGGTGAGATTACAAAATAGTTAGGGAACAGTGGACTATAACAAATTTGAAATGGCAGAAGGTGGATTGAGGAATTAGGCTCTTTTCCTTCCCAGGTCTTTCTCTTTCAATGGACTGTGTTGTCCAGCAGGCACTATTGACATCCCAAGAAGTGGCATCTTTCCAGGTGTCTCAGAAACCCTGTGTGTCTTCTGACTCCTTTCCCCCAGCTCTTCAAGGTGCTTCAGGAGGGTCCCACCTCCTCTAGCGTCAGACTGTCTCTACCTTGCCCATCCACACAGCTCCATTTGACACAGGATTGACCACCCGATTAATGTCAGTTGTGGCAGACAGCCCAGCACATCTCAGGAACCTCCCAGAGCCTGAGCCAAAAGGTTATAATCCTCCGCTTCTCATTACCTGCACTTAGCCAGTCCCTTGTACTGTGTATCGTGCAATCTCCCTGCTGACACCACTTTCTACTGTGTGCCTGTCAAGAGCTTTCCAACTGATTAATTACTTTGTTGATATACTGAGTGTGGTGGCAAACTCAGATCATTATCAGGAACATGTGTTTGGTTCATACTATGTAACCTGAAATACTATGTTGAAATATTCCTTATTCTTCTCTCTGGTATTATCAGGAGTTTTGTACAGCTCTTATTTAGTCCTTTGACAGCACCTCCTAGATACTGCCTGCTAATCTAGTATCTACCTGCATTTCCGTCATTGCAGGATGCCTATCATCTTCTCTTCCATGATAATTTGTTCAGGTACAGAAAATTGTCTGCTTTGGTTTCACATAGCATTCTCCTGCGAAAGCCTCTGCTCGTTGCCTACCTCACACCTCCTCCTTCCTGCCACTGAACTCATGCCACTTGTTTCTTTGTGTGCCGCTGTTTCCATGAAGAAGCCTGCTGTGAGTGCACATTGCTGATATATCTAAGCTTTGATACCCCGAGCTGTATTGGATTTATCAGCACATGTTTCAAATGTGTGCCTCCTGGGTAGTCCCAGAAACCAGTAGGCCATGAGACTTGTGGATCAATGTAACAAACCATTATATCCAAAATTCATGTGATATGGAGACAACAATGGTCAGTCCCACTGGGTTATGTGGAATTTATTCTTGCTAGTTAACATTTATACTTGACTAATGGTCAGGAACTCTGATCAGAATTGAGAAACAGGCTTGAACTCCACAAGGAAGGAGACACAGTTCCCTCCCAAACACTTAGAGCACTCTAGGAGAAGTTGTCCCACAGATTCACTGTGCTATGGTTAACCATGCGAATGACTGTGAGCAAGATCAGGGATCTGACCTCACCACAGTTTTTTTCTGGTTAATCCCAATAAGTGTCTGGATTGTGCAAAATTCAGTACAGATTGAAGTCTAATAACTCACCCCATTGATTCCCAGTTATGTTGTGTGTAATTTTGTATTGAATCTCCTTTTTTCTTTCTCCAATTCCCAGTCCCATGTATGGCTTCTCCTTACTCTTCAGCTAAGCATGTATGCAAAAGAGAGAAGTCCTGACACAGACCTGAAGAGACCAGCCACAACCACGCCGAATAATCCACACACACAAATTTATATTCGGAGAGTTTTCTACCTCCAGTTGGAAGAGATAACATTGAATATCTGTTGGGAGGATACGGAGGACTTTACCGTTTGGAATGTAAATCGACACACAAACACAGAGACCTGGCTTTGTTTAGTTTGGGTTGTCTGAAACCTTTGGTTTGCCAGTTTGATGCTTACCCCATCACAGGATATTCCTACAAGGTGAAGGAGCACGTCTGCAGCCTTTTCCATGTTCAAGAAGGCTCCGAAGTCAATGGTTACAGCAGTTGCACCTTAACTTTTATGACATTTACAGCAATGTGAGTTTGTTCACCTTCACATTTCAGGCTGCCTGTAATTTTATTTCCTGGAAGGATTCCGTCAAATAACTTGCAAAACATTTCCCAGAGGCAACAGAGAAAGGGATAAAATAGCAACAGCTAGCCTTCAAGTAGCTCAGTAAACTGTCAGTAGTACAGCATCTGGTCTACAGACAATAATCAGCAATGACATGGAAAAATTTTACATGTCGTCACCTTTTCATTTAAGTTATAGCTGAGTTTCTACAGTTTACCTCAACTTACACAATGATTTAATCATTCTTTTGATCTCTGGGAACCCTGGTAAAAGGTTTTTACATTAAATTTCTGGTTCTAACTTTTAAAATTAAATCAATAACTCTTCAATGAGAAACTTTTAAACGCAGGCATAACTGTAAACTTGGGAATAGTCTAATTGACTTCAAAAGGAACTAAAAGGTACTTAAGCACCTTGCTGAATTAATAACTAATTGCATTATAACTTCAGGAATAAACTTAGTTTCATTTGCAAGTTCAGTATAATTTATTCAAAGTTCCAATTATAGATGGAATGTTCAGATCTGTATGAATAAACACAGTGGCATATCTGAAATTGCAAATTAAAGCTTGCATGAGGAAAAGAAAACTACGTTTAGATATACAGGAATAAGCTAGTCTAATACAATTTCAAAAGCTCATCCACAAAATTGATGTTCCTGCCTTTATTCTTGCAAGCTGAAAGATTATAAGGACCGACAGTATAAAATTACAAAGATAGGAGGAATGAATGAACTACTGGAAAGGAATGAAGGGTCTATTCAAAAGGCAGTTCCTTTTGCTTTTCCTGCTGAAAAAGTTTCTGTTACTTCTCACATACAGAAAATGCTGTAAAATTTTTTCTTATGCAATGCTATGCACAGAAGAAACAAGAAAAAAGTTTTTATGGTACTTGAGCAGATTTCAAGAAGTCTTGCAGTGTGCTATGAGCACATCTGTTAACTGAAGGAGAATAAGAAGACATTTTTCCTGTACCAAATCCAGCTAAAATGTAACCAAATTGCTGGACTAGTTAGATGATATCCTCTCCTCCTTCCTTGCTCCCAAGGACAATGGAAACTTTCTTCCAGTACAAAAGCTTTTCTGGCTGAAATCTTTCTTTCTTTTTTGTTATCTTGAAAATCCATTGAAAAAGGAAAGTTTAATAGAAAACTAAACTGTGATGTTATAATAGGATTGTGCTGTTAATTCAAACATGAATGCTTAAGGAATTGACCTGGAATTGTCCTTTTAAATAAGCATTTGCAGAACCATGTCTTTTGTTTGCAAAAGAATTCCTCATCACACGTATCAGAGACCACTAATACTCCTTGCATGCTCATTTTGAGAAAGAAGAATTTAAAACGATGGAGGATAATTCAGCTAATTTCAACTGGTGCATGATGACAGGGCAGTAAGGCTTGGGCTAATTCAATTGTTTTGATGACTTTTACATCCAAGATGAATATGGTTTATAACAAAGAGTAAAAATGAGTTTCCAACCACTATGTTGACTAAAATCCCACACATTATTCATCACTGTTGCAAATACACATCCTTTGTGCGCTGTTGCAGTCACCTGCTGTCTGAAAGCAGTTATCAAAGTCATGCGTGATTGTGATATATGGTGCAGTAAGGTAGAAGAAGATTTTCCACGTAAATCAAAATAACTGGAGGCTTGCAAGTTAGCCAAATTTACTTCAGGGTCCCGACCTGCAAGAAATAAAGTGATAAAAATGTCTTTTCACCTTTTTCAATTATTTCAAATGTTGCCATAAGCAACTGGAGAAAATTGCTTTTCCATTACTGAAGACAAAGCATGTGGACTGCTGAGTGTGGGTGGCAGAAGGCATTCAGAGAAGGGGCAAAAGTCATTTACAGCATCACTTTGTCCTGATCAGAACCTATCGTGGTAACCTGCAAAGGGCAGATAAGAAAGCCTATCAGGCATTTCCTGTCTTGGAGGGATCTCTTTGTGAAGTCTCTTTTCTTGTGTAGTAACTACCTCACCTGCTGCAGACAACCTTAAATATGTCTCCTTTCTGCAGAACAGGATCCCATCATTTTTGCTTAGATGAGATAGGCCACTGTCAGCTGAATAAAAGGAATGGCTATTATCAGGTTGCATTGATGGGGCTGACATTTTCTGTGCTATAGCAACTTTTCTTTCCTTCTCAGGGGCAAGTCCCTTACAGTATGAGACTGAACAAGGAAGTTATCTAGTTATAGTATTTATAGGGCTCCCATTAACCCAGGTTTCTCATGCAGGAACTTGAATAACTGCTTTGTAAGGAAGGAAAATCCCTAAGCTGCTACGGATGGGGCACTGAGCCTCAGAGAGTGAATCAGCCTGCATGTCTGCAGCTCTCTGACTCCCCCTGAAGCACCTACGCATTAGGTGGCATGGAACATATTGGGCTGGGGAACAGGTTCATGCTTTAACATGCCCCACCAAACATCCTGCGTTCCTGCTGTCCTGGCTGGACCTGGCTGGAGAGCTCCATGGCTCCTGTCTCCCCTCTTTCCTTCTTGGGACAACCAGGGCATGAGGTTAAACAAATTCAGGTTTCACCCCAAGATGGAGCAACGGGGCTGCAAGGACATGTCCCAGAATGACTCAACTGGGTTCACGAATGGGCAGCAGACAGGGATAGAAGTCTGAATCAGCAACAAATGCTTAACACTTACTGCAATCTGGGAGCCTGGATATTGTCTGAGCACCTGGGCCTGGCTGGTGTGTAGAGAGAAGAGGTCTCAGGGAAGTGAGGACTGGCAGACAGGCCTTCTGAATCAGACACCAGCACCCTTTTGCCTTGACAATAGGGCACCCATCTCTCCCATGTAAACCTTTTCAGATCCCAGAGGACCTGGGCAAACGACAAAAGAGCTACATTAAGGATGAAACCTCATACATTATATAAAGATTTGCAAAAAGTGGCATGAGGATAAACCCAGGCAGTGTACCCCGCGTCCTTGTGCCTGAGGTTGTACTTGCAAGGCTTGTTAGGAGGTCTGGGTTTGAACACTAACCTGTTTCCCCTGAACATCTTTAATCTTAAATTTTAGACTACAGTACCCAGTCTGGGTCCTTCCTGAGCCCCTGGAAAAGATTTGTCAAAGGGCTACATTTCAGGCTTGTCGCATGAACAGCATTGGTGGTTTTTCTCTTGTAAAACAAGCTGTTGAGACCTGATACTGAGGCCTGAACATGGAAGTTACAGGCTGCTTTGAGAGAGGCATTGGGGACTTCAGCCTCTCTTAAAAGCTCCAGAGAGTACCAAATAGGGACCAGAGATCTTCAGTACAGTGCAGAATAGGAAGAGAGGCTCAGCACTGAGACCAAACTTCAAATAACCCATGCAACTCCACAACTTGCCCATCTGGGAGCCTACTGGCAAATATTAATCTGTGCTTAGGGCAATTAATTTTATTCCCCCCCCAAAAAAAAATTGCTTTTTGGTTTTATCCACAGCTGGCTTACATAAGTATCTGAAAAATAGGTTTGGGACTGGTTTTATTTTCTCGAAATATATTTCCATGAATCAACTGAGATATTTAGAGAGGAACAAAAGTGTTCTGCAAACATCCTTTGGAAATAAAGCTGTGCAATATGTTTTATCTATTTCTCTTAAAAAGAATGGAATGAAAAGTGTGGATGGACTTTTAACCCCCTTCAGGACACTGAGGAAGCAGTATGGGAAACCTATTCAATAGCATATCTATGGATAAATGGAAGAATTCAATTTCTGAGGTTTCTTATTCTTAACACTAAACTCCATTTCACAAGGCATACGTACATGCATTTCTAAAGTATTACCTGAAAAATCCTCTTAACACAACAGCTTTCATCTCTCTGCTTTCTGCAAGGACTAATCCATATCTACAGAAACAAGAGACCTTTTGTTCAGCTCCAGTCTTAACACATTTTTTGTTAAATTTTTCCTCTGTAGAAGCATAACAGGGTAAGGGATAATATAGACCCAGAGGAGCAAATACAAAGGCAGGCTTAACCTGAATGCCTGAATATCAACTCTAAGGAGGACTGGATAGTCATGAGGATATTTTTTATCTCTAGTTGATACAGATCTTTATATGATAATTTCTTTGTGGCTCTGATTACCTGCTTTGGCTGGCCCTAGAACCACAATGACAGAATAAACTGAATCCAGAGTAATAGTGCCATCTAAGTTACATCTATATTAGTAAATTGAGTATTTCCAGGACCAATCTGGTGAGCTCACCAAAAGGTGAGCTAACATAGATTGGCCCCAAACTAGATGTTTGGACAACTTTCACCTTCAGAACATTTTGTCTGCACCCACAGGGTCTCCTAGGAGCAGTTTGCGACCCCACTAACCACCCATCTGCAACAGAATTCTGTGTCAGTGCCACTTAACATGGGACAAAACCACTGCAGGGACCACCCTGGGCTCAAGAGAAGAAATGTCAAAATGCAATATCAGAGGATGTTCCTGGTCTGATATAATTTATGTCTACACATATGCTTATTCTAGATAATGTACCCATGCCTGGGAAAGGTGCTGAGAACAAAGTCCTCATTGTGTGTGCATAACACAGGCTTATTGTACAATGTGGGGCATGTCATTCATGGACTGTTTCTTTCCTTCCTACCGCTGTTTCTTTCAGCACAGTGTGTTTTATCTCACAGGAATCATGGCTTTGGCTACTGTTAGGGATAAAGACAGTCAGGTAAGTTTGAAGAAAGAGTGTGGGGAACACTGGTATTAAGAATAAAATACTTGAAGCCCGTATCCCTACCAAGGATTTTTTGGTGCATGTTTCCTGTTCATTTCAACACCCTTCCAGACAAACAGGGATTTTCAACGGCTCATTTAACAGTATGTATAATTCACTGGTTACACACAGCCCCACCTGTGCCAACCCACAGAGCATAAGGTCTGGGATAGCCCCCAGCTACAGAGCCCAGCTCACAGTACAACCTCATTCATCTCATTCTGGTTCACACGCCTGTCCTGCCAGCTGACTCAGTAGCTTGTACACATGTGCCTATTAAAACCAGAATGAAGTGGTCATCTCCAGCTCATTATGACATTGTTTCATGTGTTTGCATTTTTCTTATTATCACTGATTTCTGTTTTAGATCCAGAATCTGTCAGGTGTGGGGTCAGTGGTTGGTGTTGACAGACCAGCTAGCATCTTTCCCAGAAAAGTTATGTGTGGAAATTGGTGATTGCTGCTTTTTTTTCAGCTCCAAAAACTTCATGGAATACTTCATCTACCTCATTCCTGGGTGTCATCTTCCTTCCTCTCTGAAATACAGCCTGAATGCTCCCTGCTCGGGGATTGCTTTTCATTCTTTTTTTCACATGCTGCCTCACACAGTGATGCCTTGAGCCCAACCATGTTTCTTGCTGCAACTGCAAGATAAATACTTATATTTTACTCTTTCAGACTTTAGTCTTTTGGTATTTGTGACAGATTTTATACTCAACCCTGGTTTTAATATGCCAACATTTTAAAATTAATACAACTTTGGAGATGGAATGGCTTTGTGAATATCTTGTGTGTCACTCAGATCAAAGTAAATTATTTTTATTAAAACTTAACCTTGACTTGAATATGTCTGGGATAAAGGCTGAGAAGTATGTATTCATTCCATAGAGCAATAACAGGAGAGAGAAAGTGCCAGTTATTTTACCAGGTACAAAAGTAAGCGATGCCAGGAGACTCCGCTCCCTTCCACAGGGACACTGGTCGTTCCTTCCTTTCGAGTCATTCCCTGCTGGCTTTGACCTTCTCAAGTGTCTCCTTTTACCAGTCTTTCTCACTGTTGCCCACTGGAGAAACATTGAAGTCTGACCTCAGTGATTCATCCAAGGCCACACAACGAATAGGTCTCTTTATAAAGAACCAAAGATGACAACAGACTCATGTCTCTGCCCCAGTCAGACAGCTGTGGTCCTTCTTCTGCTCGCTTTGCGGCTAACTTAGTGGCAAACTTTGGTCCAGTGCATACTCACATGCACATCTCCAAAATCCCACATGCACATGTGTGCATGCACGTACATGTGCACAATTATTCCGCTGCTTGTGGGCTCACTGTTTCTTTTTTCAGGCTAATGTTGATGTAAAACCAAAAAGTGCAGACTAGAGCAGCAGAAAATTTTCCTATTGTTTAGATCCTGGCAAATGGTGGATGAGCTCACATTGCAGTTGCAAAGGCCAGGAGCAAGGTAAGGCTAGTAAAGTGGTTGAATGCTGTTTCAACAGTCACTCTTTCCTCCTTTGTTGCAAGATAATGAATCAAGAAGAAGGATGTCCCTCTCCTCTTTCCTACAGGGTTCTTTTCCAAAACTGTTATTGTTTAAAACCACCTTTAATTTTAGTGCTGCATACATTATATTTGTCCAAAAACGACGAGAAATGAGCTGAATTATCAAAAATGCATTTAGGTACTAACACTGAGAATATAGGAATAGAGGATACAGTGATTACTAAAAAAGCCCTCAGCAAAGGCTGATACTCATGTCAGACTGCAGCCCACTTCAAGGTTTTGCCCAAGTTAATACTGCAGAAGTTACAGTGCCCCAGGGTCTTAAGCAATGAACATATCCTGGCTTCAAAAGGAGACTTGAAACACTCCAAAAAGAGAGTGGTTCACTTAAAAGATGTGGTTTGAAAAACTAATTCTCCATACATTAGAGACAACACTTGCAAGGCCCTAAGCTTTTGGCCAAGATGTCTAATAAGCTACAGTCTGGAGGAAGTGGGAGGGTAAAGTAGCACCATAGTGGGTGGCAGATTATATTCATGAGTTTATAGCCTTTGCACTTTGGATGTCTTTCCCTTCAACCATCACAGCAAAATGTCATTCATCACTGGGAAGCAGAGTGACAGTTCAGTCTGAGAAATTCTAAAAAAAAGGAAGATTTGAAAAGCTTCATTAAAGAAATGACAGGGATGGGGTGTGGGGAGGTTCCTAATAAAACTTTGTAAGAGATTTTGCTTTCTAATGTAAGTCTCTATTAAATTAAATGAGCATGAACTTTGCACAGAAATGAGGCATTATGTCCCATGAGATTTCATCTACCTATCATTACAGTCAATGAAAGAACTTCCATTAATCAAAAAAGAGAAATATTTTCATCTAATCACCGAAGGAACCTGAGGACCCATTATCTTTTTCAAGTTTGGTATAATTCATATGCTTTTCTTTTCATCAGTCTTTCCATTACCTGTATGCTTCATCAATGCAAAGGAAACTGTTTCTGTAAAAGACCTGGCAAAAATTAAAGGTTTCCAGCTTGCTGGAAATATTAGGTTTCAAAATTAAATATCAATGCAATCCTTACACTCTGCATACCTAATTCAGGCACTGAGGATCTACTTTGCATTTCTGCAAATATATGTCCTATATAAATTCTGCCTTATATGTCCAGTTGTATCTTAGGACAATAGCAAGCTGTGCTTCAGACACGGGAGTTGTATGACTCGTAGTGTTCAGAAAAGCCAGGATGTAGTACCTCATAAGGGATGTCCAGAATGAATGTATATGCGCGATTTTAATCTCGGTCCTCTACCTCTGAACAGAGGTGTTGAGAAAATAGATTACTTTTTTATTTCTGTGTGTGTGTGTGCGCGCAAGTGTAGTGATAAATGACATAGAAGAGCAAAATGTATAGCAGACATATGATCGCTAATGAAAAATGTGGGGAAAAGAAACTTTTGTTAATTTATTCAATGCTTTATAAAGTCACTGAAGAGATTTACTCCAAATTAAAAATAGCTTGCTAATTTTTCATTGAGGACTGAGTTCACATGTGTACAAATGAGGAGCATGAACGAAAAGTGAACAGGAAAATTAAATCTGAACAGTCTCTAAATTCTGGGTGCTTGAATTTGCAGTCTCAATGTTCATTTAGTGTGCATTTTTGCATGTAAAAGTTGAGTATTAAACCAACAGCTCCAAATGTAGCTTTATATCTAGACTATAAGTAATTTGTCAGTCTCTTTTCCCCCAAAAAAACTTAATACAAAATGTGAGTCACAGGAAATTACATAAGAGTTGTACAGAAAATATATTGCTACTATAACATTTCACTTTCTCAGATGCTGGCGAATCGCTTAGATCTGCATCTTAGCGTTGGCCTGCACTGAGCCGTGTGTATATGTCACGAGCAATGTGCTGGGACTGCTCAGGAGACCTCCAGAAGGCAAAAGCTGTTACAAAATGGATTAAAACATTTTAGACACTGAAGGAACAGACCACTATCTCAAATGCTGCAAAATTAAAGTACTGTTTGTACAGTAACTTGAACAATAGAGCCTCAGTCCTGTAATCATTATAAAAATGATGAATGGTTTGTTTTCAACAGGAAAGAAAATGCATTCATTTTCCCAGGAAAAGGTGAGAAAGCAGACATGTTCATACAAGACACCTAACAATCCACTGCTGATGGTGCTTGCACTCTCCCAGAACCAGGCCTGGGTTGGCACCTCCCTTGAGAAAAATTGTATCACTCTTTGATATCTAGTGAATATAATTTGATGATGGTGTCAAAGACAAGTCAGCTCTTGTCACTGTTACCCTTGCATCTACAGGCTTTTCAATGGGAATGTTGTAAAGTTTGGCCTTTTTTTTTTTCCCTCCTCCTTTTCTAAGGCTATTCCAGACCTTTTCTGTGCAGTTATTCTGTGCTATTCTGAATCAAAAATACTCAGCTCAGCAGCTGGGAGCATGTTTGGCATTTGTATAGATTTATGTCATGTATTCCTTTCAAGTAAAACCACAGGAATGTAGGCGTGAAGATGATAGGTGGAAAAAAGCTGACGAGGAGCTGTTATTAGATTGCAACTTGCCAGACTGCTGTAGAAGAAACACAACACATTGACTCTTTGGGGATATCACCTTTCAACCTCCCACCCTCTCCTGAAGCACTAGTACTAATAGACATTAACTTGTGGAGATGAGGGAAACTGCTAATGGCCCCCTGTGCCTTGCCTGAGCTTCCCAACACACTCCAAAGGCAAAGCCTATAGTTACTGGCAAAACTATTTTAAGTTTTCTTCCTGCACTAGGTTTTAAAATGGAATTTAAATACGAGATTTGAAGAGATGTAAAGTCACCTACTGTTGAAGGGTATGTTGAATACAGAGATCTTACTATTACTGATAATCATCTTTTTCTGGCTCTCTCACTCCTATCTTTGGGGGACGAGGAATTTGCAGCTGAAGCCCTAGCCAGTGTATATGTGGGATGACCAATGGAGTCAGAGCTCGTTCGGAACTTCTTTGTGCTGGTGAAATGTGGGCAGGAAGGTCCCTTGAAAGTCTGCAAGGAACAACTTCACTCAAGGAAAGCCAAACAAATTTTTTTGAACTGACAGATGTTAGAGCTTCCAAGAAAGCCACAAAATTGCTATGATAATGGATTGGAATGACCTCACAACAAGAAGGTGATTATGCCTTTGAGTCCTCCTTGCTATTCCAACAGGAATTTCTGGGTGAAGGTCTAGGCAGGAAAACAGACTGGAGGACCTTAGTTTTGTCTCCAAAACTATATATTGTCAAAGTTTGTGTTATCTAAATATTTCCAGTGAGATTAGTTTGCAGTCAAACTTACAGCATCATGGAGTAACACCTATCCTCATAAGAGCATACACATAGTCATTCCTTCTAAGGGTCAACCTAATCCCATATCTACTGACATCTGTGGCAAACAGTGCAAAAACAGACGCCCAGGGAAAAAAGAAAACAGGGCAAGCATGTATAAGTTCCCCCAAGCACTCTCCCAGCCTTTGACTATTTCAGGGAGTCTAAGCCTGATGTTCTTTGTGTACTCATAGTCTCTAAAGGATCTTGTTCTTGTCTTGTCTCCCCCTAAACCCATCTAAATTCTCTGCATCTGTGCAAACCTTTGAGTTGCACAGGTCTACCACCCATTGTCAACAAAACCTACCTGCTTGTTTTGAACAGCTCCTAACGTCATTTAATGGCCCTTAATTCTTCAAAGGGAAACCTATATGAACTTGCCTTATCAACACAAGGCATTTTCATCGGGTTCCCAATTGTAATCATAAGCAGAAAATATTACTTATTAGTACCAT
Source organism: Vanellus vanellus (assembly GCF_965231255.1). Taxonomy (NCBI): domain Eukaryota; kingdom Metazoa; phylum Chordata; class Aves; order Charadriiformes; family Charadriidae; genus Vanellus; species Vanellus vanellus. The sequence goes on along the minus strand of NC_138906.1, from coordinate 162,067,883 downwards.
AATGTGACTGTGTCCTGATGTCATGATCACTCGGTCTATGTTCTGAGCTGTTTACCCCACTATGCTGATTTTTCTCATCTTACTTTAGAGCAGAAAAGGGAGGAGGGGAATTGTGTCCTCTTGCGACTGGGATCATGTACTTCACTGAGTAATGTATGTGGAGGACAGGAGAATTTATCTCCCTGTCTTTTTTACTGTTCTGTTTACAATCAACCTACTTTAGTCAGTAGGAGAAATCTAAAAGAGACAGTTTCTTACCATGAAAGTGACTCCCGAGCAGTCTGGGTTGTGGTTAAACTGCCTCCCACACACTAAAGAGCAGCGAATCAAAGCAAACAAGCAAAATATTTCCCTAAAAATGTAGTATCTGAACAAACAAGCCATAACGCTGCCAGACACAGGGCTGTGGAGCTGGACCAGACTGGAGGTACCCTTAGCCCAGAATATGGAGAGTCCTGTGTTCCTGGGAGGAAACTAGCAGTCTGATGTGGGGTTATCTGCTGTCCTCCGCTGCATTGCAGTTTTCATTCTAATCTCAGTTTGTTGGAGAGTGACTCCATCCCTGCCACATACACTGTGATAGCCCACTGAAAAATGCTACTAGGCTGAACTGCTCTGCCTCTGAATGTCCTCAGTATCTGTAAACTCTAATCCCTTTTCACTCCTTGCTGAGTTCCTGGCCTGGGAACCTCCTACTGCCACTCTGAATAAAAAACTGCACAGGTTTACTGGTTTTGATATGCTTTTGCTCTGTTGAACATCCCCCTTCTCTTGTGCTTTACAACAGGCAAAACCCAGAAGCTGCTCATATACTTGTTCAAAGGCTTCTGCTAGCTTTGATTCCCACCCAGCACACCAAACATGAGAGTAACTGGTGCAACCCCAGCAGCATGGCTACCTCACTTCCCTCACTGCCCTGCCCAAGCACGAGAAAACCAGCAAGCAGGGGACCACTATGAAGGGAAATGTGAAGAAGCCTCTTCTGCTTGCTCTGAAATGCCCCTGGCCATTTGGAAGGGGAGCTGAAGAGGACAGAGGCCTTTCTGCCTGCCTCCCTCCTCCTGAGCGACACTTCAGCCAGGAGATGGACAGCCAGCCCAGCTACTAGGTGGCTGTTGCTTCCCATGAGCAACTTGACAGGTTGGAGAGGTGCGTCTTCAATACTGAGAGCCTCTGAAGGCGCAGCATGTTGAAGGAGATGAAACAGGGTGGGAAGCAGATGGAAGGCAGTCCCAGGCTCTCTGAGCTGTGTGACAGCACCTGGTCACTCCCAGCGGTGGGGCTGGCTATGGTTTCCATTACAGTTTGGCTTTATTGCAGGAGAAACTGTGGCTTCCAGCTGACCTCGAAGGTGTGGGCATGTGTTTGGTGTGGGCATGTCCAGATATATCCTCATGCAGTCAACCTACAAAAGGTCCAATCCAGACTCATAAGAAGGTCTGAGCAGCCATCTTTAATAGCTGCATTTGCTCATAGTCTTGTATGAGTGTCCATGCCCATGTGCTCGTAGTGGGTCTGCAGGGCGTCCTCTGTGCGGAGGTGCCGGGGCTGCCCCGTGCCGGACACAGCCGGTGCCAGCCGGTGCCAGCCGGCTCCAACGGCCCCACCGCAGGACACAGCTGAGCCCCTCAGCCAAGCCGGGGGCGCCCCGCGGGGGGAAAAGAGGTTTGCGGCAGGGCCCAAGGCGGCCCAGGCAGAGGAGGAGGAAGCCCAGGAGGGAGCAGCAGCAGAGGGAGCCCGAGGGCGGCGGAGGAGGAGGGCAGGAGGCGCTGCAGGCCCGGAGCAGGGATCCCCTGCAGCCCTGCAGAGAGCCCGCTGGAGCAGAGGCCCAGCCTGCAGCCCGGGGAGGGCCCCAGGCCGCAGCGGGGGGATCTTTCCTGCAGGAGCTGCGGCCGTGGAGAGCCCCGGCGGGAGCAGGTTGTCCCTGAGGGACTGCAGCCCGGGGCAGGGCCCGCGCTGGAGCAGGGAGAGGTGTGAGGAGGGAGGAGCGGCCCAGAGGGGCTGCCATGGACTGACCGCAGCGCCCATCCCACCCCTGCGCCCCCCGGGGAACTGGAGTGGAGGGGGGAAGCTGGGCATGGGGAAGGGTGTGTGTGGCGGGGAGGAAGGCGTTGTTTTAATAGTTGTCTTTGCTTTTCACCACACAAATGTATTTTAATTGGCAATAAATTAAGCTTTCCGCAGGTCAAGTCTGTTTTGGTCATGACAATAAGTGGTGAGTGATCTCCCTGTCTTTATCTCTACCCTTGATCTTTTCCATCCTATTTTCTCCTTCTGTCCTATTGAGGCAGAGTTAGTAAGCAGCTGAGTGGGACTTTGGCCCTTCAGCAAGGCTAACTGCACACATGTCTGTAGGTTTTATTGAGCTTTTCCAAAGCCTGTGGAAGATAATAGCACCACAAAAGGAGTCCTCCATCTGAGGGCCTTGCACGATTTAGGAAAGTCAACATTATGCTGCTGATGCCAGCAGAGCGACATTCAACTGCCGTGAATACGAATTGAAAATCATTCCCCTAGATTTTGTCTTGTGTCAGGCAGCACACAAATACGAATGAAAATAAAATGACCAGATTGCTAACAGACTGAAACTGTGGCAGGAACAGCTTAGAAGAGATTTACTGAGGAGTGCTTTCAGTCTGAAGATAATTGGGTGATGGGCCAGATCAGTGATTTCTAAAGAAGTGACAAATGAAAGGCTGGGAAAAAAAGAGTATATGCAGGTAAAACTGCTGAAAAGTAAACACAGAGAAGCTAGTTGTCTCTAGGTAGGACTTTTCTTCTAATTTGTTTCTGTTTTCTTTACCCATCCATGTTTTATGGTCAAATATTTTCAGCACAGGCATCCTGCAATGCCAGAACATTTCCTGCCACCTTTTTTGACACAAATAGTTAGCTATAACAGTGTGTTCTTCTGTATTTTTTCAGATAGGAAAAACTGCTGATGGAGACAAATACCTTTTTAATGGAAACCTTTTTATTTACAGAAACATGGCACAATTTCCATGATTGTGACAATTTCTTTCCCCGAATTCCACCCAGCACTACCTGCCCCCCTGCCACCGCCAAGTTGTCTCCGAGTCCCACTGCTTGTTCCTCCCAAATCTGATACTTTTATTCTGGCTGTTCCCTCCACTTGTGTCATTTTATGGCTTCTCAGAGACCCAAAAACCTTGCTGAAAAATAGAGAATTGATCCTCATTGTTCATGCATGCTTTACAAGTGTCTTTGCTTGGGCCAATGCTTTATGCCTGTGCTTGAAGTAAAACTGCTGTCATTGCTGCTAACTAGCTCCATAAAGAAGCCTTATGAAATCTTAAAATGCTTGAAAGAAGAGCAGTGGTTATACCTAATCTGTAGCATTATTCTTTCTTGTCTTCTTTTTCTTCTTTTTTTTTTTTTTTACATCATCTTAAGGTGCACACATTATGCATCAGAACATAATTAACTTACTATTCTTCTTAGCACTTAAAATATAGCTGTTGCGAGTGGCTGGCCTAGCTCCAACTGCTTCAGTGATATTATTCATCTACTCAGGAGCATCTTGAAAGTTTGATTGCAATTAATGATTTCATAGAAATGGTTCTTACCTTGTTAATAGTTGCTTGGTACAGCACTCACACAGATCCCAGGGACCTGCCATGGTCCACATCACTCAGTACCTGACCGCTAACTGCTACACTCAGGCCAGATATGTTTTTTTCTACCCACCAAAAAGAAAAAAGAAAATAGTAATTTAACAATCAACAGTAACGTAACAAGAAATGTCAAACTCACTCAAAATCAGTAGCTTACTAACTGCACAAGTTCAGAATAGACTGTGGATCCTGTGGATGCTAAAGCTGACCTCGGTTCAAAAGAAAATTAAACAAAGGCTATTGGACACAGAAAGATGCCTCCGGAAGTCCCTGCCCTGCACGTCACTAGAAGATTGGAGAATACCTCTTACATTTGCCATATGCTTTACTCTACACTTAACAGCTACTATGAGTCATTGCCATGTGAGACTATTGTGATAGATGGACCTTTATTTGGATGTAGTATGGTGACTCTTCATATTTAGGTAATGTCAACTAACGTGTCTGACCCTATAGATATAGCAGTGAACTGAAGAGGGCTGCTGCAAAACTCAAGAATTGTGAGGTTGTCTGTTTGATGGACAGCAAAAGGTTAGCCTGAAAGCAACACAGAGATAAAGCAAGACTGCACACAAAGAGTGTGGCTTGCCATGGAACCATCACTGGAATGAACAGGCTAAGGATTCTGGCATTAGAGAATATGTGTAATCAAATCTCTCCCATGTTTTCAGTTTTTCAGATCTGCAGATGCAAAAAAAAAAAACAAAACCCATCCCCAAAACTATGTCTGTAATTGCAAGGAGATGTTTGCCAGTTCCTTTTTGGCAACGGCAAAAAAAATGGTTTCTGGTCAGTTGCAGCCAACAATGCTATGTTGGAAATAAATGAAACTTTTTATATCCTTCTCCCACTGTATTGACATTGGTTTTGTTGGCACTCCCAGCACATATGACTGAGATGTTGTAAGGACACCCTGCCAGTACCTCCTGAGAGGTGTCCCTGGATAAGTTTAGCTTTGTGTCTACTGTCAGGGCATCTCCAAATGAGAGCCTCTGACTAACTCTATCATGTTCTCATGCTCCAGCAGGATTTCGACTCAATGTCTTTCGGACATCTTTGCAGAGTAGCACTTCCAGACTCGTAGTTCATCTACTAACTTTCCTATGAAATTTTAACTCTTTAAAACTAACTTTTAATGTCTGTGCCCATCCTTCCTTGGGGGAGCAGGTGTGTTGGCCAGGGTTTCATCTTTGCTGTGATTTACCTGTAACTTTTTTGGATTAATTACAATCCCAGGTAAGTCACATCTGACGTGAAGAACTTTCAGTAGCCACTGTTGCTCTGGGGCTCTCCTGATCTCAGAGGCTTTGCTAATACAGTCTACTATTTTTCCACAGCTCAAAATTTGACCCAGAAATTCTCAGAACCTGTTTCAGTGTCAAGAATATGTTATACTGTGAAACACCTTAGGTATGTAGCACAGTCTAACTCAGAATGTCTCCCAAAAGGCTCATGTAGTGTTCACAAATGTATGCTCTGTTTTTCTTAGGGAACCTTCCAGAACTCTGCTGACGCATCAAGCATAGAAAAATATTTGACTTCATCCTTGTCTCCTGGAATTTCTCTCCAGGTAGGGAGGAGAATGACTCCTTGTTATAAATGTATGTAATTATTTGGGGTCCTTCCTGATGGGATATTTTACACTTGTTTGTTTAGAGACGCTTTCAAATGACCAATGAGTTCACCAGCTTTGCTAATTTTACTTTTTTTTTCAACTGTTGTGAGTCCTACAGCAATAAACCAGTTAAGTACCTCTGCCAGGCTCTGCCTTAGGACAAGAACTGTGATAATGAGTTTAATAGGTGGGATGGCTGTGATCTTTCGGTTTAGCTCTGTACTCTGTCAACAACTTTCTTATCCCAAGGATGCTTCTTCAGTGTCATTGGTTCCTTGCCCTTCTAGAGAATCAAACACAGGACTTCATATGTTTCCCGCCTATGTGATTTCTATACAAACTCCCTTAATGGGAAATGAGTGTACTATTGTATCACCTGAGCTTAATCCATTTACTTGCTAAAGATTTTATTTGTCCTGTTTGTCCTGCTACCTGTTGCTTGACCTCATTTTGGGCTGTGTATTCAACTTAGAATTAATAACTGTCACTTACTTTCTGATCTGGAACACCTCACTCTCTACACTCCTTCTGTATAGTCTTCTGATGAATTATGTCCAAGTTAAATGAAAACTATCAAAATCATCAATTTGCTCCCACCGTCTACTGTGAGAAACAAGACTAACTTTGTAAACTTTATAGATAAGGGAAATCACAAAATGTTCATGCATATAAGGAAAAAGAAGGACAGCCCCAGCAGATTTCTGGTCTCTTTCCCTGTATCTATATTGACACAAGAACTAACTAAACAGATGGTGCTCACGTCAATTATGTGTCAGCTTTTGATGCCATACTGAGTGGATGATGGGACCATATCAGAAGTACCTGCAGAAGGATGAACCTGACCTCATCAACAGTAGCACAAACAGGGTAAGAAAACTAAATATGACAAAGGACACAAAAGAGGCTATCATGACTGTGCTCCTTTACAGAGAGTCTGTTGATATCCTATGTACCATAAGTCCTCCAAACAATAATACAAAGAGGCGGCTTTGAAGGGGCAAGGTGACAAGTAGAGCTAAGAGGGACCAAAGGTAACATCTAAGTGATGAGAAAAGTTGAGATGTTGTGTAAAGATGGTTTTAAGGCATCAAGCAGTGGAGTCAGATTTGAAATGGCAAGCAAACCTGAAACATGCGGATTGTTTTGAAGTATCATGCAGAAGTGAGAAAGGGACCAGGCAAGTTTAGGGTGTTGAGCAGAGCTAAAACATCTTAGGCTGTAGGTGCAGAGAGGAGTAGTTTTGCTGAATGATTCCTGTGAAGGCGGCATATTGCTACTCAACATCAGAGTAGTGTTTATTCATCTGGGGTAACCAGAGGGTTTCCAGGGAATCCTGGGATTATTATATCGTCTATGCCAGTGGATGGACCTCCTACAGAAGTTGAACTTGTATGACCCTTGATAAACAAGTGTGAGTGAAGAATAACAAGGAAAAAAACAGCATCTATTTAAATATTACACCTAAGTATTGCACTTCTATTTAAGTACGCACTTCCTTCTGAGCCACTGACAGTTTGAGGCAAGGGCTGGGGTCAGACCCTTGCTGAGACATTGCAGAAGAGGCTTCTAAGACATGCTGCCCTTTCCAAGATTGTTTTGTTCTGTCCCCTAAAGCAAAGTTATTGTTGTTTCAAGTGTCCAGGCTCCCTATTTCTATCTTCGGGTCCTGGAGACATGCTTGTGTCACTGTTTACTTTTCCTCTTTTTCCTTCCAAAGGACCCCAACAGTTTTGTGACCAAGAGCACCTGACAGCTAGGTCACATTCAGATCATATCCCATTTGACAGGGTCATATTGCTCATGCAGACAAAATGACTGCCTGCCTACATTTTCTCCAGTTGTATTCTACATTTTCAGAGAGTTTTGTGTTTCAGGAGGCATTTTATTGCCCCATTCTTTCCACTCCAGATATTTTCCTACTTGTACCAACCATGTGTTCTCTCTTAAATCACTCAGAGCCAAAAAGCTGTGCTGTTCCCAAGGTCTGCTTGATGTCTTGTCTAACTGATCAGCTGTCTTGGTGCCATAGAACTGATCTCAGCTGACTCATCCCAGAGTACCTATGATATCAATTGCTCAGCATGTGGGCAGCTTAATGTGTTTTAGGCTGGAGAATCTTCCTAATAAACACTTCTTGGGGTCCCATGCTGTGGAACTGCACAGCTTTTCCAGATGCTACCTAACGTCTACAGTCAGGCCAAGAGGAAGGGAACTTTTAAATTTCCCTTCACCTGTCTTCCTACATTCCGGCTAGTGCTTCTTTTTATTCCTATGTCTGCTTGGGTTTCTTCAAAGGAAGTGAAGTCAGTTAATGTGCCTGGGTGTTTATTTGGTGTGTTTTCAATCATGATGAAATTTATAGATGCCCACAGGGGAGTTGAAGGCTAGCAGAAGCGCATAAAGAAAATTCACTGCCTAGTTTCTGTGGTAACATAGCAGGGCAAGCTGTACCCATCCCATTCCATCATCTTTCCCCCTGTGTTATTTTAGGAAGCCAAGTAATTTCACTGCTATGAAAAGGCTTTGGGAATGGAACCAGAAAATGGGACAGCCGTCATTGAGAATTTGTTTATTCTGGTATGTGAAACACCCTGAAAGGCACTGCCCAATAGTTACCCACCGCCTTTTTATCTGTGGTTAATGCCTGTGTGAGACAGGGGTCAAGTTTCTCACAGAACCTTCTTCTCCCTCTAATTTATGAAAGCCAGTGGCTCTTGATGGCATTCATATTAATGGTCTGAACACCTCAAGGACGAAACTACTGTACCCCAAACCTGAGCCCAATGCTGTAAATTTTTGAGTCATATCTGGTCCTCCATGGCTAAAAGAACAACAGAGACCATGTCACGTCCCAAAGAAGAGGAAGACATGAGAACTATATGAAAATGCCTTTAGGACGTAGCTTTGCAGTCCAGCCCGAGTGGGGAAAGACTTACTTTATAGACAAATAGAGGGAACTGCCGGTGACAAAGTGTCCACAGTTGCTGAGTTCACTTATCAACAGCTGAATGGGATGTCAAGGCATTCATTGATTACCAAGTAGTAAGACAACTGAATAAAAGCATCCAAAGAGAAAGAGATTGTTAGGAAGATTGTCTGCTAGAAAAATATTAGCACAGAGGTGGCTAGTGTTGAAGTGTACAACTTCTTAGGTAAGCTATTGAAACTGGTTGGTTTGGGTTCAAAAGGCTAAGGACTAAACAATTGCTAAATAGTAAGCATTTGCTAAAGGTATCTCATAATCCATTTGCAAACACCAGATAAGTGGTGTTTGAAACTAGCAAATACAAAGTGTCAGGTTTTGTGAATACCGTAAGCCACAACAAACAACAGTGACTTATATGTTATTCAAGTGCCTCAAAGAACGCTTGTTAAATTCTAGACATATTACCCCATTTTAAAGCTGAGTGGAAGAACTCATGTTTCTGGCCAGCCCTGGGTGTGACTTTTGTTCCTCACCAGAACTCTACTGATTCTTATCTCTTCTCCCTACCCAAAGTTCCTTTCTGTGCTTTTTCTCCTGACCTGCCCATCCGTACTTCAGCTCACAAATTGGGATCAGCCCTCCACAAGAACCAATGAACCTCTGTGCAATGGTATCTGCTGTTTGAGCCTGCCTGAGTCTTTCTATCTGGAGGTGAGGAGGTAGAGCAGGCCTCTTGTCCAAGTGTCACTATGCTGTCTGGGAGTGTAGTCATCACATGGGTAGAAATGCCTCTGGGATGTGGGAATCTCTGTTGTTTAAGGTGTTCTGCACATGAGCAACGGGAGAGCTAGGCAGAGATGGAACAAAGTTCACAAGATCTTTAACTTCCCAGTGATTCCAATATGCAATTAGGAACTTAGAGAGGTCCCATAGCCAGGCTGCTCTGCCAGGTCACAACCCTAACTGGTGATCGTGTACTACAGTCTCCTTTGCATTCACACAACGAATATCCAGTCTCTGCCTCAGTTCTTGTGCTTCTGATGGAGGGAAGTGTCTCCAGTGCCATGTGGGATAAAAATCTTATTTTCAAGTTGGTGATATTATAAAATTCAAGTTTTCACATGTTTGAAAGCAACACATTGACCTGGTTTAGGTATTTCTGGAAACTTCAGCTATACTTACTCTATTAAACAGCTGAAAGTCAGGTTTGAACTGGATAATTGCTAGGTTGGTCCCTGGCACAGCTTCCACCCCTCTCCCAGGCAAGGACTGGACACAGCTTGGGGGACAGCAGGAGGTGGGTTTGTTCCCAAAAAAGCAGGCTGAATGCAGTCACCCTGCTTTGGAAAGTAAAAGGCTCCAGCTGTTCCAACACGAGATATACCGTGTCTCTTGCTTCAATTTCTTTTGCATTGTTTACTAGCAAAAATGAAATCTTAGGATGCATTGGGAACCTGGAGAGAAGACTGAACTTCTAACACATGCAGCTTGCTTTTGCTCTCAGTGCTGCTGCTCATAAGAGGAAGAACCCTGGAGAAAAAGATGTTTCCATCTGTTTGAGGTCAGTCTCAGAAAGTCATTATTATTACTACTCTTTTAGGGAGGTTGTCTCTATTTATTTGAGGTCACCTGCTCCTTCAGTATGTTATTTGTGTTACTGGGTGCCTTGCTTTTAAACCAAAGTGAGAAAGAATTAAGCTTTTTCAGTATCTGTGCAAATGTCCTGAACAAAGTGCTTAAACATGAAACACTATGCCAGTGAACGTGATGTGAAAACACTGCTTGAATAAAGTCCAGAAATCCTTTTACAGCTGTGTAAAATTATTTCTTCATTGGGAATAAAGGAAGTAAAGGAGGTACATAGGGGAGAAGAAGGTAGTAAGAAGGAAATACTAAACAATGCATGAGAAATTTTCCTTTAGCCTGAAAGAAGAGTAAGTGTGCTTAAAAACTGAGTCACCTTTGAGAAAAAAGAGTAGGTTTGTACTTACAGAAGGGAAAGAAAAAAGGGTCAGTGTATTCTTAAACGCTTTTGAGACCCAATGGTGCTGCCTGACACAGTTGCTTTCCCTGAGACCCTCAGTGGTTCAGTTCCTTCCTGCCACAGCTGGAAAAAGACCCAGACTCCTAGAGCTCCATATTCTTGGCATTGGCATTGTGGTTTTTGATAATTTTTTTTTTATAAAATGCTTTTAACAAAACCACATCTTGATCATATCCTCTTCTTTTTTACTGTATTGCTGTTGCTACTCTACTTCAAAGAGTATTGGCATGTGCTATTGCAGAACATTTCAGTGAATGTGTACAGTTAGCACCTAATTTTATCTTCTCAAAGACAATGGCATCTTTCCCGTTACTAGGACAGAAGATATAAATACCTGCTGAATAAGCTGCCTGACATCTTAGTGCTCCAAAATCTTCTTTGTTCATTACCAAGTTTATCTGAGGTCCTGCAAGAAGCAAGTCATCATAAAATTGGTCTTATTAACAATACAGAAACATTAATCAAAGCTAGTATCTGGATTTCAGACTGCTTAGTATCCTGGAAAGTAAATTTCTGAGATTTTCTGAAAGCAGAAGGTTAGTTCAACTTCACATAGAATCATAGAATAGTTTGAGTTGGAAGAGACCTTAAAGATAATCTAGTGCCAACCTCCCTGCCATGGGCAGGGACACCTTCCAGTAGACCAAGTTACTCAAAGGCCCATCCAACCTGGCCTTGAACACTTGCACAAGAGCAGGACCTTGCACTTGGCCTTGTTGAACTTCATGAGGATCACACAGGCCCACCTTTCAAGCCTGTCAAGGTCCCTCTGGATATCATCCCTTCCCTCCAATGTGTCAACTGCTCCACATAGCTTGGTGTCATTGGCAAACTTAATGACGGTGCACTCAATCCCACTGTCCCTGTCACTGACAAAGATGTTAAACGGCGCTGGTCCCAATACTGACCCCTGAGGAATGCCACTCATCACTGGTCTCCACTTGGACATCAAGCCGTTGACCACAATTCTCAGTGTGGCCCTCCAACCAATTCCTTATCCACTTGGATGGAGTGGTCCATCCATCAGATCCATGTCTCTCCAATTTAGAGACAAGGATGTTGTGTGGGACAGTGTCAAACGCTTTGCACAAGTCCAGGTAGATGATGTCAGTTGCTCTTCCCTTATCCACTAATTCTGTAACCCCACCATAGAAGCCTGCCAAATTTGTCAGATATGATTTGCCCTTAGTGAAGCCATGTTGGCAGTCACCAATCACCTCATTTTCCATGTGCCTTAACATCTGTCCCCCTGAGTAATCAGATTCTGATTACTGCAACATGAGTTCCATTCCCTATGCTGCCTCTAGAATATTCTTGAGTGTGGTTTTATTATAACTTATTAAACAAGAAACACTTTACTGTAAAGCAGGTACTGTTTTTAGACTTCAAGATCACCAAAACTGCAACAAGCAAAGTTCATCCAGTCATGATATTCATATACGGATCTTGCAAAAAATCCTGGCAGGTATGTACAGAAGGTATTGGCAGCAACTCCCAATGTTTTTGCAGTCACACCAGTAGGAAGAACTATTATTTTCCTTTCACAGATTAGATAGAGAAGGTTTTGATGTTTTACACAAAAGCACAGTTGTGGGAGGGACAATTTGAAGAATTGAGCCTGACTTTACTGCAGTCAAGGTAAACACAATAGCAAGAAAGGCAATCTTCTCAGATTTTCTGTTTTGTAGCAAGACGAAAATGCAGATCTAGCTAGATAGGAACCTTTTTCCCATAGCATCTCCTTTTCCACTGCATTGGTGAATATGTTTTCTTTTCTCAAGTACATGGAATAAAGATGTCAAGTAACAATTTTGTAAGTCTCTGTTCTGTTGTTCCAGATCCATAACTCTGCGCCTGAAAAGTGACAGGATCAGCAACTTTTTTCCCCTCCTTTTTTGTGCTTATTTAAGCAATTTTTAAAAAATACCATCTTGAAAGATCCGTTGTAATCAGTTTTGTTTACACTTACCTGTTTGATTAGTTTTTCTAAATGCAGGAATGTCTTATTAAATAGAATGTAATTCTGCCTTCCACCCATTTACTGCATTTACTGTTCTCACTTTTTCCTAAATTATTTTTTTCTACTTTTCTGAGAAGAGGTTTTTGCCAACTCACTTCTAAATCTTTAATAAAGCTGTACCCAATATATTCAGGTGACTTTTCCACCCAAAACCATTAGCTTGTCTACTGTGACACATTTTTGAATATGGAAATGAGGGTAAGACTGGAGCTGATCAGTCTATGCCTAGAAAATAGATACCGCAGCCTGCTGGAAGTGCGAATGCTGATTTTTCATCAATTTACAGACTAAAGGTGAAGACATATTAAAGAACAAGAGGAGGCAAAAAATAGCAACATTTTTTTATTTCTAGTCATGTGCCCACCTTCCTTATTGTAACTTCACATATCATCCCTTATCTAAACACGGAAGGAAGGCAAAGCTCCCCTGTGGGGAGAAGGGAGAATGATGGGCAGAGACCAAGGACCGTCTCTGAAAACTGCCTCCAGGCTTTCTTTCTAAATAGTCTTCTCCTGCCTAATGGAGTGAGCCATGTTTGTTAGTGTGGTTCACCTTGAACATCCAGTGGTGATTGAGATGTAGTAAAACTGAAATCTCGCCTGCAGTGTGACAGCATGGCTTTCTGCTGGCTTCAGAAGTGGCAGAACAGCCTGTGCAGATGAGATCTTATTTCAAGGCCTCCTGTTGCTACATGACACAAAAGAGAACTTTGTGATTTCTTCCTTGTTTTCTCTATGTTTTTAGGGTAGGTTTGAAAGACACAGGAAACCTTGGGGGGGGGGGGGCATGGAATGTACATGCTTCCAAAGATCACTTGATTACTGATATAACAGGATGTAAATGTGTGTTAATACACCATTATTTTTACTCGTGATTTAATTTTGTAATGCTAATGATGTAATTACTTGTAATTATACGTATTTAGACCCCTGCATCAAAATATGGTGTCATCCTCTGCTTACCTCATATAATCAGTTCTAACAATAACTTAGATCAAACAAAACAACTGCACAGAAAGTTTGCTTTTCATCTTCTTCTCGGAATTGTGTTGTCATTCTGTGCCAGGAGGTGGTGCCACAGAGCAGGAAACGGTTTAGGTATGGTCCGGCATGCACACCTTGCAAGATTAAGAGGTTAAGACATGGTTTTGCCTTCTTTCTAAGTGTGTTCAAGATCTTAGCTGAAGTCTGACACAATTCAAATATCCTAGGACAGAAAGCAAATACTTGTTTGCCCTTTCATTTTTATTCCCTTCACACTAATGTTTCAGTTTTAGTCAGACATTTTATCAAAGAATTCCCAGCTTTCTTCCACACAATGAAATTTCCCCATTTCTCCATCATAAACTGACTTTATACAGACATGAGACATCTGTGACATGATCCATTTCCCTTACTTTTTTTCCCTCATTTGCTATTTCCCTACTTACAGCTCTTGCTTTTTTTCTGAAATAGATAGAAAAGGTTTAAGTCAACTGAAGCAGGTTGAGGACCAGCACGATCACTGCTTTACAACTGATCTCCTAAACAGTTTCTGTTGTTTTCTTTCCTCATTTGCCTAGGTCAAGACTGCTTACAGGAGATTTGTGGGCTGCACAAAACAGAAGGAAGTGTGGAAATCAAAGAGTAAGAGACATTTCATGTTCTCTGTGCTTGATAACATCATGAGATGTTTGCAATACAAAACAGACGTTTATTACTTCTTCAGAGATGCTGCAATTGCATGTAGCCATTACAAAGAGAGTGACTCCTCGGTAAACCTCCAAAGAATTTCTTCCTGAAAGATATGCTTCTCCTTCTAAGTCATACAAGAATGTTTAAAACACTGTTTTGAACAATTTTAGCTTGAGTGTGCTTTACAGGATCAGTTGCCACTAAGGCAAGTGGATATTAGTGCGCTCCTGAACCTACAGATGTGGCTTTAACCATTACCCTTTTCTAATGTTTTCAAGTCATATACTTTCAAATGAGTTGGTTTTCAAACCAGTTCCCCTACTTCTTGTTTTCAGTATCTTGATTATGAACTTGATTTAACCTTGTTGCTATCTTCATTCTGTTGCATGGCAACCTGTTAGCTCTGAGTTTTTTCCCAAATACATGTTTTCTCTGTCCTGCCTGCCTCATGTCAGGCACACTCATGGACATTAATGGTCTTTCTAGGTCTTTCTAGCATCTAGACTTTCCATTGCATTTCACAACATGCTTTCCGTTCAATACCACTCTTAAGTTTTGCTTCATCCGCTGCCTTGAGTCTGTAGGTCACACATTTAGGTAGCCTGACTGTTGAGTGTTCCCATCAGGTTGTGAGGACTTTGTTGCTAGACTCAGACCTGCTCAGCTATGCAGCATGACCCTTTCACACATTTGTTTTCTGTAAACTATCTTCAAACTGAGCCTTACCCATATAAAAAGTCTCTGGCTAGTCAGAGAAATGCCTTTACTCTGCAGAATGAGGTATGCCTCCATTCCAGGCTACCTTTGAGGTCTGATGGAAAGATTGCTTACTCCCTGTCAATAGTTTACCATCTTGCATGCACTACATTTCCCTCCCTTGGCAATGAGGCACAGTCTGCTTATTTCTGGAGAGGACAGCAGCTATGGAGTGGGTTTACTGTCTGTAACACTATCTTTGTTGGATTGCCTGGAGAGTCGCAAAGTTATGTCTATGGCAGTGTAACATGTCCAGAAAAGTTCCCGATGTGGAGACCAGCACACATAGAACAACCCATGACTGTACCTCTGAACTCTCCTAGCCTTGAAATAATGTAACTGCATCCAGACTGCCTACTGGGGGTAGTCCTGGCCAGTGCTGACTTCCAAACTGTGCCTGGAAGTTATTCAGTAGCACTTTGTGCCAAAACCACACCAGACGCCAGTCTGTCAATTTAACAACGCAGACAAATATGTCCCAGTGTTCAAGAAAATTCCCTGATACTGCTGAATTTAATAGTAGAGCCTGAAAAGTCCAGTTAAAAACCTTTTATCTTTGTCCTGCCTTAAAGTGTTTGCGGAGTCTTTTCAGGATGTCCTGCATGGCAGTTTTATAGGCCAATATTCTCATCTAGACTTTACTTCCCCCAATAATACAAAGGTCATCAGTTACAATCTTTGTGTTTGGGAGATCCAGGAGACGCAACTCGGTTTGATCACATAGCAACACAGGGCCTTACCCTCCTTAACATACGTATCCAGCAGCACCTGCCCCTTTGGGCATACACCAGTGAAACACGGACACGCAAGAGAGCCTGATGACAAGACTGGGTGTGTTCTTAGGTCCTGGTAAAGTTTACTAGGTGTATTAACACTGCTGTCTACAGCAGCTTTACACCAATTCAGACTTGCTTGCCCGCTGTTTTTTTACACTGCAGTGCTGCCTTACCTTTGTGGTCCTGACAGCTCCTTTTCCATTGACACCAGCAGATCAAATGGATTCAGCCATTTCACTAGGCTCAAATTGCACTATTTCTAACTCAAATTTGTCCCATAGTTGCCCATTGCTTTGAAAAATGTGTTTATAGACAGAGATCATTATGACACTGAGAACTTGTTTCCTGCTACCTGCTGTCCCACAGTCATTAATAATTCTGCATGTCAACTAGTATAAATGACAAGCTACAAGTCTTGTGTCCTGGGCTTTTCTTTTTTGACAATCTTCATTTTCCCTTTGGCTTTTAACTGTGATCCTCAAGCCTTGGTTGTTTGTCTCCAATAGAATTTTGCTCTTTATTATGACTGATCCGTAGTCTAGCTGGGATCAGGCTGGTTTGGATGCTTATGTGCCAAGAGAAGGGCTGGCCTCCTTCAGCAGTGTCTGTGCACTGAGACCATTAGAACATACTGTAAACATGCTACTGATCTCCTCCTTTTCTCTAGAAATCTCCCTACCTTTACAACCAGTCTATAAGATCCTCTGGTTTTCCTTCCCAGAGATGTTTACATGGTGCTGCATTGCTCCACGTAGTAAGGCTCCATTCAACTCTGAAGAGATCAGACTGAGTACCAAAACCAATTAAACTCTGTTAGTGCAGTAGTCTACTGTGGAAAACTAGTCCTGCAGAGAACTATACTGCACCCAATGTTCCCACAGCCTCCATGGCCCTGCATGCGTGCCTGGAATCTCCTTTCTCCTTTTCACCGTACCATTGTTAATGTACTCATTCGACTAGCCTCAGTTTTGCTAGTCATATGTGTCCCGTTGCTTTAGTTTAGTACTTGTATTCTTATTCTGCACAATGTCTGTCCTTGTGTTGATGCCTTCATCACAGGTGCCTATTGTACTTACTATTTGCTGGCATTTTTCTAGGGTTTAGATCTAGAATTTTTAGATCTGTTCTGATCTGCTAGAATCAGAATTTCCACTAAAAGATCCACATCTACTTCAGTATCTTTGCTCTTTAGCACAAGCATCTATTCCTTTTGCTAACTGGTTTCCTTCCAAATAAAACAGTAGCACCCAATGGCTTTTTTCCATCTTCATCCACGGTATTTATCATGCCGTTAGCAAGAACAAATACAGGCTGGGTGGATAATGGATTGAGAGCAGCCCTGAGGAGAAGGCCTTGGGGGTGTTGGTTGATGAGAAACTCAACATGAGCCAGTAATGTGTGTTTGCAGCCCAGAAAGCCAACCGTATCCTGGGCTGCATCAAAAGAAGTATGACCAGCAGGTCAAGGGAGGTGATTCTGCCCCTCTACTCTGCTCTCATGAGACCCTGCCTGGATTACTGCATCCATGTTTGGAATCCTCAGCAGAAGAGGGATGTGGACCTGTTGGAGTGAGTTCAGAGGAGGGCCATGAAGATGATCAGAGGCTTAGAGCACCTCTCCTATGAGGACAGGCTCAGAGACCTGAGGTTGCTCAGACTGGAGAAGAGAAGGCTCCAGGGAGACCTTATTGCGACCTTCCAGTACCTAAAGGGGGCCTACAGGAAAGCTGGGGACGGATTCTTTATAAGGGAGTGTAGCAATTGGACAAGGGGTAACAGTTTTAAACTGGAAAAGGGTAGATTTAGATTAGATATTAGGAAGAAATTCTTTACTGTGAGGGTGGTGAGACATTGCAACAGGCTGTCCAGGGAAGTTGTGGAGGTCCCGTCCCTGGAAGTGTTCAGGCCAGGTTGGATGGGGCTTTGAGCAACCTGGTCTAGTGGGAGGTGTCCCTGTCCATGGCAGGGGGGTTGGAACTAGATGATCTTTGAGGTTCCTTCCATCCTAAACCATTCTGTGATTCTATGGTTATTCCTGTCTTACTTATTTCTTGCCTTTTTTTTTCCTTTGGTAAAGATAATAAATATTTATCTGTATTTTATTTCTTTTATTCTCCATGATCATTCTTGTAGACTTTCTATCCATATTAACACACCCTTGAGGAGTTTTGGTCTTGAAATTGTTGATCCTTGTGATCAGGATCATTTCATGGTATCTGTTTGCTGTACTTTTAGGTGGTGCTGTGCTGCCTTGTTAAGTGTAATTGTCTTATAATGTACAACTTTCACGTCACAGATCTTGTAGTTGAATGAAATGCCTCTCTTAATCTGCTACTGGCTGTGCATGATGTGGTGCCAGGTCTTCACAGTATCTGGCATCTTATCTCATTCCTTGGGGAAAGGACAAGAAACTCAATGCATAGCTGCTTCAATCGCAGCATAAAGAAATTAGCAAAGAAAGGTGTAAACCCCTACCACATGGCAGAAGATGTATGGCTTTGTTTAGTAGAGTCCCATTCTCTACCAGAGGAACTTGCAACACATGTATGCCTCCATGTACATCAGATCTCTGATTCTGGATGATTGCAAATGGTTGCAAATATTGACTCTACCAAATTCTCCTCTCAAACGCTCTACATGCCCAGTACTTACCCTTGCATCTATGAAAGCTATCTGGGCTCCAGCTGTTTCTGAAAATCGGAGTTCATTTTGGTGCCTGTCAGTGGATTTTATGAGCTTGGTTCTTAGTACCATTTCTTCTGCTCAGTGACGTATGCAGAAGTCCTATGGGGCAGCTGGGCTGTCAGGTTCCGTTTCTGCCGTGGCAGTTTATAATTAAGTGCATTTTCATGCAGATCATTTTTCTTTGGGCACAATCTGTTTCAGGCTTAATCGCTCCTCAGAAGTCAAATGCTCCCAAACCCATGTAGCAATTAGAGTGACTGGTCATCTGGCGCTTCTTGGAGTTCATAAAGATGCAGTGCAACTGCATCTGAATTCCCCACTTATGCAAATTGGACATGCAGGGTTTTCATCCGTGATATTTGTTAAACTCTGAGATGCAAAATGTAGCAAATGCAGTCACTGGCTGTCAGCAATTTGAAAACCAAATTGTGTGTTTCAATGTGCAAAACACAAATGGATAGAGAAAGAAGGATCTTTTAACTTGGGCTTCATGTTTCTTTGAGAAGTGCAGGGCACATTGGGAATTGACTGGTCAGGCCATGGTTGTGGCCCAGGTGGAAGCAGTAAGTGGGTAGGAGTGTGTGAATAAGGATTATGAAGGATTAATGACAGGACAAGGAAGCAACAAGTGTGTATGGAATTGGTAGCACAAGGGAAGGTTCAGGGTAGGAATGTGCAAAACAAGTAAATGTGGTGGAAAAACGTCATTTTGTGCTGAGTAAAGTGAGTGATGATAGGATACAGGATGCATCTTGAATCTGACTGCAGCACAGACTACATTTTGCAAGGTGGTAAAGACAAGAGTGCAGAAGACAAATTTACCCAGCAAATAAGGGAGCAGTAGTAATGCACTGAGATGAGTAGCAGTGTGCAGCATTTCTCTCGTTTTCACCCCTCCTGATTTCTTCCTGCAACGTGAAGAGAACAGAGTCAGAAACCTCCCTTGGCCTTTGTTCCCCCAGTGCAGATTCTAGAGAATTTTAAAAAGGCAGTTTCATAACACCTAGTCCTTGTGAGTTCTGGTAGAGGGGCCACATTTTGATAAGTTTAAGAGGCAGAATATAAATAACAATGTACTGTGCATATTATGGAAACTGCCCAAGCTCGTAACTGGACATACAAAGGCAAGTTGCCAGAGGTAACTGTCGTGGTTTAGGCCAAAATCCACTACTGGGGACCTGAGGGACCCCAGACGGGACCGACAGATGCTCCCTTCTACCCCTCTTCAAAGAGAGAGGCAGAGGAGGAAAAAGAGACTTATGAGTTTAGAAGGAACTAAACTACTTTAATGAAATATTAATAATAAAATAAAAAGAAATAATGAAAAATATATACAAAACCGTATCAAGCTCCCGAGACGACAATCACGTCACCGGCTGGCGCTGGGGCAATCACAGGCCGGACTCAGTGATGGACGGGAACTGGATTCCGGATGTGGATTCAGGATCGGGATCACAGGCAGATGAACAGAGTCCTCCTCAGACGTCGGCCATTGAAGGAAGAACCCGTGACCCTTTGATCCCTCAGCTTTTATACTGAGCATGAGGCAGATGGGATGGAATACACTGTTGGTCAGTTTTGGGTCACCTGTCCTGTCCGCTCCTCCCCGCAGGTGGGACCCCACTATGCTTTTCCGTTTCCGACCCTCCAACGTGGCAAATAACAAAGTTGGTTGGCCTTGGGGGTTATAGCAATAAGTATAAGCAAGAACCTCTCTGCATACCATGCCTGGGCATCAGCTATAAGCATAGGTCTTATCACTCCGAGAGAGTGAACACTGTCTGCACAATATGCAGTTAATTTCAGTAGTTAGAAGAGGCCCAGCTAGGAAGTGAAGTTACAGAACAAAATTGGTTCTGTTTTACCTCAAACCAGGACTGTAACTTTATGCATTTCTTCTGTCCCTTGAACATCCCAGAGCCTTGTAAGAGCATAAAGAAATTGAGAGATCTTGCAGAACAAAAGGGTGAGTGGTACATGTGACAACATGTTTCCCAGAAAGGTTTCTGTGTGGCATCTTGACTTGGCATCTCACTGTGATGTGGACAATTCAGGAGGAAGCTCCTTTTGCAAACTGCTTAGTTTTCAGTGGAAAAATCCAGTGTCTCAGATGAGAGTTAAGTAGGACGCAAGTGCACTGAGGCACTTCATCCTCTGCCTGCTCTGTGCACATTCAGTTAGAGTGACAGTGCCCTAATTACAGCCCCTCTTTCCAGCTGCTGCAGCTGCAGCCAGGCAGGTGCTGGTTAAGGAAAGTCTCCCCAGGGGCCAGTAAAGTAGGTTTGGTGTAGCTGAAACCCAACAAATCAGGTACTGGACAGCATCGCGCATCTAAAAGTTAGGCAGGTTGTTTATATTCATAATATGAATTCCCTCCACCATCAACACAGAGAAAAGGAACCACAAGGGGCAACTTTGCTGAATTGCGTCTCTTGCTAATTATGGAAGAAAATGAGGTGATCAGTTTACATAAGGTTCCTGCTTCACAGATGGCTGAAGATAGGTGAGATAAAGCCCCAGGTCTTGTCAAGATCCTGAGCATTTATCTTCACAGAGCAAAATTGCATGGGAGCATTTAGACAAGAATCAGGCACTGACCTTTAAAGGTAGAAATAAAATGAGTTTGATGCTTTTGGTACCCTATGCTCTTTAGAATAAAAATGACCAATACTTCACCTGCTTGTCTGCATGAACAACAGTCCCAGTAGCGCCTGTCTTTATTTCCATCTATAGTATGGATGCCTTTGTGTTGAGACTCTAGGACTGATAAGGCACACATGAACAACACTCAGCTACTATTTAAAACAGGACAGTGTTAGCTCCTAGACTTTCTGCAAATATGTCTGACTAGACTGAGTTACAGAAATGGACAGATTTACAGCCACCAGCTGACCACTTGCCTTTTCCTTCAGTCTGGTGATGAATTACTTGAACATGAATGTATGGAGAGACTTGTAAGATATATCATACTAGTATATCTTTTACTCTGGCTACACTTTGGGCTCATCAAACACTCTCTTCTTTCTTCTGGAAATAACTATGCACATGTTTTGAAGAAAAAGCAACAACTCCACCCCCCAAACTAAACTATCAAAAGTTATCCAGTAACTGCAATGCTCTGTAAGAAAAATAAAAAAGATTAATTCTTCCTGTTTGTGTGATGACTAGATGTTTGGAAAAAGTACGTCATATATCAAACAATGAATATTATTATAGTTTGTGAACGTAAAAAGGATTATGCATCTGTCAGATTTCAGACCTAATCACACCCCCAGATTACAAAGAAGGTTTGTCCTTAGAGTCATGAGTCAGTTAGTGAAATTTAGAGTAGACCTGCTGGGATTTCTTTTTGGTAGAAGCCTGGTTCTTATCCTCATTTGTACTTCCAAAATTTCTTCCAAAATTGTTCCAACTAAAGTGGATTTTACTTGATGTTGCCCATGGAAAATCAGTAAAGCGAGTCCTTAGTCCAATGCAAGGATCATCTCTACCTACCAGGAGATGTGACTGTAGGAGGGGTGCATAGCCAGACTAGGACACATCTAGCTAGACCAGGTTGCAGTATTCACTCTGATGTTCAGGGTGGCTCCAGGTGACCACCCAACACAGATTTTTCACACCCCGCCTTGGTTGCATGCAGATTCGGTGGATGATGAGGATGTTAACAGCTGGTTTTGCAGGCACTTCTGACAAATTTATAGTTACACTGACCTCCTTTTAGATCACAGATGTATCCGCTCCTGTCTGCTGTGCTCACATCACTGCAGTTAGATCTTCCATTTTAATGTGGATAAAGCCCCACCTGGTACCCAGATACACAGGGGCACCAGTTAAAACCAAACAAACTGCCATGGGGACACTGTTCTTTCCTTTTGAGCTAAATTGCAATAAACCAATTGTTAATCCAGGGCTACAATAACAGCAGTGCCCAAGATAAGATAAAGGATGAAACTCTAAAGGAAATTATTCATAGGCAACCCCTCAGCCGAAACTCTCTTGACTGAACAGATATAATTTTCCTGCAGTTTAATATTTTCTAGATTATGAAAAATTTAATTCAGTTCAGAGTCACACTATATGTGAGAGAAGCAGGGTTTTTCCAATGAAATATCCTCCATCAGTCAGTGTTCTAGATGACTTAATCTAAATTGAAATAATATTTACAAAAGGGTTTCTATTGGTTTAAATTCACACTTCCGGCTAAACTATTACAGCTTCAGATTGTCAGAGTCCCAGTTTTATTTTTCAGACTGTTGGGAGTTTTACTTTTTTTCAGTGCTGTGAAGTTAAATTAATAAAAAAAGTGCTATAGTAATTTAAGGGTCTCTACACAGGGATTTTTTGCTCTACCTGATAAACCCTGAAAGTCTCCAGCTGACATTGACTAAATGGATTCAAGCCACTGCTATGAATTCTGCAACAGATATGGCCATACGGGGATTTGCAGCAAGTGTCTGCAACTGTGCCTTCTTGAATTCAAGACTTTTATTACTTTTGATGTAATTCAGTAGCAGGGAAGAGCGAGGCAGATGAGAACCTGGGGAAAAAGTGTGGGGAGAAGGCTCTTGAGTTTTGCCAAGACCCTTCAGCAACTCCTTCCCTTCCTCCCTCCCCATTATCTAATCCCCTTGGAATGTAGCAGTTCTCACACAGCTCCTACCTGGTGAATTAATGGGATTTTCAGAGAGGAGGAAAGAGGAAGCAGGGGGGAGGAAGGCCTTTCTGATCCAATACGAGAACAGAAATTCCACTTTCTGTATCTTGCAGCATAACTGCAAGCAAGAGTTAGTCTGGTTATGATGTGGCATCTCTCTTCCTTTAAATATTTATTTCAACCAGAGTAACTATAACCGTGTACGGTACAGCTCTTCTAGAATGAGAACCTTGATCTTGTTCAGACTAAGACTCTCTGGTATTGACAAATTAACTGGTAACTGGTATAAACTATATCTCCAATCAAACATATGCTTCACTAACCAGAACCAAAAAAAAGTGCCATCAATGGTTTTCTGGTGTAGGCAGAAGCTTTTGGATTTTTTTTCTGGTACAGCAAAAATACTCAGGTTTTTCCCATAACACCTTTTATCCTATTTTGAAGATTTTAGTCAAATCTTGATCTGATTTTTAGCTGAGCCCTGCTAACTGTTCGAAACCCAACAGCAGCCTTTCCCAAGGACTACCTCAGCAATCGTTTACCCTGTTGTATTTCTACAACAGAGTATCCCTGATACACATGCTACTCAGGATTCAAGCCCATTTTTCTCCCATTATTTCCCCCATTGCAAAGAGGGCTTTGACTTCAGAACCCACCCTCCAGCATGTGCCCCCAACTCTCATTTCCTGAGGTCAAGCCCAAGAAAATCTTCTTCCCAGATGTGAGCAAGCCCATCAAGACCCGTCACTTAGCCCTAGAGTGAAGCTCTCAGCCTTTTCAGAGGCAACATGAGGTTTCCTTAGCCTTGACTCTGGCTACGTGCCGGACATTCCCCACACCCTAAGGTGGTGTTGGTAGCTGGGTGTGTAGGGCAAGAGAGGAAACTGAAATGAATAGGCATTTTCTACCCCAAAATGCAAGGGAAAGCACTTGAATGAACTTCATTGAGTGAACTGGTCTGCCAGAAAGAGATAAAGTGGGAATGAATTCAAGCAAACAGTCCCATTGCCTGCACATAGCCTGTGGCTCTGTACCTCTGACAGGGACCTGCAGACCCTTTTATAGGTTGGCAATGTTTTTGCAGTTTGTCATGACAGTTAAATGTTCTTGAAGAGAGAGCACAAGTTACACGCACACACATTCTTCACCCTCCCCGATCTCGCTGCAACAGCACCACTGAGAAAAGTAGATAGGAGGCTCCATTTTGTTGCCACAGGACATGAATAAATGTCATTGATTTCAATGGGAGTTATTTGTATCCTGCAGCAGGAGACTAGCACCCTGGTATCGCTGCCGCTCTCGGTTTGGCTCTTCATAGCTGGATCTCTGCAGTAATAGCAGGGCTAATCCTGCTGCCAATTTTCTCTCTGTTTTTGTTGTTTTGTGCTCTGCTTTTATTGAACAAATCACTGGCTACTAGGGAGAAACTTTCCCTCTGGCCTATTATTCCGTTATCGTTCATTATGACTTTTTTTGCACTTCATCTGACACATTTGATGCCAGGCTCTGTCAGAAATGAGGCTCTGGACCAAAGGGACTTCGGGGTTCAGGACGGCCTGAGAGCTCGGAGCTGCAGTGCAGGGAATGCTGCAGATGCAAAAGGAAGAGTGATACAATACGCACATTCAGCAGCGTGAAATACCATCCCTGCATTTTGCTCACCCTCATTGCTGCAGCTGACAGAGGGGATCTACATGTGCCTCTGTGATCCCACAGCCTCAGAGTTTTCAGCCATTTCCACTTCAGAGTACTGTGTTCCCAGCTCTTTTTTCACCAATGTCCCCGCATGCAGGCATGTGCTAAACGGTTTTAGCAGGCTCATCATTTGATTGACTTCAAAGCTGGGAACCCAGTTGCTGTCTCTCTTAAAAGATAAGAAAGGCCAGCAGGACAAGGGTTGTTTAGTTTGTGCTTGTGCTTTGTGGGTAGGTCACAGATGAAAGCTGATCTGTTTCATGTAACATTTGTCTGATTTCTTTCACTCGCTGTTGGATTAACTTCTCACATCTTTGTCCAGAAAGGGGTTTTTCATCACTTTGTAACAAAACCTCTTCTTCCCTGGTATCGCACATTTGTATTGAAGGAGTGTTGCCTTTGCTTTTTGTTTGTCTAAGGTTAAACAACACTGATCTGCCATGGAATTTACTATCTCCAAAGGAGACAAAAAAAACCAAAGTCTTGTACAAAAAGTATGATCTCCAGAACAATCTCCACAGCCAAAAACTCCCGTGCAATAGGCTCTTTCCATGGCAACATCTTGCAGATGGCTGAATTTCAGCAGTTATCTGGGCTGACACATTCATTATTCTGCAGCGGAAGAACAGAATTCTTATGTATTAAATGATCTTATATATGTTTATAACTAATGTTCTGAAAAACTCAGAAATGAAAAATTTAAACAACTGTCTTTTTACCTACCATGAACTGCAAGGTGTGGGTTTTCCAAGGAGCAGTGAATTTTTCATGGCAAGTAATTTATTCCAGGACTACTTTCCTCCCTTCCTCATTGCAAACTGATTACAATTATCTCTTATTTATTGATTATTCACATGCTAGGTACTTACCTTTACCCTTTTGGTTTTGGTGTACAAGCCATCCTGCACATAACTTTTTGCAAGTGTTTTGCAGAAAGCTGAGATTTCTGGTTAGTGTTGCAGGGATTCCTCTGAGAGGGGGGGGATGCTCTCTTTGACACCTCTTGACTGAATGACTGTGGTAGGAAAAGTGGTGCTTATCCTTTTTTTAACAGTGCACTCTGTCCACACCAGCATGCCTTCCAGCAACGGAGCTTGAACTAGTCTCAGCATAGGTTCAAGCATCATATCAA
Source organism: Vanellus vanellus (assembly GCF_965231255.1). Lineage (NCBI taxonomy): Eukaryota > Metazoa > Chordata > Aves > Charadriiformes > Charadriidae > Vanellus > Vanellus vanellus. Next base: position 162,042,273 of record NC_138906.1, on the reverse strand, counting down.
GCACCTCTTTTCAGTGGTGCCTGGTGACAGGACAAGAGGCAACGGGCACAAGCTGGAACACAGGAAATTCTGCCTCAACATGAGAAAAAACTTACTTTGAGGGTGGCAGAGCACTGGAACAGGCTGCCCAGAGAGGTTGTGGAGTTGCTTACTCTGGAGATATTCAAAACCCACCTGGATGCGTTCCTGTCCAACCTGCTGTAGGTGAACCTGCTTTGGCAGGGGGGTTGGACTAGGTGATCTCCAAAGTCCCTTCCAACCCCTACCATTCTGTGATTCTGTGATCATAAATTTGTTTCTTATCATGCATTGAAGTCCTCTGAGTGATGGATGTTATTTCTGTTCTTGTATCCCTTTTGCTTTTGGGTTTTTTAAATGGAAGCAATCAACTCAAACTAAAAGATTTTCCAAATAACAGGCAGAAAAAATAGAAAAAAAAATAATAAAAAATACAACTATGTTCTTTGCAAAGCAGGAGATTTGCCTAGCATGTAGTAATACTGTTTGCACACACTGTCCATGTCTGCGCTGGAAAGGGAAAGGTGCGACCAGTAGGTGTCTGAAGATTACGCATCGGAGTGCAAAACAAACACAAATGAAGCTTAGAGTTGCATAGGCATAAAGAAATGCATAAGCCTTTTTGTGGTTGGTGACTCACATGGCTGGAGCTTAATTTTCTGGGTGGGGGTAGAGAGGGATTACACCACATTTTTCCTCCCAATATAGCGCTGGTATTTCTAGCCCCAAGTTGTCCTGAAAAAGACAGCTGAGAAAGAAAAAGACCCTACATTTTCTCTAGAATGAGAAAACCACATATATTTTTCTTCTATTTATTTTCTTCTCTCTACTCTCTCCCCTCCCTTCATGCTATCAGCATCAGCATTCACGCCTATATCCCCTCTTTTTGGGAACTTACTTTGTGCCAGGTTCTTCTGCTTAAAGGTTTCTTTAGCTTAACAACCTGGCTCGTTAATGTTTTTTAAGATTTGAGTCATATGGTTTGCTCAGTGACATCTCTTTTCCCCTCGACTCCCCTTCCCCCACGCCTCATTTAAAGGTTTCTTGATGTCAATCCACCGGATGTTTGCAATCCAGAGCACAGCACAGGCATTGTGTGAATTATATACGTCAAACACTGGCGTTCAAGAGAGCCACAGCGTATGCTGAATGGTTGGAGTTCAGGGGTTATTTGACAGGAAAACATCTTGATGAAGGACCTCTCCTTTCTGCAGCCTGCTGTTTCATGTCTGCTCTCGGGGATGAAGAGCAATCCCAGCCCAGACAGGGCCCCTCTGTCCGACCACTGAACCAAGCTCCTCACTTGTTTCCAGTTGCTTTGGCTAGACAAGAGACAGCAGAGCTAGTGGGCAGAAGGGGATATTAATTTGCATTTGAATACAGCCCAACACAGTTACTCAATGTTACTGCTGGGTAATGGGAAAATTAAGCTAAAAGGGAGTTAGCATATGGAAAAGAAATGTAGCTGATGCTGAGAAGACAGACTGCAGTTGCAGTGAATTAATGGCCACAGCTGTTACACGGGATGCCTTACTGCTCTCGGCGCAGGTAGCATTGCAAAAGTAAATATTCCCTTTTACACACATTGTTACACAGTGTGGAGCGGCTGGAGAAATAAAATCAACCATGAGAGAAAAAGAAAAAGGCGGGTAAAAAGTGATGTAGCTGCAATATTAAAAGACTAGTGATGAAAAAGCCACAGCAGCAAAGGAATGCAATGGAAGGTATTCTGACTTCCTTAGGAAAGCAAAAAAAAAACAACCATAGAAATGTTTCCTTTCATTTGTGGTGGGCCACCACTCTTTTCCAGGAGTGAGTCTGGCTAATCAGAGGAATTCTCCCTGAGTCAGACAGAGCGGGAGCCAGATCTTTATACATGTTGCCATGTGTTATTATAGCTGAGAGCAATACATGGTTAATGTGTCAGAGCTGTTGCTTTCTTTTATTCCCCTTTTATACAGGGTCTGGGTTTTCTTTCCTGGCTGAGGACCTGCCCAGAGTCACCCCATGAGCTACTGGTTCTCTCAGGGAAATGAGGGGATGGATCGGGATTGGAAGCGTTCAAACAAGCAGCTCGCTTGCAGCTCCGGGTCTTTCGTTTCATTCAGCCCTGCTTTGGTCTGTAGCATTCACCACTGTGATCCCACTGTGATCACAGAATCACAGAATCAGAATCACAGAATTTTCAGAGTCGGAAGGGACCTCTAGAGATCATCTAGTCCAACTCCCCTGCTATAGCAGGATTGCCCAGAGCACATTACTCAGGACTGCATCCAGGCGGGTCTCGAAAATCTCCAGAGAAGGGGACTCCACAACCTCCCTGGGCAGCCTGTGCCAGTGCTCTGGCACCCTCACCATAAAGAAGTGTTTCCGTGTTTTTGAACGGAACTTCCTGTGTTCTAACTTGTGACCATTGCCCCTCGTCCTGTCACTGGGAACCATTGAAAAGAGCCTGGCTCCATCCTCCTTCAACCCACCCTTTAGATACTTGTACGCCATAATAAGGTCTCCCCTCAGCCTTCTCTTCTCCAGGCTAAAGAGTCCCAGCTCTCTCAGCCTTTCCTCATAAGGGAGATGCTCCAACCCCTTAATCATCTTAGTTGCCCTTCACTGGACTCACTCCAGCAGTTCCCTGTCCCTCTTGAACTGGGGAGCCCAAAACTGGACACAGTATTCCAGTTGTGGCCTCACCAGTGCAGAGTAGAGGGGGAGAATGACCTCCCTCGACCTACTGGCCGCACTCTTCCCTATGCAGCCCAGGATTCCATTGGCCTTTTTGGCAACAAGGTCACATTGCTGGGCCATGGATAATTTACTGTCTATCACAACCCCCCGATCCTTCTCCTCAGAGCTACTTCCCAGCAGGTCCGCCCCTAACCTATACTGGTGCCTAGCATTCTTCCTCCCCAGGTGCAGGACCTTGCACTTGCTTTTGTTGAACCTCATTAGGTTCCTCTCTGCCCAACTCTCCAGCCTGTCCAGGTCACGCTGGATGGCAGCACGGCCCTCTGGGGTGTCAGCCACCCCACCCAGTTTGCTATCATCAGCAAACTTGCTGAGGATACACTCTGTCCCCTCATCCAGGTCATTAATGAATATATTAAACAAAATTGGACCGAGTATTGACCCCTGGGGGACACCACTGGTTACAGGCCTCCAACTAGACTCTGTGCCGCTGATCACAACCCTCTGAGTTCTGTCCCGCAGCCAACTCTCAATCCACCTCACTGTCACCTCATCTAGCCCATACTTCCTCAGCTTCCTAATGAGGATGTCATGGGAGACAGTGTCAAAAGCCTTGCTAAAGTCAAGGTAGATGACATCCACGACTCTCCCCTCATCCAGCCAACCAGCTATAACATCATAGAAAGCTATCAGATTGGTCAAGCATGATTTACCCTTGGTAAATCCATGTTGACCACTTCCAATAACTTCCTGTTCCTCAACGTGTTTGGAGATGACATCCAGAATGAGTCACTCCATTACCTTCCCAGGGACAGAGGTGAGACTAACTGGTCTGTAGTTCCCTGGGTCGTCCTTCTTGCCTTTTTTGAAGATCGGAGTGATGTCAGCCTTCCTCCAGTCCTCAGGCACCTCTCCTGTTCTCCATGACCATTCAAAGACGATGGAGAGTGGTCTAGCAATAACATCCGCCAGCTCTCTCAGCACTCGCGGATGCATGCCATCAGGGCCCATGGACTTGTGAATGTCCAGCTTGGCCAAGTGGTCTCTGACATGGTCCTCCTCAACTGAGGGAAAATCTTCCTCTCTCCAGACCTTCCCCTTTGCCTTCAGAGTGTGGGATTCATGAGGGACAGCTTTAGCAGTGAAGGCCGAAGAAAAGAAGGCATTCAGTAACTCTGCCTTCTCTGCATCCTCCACCACTAGGGCACCTGTCTCATTCACCAGTGGGCCTACATTTTCCCTAGTCTTCCTTTTTCTATTGATATACTCAAAGAATCTCTTCTTATTGTCTTTAACTGCAGTGGCCAAGCTGAGTTCTGATTGAGCTTTGGCCCTTCTCATTTTCCCCCTACATAGCTTTGTTATATCTCGATAGTCCTCATAAGTTGCCATATGTGATATGGACACACTGCAGAGTAATGTGGAAATCTTTATTTTATTTTTTTTTAAATAAGTGAAGAGATATCCATCCTGAATAAGCTTTAAACATATACAAACCCACAGACAGACTTCCTCACACCTTTTCTTACAAGACAAACTCCCGTCAGTATTGCCTTTCCAAACTGTCTAAAATTTTCACCAATAAGCCAACCTTTTTTAAAGATGCTAACACCATGCAGTGCTCTATATAGTTACCTAAAACTCTCAGTACCCTTTGAATTTTACCACGTGTTCCAGAAAAATAAAAAGTTGTGGAGATGTTTGATTTTTTTTTTTCCCCAAAGCAATGCCTAGGATTTAGTTACACATCTGCCAGCAGTACTGTTGTGCAGTTAGATACGTTGCATGGCTTTGAACTTCTCAAGCGTGACTGTAAAAGGATATTGCCTGTGCTTCTTATTGGTTATATCAGATGAGTCACGATTCAGTCCTTTGTTTGCTTTGGTGATCTCATTAGAAATAATTAAAGTTTTTATCTGGTTCACATTTAGTAGCTTTGTTTAGCTGGGGTTTTTTGGTGTTTTTGTTTTTTTTTTTTGTTAAATGGAACATTTACTTCTGAAGCCCGTTCCATGCCTGTTCACCCAACATTATTACTACCGAATTCATCTGAGGGTTCACTACCTCCCTTGTAAATCATTACGTTCCCATTTAGCAAATTTAATAACAGGATCTGGTTTCAATCCTCCCTGCACAGAAAAGCCACTTCAGCTTTTCATTCGAAAGGGGAACTTGATGGAATGTGCTTGGTGCTCAGAGCAGCTCCCAGCCCTGGAAGCAGCTCCTGGCTGGGGCCAGCCGTGCTGCCTGGGGCTGTGCCTTACAGGGATGTGAACCTTTCTCGCCTCTGCTGCTGGAGAAAAAAAAGGGAAGGGAGGAAGAAGAAAGGAAAAGAAACAAACAAACAAACAAACAAACAAACTTGTTTTATCAAGCTAGAGAAAAGGAGAAAGCATTAATGTTCCAAACTGAAAAATCCTGAAAATTCTGAAAATTTTGACAATTTCTAAGGGCATGGATTTTGAATAATTATGGTGCATGCATTAAGGCGTGTTTATATACAAAAGCAGCACAGTCATATTATCTGGGCATTTGACCCTGCTTATATACCCTCAAAGAGGAAGATATACCAACTATCACCATATGGATATGGAGCAGTTCCCACCTCAGTCATGAACTGTAGGTATCAGGACACGTTACACCGAGATGTGGAGGAGGAAAAATTCAGCACTGAAGCTAGTGAACATCTCCCATTTCAGATACCCAGCCATCATTCGTTGCAGGGGATCACCATTCACACATTAAGGTAAGTGCAGGCTTACAGGCATTTATTAATGCATAGCTGAAATATATCCAATCATTTGCTTACCCCACAGTCATATTTTCAGGCAGACATTCCTCTAAATCTAGCTGATACCTGAATACAAGCATGGTCATAGGCTTTGGGCTTGTTCTAACACATGTGCCTTGATTTGGCCCATTCAGTGCTTGGCCTTGACTTTAACTGACCCTGGCAGAGAAGCCCCTTTGAGATCATGAGGTCCCCAGTGCCATGCCAGCTGAAGACCTCAACTTCTTGGACCTGTTTTTCCCTCCTGGGATTTAGAGAAGTGTATTCTCCCTATTTCTCCCTATTTCTCTCTATTTCCCCCTATTTCTCCCAGGACCCCATCTTTCCCCTCTCTCATCAAGCCTTACCTGGGCTAGAAAAGTCATGATATTAGACCACCATACCAGTCCCATTTCTAGGGATGGACACCCTGCAGCACAGCTTAGCAGTGGCGACAATCTACCTCTGTCAGTCTCAGCTTGGGTAGAAGCTTGATTGAAAAACCATTAAAGCCAGTCAAAGATCCTCTTTGATTTCAAAGCACATTGGATTTAGGCTTCTTTCCCATCTAACCGGAGTCCCTTCCAAATCAGCTCCAAGGCACAGCAGTTGGATGCTGTGCAAAGGGTTTTCTATTGCCAGTTTGAGCTCTGTGGGTATTACAGAGCACAACATCGTACTTGACTTCCAGTCAGTCATATTCTGCCAGCACTTGCATTTTGAAGCAGAGGAGGGGGATAAAGGGTAGATAATCTCTCATGTAAGTGTACGAAATGTGCACCATTAGAACATAAGGACACCAGAATGCTATTTTATTAAAACTATCATTGTAATGAAAATGAATTATTTACTTTGTAAGCCATAATGCTTTCCCAGAAATTAGTTTCTGGATATAATTTTCAATTTTCTTTGAACCAGATGCATCCCTGTCCGCAGTTGTTCTTATAGCTCACAGAAGCTGCCACTTTCAGGCCACCACAGCAGAAGGGAGCACCAGGAAGAGTGAGAAGGATGAAAACTGGGTTTCAAGCTGGTCAGGATCGCAGGTCTGGTGTTCATGGGCAGGGTGAGAGCTCACCTGCACGTGCAGATATGTGGCTTGCTAAGGACATACTGACATCTTCATCCTGTGCCACTGCAGATGACATGGAGGAGCAGAAAGTGGGAAGCACTGATCTGGCAAGTTTTCACATTGTACATCATACAGCTGTCCTTTAAGCTCCAGTTATATCCAGGATTTAAGACAGTTTTTTGGAGTTAGCAAGGAGGAATGACTTCATATAAGTCATGCTTTCACCCCAGCCAGCAACTAGGACCACGCAACTGCTCTCTCACTTCTCTCCCTCCACAGTGGGAGAGGGAGAAGAATCAGAAAAATAAAGAAAACTCATAGGTTGAGATAAAGGCAGGTTAATAAGTAAAACAAAAGCTGCACATGCAAGCAAAGCAGAACAAGGAATGCCTTCACCACTTCCCATCGGCAGGCAGGTGTTCAGCCCTCTCCAGGAAAACAGGGCTCCATCATGCATAATGGTTACTTGGGAAGACAAATGTTGTAACTCCAAATTTTCCCCTCTTCCTCCTTCTTCCCCCAGGTTTATATACTAAGCATGACATCATATGGCATAGGATATCCCTTTGGTCAGTTGGGCTCAGCTGCCCCAGCTGTGTCCCCTGCCAACTTTTATGCACACCCAGCCTACTCGCTAGCAGGGTGTTGTGAGGAGCAGAAAAAGCCTTGGGTGCTTAGCAACAACTAAAAACATCACTGTGCTATCAACACTATTCCTATCCCATAACCAAAACACAGCACTATACCAGTTGCCAGCAAGGAAGTCAACTGCATCCCAGCCGAAACCGTGACAATATATCATGCTTAAAACTATTGCTCATGTCTTTAGTCTTTATTAGTCTGGATACAAACAACTAGGAAGCCCACTCAGCCTTGTTGCATTAGAAACTGATAAATAACCTTCTGAAAGCTCAGCTTTTCTGTAGACAACATAAGGACCTAATCACAAGCAAAGTCTTCTCATCCCCTGACATGTAGGCAGTTCTGTAATCACAGCCCAGGTGACACTGCTATGCCAGGCAAACCAGAACCTCAGAGACTCTTTCCTAAGTGCCCTAGAGAAGAACAAGGTAATGGAGGACGTGACAGGAGCTCACAAAGGAAATTCACCTTTCAAGACCTCTGAGGTCCAGGGAAGCTGCATTTATATCTTTCCATTATTGTAGGCTGAAGCAACACGAGGCACGACAGCTGTGAAAAGCTACATGTTATATTTCAACGCATGCACATGCACGTATTTCACATGCAGTCCCCAGTGTGGCTGGTACTGTGGTGCGGGTACAGTTAACCAGAAGAGGTGTTGTTCATCAGTAGCAGATTCCTGCCAGCAGGTAGCAGCTATATTTTTACTTCCAGGAGGGACAGGGAGAGCAGCACTATTATTTCCAGCTCCGGACTGGTTATCAACTGCCTTACTTTACCCAGTGCAGCTTAAAGAGCGTTACTCAGACACTGTTGAGAGGTTTGATTCAAGCCTGCACGGATGCCAATAGCCAGATGAGCACTGCATGAACCCATTAGGTGGCAGACCACAGAGCTGCAGCCATGTGCTGTCTCAAAGACTGGCTCACTCTGGAAGTGAGCACCCGCCATCTAGCTTTGTGTTCAAAGCCTGACTCGCCTATTTCATATTTCAGCAATCAGAACAGCTGTGTTCAGTCATATCTGACTGTGATGTGAACTCTTGAGTACACAAATGCTGGCAATGATGTGTGCAATGTCATCATCCAGTAATTGACAGCCATAGTGTCTAAGGGGCTCTGAGCTCCTGACCAGCACTAACACTTGCCTGAGCTCAGTTCTCTGAAGTGACACCTGCATGTACAAGAACTGGGCAAAAGAAAAATCCCTAAGATGTCGTGGTTTAATCCCAGTTGGCAGCTCAGCCCCACACAACCACTTATTCGCTCCACCCCAATGGGATGGGGGAGAGAATTGGAAGAGTAAAAGTAAGAAAACACATGGGTTGAGAGAAAGACAGTTTAACAGGTAAAGCAAAAGCTGCATGCACAAGGAAAGCAAAATAAGGAATTCATTCACTACTTCCCATCAGGAGGCAGGTGTTTAGCAATCTCCAGGAAAGCAAGGCTTCATGAGGCATAACAGTAACTTAGGAAGACAAACACCATCACTCCAAATATCATGGAATCACGGAATCACGGAGTTTTCAGAGTTGGAAGGGACCTCTAGAGATCATCTAGTCCAACTCCCCTGCTAAAGCAGGATTGCAAAGAGCACATTACTCAGGACTGCATCCAGGTAGGTCTTGAAAATCTCCAGAGAAGGGGACTCCACAACCTCCCTGGGCAGCCTGTGCCACTGCTCTGTCACCCTCACCGTAAAGAAGTTTTTCCATGTATTTGAACGGAACTTCTTATGTTCTAACTTGTGCCCATTGCCCCTCGTCCTGTCACTGGGAACCATTGAAAAGAGCCTGGCTCCATCCTCCTTCAGCCCACCCTTTAGATACTTGTATGCCATAATAAGTTCTCCCCTCAGCCTTCTCTTCTCCAGGCTAAAGAGTCCCAGCTCTCTCAGCCTTTCCTCATAAGGCAGATGCTCCAACCCCTTAATCATCTTAGTTGCCCTTTGCTGGACTCGCTCCAGCAGTCCCCTGTCCCTCTTGAACTGGGGAGCCCAAAACTGGACACAGTATTCCAGTTGTGGCCTCACCAGTGCAGAGTAGAGGGGGAGAATGACCTCCCTCGACCTACTGGCCACACTCTTCCCTATGCAGCCCAGGATTGCATTGGCCTTTTTGGCAACAAGGTCACATTGTTGGCTCATGGATAATTTACTGTCTACTAGGACCCCCCGATCCTTCTCCTCCGAGCTACTTCCCAGCAGGTCCTCCCCTAACCTACACTGGTGCTTTACATTCTTCCTCCCCAGGTGCAGGACCTTGCACTTGCTTTTGTTGAACCTCATTAGGTTCTTCTCTGCCCAGCTCTCCAGCCTGTCCAGGTCACGCTGGATGGCAGCACGGCCCTCTGGGGTGTCAGCCACCCCACCCAGTTTGGTATCATCAGCAAACTTGCTGAGGATACACTCTGTCCCCTCATCCAGGTCATTAATGAATATATTAAACAAGATTGGACCAAGTATTGACCCCTGGGGGACACCACTGGTTACAGGCCTCCAACTAGACTCTGTGCTGCTGATCACAACCTTCTGAGTTCTGTCCCGCAGCCAACTCTTAATCCACCTCACTGTCACCTCATCTAGCCCATACTTCCTCAGCTTCCTAATGAGGATGTCATGGGAGACAGTGTCAAAAGCCTTGCTAAAGTCAAGGTAGATGACATCCACGACTCTCCCCTCATCCAGCCAACCAGTTATAACATCATAGAAAGCTATCAGATTGGTCAAGCATGATTTACCCTTGGTAAATCCATGTTGACCACTTCCAATAACTTCCTGTTCCTCAACGTGTTTGGAGATGACATCCAGAATGAGTCGCTCCATTACTTTCCCAGGGACAGAGGTGAGACTAACTGGTCTGTAGTTCCCTGGGTCGTCCTTCTTGCCTTTTTTGAAGATCGGATATCACTCCATTTCTCCTTCTCCCCCACATCTTTTATTACTGAGCATGAAGTCATATGGTATGGAATATCGCTTTGGTCAGTTGGGATCAGCTCGTCCAGATGTGTCCCCTCCCAACTTCCTGCCCAACGCCAACCTACTCGCTGGCGGGAAAGGGTGAGAGGCAAAAAAGTTTTTGATGCTGTGTAAGCACTGCTCAGCAATAACTAAAACATCCCTGGGTTATCAACACTGTTTTGGCCACACATCTAAAACATAGCCTCATACAAGCTACTATGAAGAAAATCAACTTTATCCCAGCAAAACCCAGTACAGTCATGCAGAAGAACTGGTCATCAAACACAGGCCAAGGCTGAGGCAAAGGTGAGAGATTCAGTTTCACGAGGTTATTCCAGCTCCAAAGATTACAAAAGAGCATTGCAGAGATGACACTATATTTTGCCCAAGGCAAGGTCAACCCTCTACTGACCATTTGTCACCAGCTGTGCTGGGGTCCTAAGTCCTCACTGTCCTGGTTAGCAAAGCCCCAACCATTCTGTGAGTCTGACAGTGCAAGGGGAGGCCAACTGAGAGACAGATTCTTACTTCTTTTTTTTGTAAATTCAGGGTGAATCCTAGGTCACAAGAAAGCTTTCCGATTAGGCTGACAATATAATAAAAACTTTAATGGAATTGTGTTATTTAAAGGTGAGAGCAATTTATGAGACAAAAGAAGAACTGGAGGAAAAATTTATTCCATGAAGATGACCCCGTCTGCTGCCTGCTCATGACCAGATGTTGTTTGGTTTGTCCCTTAAACCACCTGTTCACACTGCAGCTGTATCCAGGTTTGCACTAGCTCAGCAAAGCCTTTGGCACAGCTGCTGCCCTTGCTGCACCCACAGGTGATCTGGCTTTCAGTTTTTCTGTAATCAAGGTGACCCCAGAAGTGGCCTGCGGCCCATTCATAGCTTTGTGAAGCCCTTGCAAGGTGCTCGTCGCCACGTGAACCTCAACTCAGTGGTGTGCTTGCAACCTCACTTGAGATCGCAAGCCTGCCCCAGCTCTTACTGCACATGACAGTGTATCTGAGCCCTGATAGGACTTACAGATAAGCTGGTGATAAAATGTGCCATTGTACTGACATGCCAGGTGGTAAAAGTAGCTGCGTTTGGTCCTCTTCTCTATATGTCTCTGTGCAATCTGTTGCACAGGGACAGGATGGATGGGGAGCTTTCCTCACTTCTTTTCACTTGCAGTGTGAAGGGGTCTACAAATCCTGCCATAGGCACAGCTCTTGCACCTCGGCTCTTCCTGTGCTGCCTACTGGAAGGCAGTAGCCACAAACACTTAAACAAGGTGCACGCTTCGACCGGGGTTTGAGCCACCCCTGGCTCAAGGTCTGTTAGGTGCGTAACTGTGAGACTTACTTTCTTTAAAAATTCAAGCCCATGTTAAAAATAGAGGTCCTTTTAGACTATGTGGTGCCCATACATTTGATGCGCGGAACACGTCCTCATATGAACCCAGGGGCTATTCAAACCTGCAAAGGTTTTGTTCATTGTATTTATCTGAGTGAGCTACAATGAGAGCCTGTCCCTGTATCCCGCCTGCACGGCTTGCTGCCCTTCCTGAGAGCTCATTAGGCAATTGAATTGCACACAGGACCTGACCAAAAGTCCACTGGAGCCAGTGAATGATTTTCTATTGATCCAAGCCCTTGAACTGCAGTGGCACAGGCAGAACAAATTGTGTAAAGTTTCTGCTTTCAACTCATCGGGATAATATTTGAATTTCTCTACTTTGCCTCTTTTTTTTTTTTTTCTTTTGTCTTTTTTGGACTTTTAACTATTTGGTTCAGACAGATTTCCCCTCTATAAATCTGCTTGCATTTCTAAATGCAGTTACTATAGGGGGAAGTTGAGCAACAGGCAGAAATCAAGGCAAAACAGCAGTAAATGGAGCTTTCTTTAACACGCCAACAGTCAGGAGAGAGGGAGTGAACCACAAGCTATTATAAGAATAATTACAGTATTAAAACAATAACAACAAGAAATCATAATATATTATGGCTTAGCAATTAAATAGCATCCTTTATCTGATGAGCTCCTTGTGCTTTACGAATTTCAGTTAATTAAATCTTCCTCATGCACATGATATGCAAAAGGCAGTAATCTTCAGCAAGAGTTTCAAATGACTGCATTATCTGGGAGTGCAAACCACACTGTCCTTCCCCAGGAAATGAGCACTTTTCTTTGGAAAAATCATGTTTGCTACATCTGCTCTGTAAAAGCTCCTTGTCATTCAAACAAAAAAGTAGCTGAGGAAATGAAAGCTTAATTTAAGCTTAAACCTGAGGTTAGATGGGCCAGTTTAGGGCAAGAGAACCTGAATTTCTTAAAAAGCAGCTGTTAAAGTCTGTGAAGAAATCATAGGTGGAAAAGAAGGAAAGCAAAGGTTACATGGATGCTGCATTAACTGCAACATCATCTTGCTTTTCTGCCTCCAGTTTTCCTTCTCTTCCCCTTGCTTGATTTGTTGAACCAGTGACAAGTGAGTTTTCAGCCTGGAAAAAAACTTTCTTTAAAAGAGAAATAAAAGTGTGGGTGTGTCCTATGCACAACTTATAATGGCAACACCAGCAATAGACTGCGAAATGAATGCTCCTTTAGGTGTATGCCAGCTGTCGAGCTTACACTAAACAATGTTCTTAATTAGTGGTAATGAGTTGGCAAACTCCTGAAAGTTCATAACCAATTATTTTTTATAATTAAGATCACTTAAAGACAATAGAGTATTACAAATGATGACTAACAAGGACAATGCAAATGTCAATTAGAAAATATGGCTCTAATCATCCCAACTTGCCTTAAAGCACAAATCACTGCAAGTGCAATTTTTGTTCAAAGGGGGAAAAAAGCTAGGGAAAGGCAGACGTTCGTGTGCTGGGAAAATAAAGAGCAGAGCTATTCTGCTTCCCATGCTGGTTGTTGAAAGGACGACACAGAAATTAATGAGGAACTGCCATGAAATGTCACACAAAGGGACCATCCCCATGGTGCTGCACTTGGTCACCAGAAACCACCTGCACTTTTAGAGTAGCCTTGTACTGGGGGAGGCACAGGAGCGGTCTGCACTGACATCCAGTTGCTTTGACGAGGGTGGTTAGTGCCATTTTATACACCTCAGGATATTCCGCTTAATTTTCAGTTGTCTATTTTGGACTTATTCAGCTATCCTAGATATTCACACAAGACTAGAAGATATGACATAGGACCAGTGGAAAAGCTGCGGCCTCCTGGAGGGGCAGCTGGAAGGCAGATGTGTTATGTGAGGGAGCAAAACTACATTAAATGCCTGTGTTTAGGCATCTGAACCAAGCAAGGAGAGATTTCAGGTCTGATCAGCCTTGTGCTGGCCTTGCAACATCACACCTTGACTGGCTCAGTATGGACCTTTCTGACCAGACATTCTCTGAAAGTTGCCAAACATGGAGGTATAAGGCAAGAACAGAGCTCTGAGCTCAAAAGTGTATTGTGTAGTCAGGCAGTGCCTCGTTGCATCTGCCTGGTTATTCTCTTCTTAGGAAGGAGAAGAAAGAACTGTACTGGCATTTGGAATAAAATGGCTTTCTCTGTGAAGGGTGTCCACTTCCGACCAGGAAGCAAGTGAGCTTGCTTCCTCAAGAGAGTTTGTGGCACAGAGCAGGGCTCTCAAGAATTGGTGTTTCTGGGCTTGAAAAACTTGAGTTTCTGTGTGGGAGATGATAGTGAAGGTAGGAGAGGCTCTTTGGTTTCAGGAGTAAATGCAGTGAAAAATGTCCTTTTGAGGTCTCTCTTCAACTTTTCTTACATCGTTGGCACTACTGAAGATAGGAATTTTTTTGATTATTTTTGTGGGGTGCATTTGGGGATGTATATATTTTTTTACCCTACCTTGAAGGACATGGTAGAAAACTATCTCCCTTGACCATAAAGTAAGCATTATTCAAACACTTTCAAATGGAAGAGATCAACCTGCAAAGCGAAGGAAGGAGATGTCTCCCATCGATCACGGTGACACTGCTGAAGGCTAGGAGATGAAGGTTTGATTTTGTCTACTCTGACAGCACTCATTCAGCCAGTGAATCTCTGCCACATCACATGTACTTCTGAAAGGTAAATGGCAGCATACACATGACTTATAGATGCACAGACACCAGCAAACACCACGAAAAAAATATCAGCATAATCTAGAAAGCAAGAAGCAGGGAGGAATGTGAATTATTCTCCCCTTAGAATATGGGTGCTCGAAACTATCATTTGTGCTGCATCAACCAAATCAGAAAGCAGAGTCTGTGCTCAGCATACAAATCTTGCCTATATACCATATCTTGGTAGGTTCAAGGTGGATTTTACCAGGGACTAGGGATGTCATAGCTTTTCCAGGGTGTGCGTGTGTATGTAGGGTTATAGGGCAGGAGCTGGGCCATCTGGCAGACTCCATCCTCTCTCCTGGCCCCAAGCTGAGTGGTTTCCTCCCTTCCATCCATATCTAAGCAGCACTTTAAGTATTTAAAACTACGAAGGAGTAAAATCGGTATTCTGTACCCCCCCAAAAAAGTCACATCTTCAAAAAAATTCCAAAAGGAAAGTCACTTTTCTTAGTGCCCCTACCTTTTATACTTTTTAATCCTTTTTACCATGACATGACTGAGTATCTCCGAGTCATTGACCCCAGCATAATGTAGTTTAAAATACATTAGCTTAGGTACTAATGGCAGTCTGGCTGCAACAGCTTAGATTTGGCACCGGCAGAAAATCCCATTTGAAAAGCCTGGCAAATTAGGTCAGTCTCTGAGCTGTGTGCTGGCAAACCCAGACTGCTACCACACCAACCTGGACAGCTGGAGGACAGCTCTAACTTCAGCTGACTTGAAGTCACCACCAGGCTGACAGGGTGCGCGTACAGCTTCAGGCTGAAAAGTCGTTCTTTAACTTATATGAAAATACATTTAACTGATGGGTAACCCCTCTCCAGATGTCCCACAGGAAACAGCAGATATATTACTGTGTTTAGTGACAAGAAGACCTCTGGGAACTGCAGATGATTATTTTACACAGCGACTGAGATGGTTGGAGGTTCAGTACTGCCCACCTAACTTTGTTTGCAGATCAGTGCTTAAATTCTGCTCACAGGCAGCTCACAGATTTTGCAAAGTGTGAAGGATAAATCAGTCATGAGCTCCTTGTCTGGGGCATCTTTGCATCCTCTCCTCATGTGCCTGGATACGTTATCCATGTTTACAGGCCACGTTTACATTGGAGAGCTACTTACAGAGATACCAAAGCTCACCACACCCAAGCTGTTACTGGAGGACACTTTATAATCCCTTCAGCAGATCCCTACCCAAACAAATTAGACTTGTTGGGAAGCAGCTGATTATGAGCCCAAGAACAACTTGGAGGTTACACCACTTTCCATATCACAGACAGACTCTCTGCATGGCACTACATGGCACTGTGTGGATGTCCCAGCCCTCTTGGTGCTGTCTTGGAGATCTTCCTATTGGACTCTTTTGTGCATCTTCATGCAAAAGGTAGGGTATGATACCTGAGGAGCCTAACAGAGTCGTAGAATCATAGAATCATTTATGTTGGAAAAGACCTTTAAGGTCATCGAGTTCAACTGTAAAATAACTACACTGTCAAAGGAGAACATGTTGGTCCAGAAAGAGCTTTGCACAGTGGCTGCACACCCCCCAACCAGGCTGGAGGATCTCACAGCTCAAGGATCACTGCACTTCTCTGATGCTGACATACAGTTAGTTTTCTCTTGTGCATGAATTTTGGTTGGAAGCTGGCACATATATTCGAATTACTGTTTTGACTAGTCAAAGAAAACTATCAGCATCAAGCAGTGTTTTACAAAGACATACCAAAACCTACAGAACAGCACGTAAAATATCCCTAAAGCAAAGAGATATTGTCAAGAAGTTGTCCCATTTTCACACTAGCCGGTGGCTAGCCAGTGTAGCTGACCGGGTAGCTAATACCTTCTCTATGAAAGATCTGAGAAATATCAGGAAGGACTTTAGTCGTCATGAAGGTGAAACACTTGTCTCCTGGTTGCTCCGATGCTGGGATAATGGGGCAGATACCCTAGATTTAGATGGCAGAGAAGCTAGGCAATTGGGAAACCTGGCCAAGGATGGAGGTATTGATAAAGAGATTGGGGGAAAGACAAGCACTCTCAGTCTCTGGAGGCGACTGGTGTCAGCCATAAAGCACAGGTATCCCTTTAAGGACGATATCGAATGCCGTCCAAGTAAATGGACCAACATGGAAAAAGGTATTAAGTACCTGAGAGAAATGGCTGTGCGAGAGGTGATTTATAGTGATGGGCAAGTGATTGTAGACCCTGATGAAATGCCATGCAAACAATCTATGCTAAAAAAGTTTGTACAAAGTGCACCATCAACATATTCCCACACATTGTCAACAATGGTCTGGGGAGGATCTGATACTGACACACCAACCGTAAATGAAGTGGTTAATAAGGTACGACAGTATGAAGACAGTCTCTCTCGTCCCTTTTCTGTGGCAGCCATAGAAAAGCTGACTGTGACCACCGAGAAAATGACTGAGAAGCTGACTGTGACCACCGAGAAAATGACTGAGAAGCTGACTGTGACCACCGAGAAAATGACTGAGAAACTGACTGAGAAAATAGAGCAAATGACCCAGAAATTAGTTGAGCAAACCGATAAACTGTTTGATAAACTAACCAAGGTGGAGGAAAAACTCCATTCTTTCCCTGTACAGACTCATGTTGCAGCTGCTAAGAGGAAACGCCCTCCTACTCAAGAGAAAAAACACCCTCCGACTCAAGACAAATCAAACCCGATGCGAGATATCCTGTGGTTTTGCCTCTGTGAATATGGAGAAGACATGAAGAAGTGGGATGGAGAACCTACCTCAGCCCTACAGGCACGGGTGCTTGAGCTGCAAAATGAAGCAGGTAGGAGAAAGGATTCTGACAGGAAGAAGGCTGCTCCAACCTACGGTAGGCGATCCTACGGACCAGGTAGGAACCGATCTGATAATCGTAGGTACTACGGTCAACATTAGAGGTGCCCTGCCTCCAGCCAGGAGGAGGAGAGGGACAACCGAGTTTATTGGACTGTGTGGATTCGATGGCCTGGCACATTAGAGCCACAAAAGTATAAAGCCCTAGTGGACACTGGTGCACAGTGTACCCTATTGCCATCGAATCATAAAGGGGCAGAAACTGTCACCATTTCTGGAGTGACAGGCGGATCTCAAGAACTGACTGTATTAGAGGCTGAAGTGAGCCTAACTGGGAATAAATGGGAGAAACACCCCATTGTTACTGGTCCAGATGCTCCGTGCATCCTTGGCATAGACTATCTCAAGAGAGGGTATTTTAAAGACCCAAAAGGGTATCGGTGGGCTTTTGGTATAGCAGCTGTAGAGACTGAGGATGTTACACAGCTGTCTACCTTACCCGGTCTTTCAGATGACCCTTCTGTTGTGGGACTGCTGAGGGTTGAAGATCAGCAGGTGCCAATTGCTACTGCCACGGTGCATCGACGACAGTATCGCACCAACCGAGACTCCCTGATTCCCATCCATAACCTGATTCGCCGGCTAGAGAGCCAAGGAGTGATCAGCAAAACTCACTCACCCTTTAACAGCCCTATATGGCCAGTGCGAAAGTCTGATGGGGACTGGAGATTAACAGTAGACTATCGTGACCTGAATGAAGTTACACCACCACTGAGTGCTGCTGTGCCAGATATGCTACAACTTCAGTATGAACTGGAGTCAAAGGCAGCCCAATGGTATGCTACAATTGACGTTGCTAATGCCTTTTTCTCTATTCCTTTAGCAGCAGAGTGCAGGCCACAGTTTGCTTTCACCTGGAGGGGTGTCCAGTACACCTGGAATCGACTGCCCCAGGGGTGGAAACACAGCCCTACTGTTTGCCATGGACTGATCCAGACTGCACTGGAGAAGGGTGGAGCTCCAGCACACCTACAATACATCGATGACATCATTGTGTGGGGTAAATCAGCAAGCGGATCAGGCTGCTAAAATTTTCCAGACAGACTTGGACTGGGAACATAAAGGTGAACTATTCTTAGCTCGGTGGGCCCATGACACTTCAGGTCATCAAGGAAGGGATGCAACATATAAATGGGCACGTGACCGAGGCGTGGATTTAACCATGGACGCTATTGCGCAGGTTATCCATGACTGTGAAACATGCGCCGAAATCAAGCAAGCTAAACGGTTAAAACCTTTGTGGTATGGGGGACGATGGCTGAAATATAAATATGGGGAAGCTTGGCAAGTTGATTACATCACCCTCCCTCAAACTCGCCAGGGTAAGCGCTATGTGCTTACAATGGTGGAAGCAAGCACAGGATGGTTGGAAACCTATGCTGTACCTCATGCCACTGCCCGGAATACCATCCTGGGCCTTGAAAGGCAAGTCTTGTGGCGACATGGCACACCAGAAAGAATTGAGTCAGACAATGGGACTCATTTTAAAAACAATCTTATAAGTAATTGGGCAAAAGAACATGGTATTGAGTGGATATATCATATCCCCTATCATGCACCAGCTTCTGGGAAGATTGAGCGATACAATGGACTGTTAAAAACCACCCTAAAAGCTATAGGAGGTGGAACCTTTAAAAATTGGGACAAGCATTTACAACAAGCTACCTGGTTAGTTAACACCAGGGGATCCATCAATCGAGCTGGTCCTGCTCAATCAGACCTTTTACATATTGTAGAAGGGGATAAAGTCCCTGTGGTGCATGAAAGGAATTTGTTAGGGAAAACTGTTTGGGTTTTCCCTGCTTCAGGCAAAAGCAAACCCATTCGTGGGACTGTTTTTGCCCAAGGACCTGGATGTACTTGGTGGGTGATGCTGAAGGATGGAGAAGTTCAATGTGTACCTCAAGGGAATTTAACCCTTGGTGAGAATACTCAATCCTGAGCAGTATGATGCTGATCACTACATAATACTAACAATGTTCAATAAGTGTTTTTCAGAATAACACAGTGGTGATGAAACCTGAGCTAACTTCATCAAGTGGCGTCCAGCAAGCTCTCCAAGATGAACATGCTACCCAAGGGCACGAACCAGAATGAATTTTGTACCATCTTTACTGCCCTGAGATGAGATCCTGCAATCATGAACTAAATGGACTTAAAATTTTGTATATAAACATAAACCGTAGATGAGTGACCTGCATATATCCATATCACATATAACTGTGTGTGTGTAAATTTGATGTATAAAAGTAATAGTAATCTGAGCAAGATGCAAATGGTATGGAATAAGGGGTGGAATGTCCTGGTTCGAGGTAAAACAGAACCAATTTTGTTCAGTAACTTCGCTTCTTAGCTGGGCCTCTTCTAACAACTGAAATTAACTGCATATTGTGCAGACAGTGTTCACTCTCTCAGAGTGATAAGACCAATTGTTTATAGCTGATGCCCAGGCATGGTATGCAGAGAGGACCTTGCTTATACTTATTGCCATAACAGCCAAGGCCAACCAACTTTGTTATTTGCCACGTTGGAGGGTCGGAAGCGGAAAAGCGTAGTGGGGTCCCACCTGCAGGGAGGAGCGGACAGGACAGGTGACCCAAAACTGACCAACAGGGTATTCCATCCCATCTGCCTCATGCTCAGTATAAAAGCTGAGGGACCAAAGGGTCACGGGCTCTTCCTTCAATGGCCGACGTCTGAGGAGGACTCTCTCTGCCTGTGATCCCAATCCTGACTCCAGATCCGGAATCCAGTTCCCGTCCGTTACTGAGTCCAGCCTGGGACTGCCCCAGTGCCAGCCGGTGACGTGATTGTCATCTCGGGAGCTTGATACGGTTTTGTATATATTTTTCATTATTTCTTTTTATTTTATTATTAATACTTCATTAAAGTAGTTTAGTTTCTTCTAAACTCTTAAGTCTCTTTTTCCTCCTCTGCCTCTCTCTTTGTAGAGGGGTAGAGGGGAGCATCTGTCGGTCCCGTCTGGGGTCCCTCGGGTCCCCAGTGGTGGATTTGGCCTAAACCACGACACTTCCATATGGGAATATAAAGAAAACTAGTTTGGATCATGCATTTTAAGGCATTTTGCTAGCTGGAACATCATAGAATCATAGAATTGCTGAGGTTGGAAGGGACCTTTAAGATCATCAAGTCCAACCATTAACCTACCCTGACAAAAACCACTTCTAAACCATGTCCCTAAGTACCACATCTACCCTTTTTTTAAACATCTCCAGGGATTGCGAATCCACCACCTCCCTGGGCAGCCTATTCCAATGTTTAATAACCCTTTCAGCGAAAAAATGTTTCCTAATATCCAATCTAAACCTCCCCTGACATAACTTGAACCCATTTCCTCTTGTCCTATCACTTGTCACCAGGGAGAAGAGGTCAGCCCCCACCTCTCTACAACCTCCTTTCAGGTACTTGTAGAGGGTGATAAGATCTCCCCTCAGCCTCCTCTTCTCCAGGCTAAACGACCTCAGTTGCCTCAGTCGTTCCTCATAAGATTTGTCCTCCAGACCCCTCACCATCTTTGTAGACCTGGACACTCTCCAACACCTCAATGTCCTTCTTGTAGTGAGGGGCCCAAAACTGAATGCAGTACTCGAGGTGGGGCCTCACCAGTGCCAAGTACAAGGGATGATCACTTCCCTAGTCCTGCTCACCACACTATTCCTGATACAGGCTAGGATTCTGTTGGCCTTCTTGGCCACCTGGGCACACTGCCAGCTCATATTCAGCCTGCTGTCCACCAACAGCCCCAGGTCCTTTTCTGCTGGGCATCTTTCCAGCCACTCTTCCCCAGGCCTGTAGCGCTGCATGGGGTTGTTGTGACCCAAGTGCAGGACCCGACACTTGGCCTTGTAGAACCTCATACCATTGGCCTCGGGCCATCAGTCCAATCTGTCCAGATCCCTCTGCAGAGCCATCCTACCCTCAAGCAGATCGACACGCCCACCCAACTTAGTGTCATCTGCACACTTACTGATAGTGCATTCGATCCCCTCATCCAGATCATTGATAAAGATATTAAAGAGAACCGGCCCCAGCACTGAGCCCTGGGGGACACCACTTGTGACCGGACACGAACTGGATTTAACTCCATTCACCACCACTCTCTGGGCGCGGCCATCCAGCCAGTTTTTTACCCAGCAAAGAGTACACCTGTCCAGGCCATGAGCAGCCAGTTTCTCCAGAAGAATGCTGTGGGAAAGTGTCAAAACCTTTGCAAAAATCCAGGTAGATAACATCCACAGCTTTTCCCTCATCCACCAAGTGGGTGACCTTATCATAGAAGGAGATCAGGTTTGTCAGGCATGACCTGCCTTTCACAAACCCATGCTGACTGGGCCTGATCCCCCTGTTCTCCTGCATGTGCTGTGTAATGGCACTGAGGATGATCTGCTCCATGACCTTCCCAGGCACCGATGTCAGACTGACTGGCCTGTAGTTCCCTGGATCCTTCTTCCAGCCCTTCCTGTGGATGGGTGTCACATTTGCCAACCTCCAGTCAGCTGGGACCTCTCCAGTTATCCAGGACTGCTCATAAATGATGCAAAGTGGTCTGGTGAGCACTTCTGCTAGCTCCTTCGGTATCCTTGGGTGGATCCCATCCGGCCCCATAGATTTGTGCATCTCCAGGTGCTGAAGCAGGTCCCTCACCATTTCCCTTTAGATTACAGGGGCTTCATTCTGCTCCCCATCCCTGTCTTCTAGCTCAGGGGTCTGGTTACTCGGGGAACAACTGGTCCATCCCCCCAGCCTGCACAGTACCCAAAGCAGGGCAGGGACTCCAGCACTCATTTTGGCTTTATGCATTTGCTTCAGGCTGAGAGTGAAGGAATTAAACAGCTACTGATATTCTGGCTGCAAAGATTTATTTGTGGGCAGTTCCTGTCCCTAGAGTGTCCCTGCAGTTCTATTACGTTTTTTGTCATTGCTCAAATGTAATTGAGAGTGGGAGTAGGACCTCCAAACCCTTTTTTTCAGTTTTTTTGTTTAAGGTCCTACTACCACAAACCATCATGCACTGGTGAAAGACAAAATGAGCAACTCTAAAATGCAGTTTAAATTGGCTTGGAACCAAAAAGACATGGAAATGTAGAGTGAAAAAACTTGAATATGCCTGGAAGAAATGGCCATCTTTTTCAGAATTGCACTTAGTAATTTTGTCATTATTATAACAGAATTTAATGTCATAACATGGGCATTGCTGTTATTCATATACAGTTTCATAAAAGTGACAGAAAGTGCAGCTCATGGTGTCTCTCAAAAAAAAATAAGAAATTTAACGGCCTCAATAACATTTGGAAATTTAAGATAAAGCTAAAGCCCCATGTTTTATATTTACAAATTACTAGATTCTAAAGCAGGCCTGCATAGCCTATTGTACAATTAGTGACAAATACAGTGTCTGTGACATATTCAGTGCGTGGAAAATAGAACTGGTCTGTATGATGTATGATGACTGGGTAATGATTGCAAGTAATGGTCTGTTTGTACATCTGAACAAAGCAAAGAAAGCAATTAGCCCTTCCCATAAGCTCTCCATCACTGATGGGCTGTCATGCTTCTTTCGCATGCTTGGGATAGAGGTGTGGAGAGAAGAAAAGGAGCTGCTGGAGAAAAAGACAGAGAAAGGTGGAACGGTTGTGCCCGACACCCAGGCTGGGTGACTTGGGTGCCATATTCTGTCCCCTGATTTTTCTGTTTCAGTGGCCAATGCTCTTTCTCATCCAGGTTTGTCAGTGCCTCTCCGTTAGTTCCTTCCCTGGCTCCTTGGCAATCAGCATGTCCGATCTACATGTCTCACCCTGTACTTCTTTCTACCTACTGCCCCTTAATCGTGCCCCAAGTCATAGATAACTGTGAAAAAAAAAAACAGCTCAATGCTAAGGAGCTGCCTCTTTCTTCCTCTTCCCACCCCTTTCTTCCCTTCCCCCCCCAAAAAAAAAGAAAAGAAACAAGAAAAAAGAAAAGAAAAAGAAAAAAAAAAAGAAGAAAAAAAAGAAAAGCTGAATTATTGGAGAAGGAGTAGAGAAAAAAGCAAAGAACACAAAAATAACAGATCCACCATGCACATTTGAGTACAGACTGTGCAAAACTTTACTAGGAATTAGAAAATGTTCAAGGGGAAAGAAAATGTGATTTGAGGAAACGGACAGCAGCTAAGGAGATTAGTGCTCATCAAGCTGCAAGTATAGAAGAAACGGTTAAGGGGGAACTATGAGAGATCTATAATGTCATGAGTCCCAGTGAGTTGGTGGTGAGAGAAAAATTATTCCCAGCTCTTGCCAGTTGACAGCTAGGGACTTTCAAATAAACCAGCTGACAGGTCCTGACCAAACCAAATCAAAGCAAGATGTTTCTTCAGACAACATACTAATCTGTGGAACTCCCTACTCCTGCCATCTTCCTGTCTGACTTGACTTTTTAATTCTCCCCCACAGTCCAGAAAACATTATTTTCTTTTCCAACTCCATCCCCCTGCACACCTCAGAAATTCTCTCCTTTTTACTTGTGCACATCCATTTGAGGTCCCAGTATCATCCCTGTAGCTAGTGGGGTCCAATATTTACTTTTACTTTTCTAGTAATTGGCGCTAGCGTATAAGGGACTATCCTAGAAACATCTCTCTCTCATCCCAAAAGCCATGTACACTTTTTATGACAGTTAGAATCCACAAGTTGTGTCATTGTATGGGGTTTGCATGGCAAGGTTTTGATAGCGGGGTGGGGGCTACAGGGGTGGCTTCTATGAGAAGCTGCTAGAAGCTTCCCCTGTGTCCGATAGAGACAGTGACAGCTGGATCCAAGATGGACCTGTGGCCAAAGATGAGCCCATCAGCGACAATAGTAGTGCCTCTGGAATAACATATTTAAGAAGGGGGGGAAAAAACTGTGCAACACCAGCAATCAGAAGAGAGGAGTGAGAATATGTGAGACCAGCAACTCTGCAGGCATCAAGGTCAGTGAAGAAGGAGGGTGAGGAGGTACTCCAGGCACCAGAGTAGAGATTCCCCTGCTGCTCGTGGTGAAGACCATGGTGAGGCAGGCTGTCCCCCTGCAGCCCATGGAGGTTAACGGTATAGCAGTCCCATGCCAGAGCAGGTAGATGTGCCCGAAGGAGGCTGTGACCCCGTGGGAAGCTCACCCTGGAGCAGCCTCTTGGCAGGACCTGTGGACCCATGGAGACAGAGGAGCACACACCAGAGCAGGTTTGATGGCAGGACTTGTGACCCTCTGGGGGGACCCACACCAGAGCAGTCTGTTCCTGAAGGACTGCACCCTGTCAGAAGGACCCACGTTTGGAGCAGTTCATGAAGATCTGCAGCCCGTGAGAAGGACCCACATTGGAGAAGTTCACGGAGAACTGTCTCCTGTGGGAGGGACCCCACGCTGGAGCAGGGGAAAAGTGTGAGGAGTCCTCCCCCTGAGGAGGAAGGAGTGGCAGAGGCAACGTGTGATGAACTGACTGTAACCCCTGTTCTCCATCCCCCTGTGTCGGTCAGGGGGAGGAGGTGGAGAAATTGGGAGTGAAGTTGAGCCTGGAAAGATGGGAGGGGTGGGGGGAAGGTGTTTTTAGATTTTGTTTTCTTTCTTATTGTCCTACTCTGATTTGATTGATAATAAATTAAATTCATTTTCCTTGGGTTGAGTCTGTTTTGCCCATGATGGTAATTGGTGACTGATCTCTCCATGTCCTTATCTTGACTCATGAGCCTTTCTTTATATTTTGTCTCCCCTGACCAGGTGAGGAGGTGGAGTGATAGAGCAGCTTTGGTGTGCACCTGATGTCCCGCCAGCATCAACCCACCACACTGATTACCTATACATTGCAAATGCAGAAGATACTGACAGATAGCATCTGACACAGGATTCATATCAGATTTCCCCTTCTGCTCAGCTTTGGAGGGAAGTTGTAAACTGGTTGACTGTGAGTTTACTTCAAAAGTGGGTGTCTCCACAGATCAGGAGGTGCTGGACTGTGATTCAGGTATTTCGAGTATGTTATCTGTCATCTTTCTTTGTTGTCTCTGAGTATATCAGTAACTTTCTCAGGGTCACTGGGACGTCATCACAGCCCATAAATTCTGCAAAAGTGCTCATCTCCCTTGGTGTACAAAGGGACAACACTGCAGAAACTCCAGAGGCAGTTTCTCCTCCTGGAAGTGAAGAGGAGATGGGGCAGACGGTGAGACTGACATAAGAATGTACTGGAGGCATTTACAGATTTTCACACTCTTGTTACTCAAAACAGCATGAAAAACAACCTTCTTTAATCTTTAGTAAAGAGCCAGCTGGCTGAGGACTTCACAGGGAAATGCAAAATGCTGAAGGATATCATGGAAATAAATGATACATTTGACCTCAGGTCAAACAGAAGAGAGAGAGAATGAGCTTCAGATAAGAAAGCTGCAGGTAGGAGGGAGTGTGAAATATGATGGAAAACCAGGGCCAGGGTAGAAACAAACAGTAAAAATACATTCTTTGTTCTTGAGCCTTAATTTCTGAATGGCTGGTTGAACTTTTGTATGAAGGAGGTTGTGTTTGTTTTAGGTTTGGAGGGGTTTTGTTGTGGTTTTGTTTGTTTCAAGGAATAAAGCAACTTCTGTATAGTGGTAGGTGAGCGGGGTGTTTTTTTAGTATATCTGATACTTATTTCAAGAAAAGGGGGAATTCCTCAGATTTACATACAACAAACAACATGTTACATAAAGCTGCTGTAGATTATAATTCAGCATAATTTCACTGGAGAAATGGCCACTTAACTCCTTCAGATGCTTTAACATCTGTGCATAGGATGTTTTAAAATATTAATTTTTGTCAGTCAAAACATTTTTGTTTCTGCAACACTCAATTCTGAGATCATCCCACCTGTTGCCCAATGAATTTTCCTGCCCTTTTGGCAGCATGATATCTATTAACTTTTATTTCAAGGAATGGGAAGACTGAAAAAAAAAAGTTTCATGATAAGAAATCATGAATCATCAGGTTGACTCTTTGATTTTCCTCCCTAGTACAGTGAAAGAATTAGTTATTACAAAATCTACCTGCAAGAACTGTAGATTCTTTACCAAAGCTTGACATCTTGTTGGGTTGCAGTAGGGTCAACAGCTGGAGATGGCATGCGTGCAGGCCCTGGATGGCTCAGTTGGGTTGGGCCAGGGATGGATTTGGCAGCCGCCACGGTTAGGAATGAGCTCGTTAAGAGATGATGATTCTGTTCCCGCCGATGGCTGGGCAGGAACTGGGAGTTCTCCTCTCATGCCGACACCAGGTGCTGCTGACAGGAACGTTGTCTTCATATTGCTTCTGAGAAAGCTTCTACTGCCTTCCACAGAGCTTATGCTAGCATCTTTAACCTTTAATTTGAGAAAGAAAACACGACCCACCCATTGTCATTGCCAGCCGTGCTTGCCACAAGTGTGTCCTTGGCGACCCTCACCTCGCTCGAAGAACTAACTAGCTCAGTGAAGAAATTACTGGGCAAAAATGCCTCATAATCGCTTTTTGCAACAGTTCAGTTAGGTAACTTTAAGGGTCCCTTCTGGCCTTTGTGTTTGTAACTCTTTGAGCATTTACCGCTGTGGTCATAGGCAAACAGGTCTGGCAGAGACGGGGTTAGAAACCAGGAGATCCTGCATCCCTTTCAGTTCACGGACCACTAGGTCAGCCCTTTCTCACCGCCTATTTACATAATGGTAGAACCATATTTAATCCAATTTTCAGATTGGAAAGAGGCATTCATGCTGGAGTCTTTCACCAGTTTATTTATCCTTTTAGCTTTGTCCAGCTTTTTATGCTCAAGCCTATTAGGTGATTTTAGCGAACCAAAGCCCAGTAAAGCTAAGATCCTTGTCTCAGAAAACTAAGTATTTCTCTTGGTCCTTTTCCTCTTTTCAACAGCAATTAAAGGAAAAAATGTCCCCTTATTACAGCCCATCACCTGCTGAATCATCAGTCGATATCCTGCCTGTGTGTGGGAGGCTTTTTAAAAATACTAGACTCATTATTCCCTGACCTAGTGATTTATATTATGATCCTTTGCAGGAAGAAAATGAACTAAGGTCGCAAAGTGGGGACTGAAATCAAGAGCGCATTGTAATAGACTGAACAAACGGTACCCTAGATGGTAGAAAACTGCAGGCAGGAGGAAGGGAAATATCAGGGCTGTGTGAAATATGCCAGTTGAGGTCCTCATGATTTTGACAGATCAAAAACCATGAGGTTTTATTTGAGGTAGGTTTGCTTTCTCAGAGGTCTCACTGAAGCCGTAGCATCAGGCAGAGCCCAGCACCCCATGCACAGATGAAGAGAGAAGAGAAATGCCTGGTGGGCATGTCACCTGCATATATGTACTGGTGAGACTTCCCACTTTCAGCAAGTCCTAAGATACTCTTATTTGCACTTGGATAGTTTCTGCAGCTGACTAGCTTCCAATGATTCTTTCTTTCAAAGGCTTCAGATGGAGAGCAACAGTCTCACTCACCCATCTGAAGGCACCTGCTTCAGATTGACCATTTCTTCAAGCATGGCCTTTCTATCTACTAAACATTCAGCAACAGAGAATTTGGCAATCCTCCTCCAGGCTCTGCCCATGGGTGGATACCACTGAAGATCAGAGACAGGCTGCCTTTGAGAAAAACATAAATAGTCCAGTGTCAACCTCCAGGTTTCTGCTTGGCTTTATATGAAGTCTTTGAAAATCAACTTCTTTTCTTTAAAATCCTTCTTCATGATGTTCAGAGGGTGTGGACCTGGCACGTACTTTGCAAACTGGGAACTCTTCCACATTCTTGTGGTGTAAGGGTAAGTACCCAAAATGCCTGGATGCTTTCTATACACTCTGCATTTGCCAAAAGGGCCCTCACAGAAGCAATTTCCCCAGCAGCAGGCTGGCTCCAGTCACAGAATCACAGAATCATAGAATGGTTTAGGTTGGAGGGGGCCTTAGAGATCATCTAGTTCCAACCCCCCTGCCATGGGCAGGGACACCTCCCACTAGACCAGGTTGCTCAAAGCCCCATCCAACCTGGCCTTGAACACTTCCAGGGATGGGGCAGCTACAGCTTCCCTGGGCAATTTGTTCCAGTGCCTCACCACCCTCAGAGTGAAAAAATTCTTCTTAATATCTAATTTGAGTCTCCTCTCTTCCAGTTTGAAGCCATTTCCCCTCGTCCTATCATGGTCAGCATTGGAAAAGGAGAGTTATTCTGAGGAGGTAAACACATTTTCTGAGTGCCTACCAATGCCAATCTCTACTGCATTTCGTTCAAACCAGGGCTGAGGTGACTTCAAAGACCAAAAAATGCCCTGAGGTGTAATGCATTTATCGGGTATTTCACTGGATAAGTCTCTTCTCTCTCAATTTTTTGGAGTTTTCCTGGCATGAGATAATAATAGAACAAACTCCCTCTTGCCTATGCATGTTAAGTTAAGATCAGCTGAATTAATTTCTCTTAATTAAGACAGTTATTACTTTGCCAGTTGCCTCTGGATTTTTACATCCTGCAAACCCCAACTGCAACATGTAGTGTAGTCCTGAGCACACAAAGAAATATCAGCTGAAGTTTGCTGCTAAAAATAGGTAGGAAACCTCTGTGGAAATAGGTCTCATATCTTTCCATACCACTTTCTCCAACCTTGCTGCTGGTAAATCTTCAGGGAAATATTTGTCTTCATTTTCAGCTTCTTTAAATGGAAAGTTTTAGCTGTTTCCACTTTCATTCATCCTTAGTTAATCTTATGGTAAGTAAAACAGCAAAGTTCAAGCTCAGTCTGAGACCAATCCAGAGAAGCACTTAACAGTGTGAAATGTCCTACTGACTTCCAGAGGGACTGCTTGAATGTTTCAGCTTGTGCTCGTGCTTAAGTGCTTTGCTGCTGGGGAGCTTCTGATCTCTTGGTCTGAAAATGTGACCTCAGGAATGTAGCCCAGGTGGATGCCAATTTGCCTCCTGGGGAGGCAGGAGAAAGTGGTGCATCATCTCAGGGTGGTTGTTGGCACTCAGCTACAGAGGGGCTCTGAGAGGTGACTGCTGTGAATGCATCCATGACAGTGGGAGAACCAACTGCCCCGGCTCTGTTCTGTGCCTCTTTACTGGACACTGCAGCAGAGAAAGCAGAGCAGGGACTCGATTGCACAGTCCAGAATATCTTTACAAAGCTAGTGACACCAGAGAATTAAGATGATATGTCACGTTGTGAGGTGCAACTGATGAGGTACAGACATGCAGCCTCTTTTCCTGACCTTTCTGCACGTGCCCAAATGTGGGCACAGCACAGAGCTCTGCAGCTGTTTGCAAAGGTGCCAGAGTCCTTTTGCAGATGCCGTTGCCAGCACAGTGAGCTGGTCGGAGCGGTGGTCGGAGGCTGCCGCACAGACCCGCGGGGGGTGTCCCTGACTTGGGAGATGTGGTGCTCTTTCATTATATAATAACCCCTCCTCCAGCACTGCCCTGCTATATCCGATTATTACGGAGGATGAAAAACATTGTTATTTTTAACAGCTGGATCAAGGCTCAATGGCTCAATCAAGGCTTAAAAGGATATTCAGAAGCAGCTGCTTCCACGACGCTTTAAAGTCAGTGGTGGCCACTGCAAAAGCTGTTTGCCTCTGTTTTGGAGACTGCTTTTCCATGGCATTTGTGTTGCCTTGCAATTATAAATGAGAGACTGAGTCCTTTTTCCATAAATGTTGTAAACTACTTGTTGCCATTCACCCAGACAGCAGCTTATGAAGAGGTTTCTTTCCATCATATCAGGAAAAATAAAATAATACTAGTGCTTCTGGAAGAAAATACCTCAATCCATAGCCTATTTTTCTTGTAGGACATCTATCCCTCAGCAGCTATTGGCAACAGTGGTTCATACATTGTGCAATATTAGCATCGTTTATCCAACACCCCATTAATTTTTTACTTCCAAGGGTTGGTAGCAATGTTATATTAAAGGAAGTAAGAGAGCGAGATCTTTCCAACAGTGGCATTCCTGATGATACTCACTTTTGTTCTTACATAATGCTGAGAATACTGTAAACCATTACAATACATAGCTAGAGCAAAAAGAGTTTGGGCATTTGAGGAAAGATAAAAAAAGGAAAAGGAAAAAAAAATAAAAAAAAAAAGGAATGATTTGTTCCCCTCATCCCTAAATAGCAGCAGGATTTTCATCATAGGTTAGTTAGTCAACTTCCTGTGTTCCTTCCAAAAAAAGAAACTATCAGGTGATCTTTCATTCTTCATCTGATCCAGATGCACAAAACTCAGACCCAGACCTTGATTTTCCTAAAGTTTTAGGAGCTGGCATAGTGGTCTGTTTCACTCCAAGGGCAGATGTAGGTTCTGGCTGACATCTCCCATGCCTTGGAGGTTCACAGTGTTGGGGTGGAATGGTCTGTCTCTCTTCTCTGGCACTAGATCAGCAGGAACAAGGCAGGAAAGATCTTATTTTGGTAGATCAGTCATTTCAGGCATTCTAAGTCACAAACTATTCAGATTTATTAAACAGCTTGTTTATAGCCTTACATGCCTGAATTGATTGGTTCTCTGTACCTTCTCGGACCAGCAATGGCTGTCTGACATGTAGTGGATAGTCAGAGCATGCTGTGGGTCTTTATGGTTCACAGAGCATCTGGAAGCATTTCCAGTTATATTCCTGTTAAAGCTGGGATTCCTTTTGTGCAACTAGCACCAACCAAAAGTCGACTGACTGGAGTAAATCAAGTCTAACTTTCCTTATTGTCAATAACAAGGAAAAATACTTTTCATCAGAGGATGTTTTCTTCTATCTCAAACATCTTTTTTAGGATGGGGCAGCTAATCGAACACGTGATTTATTGTAGTGACCATATCCAGCTGGAGAAGACTAGGTACAAATTTAATTCCAGATAGCTGAAGACAATTAAAATCAACCTCACCTGAAAATTAAAAGCAAACTCTCAATGGTTTTAAACAAGTAGAAAAATGCATAAAAATATTTTTTTTCCTTGGCCGCATATTGTATTAGATTGAAATTCAGTGCACCATGAGAGCTGAAAGATTATCAAGAAGCAAAGTCAGTGTAACTTGACATAACAGTTTAATCACACACATCTATGTTAGTCAGGGTGTACAGCATTGTAATAGGAAGACTAAGATTGGTGTGAATGGAGAATGCATGGGGACAGCTGGGTGTGGAGGCACCGGCAGGAGCATACAGCAGGGACAGGGCTCTCAGAATGGACTGTGTTAAGGCCACACGGATTAGCAGGTCAAGACCCCAGCACATCTACCTGCAGCTTCTCAAGACACCCAGACCTGGAGATGAAGAATGGTGATGACCCGATGATTCACAGAGGTGGGACAGGATGGAGACACTCATCACTGCCAGACCCGAAAAAGTACAAAAATGCATATTGGAAACCTACACATCCCGAGAGAAACTTGAGAGACCCAGGAAAGGCTTGACAGCTGGTGTTACTTGTCCTCCATGTCACTGCAATGGATCCTGGATCTAATATTTTTACACAAACCTTGTGATGCCTGGCTGCTGGACTGTGGTCTGGTCACCACAAACATCCTGCTCATGGCTGTGAGACGCTCTCAGTCTCATGAATCAGTGAAAATGCTTTTTCTTTCACTTTGCATTTTAAGAAAAATCACCTTTCCCTATTGTAAGGTCATGAATATTGCCATGACCATATGTGGCATGGATATTTCTTGCATTTTTTGATAAAATGTTGTTGTGACAGTATTCATGTATATGTAGACTACATGCAAGCTATCAGTTTAGAGAAGATATTTCTTCATAAAGGAGGCAGAGTGTACGCCCTGTTCCTGTGAACTAAGAGATATCAGTTGAAGAAAACTGCTGTTTACAGAAGTATTTCTTTCTCTATTTCTTTCTCCTTGATTCTTTAAGTGAATAAAAAAATTAAAAAGAAAAAAAAAAAAGGTTTTAGAGGGCTATTTGTCCTATCTCAGAAATAAAGATACAATTCCTGGAAATGACTGATGCAAGCTTCTATTAAGGGAGCTATATTCATACATTTCAGCAGAGTTAGATGATGATGAAATTGAAGTTAATTCAATCTTGTAATCACAGATAGCTATTGTTTCAGGAACAGTATCATCTAAAAGATCTGGTCCATATCATGTTGATGTTTACAAATAAACATTGAAGTGGAATTTAAACTCTGGCTTAAATGAAATTATAAGGAGAGTCACCTTCTGTGGTTCAGTGAATACACTGCACTGATCATCAGCAAATGGTTTCTCGTTTGGTAGTTTTGCACAAATAAGTAGTTGCAAAATAACACCGAGCCTTATTAGTACATTTCAGATTCTTTCATTGTACAATATTGTCTTCTTCAAACTGCAAAAAAAAAATCTGAATCACATACTTAAAATAGTAAAATTATCTTTAAATTGATAAAATTTCATTCAGAAGTTGCCAAAATATGTTTTTAATCCAAATGTTACAACCCCATCATACTCTTGTTTGCCTTTGTGGAATATAGAGATGATACTATGAAAAGTGCCAGCATGAGATCCTCTGCCCTTTCCTCTAACCTGCAAATATATTCACTTGGGAAAAAAAAGCAGTAAGTTAGTTCCTGATGCATAATATTTTCACGATTTTGAAAGAATGACACCAGTTAACCCCAGCTGAAGAGCCATCCTTGGATAGGCTCTGTTTCATTAAAATCTTCCTTGTCTCTAATCTATTTCACACTCAAAACAAAAAGAAGTCTCAATTAAAAAAAAAAAGAAAAAATAGTTTCTGTGCCTTTGGTCAGATCCCAGAGAGGTGTAACCAGAGTGGGTGACACACTGTGAGGCACCTCACTGCCATCCTTCCTGACTTCCGCGGGCCTGCAAGAATCACAGTTTCTGAAGGATTTACTGTGGTGGGAATGCCCTCACTGTCCACTGAGAGAAATCAATCTCACCTTTCACATGAGACCTTTTGTAACTGCTCTTCTTCTATTTATAGTGTTAGTGCAGAGAACCAAAAACTCAGATGCTGTCACCCTCAAGTTCATCTTCTTTTGCCCCCATTGTCCTTCAAAATGACAAACTCCAGCTGAATTGATTTCATACATGTCTGTGAGATTTCCTGGAGGGCTTAAAGTAATTGGGCAACATTTTGCCTGAACTTCCTCTGTGTTGCTCCCGGGACACAAAGCAGGCAGAAAGCTGGCTTACCCAAATGGATGGGTAATTCTATTCTCTAAATAGAAGATGATTGCAAAGCTATAAATGACATAATTTCTCTTGACTAAACCCAGGCACTTCTGCCTGAGCTGCTTATTCTGAACGGCCCAGTGGAAATCCAGCTGCTATTGTACAATTTAAGATACAATTCCTTTTGTCCTAAAGTTGATAGTCAAAACAAGCCAGAGGAACTGCTATCCCAAAAGTACTTGCTTCTCCATAGTGACGACAAAGGGAATCAAAGTTGACCAGCTCAGATGGACATATCTACAGTGGAGATGTCTTAACACAGGTGAGATAAATGGTGGCTGTGGCATTACGGATTAGTGAAATTCAGAATTTGTGCTGTTACAAGGAAGAGATAAGGGCTGAATTGTCCTGGGCACTGTACAAATGACGAGGAGAGGATCTGCTTGCTTCAAAGACTAGATCTGACTTATCTAAGGCAGAGAAAGAAACGAAGAATAAACAAATATATGGAGAGATAAAGTAGTTAGCCCAATGCTTTGTGGGTTGATCTACCAATGAACTGACTGCAGAATATGATCTGGAGATTTATGAACTTGTTTAATTTATATGTTTGCTTAGCAATGATGTGCTTGGTGTTTTAAACTTTATAGAGTGCCAAGTGTTTCAGACCGGTACAATAAAAAGTAAATGAAAAATAAACAGATTTTGCCTACTTCGGCTGCTTACCCTGATGCTGCACCATGGAAGCCGTAAGGAAGCACAACAAAACCAGTAACCCCTAGCATTCATTTTAAATAAGAAAGCTCCCATATACCTATTTTTCATTTCATATCAGGCCCATCTCTGAAATACAATGCATGAGGGAGTCACAGAACAGCCTACAAAACATCAGGACTGTAGTTTGGTGACATAAACACAATTTATTCTTATTCTTCTAGACAGTGAAGCCTAAGGACATGACTGGTCATAAAATATGACTTTCCAAAAGAAGAAACCTAAGCGTAGAAATGCTTGGATTTGGTGTGTAGAGAGCTTGCAGAAAGCAATGCTTCAAGAATATTACTATGTAAAGAAGGTCAAGGTCAATGCCAGCAGATGTTAATGTCTTCTCCCAGAAAAGGAACAGTTAGACATCCCGAATGACAAAGACCCTAAAAGGAAGAAAAACTGCAAGAACAAGTGGTTGTCAGTGAGTGTTATTTCACTAAAGACAGAAATACCGATGAGATGGGAAAGTGGTTTGCCCTTTCTTGTGGAGTTGTATCCTATATTCCAAGTAGCCTGGTATTATTTTCAAGATTTATTTTTGGTTTTTGTTAGGGCTGAAAACTCACCGTAACTTCTCAGACTCACAATCATGAGCAATAGACTGAAAGCTAATGCTTGTGAAAACTGGAAGACGTGGGTCAATAGCAACACAAGCTTCCTCTTATGCCTGACAGCAAGTCGCCTGGTCTCCATTTGTTCCGATATCCCACAATGACACCAATTATGTCTGTCCCGAAGGGATTTAGCTGCATAGGTGCTATTGCTTTCAAGGAATTACATACTCAAATGCATTTGAGGATCTGCACTGTTCTGAACATTTAGCAATTT
This sequence comes from Vanellus vanellus, assembly GCF_965231255.1. Lineage (NCBI taxonomy): Eukaryota > Metazoa > Chordata > Aves > Charadriiformes > Charadriidae > Vanellus > Vanellus vanellus. The sequence continues at coordinate 162,007,372 of NC_138906.1, read as the reverse complement.
TTAATATGATCTTTTATTCATGACATTTAAATTTCATTAGCATTCATGCAAGTAACATTTGTCTATGGCGTTATGCAGAAAGATTTTAAAGACTGCCATCAAATATTTTCAGCGCGGACTAGCTGCAGGCCTGGTTAAAGTCCAGTGGTGTATATGACACCTTTTGTTTGGGCTAAATCAGAAGAGTAAATATAGATACTGTTTTCCTGGGATGAGCAAGAACATCAGGGGGCCAGCTCATGGTACCAATGAGCCACTCTGAACAGTGAGAGCTGAGGGTGCCAGAGATACCAGCCTCAGTAACTCTTGGCTTTGGCGGTCTAAGCACATGGGAGAGAAAGGAAAGAATCATTACAAAACCAGCAGATAGCATAACTCAGCGCAGAGATGCTCTCCTGGGATAGGGGAGAGTAAGCTGAGAGACTGAGCTGCTCCTGGACATCAAGTTCACCGGGAAGATGAACATCCTCATAAGTAAGCTCAGGAAGTATGGGTTAGTGGACAGTGAGGTGGACTGAAAACTGGCTGAATGGCAGAGCTCAGAGGGTTGTGATCAGCAGTGCAGAGTCTAGTTGGAGGCCTGTAACTAGAGGTGTTCCTCAGGGGTCAGTACTGGGTCCAGTCTTGTTCAATATATTTATCAACGACCTGGGTGAGGGGACAGAGTGTACCCTCAGCAAATTTGCTGATGACACAAAACTGGGAGGAGTGGCTGACACACCAGAAGACTGTGCCACCATTCAGTGAGACCTGGACAGGCTGGAGAGTTGGGCTGAGAGGAACCTAATGAAGTGCAACAAGGGCAAGTGTAGGGTCCCGGACCTGGGGAGGAATAACCCCATGCACCAGTACAGGTTGGGGGCTGACGTGCTGGAAAGCAGCTCTGCAGGGAGGGACTGAGAGTCCTGGTGGACAAGTTGACCACGAGCCAGCAATGTGTCCTTGTGGCCAAGAGGGCCAATGGTATCTCAGGGTGCATTAAAAACAGCATGGCCAGCAGGTGAAGGGAGGTCATCCTCCCCCTCTACTCTTCCCTGGTGAGGCCACATCTGGAATTCTGTGCTCAGTTCTGGGCTCCCCAGTACAAGAAGGACAGGGAACTCCTGGAGAGAGTCCAGCAAAGGGCTATGAAGAAGATAAGGGAACGGAGCAACTCTCTTATGGCGAAAGGCTGAGAGACCTGGGGCTGTTTAGCCTGGAGGAGACTGAGAGGGGATCTCCTCAGTGCTTATAAATATCTAAAGAGTGGCTGTCAAGAGGATGGGGCCAGACTCTTTTCAGTGGTGCCCAGTGAGAGGACAAGGGGAAATGGGCACAAACTGAAACACAGGAAATTCCATCTGAACATGAGGATAAACATCTTTACTTTGAAGGTGGCAGAGCACTGGCACAGGCTGCCCAGAGAGGCTGTGGAGTCTCCTTCTCTGGAGATATTCAAACCTGCCTGGGTGCATTCCTGTCCAGCCCATTCTAGGTGAACCTGCTTTGGCAGTGGGGTTGGACTAGATGACCTCTGAAGGTCCCTTCCTACCGCTGCCATTCTGCAATTCTGTGATTCTGTAGGCTTCAGTTTCTGAAAAAAGAAAACCCTTTCTTTCTGCTGACTCCTCCTGTGTTCAGGATACCAGCATGACACTGGTATATTTACGCTGTCTCTTTAGGCTTTACGCTTAACCAGTAAATAGTGGAAGTTTCCTCCAGGGCAAATTTCAGAGCAGGAACTTAACAGAGCTGTGCTGGCGACTTCCTTCAGTCTTTAATCTGGGAAAAACCTCAGGCTACTATTTTCAGGCTCCCACTGGTTCCAGCTTTACGTAGCTCCGTTTCCTGCATCATGAAAGCTGAAGTGGTGGTATTTCTCTGGCTCGGAGCAGTGTCTATTTTATTAATGTTTTGGAGGCGCAGGTACTATGGTAACGAGCACTACACTCAGTGCCTAAAGAGGAATTTACATTGCCAGAGATGCTGTCTTTGAACAGCTTGACACATCTGTTCATGAACAGCAATCTGATTCTCTGTCAGCCCACAGGAAAACTCAGCTGAGCTGCAGCTGGATCAGACTGCAGTTGTGTCAGGATTTCAGAGTTAAACTAAGACAGAGCCATCTAAAATGCAACTGAGAATGAGAAAATACCTAGAGGTTTCAGGAGGCAGCAATATCTATCAGGAGTCTGAAGTTATCTATTCTGAGCAAAACACTAGGAAAAGCAAAACTTGTGTATAGCACATAAGCAGAAATAAAGGCTCACTCCAAACTGGGAGAATTAATGCTGCCCTAATCCTATCACTCTTTAAGGTATTCTGAAATATTGGCAATGTCTTCTGATTTCGTTTTCCCAAGAAACAAAAAAACCTTGCCTCCTTTCTGACAGCATTAAGTATGCCAGGAAAAGATCATAAAATCAAATTAAACTTTGGAATAAGCTGTCTGAAGCTAGCAAGACTACCCCGAGTTGAATGTAAATGCTGAAATCTCGTTACTTCGCATAGCCATAAAACTTTACATTGTTTTCTTTTTTAGTAAGTTCCACTGACTTTAACTCATATATTTTCTAGGATAAAAATGAAAGATTTCAAAACTGTGACAGAATATTCTTTGATTCAACTCCAGCAATGACAGTGAAAAACAGAGACAATGAAAAAAAGAAAGTGAACAAAGCCATAGTAGCTGAAAAGACATAAAGAGCAAAGATATTGAAAGAATAAAATAGGCAAAGGAAAAAAGAAAAAAAAAAGAAAAAAAGAGGGAAACAGAGGGAGGAGGCAGAAGATATTTTTGAGATTAAAAGAAGCAGAAAAGTAATTTACAAAATGCAATTAAGCAAGAAGCAAAAACCATGACCTGTCATTAGACAGACAGAACAGGTACTCTAAGCTACTGTTTTGCTGCCATTTGGAAAAAAAAAAAAAACCACTAGGAAATTATGAATTGACTGAGATCTGTAACTTGATATTTAAGTTATAAACCTGATATAAAAATAAGGAGGGAAAGGCTCCTATTTCAAATATTTACACTAAAGAAATCTATTTCACAGTGTCCTGGTTTCAGCTGGGATAAAGTTAATTTACTTTCTAGTAGCTGCTGTGTTTGGGATTTAGTGTAAGAAAAATGCTGATAACATTGGTTTGGTTGTGGCTAAGTGATGTTTACATTAGTCAAGGACTTTTTCAGCTTGCCATAGGAGCTGGGAGGGAGCATAGACAGGACAAGCTGGCCAGAGGAATATTCCACACCACGGACATCATGCTCAGTATATAAATGGGGGTTGGCTGAGGTACAGGAATCCATGATCACTGCTCAGGACTGGCTGGGCAATCCATCATTGGGTGGTGAGAGCGACTTGTATTGTATCACATTGTTTTTTTAAATCCTTTTACCATTTTTTTCCCCTCTTCTGTTACGTTCTATTAAACTGTCTTTATCTCAACTCACAAAGGTGTTTTTGCGGGGGGGAAGTCAACCACTCCTTTTCTCTTCCTTCTTCCTACCCTGCTGTGAGGGAGTGACCAAGCGGTTGTGTGGTCCTAGTTGCTGACTGGGGTTAAACCACGCCACAGAGAAAAGCAACTGTTCACATATGGAGAATCAGAAACATAGAGATTTGGGCTAGCAAAAATAAGGAGAACCAGAAAATGAAACTGAGACAAAAAAGGAAGAAGAACCACATCATTAACTTTACCTTCCAGACATTAGCAATGGTGACATATGGACAGCATGGTAATGTGGTTTTTATTGTGGGTGGTCCCTGTGGATGCCAACTTCATGGGGTGAGGATGCATGTTACAGTATGCTCAGCTGGTGCTCCACCTTAGGTTTAATAGCTGCAGTTAGTAGGATTCTCATAATTAGATTGGGAAGGGGGTTATATTTTTTTTAAGGTACTGTCTAATCCCAGTTTGGGCAATCACAATGAGTGAAATACATGAATAACAAGAAAAAATTGTAAAAATGACAAATTTACATTTTTAATAATTCAGGAGAAACCTGGGAAAACCTCTGATAAGCCCTTAAAATAGTGGTCAGGAGTCACTGACAATAAAGATAATTTCATTAAAATACACCTAAAACATTTCAAAATGTTGTAATTATTTTGCTGACATTCTCAACACAATAAAAATGTATGAGCCCAGTGAGCAGCAGAATTTAAATGTTTAGAATGTAAAGTGCTCTAATGGGCTTTCTGTCTCCCACCAGCTGGATTTAGAGAGAGAAAAACTACAATTTGATATAAAACATTATTTTGATAGATCAAATGGCCTGGTACCACTTTAGGATACACAGGATGCATCATCTGAGGCTTCTGATTGCTTTTAAGTTTGTTGACTATCATAGAATAGCACCTATGGATAGCCTCATATTCGCCTGGACTGAAAAAATGTGTTTAACAAAGGAATATAAATTAGGCATGAAGCTACCCTGCATTCCTTCTCTAGACAATGGAAAGAAGGCAGCACTTCCTAAAGACAGTTCAGCAGTCTGAAGATCTCAGTTGCCATCTGGAGATACTTGTCCCTTTTCATTTACTGGAGCAGTAGCTTGGAACAGCAATAAGACCAAAAAAAAAGATGGATAAAACTGAGTGTCAGGCAAGAAGAGGCAAGCTCATTCTCTGTGATTACTGCAAAGTCTGTGTGGTCCCTGAGTGTTGGATCATGTCAAACAGGAAGCCTGACATATCTGGAAAGAGTTGGCAATCGACCTTTGTGTGGATAACTTTTTACCAGACATGTAACAGTAGCAGTGCTCAAGATAAATAATGACATATTTGTGGGCGGAGTGCCCTGGGAGGCTATAAATTGACCTAAGGGTAACTTCTAATTGGGATGAACCTATTTCTCTTTTGTCTTGAAACAAGGACTCTGTTTTTCTTCTCTGGGGCCCTCACGCTCTTATATTCTGTAGTTAAACAATAGCCCTTACTGTTGAGGGCTTTACTATGTCAGAATTTGGCCATGGTATAAACTGGAATGCATAATCCACTACAGTCAATTATTTCATTTTACAGTGCCAAAACAAAGGCTAGATTGTGGTCAGGATAAAAAGACTCAGGCAGATCTGGATACATTCTCAGTTCGGAATTACTCAGTGCCCATGTAAGTCAACAGGAGATATGTACTTAGTGTTTTGGAAATCTGGAGCAGAGGGTAGAAGGGAAAGTTGACTTTTTCTCCATTCCTCTTGGTCACTCCTCTAGCTGTTTCTTCCTGTTTTTTTTTTTTTTTTTTTTTTTTTGTCATTCTTCATGCTTTAGCATAAGAGAATAGCTCCCCTTCCTAGGCCCATAAAAGGGAAATTGTTCCCCCCAAACAAAGAAAACCAATTCTTTCTGGACATATTTCAGGAAATTCCAATTAACATTGGAATTCCATTTAAGATTTCCATATGTAGATAAGGAATCAGAATAAACGTGTGTACGTGTTGCTTTTCACTGCACACAATGAGAAACATCACTTCAACAGCCAGGATCACCGAAACGTAGACAAAATCTGTTTTTCAGCCCACTACAACATGCTAGATCTGAACAGCCACAGTTAGATTTATCCTCAGAGCAATTCTGTGAGCTACAGGAACACTCTCACCCCTGGTTTACAGCTCAAGAAGTGAGGGTACAGCATAGACTAAGTGAAGGATGGGGAAATGAATTGAAAGACTAATTATAAATGTTTTTATGTCAAACTGAAAGAAGTTATCAGATAGGGTTCTTCAAGAATCCATCTGGTCCTGTTAAATGCTTTTTTAATTACTTGGATGAAGGAATATAGAACATCCTTACTGAATTAACAAACAATATAAAACTGGAAAATGTTTGCAAACATTTGGAGAGTAGGATGAGGATTCAAAAAGATCTCAGAAAAATGAATAGGTTGCACTGTAAAAGAATAGAATAAAGAGGAGAGCAAAGTCATATATTTAGATAGGCACAGTCATTCCACCAGATACAAGGTGGTTAGGCAGCATCCCTACGTGAGCACTCCCACCTGAGATCACTAAATGTACATTTGGGGCACAACAGTCCTTAGCACAAATGGGAATTGCTCCCATAGGAACTAAAAAATCACTGTGAAGCCCCTCAATCTTTATCCTGCAAAGGTGATTTCTTCAAAACTGTCTGTCAATACCTACCGTGTGCCTATGACAGTATTTAATGATGCACCTGTTAAAAACACAGTGTTTCTCACTTAAGGAAGAGGAAGAAGCAGTCTGTGCCATGTTATGGGAACAGATGCGTTCCCACATTTCTCAGTGGGCATGTGGAAGGAGAGGCAGTAGGGAAGCAATGCGTAGCACAGGCTTCTCTCAAATGTTTTTAATTCTGAATTTCATTGATTGTTTTAAGAAAAGTTTCTAGCTACTGTATTTTTTGAAGAAAACCTCAAAAATGTAAATTGAGTCAACTGTCTGTGATATAGACAACTAGAACAGCAGCTCTGATCAGTCCCATTGACCCCCGTGAAGAATTACCTCAGATGGAAACCAAATGTCATAGTAATTAATTTTAAAACCATTCTAGCTTGCATGCAATAAAAAGAAAAGAAGGAAAACATATATTTTATGTATTTTATTGATGGTACCCAGTTTGAAATAGCCCTTGCATTACATCCCACTTTTCACTCATTCAAAATGTTGCTAGTCACGGAACGTCGCCACTTGGTGATTTCAATCCTCAGTCAGGAAGAGCCTGGCTCAGTGAACCCAGTGTCTCTCAGCACCTATTCACAATTAAACCTCTCCATAATGCTCAGAAAGAAGCTTTGGATGTGAGTGGAAGAGGGTGAGAGAGTACTCGTTAGAAATAGGAAACTGGCTGCAGAATGGAGTACAATCGTCCTTTCAAAGTTGACCTCCTTTCCTCAAAGCCATGTCTCATTTTCTGCCTTTCACCCCTCATTTCTTCCCCCTGCTTTTAATGAAAAATTATGGCAATAGAATAAAACTAATATATATGATTTTTCTTTGATGATTTCAAAGGCAAAACAAGAATATGCACATTTTCGAGTGACACTTTGCTGTTACTAAAAGATTTGTCATCTAGTGGGAGTGCTAATTAGAGGCAATTATCATTAAGATTTACCTGCCAATGTATTCCGTCTTCCAAAAAAGATTACATTTGTTTACTTTTGGAATCTCACAGCTTTATAGATTTACAGACACAGGAAATGAGTGTAAGATGTGGCAGCTCACTGCTCAGGATGGCACTAGCAGCAACACTCGCTTGCCTTTGTCACTGATGCACAGGACTGTGCAGACTGTAAAATCCTTCCAGCAGCTTTAAAAAATAAAAATGGGAGGAAAGCAGTACTGAGAAAAACAAACTATATGAATGTCTGAAAGGAGAGAGTAGACTCCCGTGGAGATTCCAGAGCATGGCCAAATTACATTATTGTTAATCAAAGGCGGTATTCCAGAAGCAAGGAAAACAGCCACACAAAGTTCAGTTGATTCAATTGAAGAGAAGAAAGTAGGTGGTCACAAAGCATGGATTACATTCCATAATGTTTGCGCATGGATGTCTCCATATGTTAACAGAAAGACTACAGCATTACTGCCAACTCCTGCCTTTTTGGTATTTCCCCAAATGGATTCGATCCCATGCCACCGGGGAAAAGAGGTTGACCAAATACACAGAGATAAAGTGTTCACTGCAAGGAGATAGCAAGGCTTTGTTGCTATATCCAGAGATAAACAAGCAAGGCTAAAAACACAGAAGCTGTAGATTTTGCATAGCTTGCCATGACGGCACTTAATTTTTAAGTGTCTGACACCTCATTGAATTCACATGACTCCATTGGACATGTAGGCTGTCATTGTGGGTCAGGAAAAGTCAAACATCTTAGAGTGAGATCCAAAAATCTAGCTGGAAGGATGCTTAAGTTATCCAGGACATGATCATATGTATCACAGCTCTCCAAATCAAGGTGTTTAACTTGGGACCTCAGGGAGGGACTCTCAGGGACCAACATTGTCAATAAACCTCTGCACCCATACTTTTTCCTAAAATACGGAAAAAATGAAGTTCATCTTCCTTTATCCAGTAGCTCACTGATTACAAAACTCATCCATGGGACTGAAAACCTAGGTTCAAACCAGCAGGCTAGTTGGATACTCATTGGTCTACAAAAAAGTGGAGGGATAAGAAACCGAAATGATAGCGTTCTGCACTAGAAGACAACCTGGACCTAGTCTCTCTTTTGCACCCCTGTTATATTGATTCATTTCCTAATCATTAGACTGTGGATGTCTTGGTGACATTTGCCATACATTAGATATGAGATTCATCTACCTAAGCGCAGATGTTTAAAGTAACACTAGGGACCTGGACATCCCAAGCTCCCATTAGCGTTAAAAGAAAACAAAGCAGTGTATCTTAGGTGCTACCTCATCTTAAGGCGGATGCATAAAAAAGGTTCACTAAAACACATCCTGAAAATTCTTATTTCTCTCCATTGACTGAGGATGACCCTAATGAACTCTGATGGATGTATTTATTTGCGTGCCCACAGTGTCTCTAAAGCATCACAGTTTTTATTATAGAACCATGGTTTCAAAAAAAAAAGTTCTAAAGAACTGACCTCAGATTCATAGAGATCACAACTTTCTCAAGTCCATTCTTTGTGCTCCCACACAAGACGGTATTTCTATAAGAATTTGATTATGTGAATTTGATTGTTTCTGAAGAAATAGTTCACAGTTTTATAGCTTGGAGACTGTTAATCTCACCAAGCTCCTTTATTGCTCATTCACACTAATACAGTAGGAGACCTTTCTTATGCGAAGACCTCAGTGCACTGTACACCGTTAAAATATGTAAGTGTCCTATGGAAGAAGAAAACCGTAACCATACTTTAATGGTAAGGTATGTGAAATAGAAAACAATGATAAGATTTAAACGGGGTCACAAAGTCCGTAATAAATAAGTGGGCAGACACAGACAGGAACTAGAACTTTCTGCCCTTTATGACCTCAAATGACCTCAAAACTTCCTCCTATTGGCCAAACAGTGAATAAAATGGGGGCTTATTTATAATAACTGGTTTCTTTCAAATGCTTTGCAAATCAGGAACACAGAAGAAATTCCTCAGCCAACATTACCCTGTTTCTTTTCTGTTATGAACAATCTACCCACGTTTCTCAGAAGCAGGACAACCTGTCCAATAGTGTTTTCATCACCATGGAATGCTTGGCAGCCATCAGCGCTTTGGAAGCAATGCCTATTTGGGAACACCTTCAACCACAACTTCTCTCTTTCATGTACACTCCTGCCGTTTGATGCGTACTGGAACATCAAAAGACATGAAAGAACTCAGCCAAAGATGCTGCTGCTCACTTTAATTTATCATTTGCATTGAATCCCAGGAGGGCAACTTGAAGAGAAAATATGGAGGTGGTAGGTTGTTAAACCATATCATATTTTAAACTGGTTTTCCTCTCTTTTGCAATTTGCAAATCCTGTCGTAAAGTAGATATTAAAAACAGTCAATCTGATTTCCTGAAGGGTGCTATGTTAGTTATTCAGATGCAGCTCCTTGCAGAACAGACGAGGTCAGACAGCAACAAGCGCAAGGGCAAATGGAACTAAACGTGTCTGGGTAATCTGCAGAAAAAGAGGATCAATGTGTTTCTGAAGGCAAAGAAAACCGTGATGTCTCCAATAAGAGAGGTCGGACATTAACCCCACAAATGCCTTCTCTGCCCTAGGCATCGGTTATCTGATGGCTTTCTTGCTTGGAATCCTACTGACCCTTGGGAGGTGGCACATACAATGCATGTCAGACTCCTCTATCCGCCTGCTTTAAATACCAGGCCTATTCCAAGTAATTTGATACATGCCATCAACTCTAATAGCCAGAGGAGCCTAGGTCTCATTGTCCTATAAGTGCTCTTTGCCTTTTCTACCTCTTTTTATGATGCTTCTTTCTAAAGCACCTCAAAGAGTCTATGAATTAAGCAAACTCATCTTATTAGAAGAGTCTCCAGGGTGCCTTCGGTACTTCAGCTTCTAACTTCAGACCCTGGACACAATCAATGAATGAATCAATAATAATCAATGCACAGAGCATTTCAACAGGATTAATGACTGGCTGGGAGGTGCTGATGGGCAGAAATTAAGTCAAGGACCATTAATCCCAGCTGGTCATTTGTCTCTAGGCAGTGTTTTGTGCCAAGGTCATTACTGCTATTCTAAGAAAAAAATAAAAGGAAGCTGACATCGGCACATGGATATTTTTAACCTGGCTTGTGCAGAGTCAGTTGTTTTGTATGACTCTTTCTATTAAACGTGAGCCATCTTCCATCAGGCACTTTCATTGCATAAAGTGTCCCATCACCATTTTCTCCATCTAGCGAATCAACAGGCTTTTTCAACGACCTACAGGTTACACAGAGGTTGTATAGGATTCATGGAGCCTGGCAGACCATAGTCTCCCACAGCAAGGATTTACTCACACGCTCTCCCCACAGACACTCAGCTGTGGCTAGGATGACAACAGGGACATGCGCATTTCTGCCAAGGTGTTAGGAATTGTGGCAGCCACGTATTGTGTCTACTGGGTCCTCAAGAAGTCCTATCAGCTCAAGGTAGACAGAGATCATAGAAGCAAAAGAACTTCTAAAGATCTTCTGGGATAAGCCCCAGCATGTTCATCTAACCACACAGCTACACACACACACACAGATGGGATGACATTAGAATTATAAACTTTCCTATAGTATCCTAAAAATTACTGACCCATGATATACGGCAGCCATGCTGCGTCTGCAAAATATTTTAAGGGTCAACATTAAAGGTGAGTCAGGACCATATTTATTGATGGGCTATGTTAACTGCTGGAAAGGTCTCAGAGCCAGTTTGGTAAGCCCAACTGCTGCACCCCAGAACACCTTGCTCTTCAAAGCACAGAGTATTCCTGTGTGCCTGATGTATCCTCATGCTCTGAGCCCATCCCTTTTCCCTCTGTGCTTGCAGACTCTGTTAAAGGTGATATAACAAGACCAGCAGCGAGTGGACAATCCAAGTAAGGTCTCTTCACGTCAGGTTCCAGCTTTTTTCTTTTGCAAGACTCATATAGTATGGACGGTGTTATATTGCTCTTGATAGTTTGCTATGAAGAAGGATCTCGAGAGTCCTAATCATGGTAGGTAAGCCATAATGTAGCAGAGGCCTGGGAACTGCCTTGTGTTACTTACTATAAAATGCACTTAAGTGCAACTCACAACCCTGCTTGAAATTTCTCCCCGTTTCCAATGGTGTTTGGGTTTTTATGTAATTCAGACAGGAAACATCAAATTGGAGTGCCTCTCCGTTCCATGCAAAAAATATTCAGCTAATAATGGTGAAGTCTGAACCTTCTCATGTGCTGCATAACCCCACAGGTGGACTAATTTTCCTGTCTAAATGCAAACATGAAAGCCATAAAAATATTTTGAGTGGAGATGGAACTTTTGAAGGGGAAGATGCTAGATGAAAATAATCTTCTGAGATTCTTCTGAGAGAGCAGGTAAAAAGAGCTTCAGTTTTACTTTCTGATAATTGGGCAAAAGTTTGCCAGATGTGTTACTGACTTTCTGGGAGTTCTGGAAAACTAGTGTCCCAGGGGACACAGTCCAGGCTTGTAAAAAAAACAAAGAGGAGACAGTATTTGGATCAAGAGACAATGTGAAAATTCCCATGAGAGGGAGGAATTTTACCTTATCTCATTGGGGCAGAAGGAGAAAAAAGCGCGTGAAACTTGCATTCAGTGCAAACATAATGTCAATAACAGCTCAGATTCTTTTGAGTGCAAACATGTAGTCGCCTGGGCTGTGTCAGTTATAAAATTCAGCTACCGAATGGAGTTCCTCAGCTCCTCAGCGTAGATATATGCTGTGTGAAGTTGTAGTTACTTTTTAACGTGTTTTTACTCTGCCTCTCCATGGTGTTATTTGATGTAATCCAATTTTTGCTTAAAAAACATCAATAACCACCTGAACAAACCGGTTGCTGTTCATTTTCTGTAGGCCTTTCATGATTTATAGATATTGTCGATATTTCTCTTTTGGGCTGTCATAGGATTGGTGGGAGAAAGAACTATATGCATGTATATTTTTCTACATATGATCTAGAAAAAAAATTATGTTCAAACATTAACAAGGCAAGCTAACTGTGTTGCAAGAGAAGCTCATCAGGTGCTCTTTTAATGCTTGAAAGAATTAATGGTTAGCAAATGAAGCAGTTTTCTGTGCACAGTTTGTGTCATATTGTTTAATGAAACTACGAGAAAAAATGAACGACTTAATGACTCAAAATCCTGAAGAAGTCATGCAGAACTAGATGGAAATCTTCTGGAGACTATGGGCTGGAAAATGTAGCCTCTACCTTGTGCTACAGAAAAGAAGTAAAACTCAAGAGAAGCAATGACAAGCTTGTGTCGTCCTAATTATCTTCACTAATAACATGATCATTCTCGGCCTATGGCTACAGCCATGTTGTAAGATCCTTCTAGTGTGGTTTCAGAGCTGGTGTTGACACCATTTAATTAGCAGATTGCTACCTCACCCTCTACAGGCCCATATTCACGTACAAAAGTGTGTCTCCACAGTGCTCCCCTGGGTTTTCCCACAGCTTCACCTCCCATGTTTAAGCCCAAGGTATGTATATAGACAGGCATATTCAGCTAAGTATGGTGTTTTCTGGGGCCTTTGTGGAGTGTAAGCTGCAATGCAGGCCCCTTCCTTGTTGGTCCCATCAGCTCACACAAACCCAGCAGGTATTGCAAGCAGTATCTTCTTCCAGAGGAAAATCAGTGTGTTTTCCAGGGTTATGTGTCCGAAGTCAAAGTGAGATAATGCGTAGAAGCTGAATGGGAAAGGAGTCCCCAAAAAGAGGTGCAGGGGCGGCTCTGCAGCTGCCATTCAATGAGTCTCAATGGAGAAGACTGTGCCAATGTCGTTATTAACCTCAGGCCATATGTTGGTGGCTGTGCTGCGTACTGGGTTATAGCCTGACCATTCTTTCATACCAATTAAAATGACAGGCTGCTGAGCTGCCCGTTCCTCTCACTGTACTTTAACCCAGTGCTCAGAAAGCCTTTGGCCCATGATGGGAACAACGCCCATGCCCAAGCTTCCTCACCACCGCTACAGTCGCTCCTGGGAGCAGGGTTGTCCTCATCGGGCTGCAGAGGGTGGAAGAAGCAGTGGCAAACAGTCAAGCTAAAGTAGATGACACAGGAGCAGGGCTTGCTAGCAACGAAGGGAAATAGCCAGGCAGGAAACAGAGTCCAGCAGCCCAAAACCCAGTTAAAACGTCACCCCAGAATGATTTCTTACCTCACAAATATTTGAGATTTCTTCCCATGAGGGCAGATCTGAGAACCTTTGCGTTGTTTCTGATGAGAGAGGAGCTATGTTCCTGGTTGAATATACTGTGTTTGTTAAGAGAGAGAAAAGAGACTTTTAAATTCAAAGCAGTAATTAAATGTGCAGCAATTCTGAGAGTATTCATACTGGTAAATATTATTGACATTTCCTTTCAGCTTTTTCCAGTGGAAACAAACTATTAATATCTTATTTTTGCAATAATGAGCTCTTGATAGACAAGGAATTTATTTTTTCCTGTGTTGGTTTAGCCCTGAATCAGTTTTCAACAGTAACAAATAGAGATTATTCTCCATTAGCATCACTGACAATGACAGAAAGAGGAGCACAGCATGGGAACCTCATGAAATCCATGGCAAGGCTCTTCTGAAGTCACGAGATACAGGGCATCGGTGCCAGTTTGCCACCTACTGCCTCAGTCACTGGAAAGTGCTGATCTGGGTAAGCTGCAGAAGCAGTAACTGAAATCCTGACCCAAACCACTAATGAGAGAGAAAGCAGCTTCCTAAATTCTTCCACTCCTACTCCAGGTACTTGGGAATGCGCTGACATGGAGCTCCCGGGTCTATTGCCTGTAGGTGCTTTGGTATGAGAGATGTTCTACAAACACCTATGAAACTTGTCTCATTAATATCTACAGGCTTGCTTACTCCTTTGCTTTAGTGGGGTGGGGTCTTTTTTGAATTTTCTAGAAACAGATCCTTTAGAACATTTAGTAAAGGACTCTGGAAATCTGGATAACTTCTAAATTACGTTGCTCAGCCTCCCCCCATTTTACCACTGATTAAATGTCCTTAGGAAGCACTGGGGCAATTATAATAATTGATGGGATTTTAAGAAGAGCTGAGTCGAAAATACTTTTGTGCTGGAAAATGCCTTATTGCTGAGCTAGAAAATGAAAGGAAATATTTTGATAATGTTCTGTTACACAAAAAGATAGAAAATAAAAGTGTTTCAAATAAAAAAATACAGAATTCAGAATTTTGATCTTAGCAGAACAAAACATACCAGGTTTGAAATGATTTTTTTGTTTTGAAACTTATTTCATTTTATAATAAAGCATAATTTGTAGGGAGAAGCAATGTCTTTTATTAGATGGAATGAGGCAGATGGAAAAAATAGAATCTCATAGGCATGCACTCCTCCCTTTTATTTTAAAAATTATAAAGTGAAAGAAATGTGATGTCAAAATCTGAGAAAATTGTTTCTATTTTTTTGAAACAAGACATTCAAAATCAACTGAATTCTCCTTTTTAAACCTAAATGTTACCTTGCTTGTTGCTTTGGAATGGAAATGAGTTTTACCTGGAAAAAAGTCTTTTCAATTCAGCCATTCCAGCACATTAAGGATGAAAAAATTTCTTTTCCCACAGACACCAGATTTGGTTATAAATAGAGCCCTCTGCCCAACCACCGACCTGTCTGTCAGCAGAGCAGCCTCCTTGTGCTTCAATCCATTCATTAAGACATTGCTAATCATGGTCAAATGATGGAACTGTGACAGAAAAATGCAGCCCCATAGTATTATTAACACAGTGGCTGAGCCCTCCTGGAGGTAGATGTCCACTATGATATACATGTCTTGACACAATGTACATCCTGACACCGTGACACCCTGACACCTTACCAGGTTGGCCACATTACTGCCTCCTTCATCTTCATCCTTCCCTGGGGCAGTGCTCCACTCATAGAATCATAAAACCATAGAATGATTTAGGTTGGAAAGGTTGAAGGTCATCAAGTTCCAACCCCCCTGCCATAGGCAGGGACACCTCCCACTAGACCAGGTTGCCCAAGGCCACCTCCAGCCTGGCCTTGAACACCTCCAGGGATGGGGGCTCAACAACCTCTCTGGGCAACCTCTTCCAGTGCCTTACCACCCTCAAAGTGAAAAAATTCTTCCTAATGTTTAATCTAAACCTGCCCTCTTCCAGTTTAAAGCTATTCCCCCTTGTCCTATCACTACATGCCCTAATAAAAAGTCCTTCCCCAGCTCTCCTGTAGGCCCCCTTTAGGTACTGGAAGGCCGCAATAAGATCTCATCAGAGCCTTCTCTTCTCCAGGCTGAACAGCCCCAACTCGCTCAGCCTCTCCTCATAGGAGAGGTGCTCCAGCCCTCGGACCATCCTCATGGCTCTCCTCTGGACATGCTCCAGCAGGTCCATGTCCTTCTTATGCTGGGGACTCCAGAGCTGGATGCAGTACTCCAGGTGGGGTCTCACGAGAGTGGAGTAGAGGGGCAGAATCACCTCCTTTGACCCGCTGGCCACGCTTCTTTTGATGCAACCCAGGATGCAGTTGGCTTTCTGGGCTGCAAGCGCACATTGCTGGCTCACGTTGACCTTCTTGTCAGTCAGCACCCCCAGGTCCTTCTCCTCAGGGCTGCTCTCCAGCCATTCCCCGCTGAGCCTGTATTTGTGCTTGGGATTGCCCCAGCCCAGCTGCTTTGGGGTCTGTACACTGTCCTTTGAACACAGTCCCTAAATATTTATCTACACAATCAGAAAAGAAGACAAGCAAACAAAAAAGAGGGTGTGAAGATTTCTATCTGCCTCTGCTCCATGCCACCGGGCATGCTGCACACAGAGCAGCTGAGACCTGCTGCTCCTGTCACTGTCTGCTGGGAATCCAGTCTTGCAAGGGCTTCAAGCTATTTTAGGAGGCGGCACCCGTACCACACAGAAATACAAAGCCCTTTGTGCTTAATCTGTCCCTGTGCCTGGCCTTGCACAGGAGTGGGATGTGGACCTTGTTTGCACAGGGCAATGCAATGTTTACTTTGATAATTGTCTCTATTGTGTGTGGGTGTGGGGTTTTTTGGCAGGGGGGATGGGGAGGAGGGTTGGCACATAAAAATCTCAAGGAAAAACTTACTGCTCATTTGCACTCCCTCCTTAGAGGGAAAAAAAAAAGAAAAAGAAAAAAAGTCTGGAAACGTTATTTCGCTGTGCACTGGAGATTTACTGGACACACATAGACATTAGTACTCAGTTACTTCAAAGCTGCATTTATTGACTCTTATTTTCTCTCTAGTTTGGGCTTTTTTAGGGCACCCTGGGAACAGCTGGGGCAGTATAACAGCTCTCAGGAGCCACACTTGTGCAAAGTGGCTTCCTGGCCATGCTGTCCTCCATGCCCGCTCTCCAGAGTGGAGACATTTTCGCTCTTCCACATATCTTTACCTTGTCCCTTGCTCTTCTGGTGCCACAGGAGCCAAAAAGTAGCAGCACAAACGCACCTTGACATGAGACTCTGTGGGTTGAAGGCAAATTGAAATCACCTTTGCTCCATGACTTATTGGCTCCTGTGAATGGCCCATCTCCTAATTACCGTGTTTCTTTCCATGTACTTTGAAAGTTTTCCCAAGATATGTCAGCATCAAGATTATGTCAGAAATAGCTGCTAACTTTAAAGTGATGTACATATTGGGTATCAGCAATGCGATGTTCAAACTATATGCAGGCTTTGGGTGACACTTGCCTGCCCATAGCTTTCTTCCCAGAAGCAGATGACAAAAACATGATGACAAAAACATTGTGTGAAAAATGAACAATGAAAGCACTGCCAAGGATCCTGCTCCCGTGGGTTTGGTGGGCCTTCTTATTAGCAGAGAAAATTGCTGAGAGCAAGCCCTGAGTAGCTAAGCCTGTTGTAGTGCTAGTGGAGATATCTGTAAACACGACTGTATAGAGTATCTGTCATGCAGAGATGCCATTACATTTTTATGTAGTCTGTAACATTATTTCCATGTAAAAACTTTACTGCAAATTATTTCCGTCTGCCCCCTCTGCTTCAGGGGAATCCATGGATACCCTACCTTGCCCCAGAGTATGAAACCATAGTCAGGGAGTAGGCAGCTGCAAATGTGTTTGCCCTTATTTTGAGGTCTATGTGATTCATGGCATGAAAAGTGATGTGACGAGCCCACCAACCACGGAGAGATGCAGCATGTATTGTTTGACCAACCTAAGGGCTTGGGGAGGGAAGGAAGTAATACTGGGATGACTAGTTAAGGGATGGGGACCCCAAGTCTTGTTTTCTTCTGTCCCTCCTGTTGCAGGGAATGATGAGGGGGTTAACAGGAAGAGTCAGCAGGTCAATGACTGGCTCCGAACTTGGTGCCACAGACAGGGTTTTGGGTTCTTCGATCATGGCCTTATCTACCGAACACCAGGCCTGCTGGCAGCAGATGGGAAAAACCTGTCTCGCAGGGGGAAAATGGTTCTTGGGGCAGAGTTAGCAGGGCTCACTGGGAGAGCTTTAAACTAGATTTGAAGGGGGATGGGCGTGTAACTGGGCTTGCTAGAGAGGCGCCTGGGCATAGTAGCTCAGCAACTGTGGGGCTGAGTGCTAGTACTTTTGAGAATCAGAAAGCCCACCACTCCTCAAGGGCAAAAACTACACACTCATTGGCTTTTCTGAAATGCCTGTACACCAACACGTGTAGCATGGGGAATAAACAGGAGGAGTTAGAGATCTGTGTGCGGTCACAGGACCATGATCTCATTGCAATTACTGAGACGTGGTGGGATGGCTCACATGACTGGAACACTGTCATGGAGGGCTATGTTCTCTTTAGGAAAGATAGGCCAGCGAGGTGAGGTGGTGGAGTTACTCTTTATGTGAGAGAGCAACTGGAATGTATTGACCTCTCCCTGGGAGCAGATGAAGAGCAAGTTGAGAGCTTGTGGGTAAGGATCAAGGGGCAGGGTAATATGAGAGACACTGTTGTGGGTGTCTATTACAGGCCACCTGATCAGGATGGGGTAGTTGATGAGGCCTTCTACAGACAGGTGAAAATCACCTCACAATCACAGGCCTTGATTCTTATAGGGGACTTCAACTACCCTGATATCTGCTGGGAAGGCCACACAGCTGGGCATGTACAGTCCAGGAGGTTCCTCCAGTGCATTGATGACAACTTTTTGACTCAGGTGGTGGAGGAGCCTACAAGGAAAGGTGCTGTACTGGACCTGGTACTGACAAACAAAGAGGGACTGGTGGAGGATGTAAAGGTTGGGGGCAGACTGGGCTGCAGCGATCATGAGAAGATAGAATTCAGGATTAAATGTAGTATAGACAAAATGACAAGTAGAGTTGAAACCTTAAACTTCAGGAGGGCTAACTTTGATCGTTTCAAGGAGTTGCTTGGAGAAATCCCATGGGAGAGGGCTCTAGAGGGTAAGGGGGCTCAAGAGAGCTGGCTGCTATTTAAGCGTCACTTCCTCCAAGCTCAGGATCAGTGCATCCCAAAGAGAAAGAAATCAGGCAAGGGAAGAAGGAGACCTGCATGGCTGAGCAGGGACCTTCTGAAAAAGCTCAGGTGGAAGAAGGGAGTTTACAATAGGTGGAAGAAGGGGCTGACTGCTTGGGAGGAATACAAGAATGCTGTCAGGGTATACAGGGAGGAAACAAGGAAAGCCAAGGCAGCCTTGGAATTGAACCTGGTGAGGGATGTCAAGGCCAACAGGAAGGGTTTCTTTAAGTATATAGGAGACAAAAAGAAAAGTAGGGAAAATGTGGGCTCACTGTTGAACGAGACAGGTGCCGTGGTGACAGATGATGCAGAGAAAGGCGGAATTGCTAAATGCATTTTTCGCTTCTGTCTTCACTGTTTGGGCCAGTCCTCAGGAAACCCAGGCTTTGCAGGTAACAGAGAAAGTCTGGAGGGAATAAGACTTTCCTTTGGTTGACGAGGAGCAAGTTAGAGATCAGTTAGATAAACTGGATATCCACAAATCCATGGGGCCTGATGGGATGCACCCTCGAGTGCTGAGGGAGCTGGGGGAAGTCATTGCTGGGCTGCTCTCTATCATCTTTGAAATGTCCTGGAGGACAGGTGAGGTGCCTGAGGACTGGAGGATAGCTAATGTCACTCCAGTCTTCATAAAGGGCAAGAAGGATGACCCGGGAAACTACAGGCCGGTCAGATCACCTCCATCCCTGGTAAGATGATGGAACAGCTTCTGCTGGGTATCATCTCAAAGCACATGCAAGAAAAGAAGGTTATCAGAAGTAGTCAACATGGATTCACCAAGGAGAAGTCATGTCTGACTAATCTGATAGCATTCTGTGATGAAGTGACTAGATGGGTGGATGAAGGGAGGGCAGTGGATGTTGTCTACCTTGACTTCGGCAAGGCTTTCAACACTGTCTCCCACATCATCCTCACATGCAAGCTTAGAAAGTGCGGGCTAGATGAATGGACAGTGGGGTGGATTGAGAACTGGTTGACAGATAGAGCTCAGAGGGTTGTGGTTAGTGGTGCAGAGTCTAGTTGGAGTTCAGTAACAAGTGGTGTTCCTCAGGGGTCAGTACTGGGTCCAGTCCTGTTCAATATATTCATCGATGATCTGGATGAAGGGATAGAGTGTACCGTAAGCAAGTTAGCTGATGACACGAAACTGGGAGGAGTGGCTGACACGCCAGAAGGCTGTGCTGCTTTACAGCATGACCTGGACAGGCTGGAGAGCTGGGCAGAGAGGAACCTAATGAAATTCAACAAGGGCAAGTGTAGGGTACTGCACCTGGGGATGAATAACCCCACGCATCAGTACAGGTTGGGGGCTGACCTCCTGGAGAGCAGCTCTGTGGAAAGGGACCTGGGAGTCCTGGTGGACAACAGGATGAGCATGAGCCAGCAATGTGCCCTGGCAGCCAAGAGGGCCAATGGCATCCTGGGGTGCATCAAAAAGAGTGTGGCCAGCAGGTCGAGGGAAGTCATCCTCCCCCTCTACTCTGCCCTGGTGAGGCCGCATCTGGAGTATTGTGTCCAGTTCTGGGCTCCCCAGTTCAATAAAGACAGGGATCTGCTGGAGAGGGTCCAGCAAAGGGGCTACAAAGATGATTAGGGGATTAGAACATCTTTCATATGAGGAAAGGCTGAGGGACT
The DNA here is from genome assembly GCF_965231255.1 of Vanellus vanellus. NCBI lineage: Eukaryota > Metazoa > Chordata > Aves > Charadriiformes > Charadriidae > Vanellus > Vanellus vanellus. Next base: position 161,987,126 of record NC_138906.1, on the reverse strand, counting down.
TGGGTCTTTTTAGTCTAGAGAAAAGAAGACTGAGGGGGGATCTTATTAATGTTTACAAATACTTAAAGAGAGGGTGCCAGAGGGATGGGAGGAGTCTTTTTTCAGTGGTGCCCATTGATAGGACAAGAGGTAATGGGCACAAACTTGAACATAGGAAGTTCCATCTTAACATGAGGAGGAACTTCTTCACTTTGAGGGTAGTGGAGCACTGGCACAGGCTGCCCAGAGAGGTTGTGGAGTCTCCCACTCTGGTGACATTCAAAACCCGCCTGGACGCTGTCCTGTGCAACCTGTTGTAGGTGACCCTGCTCTGGCAGGGGGTTTGGACTAGATGATCTCCAGAGGTCCCTTCCAACCCTGACTATTCTGTGATTCTGTGATGAGGAGAAGGGAGGAGAAGATATATGAACCATGCTTGAAGAAGAAGCAGGCACGTAGGAGGAAAGGAAGTTGTAGCACAATTTTGATTAATTGAAGCCTTAACAGTCCCTTCACTGATTTACACTTGAGACCCACTCTTAACTTTGCCATATGGTGACAATACGAAGGAAGACAGATGCTACAACTTTTGGTGCTAATATTCCTACTGCTGTGTGGAGATGTGCGGTTTCTTGTTCTCTGAGACAACTGCTGAGGGTAGCAGTCAACATTTTTATCTGGAGCAGACCCAGCACACTAAAGGGCACAGCAAGAAAATGTCTCTCTTCCCCTTCCAAGCTCCAAATCAGGAGACATTAGGGACGACACAGGTGTAAGATGCCCTCTCATCCATAACACATCAGTCCTCTTAATAAGTAACCTAAGGTACCTGTTATGTGATAGACAGCAAAATACTGCAGAATGTGCTTCACTGAAAAAGACCACATTTTTGAGGTGTTGGTTCTGTTTCTGCTTACTTAAAAGAATAAAACCTCAGGGATAACAGGGACTGCTTGCCTATACAGAGTATTTTGTGCCTAATTAATTTTATGTATGGACAAGGGCTGCTTTATCCACCAGATTAAGTTCCAATGTAACATTTCTTGCTTGTAGTTTGGGGCACAGGGCACTATTTTATTAGCCATTTTAGGTTGCTTCTTGGATTTTTTACAGTGCAATAAAACTTCTGGCATAGTTGTTGTTTTCCCTCCTCTCATAGTTGAACAGATAACAATGTAAAGTTTTCAAACAAAAACCCTGGGGGTTTCACTGAGCTCCCAAAGACATACAAAAGAGATGAGCATAGTCAGACCTGCCAGCAGAAGTTGTTTTATTTCAATGATCACTCCACCAGCTAGAATTCTTACTGCACGACAAACTGAAACGCATCATCTCCCAGGACCAAGGCGCATGCCAGAGAAGCATTGCTAAGCCATTGATGTACGTCTTATTTGACTGGTACCCAAAGACTGGCTCCATCTCCTCCAAAAAGTGCTGTAGGAGAGGGGGAACAAGAAATGAATGGTTTGTACCTTGCCCCTGAAGGGGGACTGATGATTACCTGGATGGGACCATACGAGACATTACCATCCTAAAACCTCTGTGTCAATACCCTTGTGATGATAGACCAAAGAATCACAGACTCGTAGAATGGCTCGGGTTGGAAGGGACCTTAAAGATCATCTAGTTCCAACCCCCCTGCCATGGGCAGGGACACCTCCCACTAGACCAGGTTGCTCAAAGCCCCATCCAACCCAGCCTTGAACACTTCCAGGTATGGGGCGTCCACAACTTCCCTAGACAGCCTGTTGGAGTGTCTCGCCACCTTCACAGTAAAGAATTTCTTCCTAATATCTAATCTAGATCTATGCTCTTTCGGTTTAAAACCATTACGCCTCATCTTATCACTACATTTCCTGATAAAGAGTCCCTCCCCATCTTTCCTGTAGGCTTCCTTTAAATACTGGAAGGCTGCTATATGATGTCTTCTTCAGGCTGAACAACCCTAACTCTCTCAGCTTGTCTTCACAGGAGAGGTGCATCACCCTCCTGATCATATTTGTGGCCCTCCTCTGGACTCGTTCAAACAGGTCCCTCTTCTGTTGGGGCCTCCAGAGCTGGCACCCTTCAGTGCTTCTCCTCAGAGCTGCTCTCAATCCATTCTCCGCCCAGCCTGTATTTGTTCTTGGGGTTGCCCCAACCCATGTGCAGAACCTTGCACTTGGCCTTGTTGAACTTCATGAGATTCACACATGCCCACCTTTCAAGCCTGTCCAGGTCCTTCTGAATGATATCTCTTCTTTCCAGCATGTTGACTGTTCCACACAGCTTGGTGGAGCAGCTTGTGGTGTCACTGACAAAGATGTTAAATAACACCAATCCCAGTACCAACCCCCGAGGAATGCCACTCGTCAATGGTCTCCGCTTGGTCATTGAGCCGTTGACCATAACTCTTCGAGTGCAACCAGGCAGCCAATTCCTTATCCACCGAGTGGTCCATCCTTCAACTCCATGTGTCTCTAATTCAGGGACAAGGATGCCATGCAGGATAGTGTCAAGTGGTTTGCACAAGCCCAGGTAGATGACGTCAGTTGCTCTTCCCTTATCCACCAATGCTGTAACACCATCGTAGAAGCCCACCGAATTTGTCAGACATGATTTGCCTTTAGTGAAGCCATGTTGGCTGTGACCAATCACCTCCTAATTTTCTATGTACCTCAACAGAGTTTCCGTGAGGATCTGCTCCATGGTCTTGCCAGGCACAGAGATGAGACTAACCAGCCTGTAGTTCTCTGGGTCTTCCTTTTTTTCCTTTTTAAAAATGGGGGTTATGTTTCCCCATTTCCAGTCTGTGGGAACTTCAGCAGACTGCCATGACTTCTCAAATATGACGTATAGTGTCTTGGCAATTTCATCCACCAGTTCCCTCAGGACCCTCGAATGCATCTCATCAGGTCCCACAGACTTGTGCACCTTCGTGTTCCTTAGATGATGTCAAACCTGATCTTCTGTTCTGTAGGCAGAATCTCATCTTCTGTAGTCAGTGGGCAGTTCTTCATTCTCCCAGTCCTTGCCTTTGCCTTTTGTGACTTGGGTGGTGTGGCTAAAGCACTTGCCAGTGAAGACTGAGGCAAAAACATCATTGAGTACCTCAGCCTTCCCCATATTCCAGGTAACTAGGTCTCCTGTTTCCTTCTGGAGAGGGCCCACATTTTCCCTAGTCTTCCTTTTATCACTGAGATATGTGTAGAAGCTTTCCCTGTTGCCCTTGATGTCCCTGGCCAGATTTAGTTCCATCAGGGCTCTAGCTTTCCTGACCCGATCCCTGGCTGATCAGACAATTTCTCTGTATTCCTCCCAGGCTACCTGTCCTTGCTTCCAGCCTCTGTAGGCTTCCTTTTTCTGTTTGAGTTTGTCCAAGAGCAACTTTTTCATCCATGCAGGCCTCCTGGTGTTTTCGCCTGACTTCCCTTTTGTTGGGATGTATCACTCCTGAGCTTGGAGGAGGTGATCCTTGAATATTAACCAGCTTTCTTGGGCTCCTCTTCCCTCCAGGGTTTTATCCGATGGTACTCTGCCAAGCAGATCCCTGAAGCAAAATCTGCTCTCCTGAAGTCCAAGCTTGATTTGTGCCCTCCTCACTGCCCTAAGGATCTTGAACTCCACCATCTCATGGTTGCTGCAGCCAAGACTGCCCTTGAGCTTCACATTCCCCACCAGCCTCTCCTTGTTGGTGAGAACAAGGTCCAGCATGGCACATCTCCTCATTGGCTCCTCTATCACTTGCAGAAGGAAGTTATCATTAACACATTCCAGGAACCGCCTGGATTGCTTATGCCCTGCTGTGTTGTCCTTCCAGTAGATATTGGGGTAGTTGAAGTCCCCCATGAGGACCAGGGCTTGTGAACATGAGGCTGCTCTTGTCTATAGAGGGCCTCATCCACTCAGTCTTCCTGGTCAGGTGGCCTGTAGCAGACCCTCGCTGTAATGTCACCTGTCCCTGCCTTCCCTTTAATCCTGACCCATAAGCTCTCAGTCAGCTCCTCATCCATCCCCAACCAGAGCTCCATACACTCTAGCTGGACGTTGACATTGACTCCTCATCTCCCTTGCCTGTCCTTCCTAAAAAGCCTGTATCCTTCCACTCCAACACTCCAGCCATAGAAGCCATCCCACCACATCTCCGTGACACCAATAAGATCATAGCCCTGCAGGTGTGCGCAACTCCTCTTGTTTATTCCCCATGCTACGTGTGTTTGCATAGAGGCATTTAAGTTGGACACACAATGAAGCTGACTTACTGCCTGGAATTCCTTTGTGCTGCACTCCAGGTGCTCTCCTGCTGTCCTGTATGATGCTTCTCCAGGCTTTGGGCATCTATTGCTGGCACTGGCATCAAACTGTCCAAAATCTGCCACTCACTGAAAAAAACTAAATAACTTGATGACAGCTTCTTCTTAAACTCCAATCTATGGAAAACTGTGCATAAGGAAAACCTAATGTCCAACATCATAGAGAGCAAGAGCAGAAGAGTCTAAAAGGGCTGAGACCAGTGGAAGACCAGAGGAGGAACTGCTTGCATTCAAGCTCAGTAACAACCCCCTCAGAGCCACACTAAAACTGCTCTAGAAACCAAGAAAGGAAAGAGCTTTGACATCAGTAGAGCTTAAGGGCTTGAGCTGAAACTGAGCTTCAAATACTCATCTCTCAATTGTGGGTGATAGGATAGTTTGGGGAGCAATGTGAGCTTGAATATGCAGATAACTTATGAAACAGACATAACCAAAGAAAACCAGAAGAGCGGCAGAACTCCCACTGTGTACAAATTACCAGCTCTATATATGCCAAAGTATGACCTCCAGCTAGGATATAATAACCAGGTTTCATGAACAGCACTCATTATATTGTGTCCATTATAAAAGTGCGGCTACATGACAGTGCCATAGGCTATAATGTTCTCACTCAGAAGAGTTTCAATTTTCTTCCAAGAGACAATGTCTCCTTTTTGCGAGCTTATTTTGGGCATCCTGTGCTCATTTTTATTTGATAGGGTGGGATGTGGGTTTTTTTGTTGTTTTGCTCCTAAAACAAAACAAGGAACTGAACACAAAAAATCTGTATTGATTTGTGAGGCACAGCAGAGTAGGTATTCAGTGTAAATCAGTGTGATAAACTCCAGCTGAGGACTTTTACCAGACCACTATAAATTTCCTGAATGAAAGTGTTTGTCAATGACCAAAAATATCTCATAGAAATGACCTGGGTGGCGCTCTGTTGACACAACAGAAGATATTGCTAAGTCAGCAAGAAAACTTGGATTTGTTGTGTTATATGACTTAAAGGTCTTCTCAGTTATTCGCTCAACTCTTCTTCCTGAATATTAAGTGTGAGATAACTCAAGAAGCACAAGTATCTGACTAAGCAGCAGGAGAAACACCTGTGGTTTTGTGTAGAAACTCCGGAATGGCATAGGCAGATCCAGGCAGAGTCTGGCAGAATTTATCAGCTGCAAGTTACTGCACTTCCTCTGCTCCAACATGATGATATGTTGCTAGGCCCGTCCTAAGAAAACCCACAGATCTCTACTATACAGAGGGCTACATCTGAGGAAGTCATCCTCAGCACCCTTTATTCAACGGGTGTGCAGTTAGTAGAGACAAGGGGGTGCAGGATGCAACTCATCTAATCCTGCAGTACCTAAAAAACTCTGAGAAGAACAGCATCCCCCCCAGTGCCTGGTTCCTTCTTATTAGTCATAAAGGAACTGGAGAGAAACAAACTCCAAGAGGTTTGGTGTCTCTACAAAGATCTGAGACCTAAAGGTCACTTTCCCTAGAGAGATCGTAACCTGGGTGAGTGCACAGCTTTAGTTTGCACAGAGGCATGGGGAAACACATGGAGAAAGTCACACAGGAATCTGCTCCCAGAGGGACAAGACAAACAGGTTTCCACTCCAGGTGCAGTAGCTGTTATCTTTTAGATCATGCAGATAAAAGTATTTTGTGATACCTCATACACTGAACCTGAAGAGCACTTTTGAGGACTCTCTCTAGGATACTGATGTTTTCCACGCAGCCAGGAAAGTTTATCTGAGGCTGTCTTGAGCACACACTCTTGCAGAATCCAAGGCGGAGTTTACACCAAGCCATGTATCACAGTATCACAGTATCACAGTATGCTAGGGATTGGAAGGGACCTCAAAAGATCATCTAGTCCAATCCCCCTGTTGGAGCAGGAACACCTAGATGAGGTTGCACAGGAAGGCATCCAGGCGAGTTTTGAATGTCTCCAGAGAAGGAGACTCCACAACCTCCCTGGGCAGCCTGTTCCAGTGCTCTGTCACCCTCACTGAGAAGAAGTTTCTTCTCAAATTTAAGTGGAACCTCTTGTGTTCCAGCTTGAATCCATTACCCCTTGTCCTATCACTGGTCGCTACTGAGAAGAGCCTGGCTCCATCCTCATGACCTTCCCCCTTTATATATTTATAAACGCTAATAAGATCACCCCTTAGTCTCCTCTTCTCCAAACTAAAGAGACCCAGCTCCCTCAGTCTTTCCTCATAAGGGAGATGCTCCACTCCCTTAATCATCTTAGTTGCCCTAATGTCTTGAATGTCACAGTAGGGAACTGGTGTTTCTCACAGCCGTGATAGAGATGGTAGCTGGTTTAAGTCTGAGGAAAAGTTGATTTATTTTCCCAGGCCAGTTCAGTGGGATGTCACCTGCAGTCCCCACTCAATCTGTCTTCTTTGTGTGGCTGGACTGGGTCTGGCTGGGGTGGAGTTAAGTTTCCTTAGCTAACTTTCCTAGAGCTGTGCTTTATATTTATAGCTACCACGGCATGGGTAACACACCAGTGTTTTGGCTGCTGCTGAGCAGTGGTCACATAGCATCAACGCTTTCTTTCACATCCCTCCTCAAAGACCAGTAGGCTGGGCATGGGCAAGAGGCTGGGCCAGGACACAGCCAGGACAGCTGACCCAAGCTAACCAAAAGGATATCCCATACCATATGACGCTGTGGTCAGCAATAAAATCTGGGGGAAAGGCGTTGAGGGGGCATTTGTTATTAAGGCATTTGTCTTCCAAAGACACCACTACACATATTAAGGTGGACTTCCTAGGAAGTGGCTGGAAATTGCCTGCTGATGGGAAGTAGAGAACAAATCTTTTTGTTTTGTTTTGTTTTGTTTTGTTTTGTTTTGTTTTGTTTTGTTTTGTTTTGTTTTGTTTTGTTTTATTCACTTTTGTGCACAACCTTGCCTTCTTTCATTAAACCATCTTTATCTTGACCCATGAGTTTTTCATATTATCTTCTCCCCCTGTCCTGCTGAAAAGTGGGAGTGAGAGACTGGCTGGGTGGACACCTGAGAGTCAGCCAACGTCAACCCACCACAATGGCTGATACAGGAGATAGTGCCAATCACTGGTGCCAATGCTACTGTGGTGGGTTGACCTTGGCTGGATGCCAGGTGCCCACCAAAGCTGCTCTATCAATCCCCTCCTCAGCCGGACAGGGGAGAGAAAATATAATGAAAGGCTCACAGGTTGAGATGAGGACAGGGAGAGATCAGTCACCAGTTGCTGTCATGGACAAAACAGATTCAGCTTGGGGAAATTAATTTAATTTGTTAACAATCAAATCAGAGTAAGATAATGGGAAAGAAAAAATCTAAAAACATCTTCCCCCAACCCCTCCCATCTTCCTGGGCTCAGCTTCACTCCCAATTTCTCCACCTCCTCCCCCTAACCAACACAGGGGAATGGGGAATGGGGGTTATGGTCAGTTCATCACACGTTGACTCTGCTGCTCCTTCATCCTCAGAGGGAGGACTCCTCACATTCTTCCTCTGTTCCAGCATGGGTTCCCTCCTACAGGAGACGGTCCTTCACGAACTTCTCCAATGTGGGTCATTCCCAAGAGCTGCAGTTCTTAATGAACTTCTCCAGCATGGGTCCTTCCTACAGCATGCAGTCCTTCAGGAACAGACTGCTCCAGAGTGGGTCCACCATGGGGTCACAGGTCCTGCCAGCAAACCTGCCCCAGTGTGTGCTCCTCTCTCTCCACCGGGTTACAGTTCCTGCCAGGAGCCTGCTTCAGGGTGAGCTTCCTATAGGGTCACAGCCTCCTTCGTGTGCACCCACGTGCTCGGGTGTGGGGTCCTCCATGGGCTGCAGGGGGACAGCCTGCCCCACCATGGTCTTCACCATGGGTAGCAGGGGAATCTCTGCTCTGGTGCCTGAAGCACCTTCTCCCCATTCTTCTTCACTGACCTTGGTGTCTCTGCAGAGTTGTCTTTCACATATTCTCACTCCTCTCTTCAGCTACCATTGCTCAGTTTTTTGTCCCCCTTCTTAAATATGTTATTCCATAGGCACTACCACCGTTGCTGATGGGCTCGGCGTTGGCCAATGGCATTTCCATCTTGGAGCCGGCTGGCACTGGCTCTATTGGCCATGGGGGAAGCTTCTGGCATCTTCTCACAGGGGCCGCCCTTGTAGCCCTCCCACTACCAAAACCTTGCCACACCAACCTAACACAGCTACATATGCAAACAGGCTGTAAAACCCAGACTGAGATGGCCAGTGGGAAATCAACCCAGCAAAGAATCCAAAAATTACTACAGAGGAGGAAAGGAAGACCTAGGGAAGGCAGGATCATGTCTAACTCATTGCCAGTAAGAGCTATAAATGGAGACTTTGTGGTCTCCTGGGTCATTGCTGACTGGCGTGTTGCAAACAGACATGCTAATAGAGACATCACATTGTCGTCTTCTCACAGGGATGAGAGCCCTTCTTTGCCTGCTGGGTGGTCTTGCTGGCCTCCCTCTGCCTGGCTTATGGGAGGGAGTCCCAGATCAGATGTCTTCACTCTGCCCCATGCTAGTGGTCCTTGCCAAAGGATCCCTGCAACAACTGTACAAACTTCAGAGGGTGATGGGAAGACAATAGAAATTATCTCACACTCCCTGAGTAATACCAGTTCTCTCTTTCAGTCCTAGTTTCCAATAAACACTTTTTTGCCTGTCCTTACTTAAAGCCTGCTTTCACCAATGCAATTGGGTTTGTTTGACTACGGTCTGTGTGTGTCCATGTGTTCCACACTGATAACCTCTGAACTTGCTGGCCAAAGGTATTGAAAGATGTCAGAGTTGTGAAGTTCTATCAATTTATGAAAACAAATTAACCCTGTCAATCCTTCCAGTGAGAAAATATTGGCATGAGGTTAACGTCTAGTGCATAAATACTTCAAAATGCTTTGCTAGGGCACCGCTGGGGTTTTATTCCCTCTCTCTCTCTGTTTGCAGGGTGGTCGGCCTTTTTTTTTTTTTTTCCAATGAGCTAAGAACTTGCTTGTGCAAGTGACCCTGTGAAAATATTTAAGTTACAGTTTCCCTGACGGTGACTTCCTGGAGGAAGGATACCCCAAAGACACCCTATACTCTTTAGAGGTGATGCCAGAGAGTCAGAGGCTTATAATATTTGGCTGATCTACCCACCCTCCCCCATCCAGGAGCATTTTATTTACAGACTAGGTGGGATGACAGCCCTTTAGCATATGCTATTAAGATTCATGGTTAGATAATACGGGATGTAATTAAAAACCATAGCCAAAATTCCTGAGCTTGTCTTACCCTGCGTTTCCGATCATGGTTGCTACAGCAGTGCCTGCCCTAGTAAAAGAGCATCAGTAGGGGATTCACTAATAAGTTCTAGTGCCCAGGAGAGGTGTGGGAGGATGTGCTTGCTGCAGATATCTCCTGTCTCCAGGGGGAAACATACCAAATGTATTTTAGAAAAGGTCTTTCCATGCATTAATTAGAGCAACACTGAGTCACCCATCTCATTACACTGCTGACAAAGATCAGCAAATACTTCTTCCTCAAGATTTTGACATCTTCCAGGGGCTGCAAGTAACAGCACAAAGAGATATATATACCCCCTCTTTTAACTGAGAACGTGTGTGAACTATTTTCTGATGGATCTAAAGGTTTGTTAGGAGCTTGCGCAGGGTTTAACAGGGAGGCTGGATCCTGTTCCCTATACCCAGAACAGAGCTTTGGGAGGTGGGAACTTGACACCTTCACCATCTGGCTTGACGGCACAAGGATCCTGATGTGGTGGGATGGCTGATAGGTGATGCCCAATACCTGCAGATTATTTCAAGCCAGTGATACAGGACAGGACTCCTGCTCTGCTCCCTGCCTATCCTCATCTAGCATCTTGCTCTGTGTCCCATATAGCATGAAGCAGCAGATGAAGGCTGAAAATGGCATTTCTGTGCAGTAGAAACTGTTCTGGACAGGAGAAAAAAAAAAACAACAACAACAAAAAACAATAACAACAGCAAACCCTCAGCACTTTTTACCCTGTTTCTCCAGAATTCAGTTCTGGGAGATTTCAAATGGCAGATCCCAGACCCTACTGATGAAAATGAAACCCACCAAACCTTTCGGGCTGTCCAGAGGGTGAGAGTACTGCTTCCTCACAACTTCTTCTGCTGCTGGAAGGGAAGGAGAACAAAGGAAGTAGATTCACTATCCCGTCTTTAATCCTAGTCTGTCTGCAGTTACAGAATGGTCAGGGTTGGAAGGGACATCTGGAGATCATCTAGTCCAAACCCCCTGCCAGAGCAGGGTCACCTACAACAGGTTGCACAGGACAGCGTCCAGGCGGGTTTTGAATGTCACCAGAGTGGGAGACTCCACAACCTCTCTGGGCAGCCTGTGCCAGTGCTCCACTACCCTCAAAGTGAAGAAGTTCCTCCTCATGTTAAGATGGAACTTCCTATGTTCAAGTTTGTGCCCATTACCTCTTGTCCTATCAATGGGCACCACTGAAAAAAGACTCCTCCCATCCCTCTGGCACCCTCTCTTTAAGTATTTGTAAACATTAATAAGATCCCCCCTCAGTCTTGTTTTCACTAGACTAAAAAGACCCAAGTCCCTCAGCCTTTCCTCATATGAAAGATGTTCTAATCCCCTAATCGTCTTTGTAGCCCTTTGCTGGACCCTCTCCAGCAGATCCCTGTCTTTATTGAACTGGGGAGCCCAGAACTGGACACAGTACTCCAGATGTGGCCTCACCAGGGCAGAGTAGAGGGGGAGGATGACTTCCCTCGACCTGCTGGCCACACTCTTTTTGATGCACCCCAGGATGCCATTGGCCTTCTTGGCCACCAGGGTACATTGCTGGCTCATGGTCATCCTGTTGTCCAGCAGGACTCCCAGGTCCCTTTCCACAGAGCTGCTCTCCAGGACATCAGCTCCCATCCTGTATTGATGCGTGGGGTTATTCCTCCCCAGGTGCAGTACCCTACACTTGCCCTTGTTGAATATCATAAGGTTTCTTTCTGCCCAACTCTCCAGCCTGTCCAGGTCACGCTGTAAGGCAGCACAGCCTTCTGGCGTGTCAGTCAATCCTCCCAGTTTCGTGTCATCAGCAAACACTCTATCCCTTCATCCAGGCATTGATGAATGTATTGAACAGGACTGGACCCAGTACTGACCCTTGAGGGACACCACTCGTTACTGACCTCCAACTAGACTCTGCACTACTAACCACAACCCTCTGAGCTCTATCTGTCAGCCAGTTCTCAATCCACACCACTGTCCATTCATCTAACCTACACTTCCTAAGCTTGCCTGTGAGGATGATGTGGAGACAGTGTTGAAAGCCTTGCCGAAGTCAAGGTAGACAACATCCACTGCCCTCCCCTCATCCACCCATCCAGTCACCCCACCATAGAAGGCTATCAGATTAGTCAGACATGACTTCTCCTTGGTGAATCCATGTTGACTACTTCTGATAACCTTCTTTTCTTGCATGTGCTTTGAGATGACACCCAGAACAAGCTGTTCCATCATCTTTCCAGGGATGGAGGTGAGGCTGACCGGCCTGTAGTTTCCCGGGTCATCCTCCTTGTCCTTTTTGAAGACTGGAGTGACATTGGCTTTCCTCCAGTCCTCAGGCACCTCACCTGTCCTCCAGGACCTTTCAAAGATTATGGAGAGTGGCCCAGCAATGACTTCCCCCAGCTCCCTCAGCACTCGAGGGTGCATCCCATCAGGCCCCATGGACTTGTGGATATCCAGTTTATCTAACTGATCTCTAACTTGTTCCTCCTCAACCAAGGGAAAATCTTGCATCCTCCAGACTTTCTCTGTTACCCGCAAACTCTGGGTCTCCCAAGGACTGCCCCAAGCAGTGAAGATAAAAGCAAAGAAGGCATTCAGCAACTCCGCCTTCTCTGCCTCATCTGTCACCACGGCACCTGTCTCCTTCAACAGCGGGCCCACATTTTCCCTAATTTTTCCTTTTGTCTCCTATATACTTAAAGAAACCCTTCCTGTTGGCCTTGACATCCCTCACCAGGTTCAATTCCAAGGCTGCCTTGGCTTTCCTTGTTTCCTCCCTGTATATCCTGACAGCATTCTTGTATTCCTCCCAAGCAGTCAGCCCCTTCTTCCACCTATTGTAAACTCCCTTCTTCCACCTGAGCTTTTTCAGAAGGTCCCTGCTCAGCCATGCAGGTCTCCTTCTTCCCTTGCCTGATTTCTTGCCCTTTGGGGTGCACCGACCCTGAGCTTGGAGGAAGTGATGTTCTTATAGCAGCCAGCTCTCTTGAGCCCCCTTACCCTCTAGTACCTCTCCCATGCGATTTGTCCAAGCAATTCCTTGAAGCGATCAAAGTTAGTCCTTCCAAAGTTTAAGTTCCCTTAACTGAAATGTTCATGACAGTTTTGCTGTCCTCTTGTGACAGCAGTGGGATTGTAAAACAGCTTTTCCTTGTGGAACATCAAAATGGCTTGGAAAAACTGATGTTTTTCAATGGAAAAAAATTTCATGTGGCCATTTCCATGAGAAGTTTCTTAAACAGCTCTACCAATCAAGAATCTGGAGTCGGTGATTTTAATTACAACATTACTTATACTTTTAAAAATGAGATTTCAGTCCTTTTAACTTACAGAATATGTGATGTCCTTCTATGGAGAAACTGAGGACCATGTCATAGTTTATCAAAAGCAAGTGCAAGGTCCTGCACCTGGGGAGGAAGAATGCTAGGCACCAGTATAGGGTAGGGGCGGACCTGCTGGGAAGTAGCTCGGAGGAGAAGGATCAGGGGGTCCTAGTAGACAGTAAATTATCCATGAGCCAGCAATGTGCCCTTGTTGTCAAAAAGGCCAATGGAATCCTGGGCTGCATAGGGAAGAGTGTGGCCAGTAGGTCGAGGGAGGGCATTCTCCCCCTCTACTCCGCACTGGTGAGGCCACAACTGGAATACTGTGTCCAGTTTTGGGCTCCCCAGTTCAAGAGGGACCAGGGGACTGCTGGAGCGAGTCCAGCGAAGGGCAACTAAGATGATTAAGGGCTTGGAGCATCTCTCTTATGAGGAAAGGCTGGAAGAGCTGGGACTCTTTAGCCTGGAGAAGAGAAGGCTGAGGGGAGAACTTATTATGGCATGCAAGTATCTAAAGGGTGGGTTGAAGGAGGATGGAGCCAGGCTCTTCTCAATGGTTCCCAGTGACAGGACGAGGGGTAATGGGCACAAGTTAGTACACAGGAAGTTCCGTTCAAATACACGGAAAAACTTCTTTATGGTGAGGGTGCCAGAGCACTGGCACAGGCTGCCCAGGGAGGTTGTGGAGTCCCCTTCTCTGGAGATTTTCAAGACCCGCCTGGATGCAGTCCTGAGTAATGTGTTCTGGGCAATCCTGCTTTAGCAGGGGAGTTGGACTAAATGATCTCTAGAGGTCCCTTCCAACTCTGAAAATTCCGTGATTCTGTGATTTGAGATTTGGCTTAGGATTTTAGGAGTCATGAAGTCAGCAGTGTAAGAAAAGAGTATTTGCATAAAGGGCAATACTGTGCATTAGAGTCTCACAGAGAAATGGCTGCACTTGCACCTCCTGCCCCATTTTTTTTTTCTTTTTATAAGTCAAAGCACAAGCTAGAGAGCCTAACACACATTTCAGAGCATCACAAAACTCCCTTTGGCAGACAACTTATTCACACTGAAGAAAAAGCACTTTGCCAGGTTCAAAAATTAATTAAAAATGTCTAGTGTGACTCTAGAAATCACACACTGAACTCCTGTGATACATTTTTAATGAAAAAGTACTCAAGAAATTCATTAAATTTTACAGATTTATACCTTTCAAAGAAGTCAAAGCAACATCTCCAGAACTAGCAATGATCTAATCTCCGAAATTGATAATTATATGGAATGACATAAATAAGGCATTTGACATGCAGTAAATACTCCCAGATATTGTTTCACACACACAAAAAAAAAAAAAAAGGTACTGGTAATTAGGAAGACAGAAAGGGAATATGTCATTTGATATAAATCAAAACTGAGAGTTCACAAATAATTCAGTGCTTCCATTATTACACTTTATAGGTTTTGTAGGCCGTACAGTATTGCTTGCTACCCAAATGGTGCTTGTTTGGGATAGCAGGTGTGGAGTTTCTATACGTATTTGGTACAGGATGACAGCAGCTATTTAAAAACAACAAACGTTCTGTAGAGTGAATTGTGATCTAAATTGACTGCATTTTTGATTGGTGTCTTGAGAAATCTTGGAGGGACCTGGATTTTAAGGATTCACCATGCTCACTGCTCTCTCAAGTGCTTCTGATACAAGAAGTTTTGTACCCAGAACTACTTATGATCCTTTGAAGATTTGGGATAGAAATGTGTATATTAATGCTTAAAAGAGCTCCATTTTGAAGTCTGCCATTGTTGGTTCCTTCTAGAGAAACATCAATTTCTTATCCTGAAAATCATGTCATATCTTTCATGTTCTTTCAAAAAGTAAATTAAGCACTTAGATCCCAATGTCATTTATGGGATATAGGTGTCTTTTAAGGCATCTGTTAAAAATTTGGATCCTGGATTAGTCTGTGCAACCATGGAAATAATGAACATCTACAGGAATGAATGGCCCCATTGAGCTCCATAGAGATTCCTTCCATGAAACCTTGCTATGCAGCGCAAGGAAAGGATACACAAACTAGAACTTACCACAGGGGAAGACAAATATTTTTAAAACCCGGCCAAGATGCCAAGATTTGAGAGTTACATACTGGCTGTGGGTGACTTACTGGTATCACACTCAATGTAGTAACATCTGGGCTTGTCAAATAGGGTTTTGCAGCATCTGTCAGTGTTGCACCTACATGTTCCTGGGCAAAGCAGGGGAACAGGAAGGAGCCTGAACATTTTGATTCCTCTATCTGGCTGCACTGCAACTGGTTTCTCGCATGTAACTCTCTCCTATTTCAGTTATTAAGCTGCAGCATGATGTTAGATTATGGGCCTATAAGGATTTAGGTCCCCACAGGTATCCTGGTGCATCTCCATATTACATTTTTTTGTTCAGATCAGAGCATAATGTGGAGGGGTCTCAGAATACATGAACAGAATTTCATTTAGATGAAATTGAGCTGGCAGGTTTTCCCAAGAGTATGTTTAATGAAAACCAGTTGCAAATGGGCATTCAGTCTACAGCATCAGACTGCCTCCTGTAAACTAAAAAAAAAAAAAGTTGGGCCTGTGCAAACCTGATGAAGTTCACAAAGGCCAAGTGCAGGGTCCTGCACTTGGGTTGGGGCAACCCCAAGCACAAATACAGGATGGGGGGAGAATGGATCGAGAGCAGCCCTAAGGAGAGGGACCTGGGGTGTTTGTTCATGAGAAACTCAACATGAGCCAGCAAAGTGCACTCACAGCTCAGAAGGCCAACCGTATCCTGAGCTGCATCAAAAGAAGTGTGGACATCAGGTCAAGGGAGGTGATTCTGCCCCTCTACTCTGTTCTCATGATACCCCACCTGGAATACCGTGTCCAGCTCTGGAGCCCTCAGCATAAGAAGGACATGGACCTGTTGGAGCGTGTCCAGAGGAGGGCCACAAAGACGTCAGTGGGCTAGAGCACCTCTCCTATGAAGATAGGCTGACAGAGTTGGGGTTGTTACACCTGGAGAATAGAAGACTCAAGGGAGACCTTATAGCAGCCTTCCAGTATCTGAAGGGCGCCTATAGGAAAGCTGGAGAGGGATTTTTACAAGGGTGATAGGATGTAGTGATAGGTCGAGGGGTAATGGAAGATGGTAGATTTAGAATAAATATTAGGAAAAAATTTTTCAATCTGAGGGTGGTGAGGCACTGGAACAAATTGCCCAGGGAAGCTATGGAGGCGCCATCCCTGGAAGTGTTCAAGGGCAGGTTGGATGGCACTTTGAGCAACCTGGTCTAGTGGAAGGTGTCCCTGCCCATGGCAGAGGGGTTGGAACTAGGTGATCTTTAAGGTCCCTTCCAACCTAAACCATTCTATCATTCTATGATTTTTGTTGCCCACACAGTTTTATCCAGCAGTCTTACACTCTGGTTGAAAACTGCCAGTCCAAGTGGAGAATTCAAAATTCTTGGGAATACTTGTCTATGTGTGGTGTTTCCTTTCCTTTCATGTATATAATTCTTCTCTTTAAAACGTTAATAATAGCCAGTTGAAGCCATATCTTAAAGATAACTTTGTGCTTTTGATTACTATTAGTAAGGAAGTCCAGGTTTTGTAGCAATTTTAGATTCTCCTGTGTAGAAGGTGACCCATTTGGCATTTAATCTAAAATCAAAGTTGTTATGAATTGTGGGGGTGAGCTTGTAACATGTGACTATGGGTTCATTGCCTTCATGGAGGGAAGGAAGGAAGGAAGGAAGGAAGAAAGGAAGGAAGGAAGGAAGGAAGGAAGGAAGGAAGGAAGGAAGGAAGGAAGGAAGGAAGGAGGAAAGGAAGGAAGGAAAAGAAGGAAAGAAGGAAAGAAAGGAAGAAATAAAGGAAGGAAGGAAGAAGGAAAGAAAGAAGGAAAGAAGAAAAGAAGGAAAGAAAGAAGGAAGAAAGAAAGAAAAAGAAAGAAAGAAAAAGAAAGAAAGAAGCACTTCCCTTCTCAGAGGTGGGGTATAGGAAGCTTTTAGATGAAATTCCACCTTTTAGGTGAAATTCCAGGAAGCAGATGCAGCCTTGCTGAAGATAGTGTGACTGTACACAGTGTGCATTAAGAGCAAAACGTGCCATCAAGTTGATGCAGTGGAAATTGAGGCATAAAAGAGTGATATCAGTGGAGGTGAGAGAAGGGAACACAGAAACACCATTCCCTCCTCTCTTCAAGCAACAACTTTTAAAGTTTCTTTACAATAATAATACGAAAAAAATCACCCTAACTTCCAAAATGGGGCAAAAGAGCAAGACTCAGTTTGTTCTGCAAAGAGGCCGGAGGACCATCTTCAAGAAGGCAGAGCTATTGTTTTTGGCTTCCCCAGCAGTGTGAAGCAGCTGCTCAGCAGTGGCAGGGCTGCCAGCCCCAGGGCACAAATGAAGCCCACCCTGCCTGGTCTACTCAGTTGTCCCTGCTCCCACCGAGCATCTCAACATTAGAAAGGAGGCTGCAGCCTTCCCTCCAGCCTCACAATAAATCCCAGACACAATCCAGCCTTTCCCCATGGCAAGCAGCGGTTATATAAATTTCAGAGATCTCAGCTGGCTCTGCTTTGCATTTATGCCAGTTGGAGATGATTTGTCCATATCTCATAAAGAAGCTTCCTGATCCAGAAATTTTTAAGTTTATAACTGCTTGAAATCTCCCTCCCTCCGCTGAAATATGGCATTTTAAAAAAAAACATTTCCTTTATCTGGAGACCTTTGTGGGCTTCGAAAACACACCACAGTTTTAAAATATTTCTTTCAATGGTTAGTATTTTTTACTGAAACAAAAGTCAATTTTCACAAAACCACAAATGTCTGTGGTCACTCAGGCTTGCTAGTACTTCCCACAAACATCTCAGATAGCAGTTAAAAGAAAGGACTTTGTTTTAAATCCTGGCACCTAAAGACAGCTGCAGGGATTTTTTCACATTTTTCATGAATCACTTGGGAAAAAAGAATGGATACGCTCTTTTAGTGTATTTCTTAAAGGCTGCATCTGCCTAAAAAGTGATAATGGATTAATAGTTGCGAAAAATTCAGGTCAAACTGACAGGCAAAATTTAATTAGCTCAAAAGGTCACGTCCTGGAGTCAGATAATAGCCAAATACATGGTTTAGTGTAACCTGATCCAGACAGTGAATGAATGCTTGTTGCTTTGCTGATAAGCAAATGTTGTTTCTAGGATGTATTCATGCTACGAAAAAGCAAAAACCTCCATGTGGGATAGGGCCGGCTGTGCAATAAGGGATGCTGACACAGCCCACCCCACTGAGCCGGGGCTGCGAAGGTGGGAGGAAAGTGACCATCAATCCAGGTGCCAATGGAGCTGTAGTGGTGGCAAAGAAAAGTCCCATGAAGGTTTCACCTGAGATCCCATGCTGAAGCCCACACAGCTTCTCCTTCACCCTGGCAGCCTTAGGGAGCAGGCAAATGCACTTCCCAATAAAAACAGGACTTGCCTCAGATGATTGACTCTGGGCTATAAATCCTGGGAATCCTGCGATGCTCTGTTGCTTCAGCTTGAGCATTACCCTAGGAATTCAAGTGATTTATGGAAGTCTCCTGTAAAAGGCAGGGACCGGGGGTCTGAGATGCCTTTCTCTGACAGAAGCTGGGTGAAGTGCAAAAGCTACTGGGGGATGCTGACTTGTTCAGAGCAGATGTTCATAATGCTCACTCACAACATTTCCAATCCACAAGCTTTTCTTGAAGCACCACGTGGGCTTAACGACATTTTTACTTTGTGTTATTCCTTCCTGGAAAATTGAGCTGTAAAAGCCTCTTTTGTTGAAACCAGCTGTCCTGACTCATTACTGCAGGGAGAACCCCTTGAGACAGACCAACAAGCGATCTCTGCTCTTGGCAGACATGAAGGTTCCACATTGGTGCCCGTCATCACCACAGCTGGGCTGCATCTGCCTCCACCAAGATCCTGTGCTTGACTGTCTCCAGCACACCAAAAGAGCCAAGACAGGTAGGGTAGAGAGGGGCTTGATTTGACCTTGTAGCAACATCTCTGGGTGGATTTGGAAGTTGCTTTTCCTCACAGACATTTGCGATTCCTGTTGAAGAAACTTGCTACTATCTTCACTACATGTGCAATCAATTTTCATTCTTCTATTTTCAGCAGGCAGCTCCCCGCTGTCAGCCCCGCGCTGCTGAGCAGACAGAGCTGGGCACACTGCAGCAACCATCGCTGCAAACTGAGGGACTCAGCAGACAAGCCGAGGCCTGACTGGTCATGAAAATTGAATTGCTCCATCATCCCTGAAGCATGGAAGTGTCCCTCAAAGGCATGGGCATGGGGACAAAGGTCTCCACCTCTGGGAATCTCAGGCTGTTACCTTTTCATAAAGGCATTTTTTGTTTGTTTGTTTGTTTGTTTGTTTTTCTTTAATAACAGAAGAACTACAGAGCAGCATATCTACAGTCTGAAGCACAGAAGGGCTGAGGTGGCACAGGACTTCAGGAGGTCATCTGGTGCAAACCCCCTGCTCAAGCAGGGTCACCCAGAGCCAGTTGCCCAGGACCACGTCCAGACAGCTTTTGAATATCTCCAAGGAGGGAAACTCCACAACCTCCCTGGGAAAACTGTGCCAGTTCTCAGCCACCCTCACAGTAAAAATGTGTTTCCTGATATTCAGAGGGAATCTCCTATGTTTCGGTTTGTTCCCCATTGCCTCTGGTCCTGTCACTGGGCACCACTGAAAAGAGCATGGCTCTGTCTTCTTTGCACCCTCCCTTCAGGTATTTACATACCTTGCTAAGATCCCCCTAGAGCCTTCTCCTCTCCAGGCTGAACAGTCCCAGCCTTTCCACATATGAGAAATAGTCCGTTGTGTAAATCATCTTCATGGCGCTTTGCTGGAGTCTCCAGTATGTCCAAGTCTCTCTTGTACTGGGCAGCCCAGCACTGGACACAGCACTCCAGATGTGTCTCACCAGTGCTGAGTAGAAGAGAAGGATCACTCCTTCGACCTGCTGGTAGTGCTCTGCCTAGTGCAGCCCAGGACACCCTTAGTCCTCTTTGCTGCAAGCGCACATTTCTGGCTCCTGTTCAACTTGGTGCCCACCAGGACCCCCAGGTACTGCAAAGATGATTTCCAGCTGTGATTTCCATGGTGATTTCCACCATGCACTGGTGGATGGGTTTGTTCTCACCAGATGCAGGACTTTTGTAGAACAACTGAACCCATCTTTTACAGATAAGCCTATTAAGTGATTTTCAATTGGAAAAGAAACTCAACAAGAGGCAAAGTCAAAATATAGGAATAAATGGGACAGCATCTCCCTATAAGAGAACTGCTTAATGGGAGAATGAGGAGCGTAGAGGAAAAGGGGGTTTTACACCATCCCTCTCTTGCCTGGGTCCTGTCCAGTCTGTGGGTTATAGCTGCAGCCAGACCGCACACCCCTAATAAATGACACGAGGTTTGATCTATGCCAAAAGACTCGAACACAGAGAAAGTTGTTGAGTACCCTTCCACTGCATGCTGGGTTTTGCAGGGGAAGGGCATGCAGCCAGCACGCCGAACCTTGGGGAGTGCAGAGCATGTGTGCCTCTGTGTGCAGGAGGCGTGAGCAAGTGGAAAAAAACAGGGAGAGCCATGATTTCTATCATGGCTATTTCTGCTCAGGAGAGTCCTCCTTGGAGCTGTGACAATACAGCTTTCCTGGCAGAAAAGGCATTGCTTTTTCAATTAAAATATTTCACAAGCAATCATCAGTTTAACAAATTACTGATTTTGAAAGCATTTTTAATGGCAGAAAAATTGAGACAAGTTTCAACTTTCTAGTTCTTATTAATTCTGTGTTGACAGATTAGATGAGTTTATATTGTATTTTATTGTGCTGAGTATGTGTAATAGCAATATTACAGTAATCTGGGATACCAACTTTGCTCTGTCTTGTTTAAAGTCCTGCATCTTCTGGGACTAGAACTGTCATTTTAGTCCAGTCCAGATCATTTCCAGTTAGTCTCGATACATCCTGTGGGAATGTTAAATGGGGTCGAGGGAGAGGAATGAAAGAGCACAGAGCCAGGTATAAATGTAGGACGTTTGGTTTTCTTTAACCGTGAACTTCTACAGGATAAATGGTGTCTTCTGAGTCTGGTTTGTTCTATATTTGGCACATATATTGTCAGTAAGAGGAGCTCTGAGAGAGTTTTCTGCAGGGAATTCCTCTGCTTTTATTAAGACTAAAAGTAATTTGTTTATAACTATGCTTAATTGGCTGCTGTCTTGACATAACCTTTTGAGAAGAGGGAGGGTTGCTCTTGCTTTCCAGTAGGAGGGCATCCCCAGAGACCTTGCTACCACATGTCTCTCACCTGTAGAGCTGCACTAAAGAATGAGGTTAAGTTTTTTTTAGTGTCAAGCTATGCTTTGGAGAAGTTGAAAGCTGAAGACTTATGACACTTTGGGAGAACATCCTGTTTCTTCATTCATAGGTCTGAAGGTCTAAAAAGACCTAAATCCCTTGCTGAGTCGGCAGATGTGGCTCAGCTGGAAAGGCAGAGGGCTCAGGGGTGGTCTGAGACATGAAACAATTGTAATTTCATCAGTCAGCCCCCAATCTAATAAATAAATCCCCTCTCTCACTTTCCGTGTATGTTTTACCTCCTGGTCTCCTTCAGAGACTTTTCCCCGCAGCTCCTTGCCTTTGGGCAGCCTCTCTGCATGTCCTCCCAGAAAAGGCCTTACTAAGAAAATATCTATTTCCTAGGACACCTGCTGCTCAGGGACAGTCTTTGCCATGCCCATGGTCCAAGTCTTCTTCTGCAGTATTCCCCTTTCAGGTAAGTGTCTTCCCTGAGAGGCAGGCAGACTGAAATTCCTTTCAAATGTTCTCTTTTGCTCTGGATGAAGCAGGGGTGGAAGGAAGCACGTTGCTCCCACCCACATCTCACAGGAGAATGGTTCAAGATGCAACCGGTTAAGAAACTCTGAAGCTATAGATCAGACAAGGAGAACTGCAGTAGCTAAATGGATACCTCTGGTGACAGCTTAAATGGCCCAGAGAGTCAAGTCTCTAGAGGCAATTGAAGTGTCTGCTGTCACAAGTGAAAACATCTAAGCCTTAAGATGTCTTTTACATCAAACTCTGATCTCCGGTTCCTGCATGGAGAGGTTAGCACTCTTTCAAGCCACCAGAGAAGTTGCATCAGCAGAAAGTGCTCTGCACCAGGGGAGGCTGGGAACATTAAACAAGAAGAGAAGCAGCAATGGGGATTGTGCAGAAGACAAAGTTGATAAAGAGTGATGGAAAATCAAAGACTAAGCGAGGGTAGGGAGGGAGAAGGACAGTGAACCAGGACAAGAGACAAAAGGCAGAGCGAGAGAAAATGAGAGGAGGCTGAGAGAAAACAGAAACTGGGGCAGGAGAGAGGGGTAGGGAAATAAAATGGTAGAAGGGTTTGAGGGAAGCAGTATGAAACAGTGTTGCATAAAAAGGCGATGGAGAAAGGAGCAGAACGCAGTGGAACAGAGAGGAAAACAAACAGCACTTTCAGAACAGGAAAGGAGTATAGACCCTCCTGTTTGTCCAAGCTGAATTTGTATAAAGGTATGCCCTCCCCAGGAACAGCCCATCAGCCAGTAGCTTGAAAGCACATGTTGTAGCCTCATATTTCTAAGGAGAAACAAGGATCTGAGAGGGAGGGAGAGTAAGAAATTAAAGACCCCTTTGCCCTCAGCAGGGACTCACAGGCAGTTTTTCCCCTGGGACCTTAGTTTCCTTCCAGCTCTTACATTCAGCTGGAGTCATAGTGGCAGCAGGATGAATAAGGTTGATTGACACCCATTGCTATTCTGTGTCAGGTATGGTTTAAAGTCTTGCAATCATTTTTAATCAGCAGAGCTAGGAGGTGAATTACTTCAGGGCGCGCTTCATTGCTAGCTTCAGCAGTTTGAGTGTCAGTAAGAATCTGTCTTCCGTATAACTGATACTATTTCTGTCCCTTCTTCTTGTGCACATGCATTTGCCATCTTCTTGCCCTCCTCTTTCTTTGCAGTCCTGGTTGGCAAAGTGAAGTAGAGACTTATCTCTCCGCCTTTGGTGGCACTTCTCCCATCCTACCACGCTCAGATAAAGGAGATGGCACCCCAAAGCTTGTTCCTCTCTGCGTAACAAATCTCACACATGTCAGCCAAGCATGTCAATCTCCCATCTCCATTTCCTGGTGTCTTTATGCTCCTTGTCCCTTTGAAAATTGCAGCCAGGTATAGGAACCAAGTCATGACAGGTACCCTTCAAGTTGGAGCCCAAATTTTGGCAGATCTGTCTATCCTCTTCTCTGTGCTGCTCGCGCTCTCTGAACTGAGGCAGGGCACATCATTGGGACGGAAGTCAAGAAAGAATCTCCACTGTTAATTAACTGATTAATATTGTCCAGCTCCAAGAAGTAGGGCAGTAATGTCTACCCACTGCTTCATTCAGAGAGGGACTCCTGTACCAATTCTTTCTCAGGTGATCTAAAAAACTGGTCTTTTCCATCCTGAGTTCATTCCCTTCAACCCAAGGCTGCAGCAGCAGCAAGAGACACACGTGTGCTAAGCCCACAACCGCTACCACATCATTTCCCAGCAAAAGTAATTCCTCAACTCTATTATCCTCTTTCATACTACAATGCTGTAGCCCAGACATCTGCCTGGATGACTGTTCATCCACAGATGTCACCCAACAGAGTATATCCTGTGGAAAAAAATGTCAACCTGTCATTTCAGTCTAGTTGAGGAAGCAATTAAAAGTTAGATGACTGGTGTAGGTAGCAAAGAGCACTGCCCAAAGTGCCACCTGCAAACAAGGCTCAGCAGGAGCTGTGCCCTAGGAGGCACTGGTTTTCTCTCAGGCCTGGTACGGGAAATGCAAGATGCATAAACACATTGCAGAGCAATACCTTTGGTCCCAAATGCTGCTATCTGAAAAGATGGCAACATAGTGCAGCTACAAAGAAGGACTTAATTGAAGGAAGAAGGGCGGTGCAAAAGAGGACTGCTGCTTTCTGAGTCACTGCCCCTGATTGGTTAAAACAGAACCACCTACCTGCATAAACACTTTGGCCATCAAGTGTCAGTTCTTTGACCCTCCTTTCTTATTTGCTGAATCTAGTCGCAGATGCTGACAATTCCTTAGCCATTTTTTTTCTCACCATCCCTTATAATATTCAGGCTACCAGGTGCATCTGGAATAAATATATCTAGTGTTGTACTTGTTATAATAATATATTCTCTTCACTATTCATATCTTTTTTTTTTTTTTCTGTGAAGGGATTGACATATAGAATGGTTTGAGAATTAAATTTGCAGTCAGTTTAGATTCAGGTGCTACAAGTCTTAAGGAACTACAAAGACATGTCTGAATTACATTGCAGATTCTGTCCTGCCATCTCTCTGCAATTACAGTTATGAGGAGTGTTTACACATGCAGTGGAATTCGTAGCACCCTGGACATACAATGACAATAGAAAATAAATTGCATTTTAAAATAAGTAACTCAGGAACTGGCCATTATTTTATCGGGGGGGGGGGGGGGGGGGGGGAATAAAAAAGAAGAAAAAAAAAAAAAACACCAAACCACAAACAAACAAAAAACAAAAGAAAAAAAAAACACCCCAAAAAATCCCCAACACAACAACAACCACACTAAAAACAAAGCAAAACCCCACCTATTTCATTAAAAAAGGGTGCAGACCCTAAACAGAATTCTTCATCTTGCTGCCAGTTCAGGTCTGCTGAGTAGCAGGAACCAGTAAGTCCAGCTTGCTGCAGCCCACATCACTAGAGACATTTTCTAGGTGAGGACACTGAAGAACATGTCAGATTTACGGTGCTTTGGGAATGCACACAGTAGACTTTTCATTACCCAGGCCCCAAAGGAGTCATAATTAGTTTCAGAAATCATATGCAATAAATCCTTCTGCTTGGTTATTAGTTAATTAACACTTCTGTTTATAATACTTCACAGTGCCTCTTCTGTGTGTTTTTGTAAGGGAGGTCGAAGTTTTGTGTGTTGGGCTGTTGGGGCATTGATAACCCTAAAAACTTAGGTTTGTAATTTCTCACACTGGAGCTAAAAGATAGTAGTCTGGGGAGGTCAGAAAAAGACCTGCATCTTGCTTCTGTTCTGTGGACTGCACAGATGGCAAAACACAGGCTAAAGCGTTTCTTATTTTGGGAATGCATGTGAGTAAGCAGTGTTAGAAACATCTAGGTATAGGAGGAATGGCTGGTTGTTCTGATTTTCTAGTATTTCTACTGACTATCAAAGTAGATTTGTAAAGCAATTACATCATGTGCCTCCTGTTTTTTTCCTCCACCAGTTAATGTTTAATCATTTCCACACAGAAAATCTCTATGCATTGCTGCAGGCTGTGAAGGGTCTCAGTTACGGGACCTTTAATGGCTTAGGGTCTGAACAGGGGACTTGCCCATGGATACCACATTCAGGAAAGCAATGAATCCCTCATCTTATATTATACACAAACAGAATCTTGCTAATCAGCTTTGGACTCCAGTTGCAGAACTATTAGGACATTTAACTTGGACAGCAGATGATGGTGCTGGGCACTGCAGTTCAGATGAGCTTCTCAGGGAAGTTTTGTTAACAGACTGTGAGGATGCTCTATCTCAATAGGAAAATCATTGTATGCATTTTCAGGACTTGAATGAAAGCACCTGGATTCAGCATGTCTCACACTTGATGTCTTCATCTACATCCCTGCAACTGCCATCCATTGATCCAAAAACGCATTAACCTTGACCTTGTCACAGGGTTATTAGATCACATGGTCTGTGTCTGGATAGAGAATGAAAACCCATGGAACCATAACAACAAATTCCATTCCCTTGAATCTAACTCAAAAAAGGAAGCCTGTCTTACGTCTGTTAGCACCAGCTGTTGGAGAATCCCTGGGCTATGAAAGGAAGGAAGGAAGGAAGGAAGGAAGGAAGGAAGGAAGGAAGGAAGGAAAGACTTGTCAGACTTCTGACTTACACTGTGAAGTCCTAGTGAGCCCACAGGGCACTATGCACCATCTTGGCCCATAAATGCCTTAGTGCCTCACAGACACTGGTTGTGTGTCCAAGCCCCAAGTCTACGTCCTCTCAACTTGTACAGTACAAGTCATACTGTAAGGCCTGAAAGCACACCTGGATTCCTAACAACCACATGCTGAACTGAAGATGAACAAACACCAATGTTTACATGCCACGGGGTTTCCCAAGTGGGGTGAAGAGCACACAAGTCATGCTCTGTCTGTGTGGCGGTGCAAACCTCTAAATCAGTTAATGATTACGCGCTGCTAAAATTCAACCTCTTGATCTACCTCAAATTACTAATAAATTTTGAATCACTGCTAAATCATAACTGTGTCAAATACTTCCATCCGTGACAGTCTGCTGCTTCTGTAAGGGTTAGGCACAACCTCTACCAGAGAATAAATCCACAGCAATCACAGGTAATCTTCAGGTGAAGAAAGCATGGCTTTGTTATGGGCTTAGCCCTTTCCCTGTGATAAGTAGTTCTCACCATTGTCATTACATCAGTCAGGAATCCCCTCGGGGATCAGACATGAGCGACGCACAATTAGTCAACAAGGAAATCCCTTACCCAAACAGTGGCTTAGTTAAGGGTTTAATTTAAAAATAAAAAAAAAAAAAGCAAGGAAACGTGAACATTACATCAAGGAATGTTTCCCCAAAAGCCGATTCCACAAAGGTTTTGAGTATCTTGTGTTGCTAAATCACTTCTGCTATGCCTATAGCACACACTTGCCAAATTTAGACTAAAAGGTGGCTTATATTTTAAAAGAAGTTATGACAGGGCAGGCAAAAATTGGATTTTGGAACTTACTGTGAATTACAGCCTTGGGTGGTTTAAAAAACACCAGAAGATAAATGGATGATACATGCCTACCACTGCACATTGATCACTGCAAGCCAGCTTTGGGAAAGGGTCTCCCTGCCTTCACTTCATTCCCTGCAGCCCTCTCTCTTTGAATGCTGCACAGCCCCTGTGTGCAATAAGAACCATCTGCAGTGATAAAACAGCAAGAATTTTACTTTCCAGAAACCTAATTTATGGCTGCCAGTGGTGCTCTTTCACTAGTGAATCTTTTGTTTAATTTATGTGGGGAGGGAAGGGAAGGGAAGGGAAGGGAAGGGAAGGGAAGGGAAGGGAAGGGAAGGGAAGGGAAGGGAAGGGAAGGGAAGGGAAGGGAAGGGAAGGGAAGGGAAGGGAAGGGAAGGGAAGGGAAGGGAAGGGAAGGGAAGGGAAGGGAAGGGAAGGGAAGGGAAGGGAAGGGAAGGGAAGGGAAGGGAAGGGAAGGGAAGGGAAGGGAAGGGAAGGGAAGGGAAGGGAAGGGAAGGGAAGGGAAGGGAAGGGAAGGGAAGGGAAGGGAAGGGAAGGGAAGGGAAGGGAAGGGAAGGGAAGAACTAAAGGAAATTTTATCTTCAGGGAAGGTATATTGGGGAAGTGGTCTCTTTAAATAAGAGCTGAGAGACCTCATTGGCATAATATGATGGACTTGTTGCCCAGCTGTATGTGATCTCTCAGTGTCCTTGCTGCCCATTCAGCATTACGTTCATTTATAGAAGAGCCATATGGCACCAGCACGTATTCTCCTTCCATATCAAACGCTGCTTTTCCTTTGGTCCTTGAGGCATATAGTTTGGATTTGCTTGCCATATGTGACTGAAATCACCTAAATGTCATCTGCCACTTCAGTGTGAACTGGGCTGGAAAGACAGCCTTCAAGCACGTCAATGTCAATGTCCAGGCAAAGGAGGAAGAACGTGCAGCTTCCATACAAGACTCACAGTATTCCTTGTAGTTCAGCTTTGTAATACGTTTGGAAGTGAGCTGGAGATGAGTCAAAAATGTCCTGACACGATCCACCTTCAGCCCAGAGAGGGGACTCCTGAGGAAGGTTTGAGTAACTTGGTCCCTGAGCTGGAAACAAGACAGCTGCTCCAGCTCTGCCTTCAGCATGCTGAATGTACATCAGCAATGGCAAAGGCTCACAAGGGCCCGAGCTTGATCCAATGGTCATGTTGTTCAGCTATATCAACTGACTTGTTCAGACAAAAACTAAGTCACCTCCAAAACCTGGTGGAAAGAGGGGAGGGGAAGAGGCTAAAATGGATCTTGTTTAGGTAAAGTTGAATGTTAAGAAACCGAAACCCTGGGGGTTTAGTCAAGCCCAAAGCAGAGGGGTTTTCTCTGGACAGTTTTGAAATCCTCGGTTTTTTTTCACATCCACAGCAGCAAAGGAAAGGCCAAGTGCTGTCGTCTGCACCCTGAAGCACACCAGTAGGCACTGTTCGCAGCACATGCCTCCAGCACCTGAACAAAGAAGATCTGCAGGAAGGTGACGTTTAAGCCTCTGTCTAATGAGCCGTAACAGCAAAGTGCTCCATTTTCTTCAGCCATAATCCAATTTCCACATAGAGAATAATCCACTCCGCCTTCAGACAGGAACTTTATCCATCAAGGGAGAGAGAGAAGCAGATTATCGCCTTATTGAATGAAGCAACCTATTGCTCCCTAAATAAGCCCTCGTCCATGTATTGCGCTGCCTGTTGGCTGCAAGCAGGGAATGACTCTTTGTCACTGCTACTGTCCTTTAATGCATGTCTACATTCCTCCTCTACCATGATGCCACTCTCACCTGTTTCCCAGCCACCTTTTAATCTTATTGTCAGGAAAGAGGCTCGATCAGAAACCCCTAAAACGGATTCTGGCTCCTCACTCAACAGAATTCAGGAAGTTACTTCATCCAGTTTTGCTCAAGACAATCAGCAGAACTTTGTTTATGTATCAGCTAAGAGCCTCTGAAACACTCCGGATATGTGAGGTTAAAGATGAAGTGAGTCAGTGCTCATAACTTAAAAGATTATTTTATTTTCCAGGGTTGTGTTGTGTACCTGCTGCAGTGCAGACAGTGACAGCCCCAGATTGCTGCATGTCCTGGAGTTTATCTACTGCTGTTGTATTGAATTTTTACTGGACACCAATAATTACTTATAATACAACACATGCACTCCTATTTATATGCTCTCCCTCCACATAACAAGGTATGTCACTAGGATGTGGGGAGTGATACAGGATCTTCTCCTTCAAAGAATGACAATGGTTTACAACGGCCAAGAATCGTCTCCAAGAAGCTTTCCTACAATTGCTATAGCAATTAAGACAGAGGACTGTATCACAGACAATTCTGTTCTTGGTAACAAACACGGACACATTTCTGGGGTCTATTGTAAGGGACAACAACACCTAGGCTAGTTCAGGCATTGTTTCTAGTGACCTGGACGTATACCATGATTTTAAAACCAATCACATTCCTTTGTCTTTGTATATAACAACATAAGTGCAAGAAACAGGTCACTGAACTTTGATTCAAAGAGAGCATAATACAGATTAAACTTGTTTAGGGGAGCTTTGGTATGAAAGTCTGTCACACTGTTCTTTAGGTTCTTGCACTAAGACTCAACTATGTCCCTGGGAACACAAGTCCACTGTGTTATTTTCAAGTAGTTAATCTATGTCTGTTGAAAGAAGGGAAGTACTCATAAACTTGGTTTGGGCTCTGTTCGTACCTGGTATGAAATCTAGCAATATTAACACAAACCAAAAGTGACAGATGAGGTGGCTGGAGATATACTGAATTATGAACGACTGTACAGAGATATGAGCTACACATGTATCTATACATGTATATATACATATAGATATTTCTTTTCCACAATGCTCATTACTTTAGTATCAAAGCATGAATTTGATTAGCATCAGTTCCCATGTGTTATAGGGCAGGCTGAGAGACAAAGACCTGGAGAAGGCAATGGGGAAGAGTGGAGATTTAAGTGACTTGCTGGAGGACTTGGAGTGAGTCAGTAGCAATCGCCTACTTCTCATACCACACCAACAGGAGGATAGTTTTCAACATGAAGTTAATATAGTTTGTAGTTTATATTAGTAAAATTACACTGTGGTTGGGGTAAGTTAACCCTGTCCAGATCCAGTGCTGGTAAGTATGAGCAGTGTAGCACACCAACCTAAATAACAAGTGAGAAAGTTCCTCCTCAGTCCATGTGCTTTTTTTCACATAGGAACCTGGTCCATGCAGAGTCAGATAGGCCCAAAGCAGCGGTGGAAGTCAACCCTGGCAAGAGTTGTAAGCGGAAGATTAGATTTAATTGAACGACATTTTGCTTTGTAAAGAGCACACAGATGGAGAGGCCTGTTTTTAAGGAAAGCTAAAGGTCATGCACTGCTTAGGCAGAACTGAAATTTGTCCATCCTGCTAACTCTAAAAATAAACTGTTAAGAATGTAATAAAATTGGACTTAGGACTGGAGGCATTTTGATTATTTTGAAATGCTTATGAGTGAGCCATGTGGGACACGTACATAACCAAGGAAACAGGGAATTTACATAGTGATTAAAAACATGGGCAAGACGACTGTAAGTCTGCAAGAAGAAGCCACATTGCTGTCCCAAGTTCATCTATAAACCAGAACAATGATTTCACTGCCCCTGTTTTAAGACCTCTCAACACCAGAGCAATGGCAATGTCTGTAACCTCAGAATAGTGGGTGCATATGGTCAAACCTCTGAAACTGGTAAGGATTATAGGGCCTTGTCCGTTCACTTCAGATGGCTTAGGAAAAAACCTTGTTGGGTTTTGTTTTGTGTTTTTTTCCTAATAAAACAGCCTGGTAGATAAGATTGTGGATAACGAAAGAACTCAGTCTTCCACCCCCAAAGGAAAATATTCATCCCCATATCTATACCATGTCAATTAATCTTAACAGTGAAGGTGAGCCCTTCTAAAAAATGAGTTGGAAGCACTGGTTTCTCTGTAATGGGTAATGATCATGAAAGAACTTAGAGCTCACAAAATTAATGCAGCTCTTTTTATGAGTTAAATATTTGCAAAAATGCTGCAGATATTGCAAGTGTTTTTAGCTATGTATGCATGGGATAACTTTACAGATGCCTCTATTTCACATACCTACTCCTCTTGCTTGCCTCTCTCTGAGCCCCAGGCCAGTCACCAAAGGCACAAATGGCACAGGATTTGGTGGGAGAGTTGCCTCAGACAGCAGCTCAGGTGTCACATAAGTGCCACCTACCTCCTTGCAGGTCCTATAGGGGATGTAAGAGTAGCAGATCTTAAAACAACTCTCACTGTCATGATAAAATACCAGGCACTTATCACGTGAGGTACGATGTTTCCTTGAAGGTTATCAATTTAATGTGATATTTTGAGAAGACAACCTGCTACAGAAAAGCATTAGATATATTATATCATCAGAATAAATTTCCACCCTAAGGGAGGCACATTGTTCCCAGTTGTTTGAGGAAAGAATAGCTTAATGCAAAAATAAATACTTTAAGGCCTTTTAATACACCAGCAGGAAATGAGGCCTCATCCTACAATACTCCAAGCAAATGCCGAGCCATTTACACCCCTTGTGGACTCCCATGGAAGCTGAGGGTCTCTATTGCCTTGAGGAGCTTAATGTGCATAAGCAGGAAAGTCGCCAGTGTGAGGATGGGCATTTGCTCATTGTGGGGGTTTTGGTCATCAAATAACTTAATTTTATTTCTCAGATGCAGAAGACCTTTTCCTACATAAGCAGAATTTATCCTCATCAGGATTTGAAAACCAAGAAACAAATGCCAGTAAGATAAACTGGGAAGTACTGTCTTCCAGTGGGACTTGCATACATCACTGTAGGGAGAAGGGTGATATTTTGGCCGGTATAAAACTGCCAACAGATTTTGAATGTACTTCTCTTTCATGGCAATATATTTTTCTTGAACTATATGATTCACAAGGAGTCACTTCACCATACAGGAAAGTAGAGTGATACAAATCACAGACAGTTTCAGGAGCAGGTCTGATGTGAAACGATGTTTGAGATTTCAGCAGTAGAAAAGATGGCATCCCAAAGCGCTTGCAAATACTTACAAACTATCTAAAGAAGAAATTATACATGGGTAAGTCAAACTGTCCCCACAGTTTTGCTATATAGCAGCAAAACTTATTGGAAGTTTTTCTATGCAGAGATTCAGTCCACAGAGCCCAGTCTGCTTCCCTGAAAACATCTGGCATTTGAGAAGAAACCTGCAACAACGCAAGGCAGGGTTCTGAGCCCAGTGGGTCTGCTCTGTGTCCCTGTGACCCTGAACACACAAAACTCCCTTTCACTGCAGCTGATCTTCACTGTGAACCTGACAAGAACATCAGTCTGGTGGAGAGCAAAAGATTGGAGGGCTTCCAGGTTTAGAAATCACAGTTTTAATCCAGGGTGGAGCCAAAACACACAAAAAGAAAAACCGTAGAAATTACATCCAACAGGAAATTCTGATCATCGGTTGGCTATATTTATCAGCTTCTCAGGATCATAACCCAGGCCCTTGTGGGTAATGTAACAACACTAGTCGTCATCTGCCAAATAATTAGCACAGATAGGACTTAGGTGTTTTGCTGGTTTATGGGGACTTTTATTTCATTATAAGGATTAGGTCCTTTTGGGAGCTCTCAGACCTCTAAACTAAGAAATTCAGAAATGAATTTCAGGTTATTTATGGCTGGATGTTCCTTACATGATGAAACTGGTTTAGGGTCTATATCTGACTGGTTTAATACCAATGATTCCATTTGGTTTTTTTGCTCTTAACAAGGCTTTTTTTTTCCCCAGAAGTGCAACTAGCTCTAAGAAAATCTGGAAGCGAACTCCTCAGTCTGCTGAGCAGTTGACAGTGCCTCTATAAACACACAAAAGAAATCTAGGACAGAGAAGTAAGATGTATTCCTGTTTTCAGCACTCATTAGTGCTTCTTTGGGTTGGGATAACACCTCACCGGCTCTGCTGTGATAGAGCAAATTGTGAGCTGAAGCAATTAATTACCAAAAGAAAGGTCTTCTTGTAAAATAGGACCACCTCCTTGCTAACAACTCCCCAAAGATCTCTCCTCCTGGGCTTATTGCTCAGGAGCATGACCTGCATATGAGCACACCAACTGGCAACCTATTTACACAGGACTGGCCACCTGATCCCCTTTTCCCTCTATTTTCCTACACTTGTTCCTCCCTAAACCAGTCAGATCCCTCCCTTTCCCTGACGTTGGTTTCTCCCCTAGCCCATCCCATACCGAGTCTTGTGCAATCCCCAGATGCTCTTCCCCTGCATCCCACAATGTGTTGCATACCCAGGCAGTGATCCCTCTCTGACCTGTGAGATGAGCTGGGAAATTGCTCCTGTTTCCCCCTGGGGGAGGTGGCATCTCCAGCCCATGAGGCTGAGGCTGTCCTGGGACAGGCACAGACTGGCGCAGGGGCATGTGCCTCTGACTGGATTATTGTGGTCATCCTACTTGCCCTCGTGCCCCTGGGTTCCCTGTGTGTGTGGAGATGAGCCTTTAATCACCACACAAACTACTACTGTTCTTCCAAAATATTTCATGTTAGGTGAACGAAGTTCCAACAAACCCAGTAGGACTGGAGCTGTCCTACTGTTTGCTGGGCTCTGCATCTGTGTGTTGCAGCCTTGTTGTACAGCTTTAAGACACTTACTTGGTGTATGCTATGGGGCATCATACACTGGGTGAGTGGAGAAGGGTGATAAGCACTTTTTTAATGGTTGTGAGATATTGCCAAGGACTTGGTTGAGAAAAGGCTTAAAGAAGGGAACACAGACGGCTGTGTTCTTCCAGAGTATGTTAGAAATAAAAAAGGAAGACGGAGATAGGACTGTTCTGGGAGAGGGATACTGTCTGGGGACTTGGGACATCTGGGTTCAGTTAAAGACTACTTGGAAATCTTCACCGTATGGAAACGATCTGTGGTCTCTGCATCATGGAATAAACCTCCAGGGGGGGCATGGGACAGGATAAGGCCAGAATCTTAGACACATGCTACCATGTACTACCACACACCCTTTATCCTGTACTGCACAACTTTCAACATGAGCCCTGCAGCCCTGCAGGACTGTAGTCTCTCTGTCCTCCTCATCTGGGGCCTTAAACTCAGGTATTGAGGCTTCTTTCATCTTCTCCCTTGAGGCCAAGGGAAAGCACTATTACCTTTGCTGGATTCATCACTGTGTGCAAACTATATTTATATGACAGCAAATCTATATAACTTTCCTGTGTCCATTGACTCTGTTGTTCAGCTAGCAAGAAAAGGAAGCCCATAAGGTCCTTGCCAAAGGGCACAGTAGTCGTCTCTTTCTCATGGCTCAGCATGGATCCTTTGCCCTGCATGAAGCGAGACATCAGAGCAGAAGTTTCCTTTGGTTTTTTTTTTCTTTTGCCCCCCAAAGATGCAAAACATGAGATGGATTTTAACAATTGGTTTTGTGTTTTTTGGTTTTTTTTCTCAGTAGTTCATCTTTGACTGTTAACAATCAACCTCTATATTCCATGTTTTCCATTATGCATAAACATGTATACGGCAGACAATTTAAAGGAATGCAAGATAAAGCACAAGCACAGCTAGTAACATATATACAGTAGGGAGAGAGGATCTGGGTCTATTTGTACCTTGCAGTCATGAGATGATGGCAAAACACTACTGTGAAAGCAGGCTTTAAGCAATCTAATGGAGTGTTTGTAGGGGGCTGGAAATGAAAGTAGTCCCAGAATAGCAATCTAAGACTGTCTGATAGTTCTAGATTGGAAACAGGACTAGTGGATCTGAAATCAGACACTGAAGACACTTCTGTTCCTAGCAGATTCATAAATCCCCAGAAGACTTCCTAATTTTCCTAGTTGTTGGTCACCTTGGTCTTTGCATACCATGATGTAGACTTTAGAGTGATAGAGCTTAGTATTGTAAATTGAGTACAACCACAAAAGAGTAAAGGTGATGCAGTTTATAGAACTGAATTTTGCTAGAAGATACCAATTTGAAATATCCATGGAAATGTATCATCTGTTGCAGCAGTCTTTCATTAAACTATAAACTCGCATGTACCTTTGAGTTTGGAAACCATAGGAGGTCCCAGGGCTCCCTATTGTACTGGTTGGTATTAAGGTCTTTAATCAAGCATTAGTTCCCAAGCAGTCCCAAATCCTTAAGAGCATTGTCTTTAATTTTAGTGTCACTCTCAAATCTCTTGTAAAAGTTTGGAAAACTTGAGAGCCCCCAGTTGACATGGGATTTTCATACCTTCTATGCTCTCTGAGGTAGATGGAGGAATTTGGAAAGTAAGAGACAAAATTCCAGTGCTAAGAGCTCTAGAAAAAAAAAAAAAAACAACAACAAACCAAAAAAAAAAAAAACAAAAAAAAACAAACCAAGAGACATCAATTCCTCCCATGTTGCCTGACTTCAGGCTGAGCCCTCTGGGAATGCAGAAGCCCAAGGTCCCCAGGCACAACACCTGCCAGAGATTTTGAAATTAAAATTTAGTAATATCAAAGCAATCGGAAATTTAGTTTCAGCCAGCAGAATTTTTGACCTCCCTTACATCCATTTTACTTACGTTGGGAGAGCCATTCCTGTCGTTGTGGTCAGGGAGTGATCAGCAGCAAAATCCAATTAGGCTGGAGTTGATTAACCTGAGTATTACCCTGATAATTATATTTATTATGTAGAATAACATTGCTGAGCCCTTATACTGGGTTGCTAAATCCATCCTGTGCATGGGTTGGTGATGTCTGAAACAGTTTATTTTCATTAAAATTTAGTAACCATATATTTACAATTTTTCTAGTACCACTTTATGGGAGAAGATGCTGGCATGACAGTAAACGTCTGGTTGTGGAGATAAAAGCAACAGATGTGACCCAGCAGGCTGCTGATCCCTTTTTCCGCTCCTTGTTATCTTGCCTGTGTCTCACAGCTCAGCAAAGGAGTCCCACACAAACGGGATGAAGCAGAAATTTACTGATGGCCAAAAGTCTTCTTATGCAATAAAGAGGACTCAGAGACAGCTTTTTAAAGCCATTTTTTCAGTGTGAGTTTAGTATCTAAACATCCTGAAAAAATTTGCCCTGAGTATTATTCAAGCTAGTGTGAAAAATGAGTCTCAGTACACCCAAGTGTTAACTTTGGCTTTTTGCTGCATATAAGGGGATAGTCTGGTCTCTAAATGCCAAAATAATTTTAACAGAAACAATACCCCAATCCCCAAACCTCAGCTCTGCTCACAGTGCCCTCATCACTCCTGGGTTTCCCTTTTAACTCATTTTCACGAGCGATTTTCTCCATTCACCTCACAGCAGCCACACTTGCAAGCAAGATGGGAGGAAGCACATTTGCGACAGAGGCGACACGGCATTGTAAACGTGGACTTGAAAGATGTTGTCATTTAAGACTGCACGAAAATGTAGAAGCTGAATGGATCTGGACAGTCAGACCCTTCCCTAAAGCCCTAATGCTTCATGTAAAAATTAAAAAAAGTGTGCAAGCATGATTATTTTCTTTTTTTGGTTCAAGATAAATCACTGTGTGTGTGTGTGCGCGTGCGAGTGAATGCGATGGTCTGTACAACTGGACTGTGTCTGTGGCCTCAGGCACTCACATCTCCATGTGCCAGCAAATGGGAAGAACTGGGATCCAGGGACAGCTACAGGGCAGATGTAGTGTCTGAGCCTGGCTGCTGGAGAGATCCACACCATACACATATGTGTGGAGATACATATATATATATGCCCACTAACTGACCGTTGTCCTGCTCTGCCAGAGCGGGGAGCAGGATGAGGCCATTGGTGCTGTCTGTGTTCACGTGAGTGCTGTGTGTGCCTGTGACCTGTGTGGCCAGCTGTGTATGTACGCACATACGTGGTGTGTAGGTGTGCTACTGGTGGGACCTGGGGCATGGAGCTGCCCCAGCCTCACCTCCCTCAGGCTGCTGGATCCATCCTTCTCTAAGAGCAACCGTCACCGCTAACATGACCACACGTCCAGGTACAGCTGGGAGCTGCTTGACCCATCTCTGGCAGCCCAAAATCACCAGCAGGAAAGGCCAGGGAAAGAAGGAAAAGGAAGGCACATCTATAAAACCCAGGCTGCAGTAGCAGCTGCACCCGTCAGCCAGGAGCCCATCTGATCTGTGGGTTTCATAGCCCCTCTTCCCTTCCTTTCTCATCCATCTGTATCTTAGAAAGCTCCTGTCTTCATAACGGAAAATGTGTAATTACTCCTCAAATCTAGCCAACGCTTTACTCCCTCCCTCCTTCCCGCCTTCTCAAACCTAATCTGCGATCAAATCCACCCACCAAAGTCAGATGTCTTTCCAGGGGTGAACTTTCACACAATCTTGGAAGCAATTTTCTAGGTCTGTGGTTGGTGAGAATAAAAAATTAATGCGGCTTGTTCCATGTAGAAGCATCAGTCACGCGTTGTGTGTACACTAGATTCACAGGGTCACAGAAATTAGAGATTGGAAAGCCCAAGGGAGAGAGTTGCTCCAGCTAAGGAGCTGTGCAAAATTGTTCTCTGCATCGCATTAAAGTGAGGAAGGGCTCTGGGCATTCCTGAACTGTCATGTTGTCCTTGTTTTCTTGTCACCTTCTTCCTGAAACGTAGGTGTGGGCATTGTCTTTCCCAGAGAAAGTAGCTTATTAATTTTAACGAGCAAGCAAGATGTGTGCTGTTGAGGAACAAGCTCAGATTACAATATTATTTTTACCTAATCAAGCATCGGCCTTTCACAGTGACATTTAAAGAGCCATGTCCTTATTTTTGGTTAAAACCTAGACTGAGCTGCCTTAAGATCCATCAACATTCCTGTCTGAGGATCTGACCCAGGTTAGATATATTTGATTCAATTCTCAGGCTATTATATACTCTTTCATTATGGATCTAGTCTTAATGCCAATCAAACGGCATTGGAAAACCTCTAAATGGCTTCGGCTGGGCCCCGTTCAGACCATGCACTTAAGGTCAGTGTCTGCTCTCAGGTATAAATCCAGCAGAGTGTCACTGAAATCAATTGAGATAGAGCTGATTTATAGAGATGACATTGGCAGCAGCAATCCACTCACTGCAAGAATCTGTCTGTGGCCTCAACGCAGCCCAGAGCTCCGGGAAAACCCACACCACGTGCTGAAATCACCGCCCAACAGGACCTGCTGTCTAGTTAACTTCTGACCCTCATTTGTGTACTTTTTGGTTTAACTTTCTAACGAAACAGCTGTCTGATGCACTGATTCTGGAGTGGAGCATCATATTGTGATTCAGACGTGTTGTGTTTGCCATAAAATTATTGCTATCTGTTTGCCTAGCCCCGTGCAAGTGGCCAGCAGCAGGAAGAGAGTGTCCTCCTTCGCTTTGCCTTCCCAGCTGAGGGTCAGCCAAAACACCCCTATATTTCTGCATGAAAACCAAGACATGCCCTGTGTCGTGGCTGTGCTCTTCCCACCAGCCTGCACCCTCATTCGGTCTCTGCAGAGATACTGGCAGTGCCTTCAGGTGTTGCCTCTGTTGAATGATGCCTCTTCCACGCTTCTCAGTGCGGGGTGTGACTTTGCTGCTCACCTTGTTCATGTCCTGGATTGACCTCCCTTTGTGGAATTAAAAGTTCAGGAAAGGGGCAGACCCATGCAAGGCTTTAGAGGGTTCCTAAGCTGCTGCCGCAACAAATCTTCCACTCCCACTCCAAGGAGTGGAGTGCTGGACATGAGAAGAAATCATAAGGAGCCAGAAAAAAAACATATTAATTAACAGTGACTTGCTGATGATGTGGTTTCTCTGTCAAAACCTGTGACCTGAATTACCACCGCCTGTGCTGCCGGAGGGACTATTGGAAAATGGACAGCTTTGCAGGGAAAAGAAAGCAGAGCAGTGGGCAGAGCAGCTATTAAAATAAAAGGAAAGAAAACCCCTTCCTTATATTGCACATAAGCAAAGAGGACGTGATCAGAACATCCTTAATGCAGAGTGCAGCTGGTCCCTGTGAACCACGGATCAGGGATCCTGCAAACTGCCTCGGTGGCCTCTTCAGCTAAACCCCCCAAAAATGCATTTCCCAACCTGTAGTTATTTGGAGGCAGCTCAAGTTTCCAATAAGCTAGAGAAAAATAAAACAACAATCTAAGCAGTGTCATGGCTGAGGGTTGTCCACGGACCATCTTTTATTTTTTTGATCATCCTCCCATTGGGGTTCTGTGGAGGTTTAAGGCTGGAGTCGCACTCAGATGATGTTCCTGAGTCACTGCCAAAATACCATGGATGGAGGAGCTTCTGGAACAGCTGTGAGTATGGTAGTCTGTGTCCTGTCCTGCTTCTGGCTGGGTGCATTGCCAGGAGGACAGTTAAGAGGCTCAGCCACTCAATCCTTGGGGGTTCTGGAGGACAGACAGACTTGGATGACCTGCCAGTCCCATGGTATAAAGGCCATTCAAATCTGACCTGGAGAGCACCTTTGCAATCAGCAGCGTATTTATCACTGTGGAGTCTCATGTGCTTTGCTGTAAGAACAGGCCTATTCCTATGATTTTCCCCTTGTTTTGGAGCAAAAAAAGCCCACACAAAGTTGTGCTGTAGCATATCACAAAAAAGAACAGAGTTGCTCTGATATACCATAACAAGGACGGTCTCCCTGCTAGGGTGGCACAGGGATGTTTACTCTGTTCAGAGATTAGCGAACATCTGTAGAGCTTTCTGCTGGTAGGAATGTGTCGTTTCACAGCAGGCTGTTTGCAGAAGCAACCGATGATTACCCAAACTGCTCTTTCTGCAGCTGCGTGCTGCCCAGAGGAGGATAGAGAAGTGGGGCCCATTGCATGGTTGCTCTTGCAAAAAAGCAAGCAAGCGTAGGCACAGCTTTGGGAGATGGCAGTGGTGATGGGGAGATGTTGAGTCTTCCCAGCAGATCTCCTTCTGACTTACCTGTTGCTTGGAGCACTAGTGTCAGAGCAACACAGACCACCAGTCTGGGAACATATTTATGGGTGGATTTTGAATAGTGTCTGTAGATGTAGAAATCTTGCCAAAATTATTAAAAAAAAAAAAAAGTGAAAAAAAAAAGTAAAAAAAAAATAAAAGAGAGAGAGACTAAGGGGATCAACGGAAGTTGGATGCCTAAGCAGTTGGGGATTTTAAAAATCCCACTTTCTTTCTGCATCTGTAGGTATTACGTAACTTTGAAAACCACAGCAGAGATTTATGGATGTATTTGGGGATTTTATCTATGGTTAAATCTTTGGATGTTCTTCCAATTCCCCACGAGCCTGAAGCTCTCCAGGTGCCCTCCGACGCCCAGCGCAGAGAGCAGAGGGGGCTGTGAGCTGCAGGGACGGTTTTCCATGGAGACTCGTGAGGGTGACGAATGTTCATCCACAGTTACAGGGAGGAAGAGGAATGAGCTGCTCGAGCTGTTTCAAAGGTGTTTCCTAGAGATGGGACAGGGGTGAGAAAGCGGAAAGCCTGCATGGAGGGGAGGCTTCAACACATCACGTTCTCCAGCAACATCAAGCCAACAACTCTAGGATAAATTCACAGATTGTTTTAACCAGTCTAACGGAGCACAGCGCTCATGCAACAGCAAGCCCGCTGGGATGTGCAGTGATGTGTCTGAGCTTTCGGCTCTGTCACACCTCTGCATTTCAAAGTGAACTGTCTCCCGTGAAACCTCCCCTTGCGCAGGATGGAACAGGCCCAGCTGGCTAACATGCTGTGCTCCCTCACACAGGCTTTCCTCTTACCCTTCTTTGTTTTGTTTTTCCTTCAATGAAAGAATTTATTTTAATGCCATTTAAGCTGGAGGAATCTGGCGGCCGTTACCGTGCGCTGTAGTTCTGCTGCCCTCCCGGCACAGCACAGCCCTCCCCCACCCGTGGCAGCAAAAGAAACCGAGAAGGAGATGGGAATGAGATCTGAGCTACAGTAAGAGTTGATTATTTTAAAAAGCTCATTGGGTAGTCCATTTGGCAGTACAGGTGTCACCTGTCAATAAAACTGGAAAGGAATTTGCTCTTTTCTCTAGTTCACAGCAGTGATTTTTGTCTCACTGAAATGTAATACAGGTAACTGCCCAGTTCAGGGTGTACTTGCCTGCTCTCAACTCTGCGGATTAGGAGTTTCTGCTGCATTTAACTGCTTAGACAAAGAAAGAAAGAAAAAAAAATGCTCCTCAAAATAAATAAGAAGCAGAAGACTGGACCTCCAGGCAAAGAAAACATCCTGTGTAACCACACAATGCCTCTCCCTTTATCTTTGTATGTCCACATTGTCTCAGTGTGAGATGCACGGTTGCCAGTTCACGTCAGTAACACAGCAAGTTAGGTAGCTGTGACTCCTCACATACACTGACCAGTCCAACCCACCCACGTCAGAGAAGAACCAAAGTAAGGTTTTGGTTTTTCAAAACACTTCATAGCCATGAAAGCCTGAACTTAAATGGCAGTACTCATTTTTGAGGTGCAGAAACTAGGCTACAGCTAGAAGGTAAAATATTTAAAACCCAGATCCGAGCAGTCCTGAAGATTTCTCAAGGCTGATAGGATTGTGAGGCTTGAGAAACCAAGAAGGTCTGAGGAGCCTGGAGTCAGTGAAAGCTTAGCTGGTAAGAAGCATCATGTAGGGCAAAAAGAAGAGTAACAGTGGCAGTAAAGCCAGCAGGAGTCATCATGGTCATCTCTCTGATCTCCTGCATAACTTACACCAGTGTCTCACCAATGCTTCCCACATCAAGCCCACGGCTCATGGCTGAGCACGAATCTCTTTAGGATGCCACAGTGCCATCCTAAACTCTAAGCCTCAAGTAAAGATGTCAAGTGATAGATAACACTGCACTGCCCTCAGGAAGGAGATGTTAGAAAGTGGGCTTGGCTTTGGCCTGGAAAACCTCTCAACCCACTGCTCTCATGTCCTAACTAGGACTAACCACCTCTTGGCCCAAAGAACAGCCTAGTTCTTTGGAAGGTGGTAAGCCTTGGACTTGTTCAGAAGTTATGCTGTTCGTTGAAGTCTCTTAACCAAGAGAAAAGACTTCAGGTATGTAATGTACCCTGGCCCTATGGAGTTAATTCTCCTTGAGGAGGATGTTCCAGAGCATGGGAGCATGGCCTCCAACCATCAGCCTTGCTAAGGGGCAGCAGCTAACGGCGCCCTGTCATGGCTGCTGATTGCTGAGTGTTTGTGTGAGTCACTGTCTGTATCGAAGGTGGAATAAAACCTTCATGGTGACTACTTTAGCATTTTAGTGAGCTTTTGTTCTCCTTTCCCTGAAGCATTTCCAAGTCTTACCGG
The DNA here is from genome assembly GCF_965231255.1 of Vanellus vanellus. Classification (NCBI taxonomy): domain Eukaryota; kingdom Metazoa; phylum Chordata; class Aves; order Charadriiformes; family Charadriidae; genus Vanellus; species Vanellus vanellus. The sequence continues at coordinate 161,945,011 of NC_138906.1, read as the reverse complement.
GGCAAGATGGAGTGCTATAACCAACATTCAAAGACGCTTAATCACTGAGTGACATGAGTCAGAATCCCAAACATAAGTCTAGCTTGCAACATACCTCCCAGATTTGTCCTACTTACTCATTAGCCTTGTTGTGACAAACTTTCACCTTATTTATGTTGTAAATATGTTTAGATTCACTTTGCAGACACTGGGCCTCTTGGTATGGTGAAGTTGGGGTAGTACATAGGAAACAAAAGGTGAACTGTGCCTCCAAAATCTACACCCATACCTCTATAAGGAGTGGTGCAAAAAGGGTGGGTTAAGGTGAATTCAAGAGCTCCAAGGAAAAATCTGGTTTGACTGGCAGGACGTGTGAGGCACTCAGAGCCCTGCGCTTTGTCTGACGTAGTATCTGCTTTTCAGCTGCAAGCTCAGCATCTGAAGTCTCTCCTTAGACCCTCGACGTGCTGAGATCTCCAGGCACCGAGCACTGTCCGCTCCATGTGAGCTCTCTGCAGCACTGCGCGGGGCTACAGGTCAGCCCATATGGTTTCAAAGCAGTAGCGAGGGCTGGGAATCAACCGGCACTGGGGCAATATTGCTGCGGGATGGGGAAGAAGTTTTGTTGTGTGTTGGTTTTTCTCTTGGGTTTAGTGTAGCCAAAGGCATGCAAGAGACTCCAACTGATTTGCACAATAGTGCCAAATTCAAGAAGGGTGAACGAGGTCACCCCAAAATCTCCAAATCCACCTTGAAATAACTCTGCATTCAATATTGTAATAAATGTTGGAAAGTTTAGATTTGCCTTCTGCTTGTTGAATCTTCAGGGCATATTCAGTACAAGTTCTTATCAAAACTAGAAATAGGATATATAAATAATAATAAAATTAATATACATTTATATTATATATTTTTCCATAAATATAAAATTTAAATACATAAATATTAATATAAGCCATTAAAGCTAGAAATGTGTTTTTTCTAAATTATGAGATATTCCCTTGTACTGTTTTTTTGCTGGGATATTGTTAATTTTCTTCATAGCAGCTCATATGGTGCCGTGTTTTGGATTTGTGACCAAACAGTGTCAATAACACAGGGATGTTTTAGTTATTGCTGAGCAGCGCTTACACAGAGTCAAGGTGTTCTCTGCTTCTCACACCACCCCACCAGCGAGTAGCCTGGGGGTGGGCAAGAAGTTGGGAGGGGACACAGCCGGGACAGCTGACGCCAAGCGATCAAAGGGCTATTCCATGCCATATGATGTTGTGCTCAACAATAAAACTGGGGGAAGAAGCAGGAAAGGGGCACATTTGGAGTGATGACTTTTGTCTTCCCAAGTAAAGAGTGATGGAGGCCTACTTTCCTGGAGATGGTTGAACACCTGCCTGCCGATGGGACATAGTGACTGTATTCCTTATTTTGCTTTGCTTGGGCAAGCAGCTTTTGCTTTACCTATTAAACTGTTCTTATCTCAACCCACGAATTTTCTCACTTTTACCCTTCCGATTCTCTCCCTCATCCCACTGTGAGGGGCTGAGCTGCCTACCGGGGTTAAACCACAACACCTCCAAATCAACTATTTCCAGAAATGAGGGATTTCAGTGAAACGTTGATGAGAAGCCCAAGATAGACAGCAGTTCTATGCACTCTGTTTGCTCAAATAGTGGCAGTGATTTTTCTCCCCTGTAGATTTTGTAATAGATGAAGCCATAGCACAGACCAGATCTAAAACTGCCACACAAATATTGCATGTTACATCAGTAATTTAAATTCTGGGTATTCAGACATGACAATTCAGCTTTCTAAAGCTAAGCATTAAAATGTAAAAGCTATTTCCAAAAGTGCAGGCGTAACTGGTGTATGCAATGACATGCATGAATCCAGTGTCAGAGTTAAAATTTGAACTCCATAGTCTTTAATTTGCAGAAACACATTCAGCCTCCGCATATGTTACCTTGGGAGATGAAGATCCATCTGAAAAAAGTCTATAAATTTGAAAAATAACTCTCATAAAAACTAATGTGATTTATGTAAGCACATTAAGGGGAAAATACCCTGAACAGTTGGTTTAAGTGCTTAAACTTCCTAAACTTAATATTTCCATATGGTTACATTGTAATTTTAGATTTTTAGTGGCTTCGTATCCTTCTTTGTTAAATTTGAGAAACAAATCAAGGTACCAGCCCAAAGAAATTAAGGAACAAAGATGCCTGCAATGAGTGTTTGATTGTTCCCACATGAAGCAATGATTCTTTTTACAAATTCCCCTAATCCTCTAGGAAACATTATTCCAATTGTCACAGGGTTGTTTGTGTGATGTTGTGAACAGATGATTATAAGAATCTTCAGATATAAATAGCAGAAAAATAAGGGAAGAAATGAACACCCTACTTTTTTTTTTTTAATGCAGGATTATATTAGCTAAGTAAAGATTAGTTTCAAAATACCAGACATCGTTTGAATTCTTACCAAATTATTTTGTGCCTCTAACACTTTCACATTTATCCCACAAGATTTTCACTCTTGCCTAGTGTTTACTACCCCTGTGATGAACCACCACTAAAAATACTTGTTTTATCTGTAGTGCTCAAACTGGCTTATGTGCCACTTTTTAACTAAAGGTACCAAACAGTTTGAAAATTATTATTTAAACCAGCACAACCCATTGTGTGAACCTTCTCAAATCAATGGAAGGCCACGTTATATTGATTTAACTTAAGTTGATTCCTACCAACTAAAACGAAATGGATAGAAATCACTTTTAAAGCAACTTGGAGGGACCTGCAGGGAGGCTTTGTGGTCTCACCTGAATTGTCTCGGCTCAGTGACCGCAATAGTGTGCTGCAAAATTTAACAAGAAAAATCAATTCTTTGGAGGAATCTTTTCTCTACCATCATTCGTTCTTGCTTCCCCAAAAAGGAAGCCATGGTGCCAGCATGTGAGAAGGCAACATCGTAAATGGCCAGTACAATCTGCCTTCATTATCCATATTGGGCCAGTTTATAGGTAAAGATGAGGTCGATGTGAGATGATACAGCAAGTGTGGGCTAAAACTTAGTTCTCTAACATGGCCTGTACATTTGTGGGGACACAGCCACAGGTAAGAAAAAATGGCAACACTTGTCCAAAAGTGCTGTCCATTTTCCTGAAAGTGTCTGCAATCAGAGCTAGTAAACATAATGGAGTGAAGAAGACAGGGATGGAGATAGAGTGGGCAAAACAGAGGGGAGAGAGGGACAGATGGGGATAGGGCACGCCTGAGCTGTTCCTACACCTTGTGGTAGAAGACCTCCCCAAAGGGAACAGCAGAACTCTGATGGGACAACTTCTCATTTGCAAGTTCCTATTCAGCCATGCCAGCCACCCAGGTGAGTAAGCAATGTATAGATTTATTATACTGATCATATTTATCACATGAGAGCATTACAACCAGCTGTGCTTCGAACAGGGATGAGGTGCTGGGCAAGAGAAATGATTTTCATTATGCTTCTTCCCTTCAGACTTAATAAACCACAATGGAGTGATGGTTAGCACACCAGCACTTAAACACACTTTGTGTAAGTTAAAGTGAATCTGTCCAGATACATGAATCCTTTGTCTTTTGTTGCAGAGATTGTATAATTCTTAGCTTGTCTTCTTCAAGTGGCAGAGCAAAAAAAAAAAAAAAAAAGTCATCAAGAATGGATTCATTGCTCTCTGCTTTATAACTCGACAGATGTAAGCATTTATTTAAAAATAAAACATCTGGCAGCTGTCTTGTTGGGCTAGTGGCTGAGCCTTGTATGATTAGATACAGCTGAATGGCTAATGCTGGAAACCAAGCTGGGTGGAAGGGGCTGAAGTCTACGATGCTGCAGGGGCTGTTAGTATCAGAAAAATGGAAAACAGATATGGAACAAAACCATCAAGATTAATAGTTACATAGTCTGGTCTTTTTCCAGGGCGACCGTAATTATTAAGGCGTTTTCTCATCAGTGCCACATGCATCTCATTAAAAAGGTACAATCAATGGGAAGTACAGACAACATGCATATTGAAATGCAGCTATAACTCCCTAACCAGATTTTCAGTGAAGTGCCCCAGTGTGCACTCCCAGCACTTAAGAGTGAGGCCTCCTCATCCGTAGGCATTAATGTCATGCATCTGTTGGAGATGCTGCAAAGTCTCAGCAGCGCGATGTGCAGAGGAGAAAGCCAAGGAAATGATTCAAAGCTGGGAAAATGACTTAGTCGAAGAGTCCGATTCATCTTGCCTGACTACGGAGGTCTATAATGCAGGCAGTGACATGAGAGGTAGTCAGAACAGGCTTCCTTGGCTGTTGCTAGAGAGAAATAGGAATGCTGCGAGAGACATTTATCTGGTCTGTTTTAAACATCCACTTTAAGATGAGATGAACTTCACCCTGGAAGGGCTCATTTCTCTGTGCTGACTCCAAAGCTATGGTGACTAGTGCTGTATAGCCATCTGTTGGGCAGAAGTTCATATCTGGGCAGATATATCCCATGTGAGAAACAGAAAAAACTCGATCTACTTAATTCATCAGAAGCAGATCACAGTGCTAACTTGATTATAGCATGGAGGACCTTCAAACGAAGACAGTTCTGTTTCCAACGGGCATTGTTATCCACCAGAAACAAGAATTAACAGCTGTAGGCTGAAGGCAGATACATGCAAAGAAAATACAAAGTGATTTTTTTTTTGTACAATGAGTGAGACAAACCGCTGCCAAGCAGTAGCAAGAGAAAAGGTGGTTTCTTGGTCTCTCAGAGCCTCTGATGTCTTTCTGAAACACCTGTTCGGGCCAATGCTCCTTGTGCCACTTAATAAGGGTTAATTTATTAAAACCCTGTGCACTGTGTTGCTCCAGAAATTAGATCAGATGCCTTGTCCAGATCTTTTGGCTGATCCCTGTCTTAAATTTATTTTAAAACTTGAATACTTTCCTATATGTACAAGTCCACATTCTCATCTGTTCTGCAGGGGAAATAAATAAACACACAAAATACAGCAGGCTATTTTTTTGCTAAAAAAAAGAGAGCTAACCCTTTTTGAACACTACACTCTACATAGTCATGGGGACGATAACAAGACAGGCGTCTGCACAGATAGGAACAATTCTTCAAGTAAAATAGGACAAGTCTTCTGAGTTGCTGCCCCTGGAAGCAATGGTTCTTCAGTCTAGTGCATCCTTCAAGTGACAAGAGGAAGATTAGAGGGACTGAGTTTGTTTAGCCCGCTTCAGGTGGTACCAGTGTCCATAACCTTCTAGTTTCTGAGAAAAAGAGAAATATTTGCCCTAAGCTCTGCATTTCAGGCTCAATTCAGATCGTGGAGAATTCAGTAGAACATGTTCTACTGCCTCATGTGAACTGCTGCCAACCAGCTCTTCTGACCCCTTTGTGGAGCAGAGTTAATGCATCACGGTGGGATCTGGGAGGTGACGAACGCACTGCGCTCTGTTCTCATGTCTTTATACACATTGTTTCCTGCTTTGCTCATTTTCTTTGGTGTAAACTAAGAAACAGTTTTGCGAGAAGCTGCATCTTTCTTCTCGGTGCTCAGAGACATGAGAGCATCCCATAAGGATTGTATCTCAGCTTCAATGCAACTGCTCTTCAGTGAGGAGTCTAAGCCAGTTGTAGTAGGAAAAACTCGTTCGTACTAAATAGGTCCCTGACCCTTGATGGGAACTGCTAGGAATGGTGACAGTGTAAATGATACAGATGTCATCCAATTATGATAATACATAGTCTTGAATACAGTATAGGGAAGTGAACCAACAGAGAAACAGCATTTTATATGTGTTAGGATGGGCGTATTTCTAAAGTAAAGAGAGGCATTGTGTATGACTGAGAAGGTCTATGAAGATACCATGGGGAAAAAGGGAATGTAATTGGCCAACGTTTAATTTTTTAGACAACTGTATATTTTCATCTCCTAGTCTACAATCTCTGTTCCTATGATCTGTGCTTTACATAAAGTTAATTCTTGAATGGAATTTTTAATTATGTGAATGGTAGAAGAAAGGAAAAACATAATGAGTGTCCTACAAAATAAAAGGTGAAGGTGGATCCCTAGATGACACAAATCATCATAGATCTATAGAAGGAATCAAAAGACTGATTTATACTTGCTGAGGATGGAGCCCTTATGCCTGAAGTTATCGATAGTTCAAGTTTCAATGCTCAGGCACGCCATGTGGGAGAGTTCTCAACCAGGGAAAAATGTCCTCTTGAAGGAATAGTAGAAGACTGGGACAATTGCAAAGGCATTGCAACCTTGTATGTATTAATGAAGCTTACTTTGAAATGCATCCTACTTAATTAACAGTGTTGAAACTGGAATGTCATCCTGTATCACGGCAGGCTTTTTTCCCTGCTGTATCTTTATCAAAACTTATTTTGACTTCTCAAACTGCTCAAAGTACAATGTAAGGAAGGAAAAAGATAAAAGGTACATTTGATGACACAAACTAGCAGTAACAGAGAAAACGGAACAGTAGCTCATGTTATACTGTGGAAACACTACTGTGCTGTACCTGCTAGCTTCTTTTTTTAAAATGAAAAATCCTTCCTCCACCCAAAATAAAACCTTGAGAAACTGCATCTTGGAAAAATTTGTCTGTGGGAAACTTTAAGGTTGCACAGTATGTGACTAATTATGTGGACATGTTAATAATACAGATCTCAACAGCACTACCCATGACAAGCAGCTCCCTATCTTCAGCCTTCTTTGAGCTGGTCATAACCTCAGCGCTCTCATAGAAGCAAACCAGACATCCCTTGGCCCATCAGAGAGATTAGGAAGGGGTCCTGGATGGTGGCCTTTGCGAGGGCCAGCAGAGTCTCTGCCAGGCTGTTTAATGTTTTTGTTTCTTACTACTTTTAGCACAGTATAACTGGCCCCACTTGTAAGCGATGTACGTCTTTGAGCATACGCAACATCAAGCTACATTTACTGATATTAGGAGCCGTAGGTCTAATTCATTAAGGTAGGTTGTTTTCTCATACAGGAAAACATACAAAATATTACCCAGGAATGCATCAAGCCCGATATGTAAACATTAGAGAATTTGTTCTCCCTTCTCCACTGGAGGCTTTCTTGCATCTTTTTATCTTTTTGTATGAACGTTAGTAATGTTATTTTAATTTACAGCTGGAATACTTCCACCTGCAGCTGATAGTCATTCCTCCTTTAGCTGCTGTACGTTCCCCCCTTCCCTGACATTTCTTCCCAATCAATCGACAGCAATCGGATTCCCCCTCAGCTTTCATTTTGCAAGGCTGAGCGAATCTCATTTACCCATTTCACGGCTTCATCCTGCTGGCAGCTTAGAGTCATGCTGTACGCCACAATTTTTCCTCTCCTTAATTGGAAGGAAGTAAAGAGCTCTTATCTCAAGGCAGATGGTTTTATTCACTCCTAAGGGTGAGGTTCACCTTACTTACCTTGGTCCACAGCGCACCTTAACAACTCCCTCAAATTTGCTGACTGCTTTCCAGCTGTAGAGCAGGTAAACCCCCAGCTCAGGTGACCCTTCCTACACAGCCAAGAGCTGTGCTTTAGCTGGCTACCTCCTCTTCCTGAGTGGTGGGCTTATCTTTTAGCTTGGCTTGGATGAGAAGACACCCTTCTGCCTCTGTGATAGCATGAAGATGTGCTATGCAGCATTTTAAACTACACTGGACAGGCACCCTGCTCCATGGCTGGGGGAAGAGACCTGTTTCTGCACCCTGGCTGCATATGGAGCCCGTAGATCTGTTGAGCTTCTGCAGTGGTGAAGGTGAGCACATCAACACCAGACAAAATCAGTAGGTCCGGTGAGGTGGTAGGAGACTGGGAAAAGTGCAAAGGTTCCCATATCTTCTTAAGAAGCTATTTTGAATCTACTTTTATATAAAGGCTCTGTCTGTAACTTCTAATCGTTCATGCCCAGCACACATGGACTTTGGACCACCAGTCTTTTTCCACCTTTAGCTTCCAAGAAAAGAGCCAATTGTCTGAATAGCATCAGTTTGTATGCTTCATCAAAGACCAGGTAAACACAGTCTGCTACGTTAATCTTTTCCTGAGAATCACTTCTTGTCTCAAATAAACTTACAAATTAATCTTGTTTAATCTTACTCTGGTAAACACAGGTTTGCCTTTTGTCTCATTTTGTATTTATGTCCAGATCTTAAATTAATTTTTCCTTCTAAATTTACTCTAAGAATTCACACTGTATTAAGCTTAGATTAGTTGTTCTCTGGTTTCCTTAATCAATTCTTTTTTCAGTTTCTAAGACATAGGTTATGTTTTGAATGTAGCAGCTGTCTGGTTTAAAGAAAGACCGTTTTCAAGTCTTTTAAAGCATTTGTCCAGCTCTCGAATCACTAAAACAATTCCTTAGTTTACCCAACTTTGCTCTCCTGCAATCAGGGAACTGTATTTGTAATCTTGTTTTTGTTTATCTTACCATGCAACTTAAGTGGAAAAAAGTAATGATCAGTTACTCCAAAGCCATCTTTGATGATTGGCTCTTCTCTAATCGCTGATTTGTTAATACCAGATCTAAAACAGCATTACAGCTGACTTAGTGCTGCTTTAGTGAAGAATTCTGCTAGCTTTTGCACACAGAAATAACGCGACCTAAGTAATTTCCAGTCTACATCTGGGAAATTTATTTCTAGACTTATATTTTTCTCTAGTGACGTGTCAGATACTCTGTCCTACACCTAGCTCCAAGCTGGGGGTTAACTGCAGATCTTCGACACTAGCCTAGCACAACTGCTTGCCGTCCCTCCCTGGAGGGGTTCTGCCCACACCATTTATCCCTGCCCAGCCCAGCCCACCAGCTGTAAGGGACTACAAAATGTTATTTTAACATGTCTATCTGGCAAGAAAAAACCTTTTCTACCCTATCTAGCTTATTATATTGCTTTTCTACCATTCAACATAAATGCCTTTCGATGCTGAATTAAGCTATGTGACTAACATCTGTCAGGTGTGGTTCGTTGTTTTACTCATCACTTTCCCAGGGGATGACTTCCACATGCAATTAGCGTTTTGTTTTGTTAGTGTGTTTAACTTAATGCAGCATGTACAGCCCTTGGTACGTGTGAGATGCCCTTTGAGAAAAAACATTTATCTTGAAAACTGCACGGTGGCACAGCTTGCGTGCTTCTGTGACATTCAAGAGAGATGAAACGGTTAGCTGGGGCTGATCAGACGAGCACATAAGCCTGACTTTGAAAAGGTTCTTCTGCGTTACTATATTTATTTTGTTTGAGCCACAGAAAAAATGCATTCTTGTCAAAATGTTTCTTTAACAGGCTTTGCTTGCCATTCTTCTTGTGGGCTGGAAACTCAAACACAAGCCTAATAGACACTTCAACCTAATCAACAATGTTTATTTTCTGACTCTAAGTCTAATTTCACCTTTGCGTTTATTCCTGAATATCCTAGGGATAGCTGAAATGAACAAAATTAAAAGATGCTAATAAATTCACAATGAGTTAATGCACATATTTTCAAATCTTTGCTTGGGAAAAGCTGAGAATTTTCAGCTGAAGCAGCTGGGAATAGATGGTACTCGAGGCACTCTGGGATCAATATGCATGAAGGTAAATCAGGTGAATTTTACTCTTGCGATTTGCTGTAGGTGACGCCTGAACTGCCAAGAAAGGTCATTTATGTTGGGGAGATTGACCGTGATACAAGTGTATGAAACACCTGAAAAGTATACCCTATCTGTCTCTTTTTGCCCTATAGTTACTTACCTTTATTCTCATTTTATGTGCTTATGCCATTTGTTTGTGCTGCAGTAAATTATTGATGGCTGATGAATGTTCCTACGTGAATTTAACTTCCCATATCCTGACAGAAGTACTATGGTTTTATCTATTTTAATACCCTCACAGTGTTTTATTCTTATTTAGCGTTTATTGTTCATCTCAGGCTTTGTATTGTCCTTATGGCAAAAATTGCATTTATCTAAGAGCACAAAAGCAAAGAAGTGTTTCATAGCTCAGATTGTTTTTTTATGTGAGTTTGCTCCAGCTCCAGATTTGCTGAGTATTTCTGCAAATCGAGCTTCTGGTGTTTACTGTGTGTTTCTATGTGGTGCAATACTGAAAGGTTTTTCTGACTTTCTCAGATATTTATTGACAGCAGGTTGTGCCGTATCACAACCTGCTCCCACAGCCAGCACTCCTATGTATAGCTCTAACGAGTCTTAGAAGGTAAAAGCATGTCTCTGTGTAATAGTTTGGCCTCAAAGGAAATCCCGCTCTGATGTCAAAGCTACCTCAGATGCAGTCCTGCACCTAGGTGCTGCGAAGCAGATGCTGAGAGCACCGGCCATATGTCAGTACCACTGAGCTCTTGCAGCTCCTCGCTCCGAGAGCAACCAGGGAAGGATGTTGGATGCTTTTTTGTTTCTTTTCTCTTTGTTTTTAATGCACCTCAATGCCAGAGTCTGAGTCTGTGAAGCATGGAGGCTGAAGACGTGATCTAAAATCCCATTTTAAACCTCCGAGCTCTTACCAGTTACCTTTAGCAGGCTTTGGATCAGGGGAAACCACCACAGTTCTGCGACATCCGTCAGAAAAAAAGAAAAAAAAAAAGAAAAAGAAAAAAGCCAAGAAGACCAAACCAAACCAAACCAAGAAGATCGGGCCACATTCAAATACAGAACATATTTTATCCCCTCAGTGGAGATAAGATATACGTAGACCACCTGTCTCTCTCACCAATCAGAACAAACAAATTGCGTCGAGTCCATGTGTGGTCAATATTCTTAGTTCCACATTTATAAAGTTTTGTTGGAAGTATTTAATCTCTTTCACAGCTAGTCGTGCCAATCAATAGGTGTATCTTTGTACAATACATAATAGACATGAATGATTAGTAAAAATATACAGACTTACCAGTAAATCACCTTGCCTCGTAAAGGGATCCACCCGCATGGAGCTTGGTCCTGATCTGGGGACATACCTGGCAAGATCGGTAATCGCTCCTGCTATGTTAACTGCGACAGCAATTATCCAATGACATTTCAGCCAGTGCAAAGAATGGTCCCCTTCGACAGAATTACTGGGGGAAGCTGGGGATGGGGCATTAGTTGGCCACACTCTTGGATCCTCTCCTCTTTCCTCCCATTGGGAACATGGTGCAGGAGTAGCACTTCGCGCATCTTTTAGAGCAAGCCAACCATTTCTGAATGACAATTTATTTACACAGGCGAGGAGAAATAGCTTCTTGGCAACGGCGTACACACCAAATGCTGATTTTCTATTTTAACTTCTTCTTCTTGGCCTAGCCGCAACGGCAATTGGCTTGTTTGAAAGATGACACATTACCTACTGAAGAGAGAGCAAATGAGGGGAGAGGAAACGCAGGCCCGAACCTGCACACTCCCGGTGTGGTGCCTAACCTTACGTCTTGCTGAAATACTTGAAAATTGGTTTGGGGCCCAAGGAGCTTTTTAAAATAATCAAAACCATTTCTTTTTTAATTGCGGATCTGGAGTAACTATAAAATAGAAGCAAAAAGCTGGACAATCCAGGAAAACAAGGAAAACCCGGGCTGATTTTTAGCATCCACAGAGTAGGTGCCTCCTCGCTTTGTTGTTACAAGGAGTTAGGAAGGGACAAAAAAGGAAATCCATAAAAGGTGAATCATTGTAATCATCATTTTTTTCACCAGCAATTAGGATTGCCAACTGCCAAGAGTGACTAAGCTGGTGTTCCTAGCACCACATTGTTTAGGAAGTTAACAGGAGGTTGGCAAAAAAATGCTCCAGCCAACCTTCAAAAAATAGCCAAAAAGCCAACATGTCTTACACCTCCTTCTCCAACGCCACCTGGGTCCAGCCCTTTTGCAGCCTGAGGGTAAACAAATTACAGCTCCTCCGTTTCTACCTTGGGATGAGGTTTTCTGAGATGGGAGAGCCATAGTTCTGCCCACATTTGGTTTACCAGTATGTGTAAGAGGAAAAAGTGGTGAAATTGCTTCATTTCTCCTCTTTTCTGATCAGTGCTGGTGATAATGATTTCCCTGTTATGGCTTGCAGACTCCGGCACACCGCTGTGCTGATGCATAGGAGGGCTCAAATCTGAGTCTTAAATAAAAAAAGATTTTGGTTCCAGCACAGCATGTTTGTAAAATATCTACTGACAAGACAAAAAAAAATTGTTCTACATGGCCTGTAAAACATATGTTAAAAATTCTGCATCATAGACCATCTTTAAATTATTCATTTTTAATCCCTTCAGCCTTGAAGGGCCTTTAAACATTGACTACTGAGAAACAATCCTGCCACTGAGGGAACAGCTATAAAATAAAATACTGGCTACTTAAAAATATAGAGAAAAATGCTTTACCTAGACACAGTTTCTGCATTTTAAAATATGAATAAAGGGCTGGATCCCCTCTTGGTGAAAGCTGATACAGCTCCTTTGATGTCTGCATAGCTATCCCCCATCAGCAGCTGAAAGCCCTGGCCCAGAGTTTAGAATAGATATCGTTTCTCTATATAAGATGACAAGTGAGATTTGCATGGTTAGTTCAAACTATTTCATATTCACTGAGCTGTTGAGGAAATACTGTCTGTGAAACAAATCCTGGATTCTTTCCCAAAAACATCTACATGACACTTGCTAGGGAAATGCTACAATATAAAGGGGAGCGGATCCAACCCTCCAGGTTGGACCCTGCTGTAATTACTATGGCATTATTGAAGAGCACTTGCTACCTGCACGCTCATTGGGGTGCATCAGTGAAGTTGAGAGCATCCATAGGAGTTAAGTGAGTGTAACACTGGTATAACAAAGAGAAACAGGTTCCACGCTTGCTGTTTCAGGAGGATTTGGTCTTGTTCTCTGCTCCTGGCTCAGCCTCCCACTGCTGGAGGTGGCACTGGTGGAGATCTGAGGCACTTCTCCATGCTCCACCTGTATCCCTGTGTCACACCTCCACGAGGCACCTCTGGGGCAAGCACTGTCCTCGTCTGCCTTGCTCTGCAGAAAAGAGCTTTTCTGACCAAAACCAGCCCCTGCAGAGGTCTGTTCCATATCTCCTCCTTGCAGCTTGTAACCAAGGCTGGTGTGGCTGGAGGGCTGCATCATGTCTTACCCCTTGAGTACTCCAGAGAAATGGTGCAGAGATAGGACTGAAAATGCAGATAAAACATAATATTATCCCCTTCTTTCTTTCTTTGGCCATAGAGTTGTAGAATCATAGAACGGCTAGAGTTGGAAGGGACCTTAAAGATCACGTAGTTCCAACCCCCCTGCCAGGGACTGCGACACCTTCCACTAGATCAGGTGGCTCAAAGCCCCATCCAACCTGGCCTTGAACACTTCCATGGAGGGGACCTCCACAACTTCTCTGGACAAGCTGTTCCAGTGTCATCTTAATTAACTATCATTAATTACGACTCTTCTGACTTTACTTGATACAACCTTGATACAACCTGTAGACACACTAGTAAAACTTTATACACTGTATGATGGGAAATCACTTGTTTTACTAAAATCATTCATTTTCTCTGTTAAACTCATGGAAAGACCCAGGTGTGCCACACCAGGTTGTGAAATGCAGAGCGCTCAGACTTTTCCTTCTCCAGGCACTGTTGCAGAGATGTTGAGACATCTCCAAGCCTGATGCACAGCCCTTTTGCCGGTGAGCTGTTCCTCAGTGATGTTTTCGTAAACAGACCTGCTCACCCACAATCATCAGGAAGGAAATGAAGCAGCAAATTCAACTAATTTGCCTGAAAGTATGAGAGTATCAAGTTGAGAAGGTTACAGAAACTGTCGCAGGTGATCAAATCTGAGCGCCTCAAGGGCCCTATCCCATATCCAGAAGAGTGGCAAGCAGCTCCTGGGAAAAAAATGTGAAGGGCTATTTAATACACTGTTCCCCCGCCCCCCCCCCCCCCCCCCCTCCGTTAATTCCTTGTGTTGAGATATTCTTTGTAAGAGAAGCCTAGGTTTTTTTACCCTCATTACTTTAGATTAAATCCTTTCCGAGGATCCTGTTTATGAAGGATATAATACTATGTTGCTCTGCAGTATCCAGGGGCAGGATTTAGTGATGGGGTGAGTTCCTTGAAGGTTCTATATGGGTTTACGCTCCCAAGCAGAAAGCTCAGCGTGCCACAGGTACTCACACCCAAATGCAAATATCCGCATGGTACGGTACACGATGTGACACTGGTCTAAATTCACACTTAAGCTTTTACTAATATAACTCTATGGAAACAAGCTCAGTGATGATTGATGACTTACAGCTCCTACATTAGCGTGTTACAGTTTCCAGTGGAGGTATGTGGTGCTGGATGTAATAAACCAACAACGTGGGCAGTTTCAGTAAGTAGATTAATAACCTATAAACTCATCCGCTTCACAAAGGGAGTGATGCACTGGCTGTCCAGCGTTAAGGAACATGTTTTTCAGAGCTCAGGAACATGTTCGCTCCCCTGACATGTGCTGTGGATGTTCCCTGTGCACGTCACACTGCCTATGGAAGGATGGGGATAAAACCAGAGGGATCATTTGCTTCTTTGGAGGTGCTATAACCTCCCCACTTCTCTTCTTGGCTCCAGTCTTTACACATCGATATTAAAAAAGCCAGCATTATGTTGTTAAATAGTTTTAGCAGACACTTCATTAATTGAATGTGTCTGTCTGGGGGATTCCTTAACGATGCTGTATTCTTTTTAATTCTACAGCATTTTATAGTCACCTTAAAAATGTCTGATGCTGGACGGAAAGAAGATATGTGCTATTTTTTATTACTATTAGTAATACAAAGTATGTTTTCGCCTCCGAGAAGCAGGGAATTTCTTCTCACTCTCCCTGCTGTGATCACCTCGGGGATCCCCACAGCCCAGTTTCAGATACCGGAGGTTCGGGGTACGGGGGTGTGTGTGTGAGCATACAGGTATTTCTGGGTGGTGACCCTCTCTAGGGAGGGAGCGGGCATTTCATCCCGCCCCAGCTCAGGGGGAACTTTGGGTTGGCGGCCGTCCCCCCCCCTCGGCCTCATCCCCTCCGCCCCCCCCCACCTCCCCGCCCCCGCGGACGGCCGCAGCCCCGACGGCGGCGGCGCGCATCTCTCCGCCGCGCAACCCCCGCTCAGCGGCTCGGAGGGGGTGTGGAGGAGGTGTTTGTGGGGGGGACCTCCCCGGTACCGCCCTGCCCGGCTCCGAGGAGGGGCCGGCGGGGGCCCCCGGCGCCGTCCACGTGGCTGGGGGCGCGCTATATGAGCGGGCAGGAAGCCCTGCCGGGGAGGGAAGGGGAGGGACGGGGCGCCCGGAGAGGCTCCGCGGGCAGCGCAGGCAGAGCAGGCAGCGCAGGCAGAGCAGGCAGCAGCAGCAGCCGCAGCCGCCGCCGCAGCAGCACCACCACCAGCGACCGACCGCCCTTCCCTGGCCATGGGGCTTGGCCGCCCGCCGGCCCCCCGCGCCCCGCCGTGAGTACCGCGGGACCCCCACCCCACCCCCGCCACCCTCCTCCTCCTCCGCCTTCCTCCCCGCTTACCTGCAAATCCTCCCGCTTCCCCCTGCTGCAAAAGGCGCGGCGGGAGCGTCCCCCTTCCTTCCAGCTCCTCATTCGGCTGTTAAGTTGTGGCTTTTGGTTGTTGTTGTGTGTTTGGTTTTTTTTTTTTTTTTTTTAAATAATTATTATTATTGAGAAGCAGGGGGTGGCCCCGGCGCTGGCGGAGCTTGCAGCATCCTCCGGCGGGTGCCCCGGCACTCGGGAACAGGAGAGGTTTCGCCTTATCCAGCCGGGATTCCCCCGGTAGAGAGGGGCGGAGGGAGAGGCTGAGGGTGCCGCGGTGGGCTCCGGAGCGGGGCGCACCTCCGGACGATGCCCGTGTAGCGGGACACCCCCTCCCCCTCCATCCTCGCAGGCTGCCTGCCCCACGGCATCCCCCGCTCCACGGGGGACCGGTCCTGCCCCGTGCCCTGCGTGGCGGAGCCGCTCGGCTTCAGGGTGGGGAGCAGCGGGAGGGACCAGCCCGGCAGAGTCCTGCACCCTGATTTTCTTTTTTTATAGTGGTGTTAATTTTTATTTTTTTTTTTCCCTTGGATAGACTGTGCGGCGAGAGAGGAAAGCCAGTATTACTCCGTTGGAGGGGCAAAAAGCAGACCTAGGTGTCTTAGGTACCTCCTCGTACATCTCTGCTTGCAGAATTAATTTCCAGTGGAGTATAAATAACTAATCTTCGAAGTCAGCGGTTTGGTTGTTAGGTGTGTTTTTATTGCACTTGATATATTTATCTCTATAGCAAACATACATCCCAGGTCCTTACTGTGATTGATTTTTAGTCTTGGCATAAATGAAAACAAACTGGGAAGAATTGCCTTGATGCATAATTACTCGTTTTAGACACAGAAGATTTTTCAACTCTTTGTAACGGTTGGGCTTGTATGTGTCCAATACACTGAAATAACTCATTCATATAATTGTAAGTCTGAATTACATATTTGCCTACTGGGCACACATGTTAAAGTAAAAACCTCCCTAATTATGGATCTTTCAGAGAGATTGGAAGGGTGACAAAGCCCTTGTAATCTTTTGGGTCAATTTTCATAAGCTCCGAAAGCTCTCTTTGAAAAGGAAATTAAATTTCAGTGTGGAAAAGAGACAGGAAATTCAAGGATATAAAAAAGAAAGTCCCTATTCTACTTTGATCCTGTCCTCAGGAGTTCATTTACATCCGTGCTCTTCAGTGACATAAGCGAAATTGAAGAGTCGCCTTTAACTGGAGTTTTCCTGCCTCTTGGCAGTTCGGAAGATACTCAATTAGCAGCACACTCCTCCTGTATATTATTTACGTGGTTTTAGCTGGAGGGGTGTCTCTGTGGGAAGCATCTGCTTGGAAATATTTGAATCGCTACATCCATAGTGTCCCATGCGATCCATGCCAGCCGGTGCCTTCCGCAGCCGATATATTTACCCCTCCTCAATTTTTACATCTCGATCCAAAGCTGGCGGTGCTCTGCCCACTGTTCATAGTGCCTCAAAAGAGCTGCTCTCGTGTTAGAAGAAGTTGGGGTTGGCCCTGGGTCCTCTTTCCTGTTTTTGGCAACGGCAGGATGGTTATCTGCAGGGCAGGGCTGTGCTTGAGGTCCTTGCTGGGCTCATCTGGGAACCTGACAGTTTATAATCTGTTTGAACATGTGTTCAGGCGGTGGCCAGGGATGGAGGAGGGAATGGTTGGATGTGAATAAAAAAGGTGGATTTGTTTATTAGATAAAGGCACTTGTTTTCTTGATTATCCCAGAAACAACAAAACCCCTGCATAGGTCTATGGTGAACTCGGCGCTCTGTTTCTCTGCCAATTTCTCACTTGATTTCCTCTATTTTGGTGCTGCTGCAGGATAACATTTCAGCGGCAGCAGGTTTAAATCCTGTACCTCAACAAAGTCCCGCTCTACGCTCCTGCCAAACCAGCTTTAAAGCTACCACTAGATTTTTAAAGTACACTTCTGTCTAATACACATTTATTTTACCTTTCTGCTAGCAGCATGTAAGAGCATAGTCTCTGAAAGAGCAAAAGGTGAGAAAAAGCCAATTCCTTATTCTTTTGGCTTACACACTTGGTGCAGAATCTGATTGTACAGCGGAGACAGCGAGTTGCCCTGTTTGTAGGAATTTTTCACACATCCCGGCCAGAACAGAACTTGCAGCCTTGTTTGCGGTTTTTCTTCCGAACTTGATGATATTAATAATGGTGACGGCATCTCAACTGAGGAAGGTAGCTTTTAAAACTAATCATCATTTTATATAAGGCTTTGTATCTGCTTATCAATTTGTTTTTCTGTTTATGTAAAACCAGGAGTAATTTGAGGGGAAATTAGGGTCATGCTGATGGCAGTTCCATCTTTTAGGTTATAGCAGCGTGTTTTACACCAAGCATATTGCAAATGCTGCTGTTACAGGACAGTAGTAATATGTTTTTATTAGGAGCTTCTTTTAGAAGTTGTTTCAAAAGTGTGGTGAAGCAGAAATGTGCTTTTAAAAGCAAAGGAGTAAGAGCAAGTCCAGCTCCATAGCATATTTCAAGCGTTGTTAATCCCACCACCTGGTGGAGCTTTTCGTGGCGCTGGCTGAGGGAACTCTGAATAAGGATACATTTTTTTTTTGTCTTGTTTCAACACAGTCAGACGCTACATATAGAGCTTCTTTAACTTTTTTTCTTTCTCATAGCACACAATTAATTTTCTATATACTGTACTTTGCAGAAGGCAGCATACGGCTATTGGTGTCTTGTCTGAAACAGCACTCGTCTGTAGATAGATGAATCGGTGAAGTAGGAGATAAGTTTCTTCCTTCCTGTCCTTGTCTTTCCCTCGCAACACACTTTTTTCTTTTTTTTCAAAGGCAATATGATGCTGGCATAGAGCATGACTGTAACCTGGGCGCTCAGAAGCTATTTGTTTTCACCTAGGAGCACTTCTTAAGTGAAAGAATTATTTTTAATAGCCAGCCCCTCTTCCAAGATATTCTGATGAAACCTTTCGGTGCAAGCTCAGTTCGCTTTGTACTAATAATTTTGACATTTCTATAAAATATTTGCTAAACAGCTTGTGTACAATCAAGCTTGCAAAGAGAAGAGAAGCAGCTGCGTTTTTGGCTGCTCAGACATTATTGGTATGGTTTAAAACATGGGTGTAAATTCAACTGGATAAGACAAAGTGTGGCAGAGATGCCTTTGCCCCTCTCTGAAGTATGTAGCCCTGCCTAATTGCATCAAAGCCTGTCTGTCATGTTTATATTATGCCTAATAATTACTAGATGAAAATCTGAGTAAGTCAGAGGCATGCAAGTTAAAAATAACTTTAGAACTCTCTGTCAGCTCACACCTCAGAGTAGAATTACTTAAAACAGCGAGCAGTTTCCTTGTCCCGTACAGATGGTTCCTGAGAACTATGACTAATGCGAGAGACCCAAACTTGCAGAAAAATTGCCGTTGTAAATGTTTATATTACTCTTATTGCCCGAGTGGCTGTGTCGGCAGAGAACAGACTAACGGAGGCTTCAGCTAGCCTAGGAAGGTGGTAGCTCCCGTCTGCCTCTCGAGTCCTGGCAGGCACAGTGTGCCTGGTCCCACCGGTGGGACGGATAAATGCCTTTGCAGCCCATCCAGAGCGGGTCTGCATCCGTCCCGGGGCTAGCCTGGTGTTTGAAGATCGATTCAACTCATTGCCCAGTGGGTATCTGCTCCAGGGAGCTGTGAATGACCTACCAGGCTTCAGGGATCTTTGCTTCTTAACGATAGTCACTTAGTGGCATTTGAACTGCCCTGAACTATCTGTCCTGGCCTTCTGGAGCTGGTCCAGAGAGATGTGAGTCTCTGTCTCCTTGTGTCATATTTGAGACTCTGGTAAGGTGGCTTTGATGTCTAGGGCATCTCCAGTGGCATCTGAAACCTGTGTTTGGCAACTGAATTGACCCTGTGGGAGCTAGATGTGCTTTCTGGGCGCTAACCTTTACCTTATGAAATAGATAACGTTATCAACATAAGTGGCCTCTCTTTAGGAGGTAAGTTTGTTAGGAGTTGTCTCCTACCTCATGTGACTCCTCTTGTTCTGATAAGGCTCTGGGCCACCCTTGCACTCGCTAACTGCAGCCACAGAGGAACTGCCGTCACCCTTCTGGTCACTGTTGCCACGCTTACTTCAGCCTCCTCTTTCCACTGGTGCTGAGCATGACATGCTCTGGTTTGTAAGCAGCAAACTCAAGTCACTTTGTGGAAAATGTCCTATAAAGCTTTGAAAAGCTCCTGTAAGTCAGAGCTGCGCAACACCCACTGCTGTGAAATAGCCGTGGAGTGTGAAAAATGGGGCACCTTGGGGGACAGGGAGCTCTTGTTGAAAGAAACTCCCAGTAGCATCGGTAGAAGCTTCCTCTGAAGCGTGAGTTAAGATTAGGGATGTCGTCAATTGTAAAGACTGTAGTAATTGTTAAAATGCAATTCTGGAGGGAAAGGAGGGCGGAAAGCAATTTGTTCCTGGCTCGGCTGGGCTTTGAAGTGCTCTCGATTAAGTTGCTTCATCTGGACTGACGTGCGCGTCCTTCCTCTGGGAGAAGACGACTTGTGCCCTGCGTATGAGACGACAAACCATTTGGGCAGACAAGAAATCTGTAAACCTCATAAAATGACAGCTGTTTCTGGCGGCCGATCGCTGGGTATCGCGGAGTGCAAAAGGGGCACAACGTAAATGGTTGGATCTTGCATCTGGTGACAAATGTTTAAAGTGTAGCTTTCTTGCTCTGAGGACATCGTCTCAATACAGCCTTTGTTTTTTGTAGTAGCTTTTCCATCTCTTTGGAATTCCTTTCTCCCAGCACTAGTTTTTGATGCAGGCTCAGCCCTCTGTAGCTTTCCACCCCAAAGGGTTTGAGTGAAGGAGGAGGGACTGGCTGTGGTCAGAGCCGCGGGGTCTAAACATGACCTTCCCCACCTTTCTGGTGCCTGACACAGGACTGCTGCTGGTGTGGAGGTGAGCACACATACTCTGGGAATCCCCAAAACTCCCCTGAGCCGGATCAGTCCTTATCCATCCCTTTGGAGCATTGTACTGCAGAGCAAAAACTGGCACAGTGAAGCTGAGGTATTAAATTGGATGCAATTTGAAAATGTCTCTGGGCTAGATAATTGCTACTGACATTTTCCCAGAATCAGTAGATTCTTTAATTTTTATTTTTTTTTTTTTTTTAGCTGTGGTACACCAACACAAAACAAAGGTTGTTCTTTTTAAAGGACACTACATTCTTTCTGGAGTCTGGATCTTCAATCAATGACTTAATCTTACATATCTGAAATGCTGTGTGTGCTGACACATCACAGTGCTGTACCAGCTCGACAAAGAAATCTAATTCTATCAAATGTGCCAGCTCAGTTAATATGACCCTGCCAGGGAAGCTTAAGGCGTCACCTCCATTTTTTTTTTTAGGTAGGAATCAGATTCCCTATCTCCAGCTTAAATTAAATGCATGCTACACGTGGCCAGATTTGGATTTGTTTTTTTTTTTAAGGTACTTACAGGTTGGAGTCCTACAGAAAGTCCTTCTTCAGGATTAATCTTGAAGCAGAGACCTGTGTTACCTCATCCTGAGACTTCAGCAAAGTCACATGTAAAGAATGGCATAGGGATACCTGCAACTTGAATCGGAGCTGGTCTTACATTATGTGTCTCTCTTATGACACCCTACAGTGTGTTTGAAGCTGTCAGTTAGGGTGTGATAAGGGCATCCATGCCTATATCTTGAATTCCTTTAGTCTGATGGGTTCCAGTGATGCCTTTTACATGACCTGCCCTTGGACAGGTATACAGGCTGCAGCCTGCATTAGGGCAAGACTTAAGCTGCTAACATTGTTGCTCCGTGCATCTAATGCTTTCTTTTACTAGATCTTGATTTAAAGCAGTTTGTGCAGATGGTATGACTTAGGTTTTTTTTGTGACAAAACTAAGAAAAATATTTGTTTACGTTGAATCGAAGCAAACCTTAATTAAACAAAGGCAGGTCAAGGTAATTATGGGTTTGATCAAGTGAGGCATTCTTGCTTTTTGGTGTACTTAATCTTAATTCCAGGTCCATTTCAAACTTTCAGGTAGTCAAAATTGCTCATTTTGAAAGAGCCAAGAAGAAAGTTTGCCTTCAGAAATGTCAGGCTGATTCCGCTGAATTTGACGCGACCTGCATCGACACAGTTTATGTCGGCCGGTGGCAATACTGATATTATACCTGAATTTAGGTTTTTGTTTCTTGTCTCTTTGAAACTATTTTTGTATTGAAGTTATTGTTCTTCAGAAGATTCACCCAGTTTTTCTCTTCAGGGGCAATCCTGTGCGTTTCAAGTAAAGAAAGCACCTCTCCTGTTTCTCTCTCTGATGCCTACTAGAAGAATTAGAAATCTTTCTTCTTGATCCCTCTCTTCTCTTTCCCCCTCCCACATCCTCTGCTTTTCCCCTTCAGATAAAATTTGCTCTTGTCGAGAAGGGATGAGTGTATGATCAGGTCTCCTGTGGCTTCACTCTGCGTCTTACAAACAGGCCTGCTGCTCTTCCCGAACATTTGCCTTAATTCTAGCCTGAAAACTCACCCTGAAAAGTAAAAATGAACTTTTGCTCGCCCTGCGTCCTGTTAACAAAAGTTCAGCCTCAAACTTCAAATGTTAATGCTGAGGGCTACCTAAAATTCTCTGGGTGATCACGCAGTAGCGCTGGTGGAAACACAAAGCAGGTGGATACTAAGTTTGCAGGCAGAACGTGGAGGCACGTACAGCTGAGAATGCCATAACCTTTGCAATGAAGTTATGCAAGTTATGATGAAGTTCTCTCTCGTGCTCTGGAGATTATGCAGTAGTGGTAACATGGAAATGCAAGAAGAAATTGCATTAGCCTTTCTAAAAAGTTAGTAGACGCTTGCAAAAACTTCTCTTGCTTAGGAAGGCAATATTCAAATGTAAATTGGCTCCTATTTCCATAAGGAAATCAAAGTCCTCTTTTATGGTGCTAAGAGGAGGAAAACGGTTTGGAAGGGTAGTGTGGGCATGCTTTATAAATTTGGCAAAAGGCAGCTCCTTTCCTTTGGGCTGCCAGAAATGCCTGTGGTGTGGCTTACCTGTGTAACTGGGGACTCTGGATGGACTCACAGGGAGTGCCTGGGCAGGGGGCACAGCTGTAGACCCAGAGGATACGACTTTGCTTCAAGAGCTCATCTCCAGGTGCAAAACTTACCTCCACTGACGTTATTCTGATGGCTGCAATGTGGTGATGGGAGGTGCCCACAGAAATACAAGTGTGTGTGAGAGCTTCTTCAGAGCTTCAGGAAGAGTTTTCCTAGTTTCATCTTCCTTTCTCTCCTTCCTGAGTAGATACTGAAATGTCCTTCAGTCCTGCTGTTCTGGTACCCTTCTGTGGTTTCTGTCCCTCTTTTGCATGTATTCTTTCTCTTATCAGTCCCGTTTCCACAACTACTCCTGGCTAGAGGAGAACAGACTATTTCCATAGCTCCCACCACTCTGCTGTGCTTTGTTCTCTGCATGCCAAGGTCAGAGCGAACCAAGACATCGGGAGAGCTGGGGACACTTAAACTTTGCATCTGAGGGCAAACGTGGTGGTGAGAGGACACACTTGTGGCTGAGAACCTGGAGTCAGCTTGGAGAGCTGAGCTGCGTCCCATCTCAGCTCTCTGCTCCAGTCTTGCCAGCTGTAAATGACAGCGTTTCGGTTTTCTGGAGGTTAAGTTCAGCCCGTGAAATATGTGGAGACTCCAGTAAAGGTACAAATGTTGCCCTTTTGGCCAACAGCTTGATTTTGAATCAGGAAAGCAAAAGGAAATCTTCAACCACATGGACAGAAGAGCTTTAGAGATGGGACGTTGGCTTTAGTGATTCACTGTCTGCCACTCCATTGAGTAGTGCAGTCATCAGAGGTGTGCAAAGGCACTGCTGACGCAACAAAGATCACCTGTATTTCTGCTTTATCTATGACAATAAGGTCATCACCGTAGTGCTGCAAGGATCGTGCAGTTTGGTGCTTTTTCCATGTGGCTGTTGGTGCGCTGCTTTTGCTTGCCTGCATCCTGAGACCTTACAGAGGAACGTAAAGTGTCATTGACTCACTGTGGCTGTCGCAGCAGATTTTCTGGGAGTATTGCAAAAATATGCAAAAAATAGATATGCAAAATTAAAACCTGCTTCAGACCAGAAAGGATAGAGGAAAAGCCTGTATCGTGGTAGCAGGATGCGTGAAATAGCAGCAGCTACACAACTGTGATAAAACTGCAGGGACGCTGGAGCATAGCCATCCTGTCAGCTCAGACGGCCACTCCATTAGCTCCCTAGGGCAGCGAGATGTATGGGCAGACTGGGAGACAACCTAATAAAGCAAACCCATTAAAAAGCATACTGATTGCAAACAAACTTTGCTCCAGGACACCCGTCGTGGTTTAACCCTACCTGGCAATAAGGACCGTGCAGACGTTCACTCACTCCCCTCTTTGCCCCCAAGTGGGGCAGGGGAGGAGAACTGGGGAAAAAAAAGGAAACCTTGTGGGTTGAGAAAAGGACAGTTTAGTAGAAGAGTAATGGGAGAGAAGATAATAATAACAATAACGATAAAAGAATCCAGCTCTGGAGTCCCCAACATAAGAAGGACATGTGTCCTTCTTCAGACATGTGTCTGGAGCGTGTCCAGAGGAGAGCCACGAGGATGATCCGAGGGCTGGAGCACCTCTCCTATGAGGAGAGGCTGAAAGAGTTGGGGCTGTTCAGCCTGGAGAAGAGAAGGCTCCGGGGAGATCTTATTGTGGCCTTCCAGTACCTAAAGGGGACCTACAGGAGAGCTGGGGAAGGACGTTTTACTCGGGCATGTAGCAATAGGACGAGGGGGAATGGCTTTAAACTGGAGGAGGGCAGGTTCAGATTGAACATTAGGAAAAAGGTTTTCACTTTGAGGGTGGTAAGGCACTGGCACAGGTTGCCCAGAGAGGTTGTTGAGGCCCCATCCCTGGATATGTTCAAGGCCAGTCTGGACGTGGCCTTGGGCAACCTGGTCTAGTGGGAGGTGTCCCTGCCTATGGTGGGGGCTTGGAACTTGATGATCTTCAAGGTCCTTTCCAACCTAAACCATTCTATGATTCTATGAATATACAAAATAACTGATGCAAAACAATTGCTCACCACCCAGTGATCAGTTGTCCAGCCCATCCAATCGTGGATTCCTGCCCCCCAGCCAACCTCCATTTATGTACTGAGAATGATGTCTATGGTATGGAATATTTCTTTGGCCAGCTTGTCCTGTCTATGCTCCCTCTCAGCTTCTATGGGAAGCTGAAAAAGTCCTTGACTTAATATAAGGATTACTTAGCAACAATAAAACAATATGTGTTATCAACATTGTTTTCACACAAAATCCAAAACACAGCAGCTACTAGGAAGAAAAGGAACTCTATCTCAGCTGAAACCAGGACACCACCAGATTAGGTTTGACAGGACTTGCTGAACTATATACATAGTTGTGTGCAATATTCTGGTGGTTTTTTGGTCTCGTTGAGAAACTGGAAGTGTTTCATTCACCTGTAGTATATGTGCACTGTAAAATATTTGAGGACACTGGAGAACTGTGATGCATATTCCAGGCTGAGGAAAAATGGGGTGATTACAAGTGGGAATTTCACTCAGGTTACAGGAAATAAATGTGATAGAAATAAAGACACCTACTTCTATGTTTTAATGGTCCTTCAAAAGCATGGAAGTTTTCAGAAAAAAAATAAATTGGTCAATATATATATTGGTCCTCCCAAGTGTTGCTGTGATTTGACATAATGCTCACCATTCAGACAGTTAAATCACACCAACCAGAGTCAGGTGTAAATGGTGAGTTAAGACACTGATTTGTGCCCTGCACGGGCTTCTCCTCAAGCACTGTAACTCTGGTGTGCAAAATGGTCAGTGCTTCAAACAGAAATAAGCCTCGAGCAGCTACATAAGTGGTTGGGAGGCCAAAGAGCAAAGGAGCAGGAGGTGGATGCTGGCTGTCGAAAAAATACAAGGTTGTTGAAAAATACTAGGTGATACCGTAATTGCGGAAGTGGCTAAAACATTAGCTAGTAGCAATGAAACAAAGGAGTTTAGAATAAGTTGCCTCTCTGCAAGGCGAGAGTCTCCCGCCGATGCCGAGTTAAGTATTGGCAGCGGATGTTGGTATGTAATTGCAATTCATTTTGGGATTTTTCGTAATAGGGGAAAAACTGGAGGTTTGGATGGAGAAGAATCGATAGGTTAGAATTGCCATCCCGGTTCCTTGGGAGGGGGGTGTCTCTGTTTCACAGAGCACCAGGAGAAGAAGCTGCTCGATTCTTCCTCTGCTGCCGGCGCAGGAGAGGGGCTGGTTTGTCGTGCTTTGTTTCTGCTGGCTTAAAAGGAGGACACACACTTTTCCTTTACCTGTAAAAGCTCCGGATGAAAAATACTATTTAAAGCTGAAATTTTACCAGATTAAACCAGAAGGGCTCAGTGTGTCACTGCCTCTATTGTTTCCTGGAGAAGAGCTTCCCCCATCCCAGTTTAGATAGTAACTCTTTGTCCCTGTGGCTTAAAATACCCAAGCCCTGTCTGTCGGGGCTGTCATCACACTAACTGACAAACAATCCTAAGAAGTTTGCCCCAGTTAAAGTTATTATTTTGGAAAAAGGACAGTTGTCCTGTGGGAACAAGCCTGACCCAAGAGTTAGATGTTAGTGCAGCGGAAACCAATTCTTAGAACCTCCTCAGGCGAGCTGTCGGGGACCCACACATCCAACTTTTCTTCTTTTGTGTGTGTGTGTGTGAATTCTTAAAGAAGCTTTGCTCAAAATGTCGTTTCCCTGATTTGTCTTACCACACGGAAACTTAGAGGTTCTCTGTATTTTATGAAAAAAACCCAGCACAGCTTCATTTTGGAAAACGGCATTTCATCAAGGTGTAACCCTCCCCTGAGGTTGTTCTCACAGCCACTAACCGCACTTTTGGCATGGCTCTGAATTTGGAAAAATAATACTATGAGTCTGGCTGCTCTCTGCCAGTAAAAACTTTATGCCCTTACTGTCTTGCTTGGAAATTTACTGGCTGTGATACGCTGATGCAGAATATATCAGTGTGTGTCCTCAGTGAGGAGATTTTCGTGGAACAGCCTGAAGGTGGAACGAGAGACCCTGAGGCAACCTGCTGGGCTTCCTATGGGAGTTTCAGGCTTGCTCGGCAGAGTTGCACACACGGAGGGTGGGATTATCAGGGTGGTGTGTAACCCTTCCCACTCTTGGAAGAAACCACCTGGCTTTGCAAGACAGCTCTTCTGCAAGGTGGAACTTCATAGCATCATGGAATCATACAATGGTTTAAGTTGGAAGACACCTTAAAGATCCTCTAGTTCCATCCCCCTGCCATGGACAGGGACACCTCCCACTAGCCCAGGTTGCTCAAAGCCCCATCCAGCCTGGCCTTGAACACCTCCAGGGATGGGGCGGCTACAACTTCCCTGGACAACATGTTCCAGTGTCTCACCACCTTCGGAGTAAAGAATTTCTTTCTAATATCTGTTCTAAATCTCCCCTCTTTCAGTTTGAAGCCATTACACCAAGCCATTACTTGGTGCCATTTAAACTGGTGCTGCCTGCTCCTGTGCTGCTGCCATCCCCCTCACTTAAACTGTCAAATGTGGCATTCTGCCATCGGTGCCCAAGGGTCACGTCGAGGGTAAAACCAGGCGAGACTCGCTCATTTCGAAAAGCGTCTCCTTCATAGTCCCTCACCTCTACAAATGGAACAGTTCTGAATTTGTCGAAGTTCTGATACGTTTTTTACTTTTGTATCTAATCAGTTTCATTTGACAAGTGTAGCTCTTAGAGACGGAAATTCTGTTATTAGGGCACTGACACTTTG
Organism: Vanellus vanellus; assembly: GCF_965231255.1. NCBI lineage: Eukaryota > Metazoa > Chordata > Aves > Charadriiformes > Charadriidae > Vanellus > Vanellus vanellus. The sequence continues at coordinate 161,917,605 of NC_138906.1, read as the reverse complement.
CTGAATATTAAAAACCCTCTTGCTTTTCTAGCTGTCAGAATCAATCTTTCAGATCTCCTGTTCCAGCTGCCACGCTTTCTTTTGAGCTGATTGCTACTCCCGAGCAGGTATGTGGCAGCATCGCTTCAGCTGGCACCAACAATATTGACTTCCAAGGAAATTAAGGTGTTTCCACATCTCGGACCAAGTGCTGTGTTTTGTTTTTAATCCTCTCTTCCATCAGTAACAAATGCTGCGTGATGGTTTCACCTTTCTCCAAGAGAGAATAGGGTCATGCACAGTAACCTTGAGTATAGACTTGTCGTATCTAATGAGCTCATTAGGGCTTGATCTGCTCATTACCTGGAGACTGTTGAAGGCAAAACCAAAATAACTCATGGAGACAGAGTGGGTAGCATGCTTCCCTCTGAGTCAGCACAGGGATGCTGCTCAACACATGTGTTCGAATCGATTGCTGAAGCTGTCATCTGCTTAATGAGACTTACAAAGCTTGTGAGTTCTCATAACCTTTAAAAACATGGCACTTGTATGAACAGGCTTATGGTTTCCTTACCCAAAGCCAACAGGACTTTCAGTCTGTGTGGCGCAGTACTTTTCGAGCCATCAGTCATCACTGTCCAAGAGTCCAGTTGAAGGTAAATAAGGATAACATTTTCTTTGTTACAAAGTTACCCTCCCTTTCCCAAAGGAAATTCTTTCATAGGTGTGACAGCCCTTCACAATCCACTTACAGCGTCTATTGAATTTCAACTTCCCGTCCAAAGTTGTTGGGACATGAGATATTGTTACAAAACTTTTTTTTCTTCCTCTAAGGCCACGGGGTAAGGGGTCCTTGTCAAAAGTACATGGTAAAAGATTTCAGACCTGATGGGTGATCTTTGAGGCATGCAGAAGGAACCTGCAGAGTGACTTGGGTGTTGGGAGAGCTAAAATTGTTCTTTTTTTCAGGAGGTGCGGAACAAAGAGGAACGACTGAGGGAACTGGGGTTGTTCAGCCTGGAGAAGAGGAGGCTGAGGGGAGACCTTATCACCCTCTACAACTACCTGAGAGGAGGTTGTAGAGAGGTGGGGGCTGACCTCTTCTTCCTGATGACAAGTGATAAGATGAGAGGAAATGGGTTCAAGTTATGTCAGGGGAGGTTTAGATTGGATATTAGGAAACATTTTTTTGCTGAAAGGGTTATTAAACATTGGAATAGGCTGCCCAGGGAGGTGGTGGATTCGCAATCCCTGGAGGTGTTTAAAAAAAGGGTAGATGTGGTATTTGGGGGCACGGTTTAGAAGTGTTTTTTGTCAGGGTAGGTTAATGGTTGGACTTGATGATCTTAAAGGTCCCTTCCAACCTCAGCGATTCTATGATTCTATGAAAGCCACACAGCTGGTATCTAGAATTAAACGTGTCCTTCAGTCTGCTCAGTAGGCTATTTTGGGAGACATAAAAGGTGTAAGCATCATGGCAGAGCTAAACTACTCCACATCAAACGAGAATAGTATTTATGGAGGCTCATGCTATCCTTTGCAGCGGGCAACTTCATAGTTCCCCTTCGCTTGTGAGATTTTTATCTTCATCTAAAGAGGATGGAGGCTTATATCTCAGCCTCTTTCACCAGGGTTCTCTAGGTGCACACTCAAACTGGTATGTTACCGGGGATGTACCACAAACACAATGAACGGCAAAAGCTGTACCCTTTTGGTGTAATTGCACAATGATGCAGTTTCATAAAGGTGGTGACTTGGTTTTTGATCTTACCTAAAAATAAGCAAGGTACTCACTGGCATGTTTGTCTTTTTATTGCCTGACCCTTCAAAGGAGACAGGGGAAGAACACAAGTGACTTTCAGATGACATTGCATTCCTTTGTAATAGAGCTGGAATTCTTGTTGAGATGCTTCTTAAGGATGTTACATGCATCTGGCAAAAGCTCTGCTTATGTTTTCCTTTGATATATACCCAGAACCAGGGACAGATGCTGTAAATCAAAGTAATTAAATGTGTTGGTTTCTTGTAAAAGATGGTTACTGTAGTTCCTTTCATGGTTCAGGGGGCAGGAGGGATCTTTAAACACAACTTTGCTCTGCCTGTGTAATTTGAAGGTGGTGTGGTTTTTTTTTTTTTTTGTTTGGGTTGGGTTTTTTTGTTTTGTTTGGTTGGGTTTTTTTTAATTGCAAAGCTTGTTTAATAACTTTGTAGGCAAAAGTATTTTGCAAAGACAAACATCTTCTGTTGGGTATTATCAGCAGCACTTCCTTTGCTCCTGAGCTCAGAGTGCTTTAGGAGAATGGGAGAGGGACATGCTGAAGGAGAATTGCTTTGTACTTAGCAGAATTAGAATAAGCCCAGCAAGCACATGGTTTGTGCTTAATTCCAAGAGCCTGAATCTGATCTTGCTCCTACTAATCTCTGAAGGGATTATTTCTGATTTACACCGTGCTGAATGAAATCAGAATCTGGCCCTGAAAGCCTATTTGTACTTGAGACATTGTCTCAAGGCAGCTGACCTGCAAATATGAAAAAGCTTGGCTTCCAGCAGGTTAATTGTTTAAATTTGTCAAGCTAAGTGGACTATAGCTTGTTTAGCAGGGTTTATTTTAAACTAAAGACTCTTTATCCAGGAGACTGTATTGCAAAAACTCAGGCTAGAATCCATTTACCTCTATTGGACTAAGAAGAGCTGGTAGGTAATCAGAGGACCCTCTTTGGTACAACACAGTGCTTTTTATTTGCGTAGTACCTTTCGTCTGAGGGTATTAAATAACTACTGCATTGCAATTCTGGAAGCTGTTCAGCCAGACAAGTCTCTTTAATGACCTGCAGTGACTCGAGTTGCTAGCAGCGAAGTAAAAATAAGCTAGTACACTAGGTCTCTGGTCGTGAGTGGCATCTGTAAGAAAAGGTCTGCAACCTAGAACAGGGTGAAGCTGTTAGCTGAAAATACTGAGGTTTCTGGAATAAAGGCTACGGCTTACCTATCTGCTGTGAAGAAATTGGATCTTTATTAGCACAAGTTCAGCCCCAAAGGCAAACGTACAGTTTTGGGGTGGGAAAGCACAGGTTGCTTTTAGATTGTCATGGCCAGCTCCTTTACAGCCTCAAATTGATATATTTTTTGTCTACGTTTTGATTGTCTACATGCTCGTTTTTAAGGCTGTGTTTGCATCATACCTGTCTGTATCGTGGTAAAAGGAAAGTGGAATACACCTTTTCATAGGGCTGCTCTAAAGGAAACTAGTATGTTATTGTATACCTGTGTATATTTTCAAATGAACAGGTCACATTTGTCATTGCTGCAAAGCACAATTTTGCTGTAGCAACACGCTTGCACTGTGTTTGAACTACCTAAATGCAGATATGTAATGTCAGGGAGCAAGATGGGTGGCCTCACGTGACGGCTGGCCTTATTCCCTTTGCAATTTTATTCTTGAATTCTGTTCTCAGCTTTGATTTCCCCATAACTGTCTCTTTGCCATGACTATTTGAGATGCTCCAAGCATTAAACTACAGGAGTGCTATATAGCAATCGGGGTCGTTAATATTTATAAACACTAAAAGCATGGGGGACATGAGTGACTGAATCAATGTCTTAATTACTGTCTTTGGGAAGAGATGGGAAGTGGCTGTCTCAGCAGGCTTGCAGGGTGTATTCACAAAGGGAAATGACAAGGCACAGACAAGGTTGTTTAGATGACTGTGGAGGGTCCTGTGTTTATGGACTGTAGGATACCTAAAGCCCATAATTCAGCAGCGTAGTGAGAAAACACTGGATTCTGGGACACTTGTCCAAAACTCACAGTGTGGGAAGATTTTACTCACACTGCTTCAGTTATCCCATACAAACATCTGCTCCTGCTGTGGAGCTGAGCCACCTTTTCCTGGCTGAAAGCGTGTCTACGACGTTAAATATATTGAACCAAATTTGACATCCACAGCCATTTTACTGGATAATACCCCTCATTTTCTTTACAATGAGTAAGGAAGTCTGCTACTTCATCAGAGGTGTAATTTAGCTTCATTGCTAGTAGCTCCAAGTTGTTAGCCATGACTAATGTAAGCCCTGCCTGTCTGTCAGCAGAGACTGGAGGAGCTAACGACTGTGTTCCTGGAGAAGAGACTTCATTGATTCAAACTGAAATAGCTGGTGAGCGATGGTCTGAGGAGTTTGCATTAAGAATAAAAACCTGGTTAGCTTTGTATAAGGAACCCAGAAAACCATGCAGTAAACTCTCAGTATTTTTTCTCTTTTCCACAAAAAAGCCATCATCATCATAATCTCTGCAGGTCTACACCTCTCTACTTTTATATATTTGTTATCAATGATTTGGACGAGGGGATCGAGTGCATCCTCAGTAGGTTTGCAGATGACACCAAGTTAGGCGGGAGCGTTGATCTGCTGGACGGTAGGATGGCTCTACAGAGGGATCTGGACAGACTGGATCGATGGGCTGAGGCCAATGGTATGAGGTTCAACAAGGCCAAGTGCCGGGTCCTGCACTTGGGTCACAACAACCCCATGCAGCGCTACAGGATTGGGGAAGAGTGCCTGGGAAGCTGCCCGGCAGAAAAGGACCTGGGGGTGTTGGTTGACAGTCAGCTGAATGTGAGCCGGCAGTGTGCCCAGGTGGCCAAGAAAGCCAACAGTGTCCTGGCCTGAATCAGCAACAGCGTGGTGAGCAAGACAAGGGAAGTGATTGTCCCCCTGTACTCGGCACTGGTGAGGCTCCACCTCGAGTATTGTGTCCAGTTTTGGGCCTCTCACTACAAGAAGGACATTGAGGTGTTGGAGCGTGTCCAGAGAAGGGCTACAAAGCTGGTGAGGGGTCTGGAGGACAAATCTTATGAGGAGTGGCTGAGGGAACTGGGATTGTTTTGTCTGGAGAAAAAGAGGCTGAGACCTTGTCGCGCTCTACAACTACCTGAATGGAGGTTGTATCAAGGTGGGGGTCGGTCTCTTTTCTCCCAAGTAACAAGTGATTGGACAAGAGCAAACAACCTCAAGTTGAGATTGGAAATGAGGAAAAATTTCTTCACTGAAAGGGTTGCCAAACATTGGAACAGTCTGTCCAGGGAAGTGGTTGAGTCACCATCCCTGGAGGTATTCAAAAGAGGTGTAGATGTGGTGGTGCTGAGGGACATGGTTCAGTGGTGGTTTTGGCAGTGTTAGGTTAACAATTGGGCTCGATTCTAATGGTCTTTTCCAACCTAAATGATTCTGTGATTCACCTGACATAAACCAGAATAAGTGGCACAACCATGCAAGCAAATGTACGATTCAGTGGGGGGAATGAAACCTCCTGGTTAACTCTGCATTGCCTGGCAAAGTTCTCCCCTCCTGCATCCTCTTGTCTGCGGCAAGATGTGCATTAATTTGGGTTTGCTTCATAGAAAAGGAGCAATGCTGGAGCTTCCTTTGGAGGTTTTGCCATTTGATTGAATCAAATTGCTCTAAAAATTTTCTCCATCTGTATCCCCACTGTAGGGTAAGAGACATTTTTTCCCTATATGTCTCTGCTCTCAGCTGGTCCTACTAAGGCTGTTTCCACAGCAGATGTAGAGGTGGAGAAAATTCCAAATACACCATGTGCCAGATATAAACTATATTGCCTTACCAAACTGGTTAATGTTGTTTAGCTGACAATTCTGTAATGTAGGAAAATCTGCGTATTATTAGCCAAGCACTTCTTCATTTTCTGGTTTTTCTAAAATGGATGCCAGCACTTGGAAATATTGAGTAATTTTTAATTGAAGGGATATGATCAGTAGGTGATTAGTTTGTGAAGTGCCTTGGATGTATGCTGTGTTGTAGAGACAAGCCATCTGGAGCGAGCCTGTGGTTTAGCTTCTGTAATGAGTACCCACAGGCTGCGATGCCAAAATGACCAGCTTTATTACGTAGATGAAGATCTTAAGTAATTCAATTCATTTTCACAGATCTAAATGAACTAAAATGGGAACATAATTTGGCCCAAAGTTTTAGTTTCATGCTCTTAAGTATTAAGCCAGGATTATCAATGTGTCTTCCAGTATCCTTAATATAACCAGCTACCGTAAATGGGACTGTTGAGTTTCTTCCTCTACCTGCAGCTTTTACCAAATTCACTGTGGCCTGGATTTCACCCCATTTTGCCTGGATGAGCAGTGAGGGTCCCTTAGGTGCTTCTTGTATTTGCTGCTCCTGTAACGTGCAAGCATAGTCCCCTGCCTCTGATCTTGAGGGTAGGCTGGCAGAGTCATAAATAAGAGTCATAGAATCATAGAATAGTTTGGGTTGGAAGGGACCTTTAAAGTCCATCTAGTCCTACTCCCCCTGCAATGAGCAGGGACATCTTCAACTACATCAGGTTCCTCAGAGCCCCGTCCAACCTGACCTGGAATGTTTCCAGGGATGGGGCATCTACCACCTCTCTGGGCAACCTGTTGCAGTAATACTGTCTCACTGTTGAGGTCACTGGGTAGAAGAGTCCCATCGTAAATCTGTCTCAGTGGTAAAGCCCGTAGCTTGCACTGCTGCAGGGTCCCTGGGCGGTACTGTTACTGGGTACCTGCAGCAGTAGTGTCTGTGTTGTTAGTCTTGCAGCTGCTGGAATTAATTACTCTACAATGAAGATTGATTTGCAGTATCACACCAAAATTAATCTCCCCCTCTTTCTGAAATTATCATTACACAGTGTTTTTGCTGAAGCCCCATCAATCACGGTGATCTACAGTATTAAAACTCGAATCCGAAGTGCCGCCCTGTATCCGCTGTATTGAGGGGTGTAGGAAGGAGTGAGGGTGTCCGGAGGGAGTGACTGGAAGTAGCTTGAAGAAAAAAAAATATCCTTGAGAAGGCTTTGATCTGAAGTTGGATATCTGTGCACCGAGGAGGGAGTGTAGTTTGAGGACAAGGGCACAGCCTGTATGTAAGTAGATGTATTCTATTTGATGTGCCAAGATCAAGGTGTCGGAGCCTTTAACTGCTCATCTGGCCGTCTCATCTTGCGTTTTCTCTCTTAATTTTTCCCTTGTGCTTAAGAATCGTTTTTCCCTCTTGTTCTGTGAAGCATTCTTATGCAAAGCCAAATTTCCTGCAACTCCAGCAAGCTGTTTGTAGCCCACCAAGAGCAAAGAGGTGCAGGAGTTTTGGCTTTGCATAAAAAATGCATCAATTATTTTTTCTTTTTTTTTTTTTTCCCCTCCCCAAGCTTGTTATTAAGTGAGCAGTACTTTAATGAAGCATTTCATAGAGGGAAAAAATAAAAGAAACTGCTATGTCCTGTAGATTTTTCCCAGATCCCTGAAGGACAGATTATTTACAGATTAAAAACCTTAGTGTTTCCTGTGTCATTGCAAAGCAAATAATGAGCAGAACTTGAAAAGCTCTAGTACCTCCTGGTTTGGAGTACCAGCCACTCTCAGAACATCAAACAACCAAGCCAGCACTTTTTCATGGTACCATCTATGAGTAAATTTCACAGCAGATTCTCCCCCAATTTAATGCCGCTAATGATTGCGTGAACAAGACTTTAAATATAAGCACAAGTTTAAAATCTCAGCTTCAGCATTTGAACTTGAACAAGTCTGTCCAGGAAAGGTCTGTTGGGAAAGGAAGCATCGGTTTAAAATTGACAAGTTTTCCAGTTTTTCTTGCGATTTCCCCAAAGCCATGCAATCCGCTGCAGACCCAAGAATAAATTGCAGGAATCAGGTTCTTGCTGTGAGCACGGAGAAGTCATGTGCTCTGAACGCTGGCACGTGATGAACAAGCCAGCGGTTTCTCTCTCAGCAAGGGGTGAGTCACTTGGGTAATTCCTTTTTTAAACAGCAGAACTGGATACATGCTTCAAGCAGCCTCAGCTAGCCAAAGAGGAATAAACTTCAGGTTAAAACCTTTTGTTTCATGTCATTGCCTTCTTCTCCTTCCTTTTTCCCCTGCAGTGACAATGTGTCAGTGGATAACAATGGGAAGGGGAACTATGCCATGTGTGGGAATAATAAAAACTAGCAAGGTCTACGTTGTGACGTCCCAAACTACAACAAGAAAAATGGGAGCACCTCTTTTGCCTTCTAACGTGCGGGAAACAAAAATAGAGGCAGGTTTATGTGGAGCATTTGGGCAAACTGAGCACAGATTTTCCCTACACAAGGTACCTCTTGGAGCAGGTGAGGAGAGAGAGAGAGATATATATAAAGAGAGAGAGAGATACACAACTACCCATCTTTGATCAAGGGAAACCACTTTTGGGTGACTGAAGTCTGTTATTTATGAAATATTCAGACTCTGTCTGTAACACATTCTGCGGATAGGAGCCTGAATCAGTGGCCTCCCAACTGCACTTCCCACCAACATCTGGTAACACTTGACCCCTTTACCTGCAGTGCTGCTATAGCCACTGCTTTGAAAACATGGGTTTCAGTGACAATATTGATCTGAGCTTATTCTTAACTACTGTATAATCATAGGCTGACCACTGGTGACCTGCAATTTCAGGGAAACAAGATAACATTTACTTTATCTTTGTTCCAACAAAAGGCTGTGATACGATCTCCGATTCCATCCTTTGAAGGGGTCCTGTTCGTAGAGATTAGGTAAATAGAGACTGCTCATTTTTAAAGTGAGCAAAAGGGGATAGACTTTGGATAGGACACTGGATTGAAGACAGGGTTTCATTTCTATCTCTGCTGTAGAAGAGCTGGGAACTTCACTTTGGTGTGGTTTTGCCAGCTATGGAGTATAACTGCTACTTTACACCTCTTTCAGAGTGTGTCTGGTTTTAATTAATTTTTTGTTTCTAACCCTTTTTTAAATGTGCTATCACACTACAGAGTTTTGGAATTGAGCTGGGTGGGTCTGCACAGTATACTGAAGTATTAAAAATCCTTAGGCATGTACCGTTGAAGAGTTGAAATGCAGATGGCTTGTTCTGTGGGGTAGTCACAGATGCCAAAAGTTTGAAGCAATGAAGACATATGGGGAACTTTTGAATTTGTAGTATAAGGAGCCTCCAGTAGCATAAATAACTCTATGGGCTCTTTTTTGCGCTCTTTAAGGGTTCTCCGTATCCCATGTTGTGCCAACATGACTGATGAGATGTTAAAATATGCCAGAGTAATATTTCTAGAGACTCCAATTGTTGTGGATGGGGAAAGGAGAATTTAATGCTTACTTGATCCTAAATACACCTTTTTATAAAATAAAACTGTGCTTCCTTTTGCTGGACAGGTGGTTTATGATACCTAAGCTCGCAATATATGAGAGTCTTAACTAAATGGTTTTGGGTTTGTAAGCTACGAGCTTGTAACCCTTAGTATACTAGATGAGAAGAATGAATGTGGCTTATTTACTGTAAGGCACTGGAACAGGCTGTGCAGAGAAGTAGTAGATGTCCCCATCCTGGAAGTGTTCAAGGCCAGGCTGGATGGGGCTTTAAGCAACCTGGTCTAGTGGGAGGTGTTCCTGCCCATGGCAGGGGGGTTGGAGCTCAATGATCTTCAAGGTACCTTCCAACCCAAACAGGTAGTATTGATAGGTAGTAGACATGGTTGCAAATGACAGCATGTGGTTGGCAGCGTGTTGAGAGTAGGTGTCCTTCAGCAGGATTTGGTGGCCCTGCTTGGCAAAGAGGTAGAACATCCCTGGAGAGCGTATCAAAGTGGAATGCTGCTGCCTGCCTGCCCGTGAATGCAGAGGTGAAATCCACCCATGATGACCCTTGAGCAGTGAAGGGCACATGGATACGGGAATGAATCAGTCCAGGTGCACGGTAGTCCCTCATGGGATCATCGTTTGGAGGGCTGCCAGGCCCAAAGCAGCTGCAAAGGTGTCAACCTTTCAAGCAGAAAATCCTGGTGGGCAGAGGAATTACTGCTACCCAGGCAATTCCGTAATCTGAGGTTCCGTATGGACTGCAATTACTCTGGTAATTGCATAACAACAATAGATGTAACATAAGAAGGACATGGACCTATTGGAGCAGGTCTGGAGGAGGGCCACGAGGACAATCTCAGGGCTGGAGCACCTCTCCTATGAGGAGAGGCTGAGCGAGTTGGGGCTGTTCAGCCTGGAGAAGAGAAGGCTCCGGGGAGATCTTATTGCAGCCTTCCAGTACCTAAAGGGGGCCTCCAGGAGAGCTGGGGAAGGACTTTTTACTCGGGCATGTAGTGATAGGACGAGGGGGAATGGCTTTAAACTGGAAGACGGCAAGTTCAGATTGAACATTAGGAAGAAGTTTTTCACTTTGAGGGTGGTAAGGCACTGGCACAGGTTGGCCAGAGAGGTTTTTGAGGCCCCATCCCTGGATGTGTTCAAGGCCAGGCTGGACGTGGCCTTGGGCAACCTGGTCTAGTGGGAGGTGTCCCAGCCTATGGCAGGGGGCTTGGAACTTGATGATCTTCAAGGTCCCTTCCAACCTAAACCGTTCTATGATTCTGTGATTCTATGGTACTTCACTTGACATGCAGTGATGGAGACTGGAGGGAGTCACTACCACAACACTCCATCTTTTCTTCTCTGGCAGGATGAAACCTGGAACAGTGTTATCTCTGTCTTCTCTTGGTCACAGCACTGGGAAGGGGGATGGAGAGTAGTGATTCTACCCCTGCTGGGGGAGGTGGTTTGGGGTTCACAGGGCTTCCCATCCATAGCAATTCCAGTACATTTTGTTTCTAGGTATGTCTTTATTCTTCCTTTCTGTGGCTTTTCAGGTGAGGAAGTGCTGAGAGCGTTGTCCTTCTGGGTGTCCTGGGCTGGCGGTGAGGACAAAAACAGACTAGGGGAAGCCGTCAAGCTGAGTCAGTGCTCAGAGGAGCTGAGAAAACAAACAGCTAGAAAAAAAGCCTGGCTTCTGGGCCTCATTTCCTTAGGAAGTACAGCAGGGACCAAAAACATGTGGGACGACTAAGATATGAAGGAAAACCATGCTTGTGTTTGGCGACGAGCCCTGCCCTTCAGCACTGAGGGTAGGGCTTGGTTTCTATGTCTCTCTCCAGGTCTAGCACACGTGTGGATCTCATGAGCAAGACTCCTGCTCTATCTACCCCCTCTCAGTGCTGTCGACTGACAGAGCTATTGGCAGAATCAATACTGGGAATAATATGCTGCCACGACCTCATAATTTAGAAATGACCTTGCAGAAGGAAGTACGTTCTCCGGCGTCGCCAAGGGAATTGCAGCTTCATTTTCTTTTAAGAATACGCTGGTTTCTTTTAATTGGGAGAAGACTGCTTGCCTTATGAAAAGAAAGGGAGTGCATGGAGGACAGGCATGGGGAGGGGGGAAGCAGTTCGTGCTCTTTCTGGAGCAGAGAGCTTTTTCCTGTGCTGGGACTTTCCTTAGAGTGCAGGAGATGAGTGTGGGATGCGTCCCACCAAGTGCAAGCATCTGCAACGCATGTGCTGCTGTCAGAGCTGGTTGTCTGTCCTCCTTTTATGGGTCACAAAGAGAAACAGGTAGTTTAGCATGTGATTCGTTTCATCTTAGAGGAAACATCTTAAAAATAGGCTCTGGAGGTGGGACTTCATCCCTGTTGACAGTTAAAGAAGCTTTGCTGACTTGCTCAGGCGTTGAGGTGTAACATTAGATCAGATGGGTCCTGCCCCGACACAGGTGGGAGCGAGATCCCATTAACCTCTTTGCTAGGGATGCAAATGCTGTAGTGTAGAGGCTGGGGCACCTAAGCTAACATTGGTTTGGTGGTTTTCTTCTTCTGTGGAGAATTGAAGCCTGAAGGCTGTGTCTGGCAGATAAGCTGATGGGAGGCTTTCAGAGCCCAAAGAGCATTGAGCTGTCTGCACATGACCGAAAGTCAGTGAGAGCTGTGCCTGCCTGCTTCATTTATGCCATTAAAAAAAATAAAAACGTAGGTGTTATCTATTAAAACATCGAGCACGCAGGTGTTGCAGATGAGCATGTAAGAGATGGAGAAACTTCTTTGTGGTCCTAATTCGCAGCATCTTCTTCTCTTTCTGTATGGAGGAAAAAAATATTACTGGCCTGATTGACTTAGAGCTGCTCTGCAGACCCCAGGACCCAGGCTCCTTTTTATAAAAGCTTACTACAGATAAACAAAGAGTCAAAACCCAAATAATCAATCGTGTTAAGGTGCGTGGTTTAGCTGAAAACTAACCCAGACAGTGCCTTCCCACTGCATGACCCTCCTTGTACCCTCTCATAGATGAGAGGTCCAGACTGACCCGATCTCAGTCACCCACACGTGCAATGAGGAAAGCCTTTTACAAAGCGTTTGTTTTCCACATGAGAAAACAACTTCCTCAAGTATTTAATACTTGGCCTTGTCCCCTGCTTGAAAGAATGCTGTGAGCCCTCTGCCACGGGGCAAATGTTAGCATTTTTTTTTTCTGAAATGAAATAGCAACATTGAAGTTCCAGTGAGGCGTTGCTGCTTTCTCAAAGTCTAATTGACCCTGAAACTTGCCACTGCACTACAGTTTTGGGTGAGCTAGAAAAGCAGGGTTTCTGTTATGCCGGATACTGTATCCTGTGCTTTGGGATATTTTGCTGTCTTTAAAAGGTTGACGAACAGATGTCTTTTCCTGTCTTAAAGAGCCTTTCACAACTTTCTGGTGGTCTTCTGAAGCACCAATTGCTGTTGATAAACAAAGTATGGCCAGCAGGTCGAGGAACATGATTCTTCCCCTCTACTCTGCTCTCGTGATACCCCACCTGGCGTACTGCGTCCAGCTCTGGAGCCCTCAGCACAGGAAAGGCGTGGACCTGTTGGAGCAGGTCCAGAGGAGGCCACGAAGATGATCAGTGGGCTGGAGCACCTCTCCTACAAAGACAGGCTGAGAGATTTGGGGTTGTTCAGCCTGGAGAAGAGAAGACTCCAGGGACACCTTATAGCAGCCTTCCAGTGTCTGAAGGGGGCCTACAAGAAAGCTGGAGAGGGACTTCTTACAAGGACATGTAGTAATAAGACGAGGGGTAATGGCTTCAAACTGGAAGAGGGGAGATTTAGATTAGACACCAGGAAGAAATTTTTCAGTCTGAGGGTGGTGAGACACTGGCACAGGTTGCCCAGGGAAGTTGTGGATGCCCCATGCCTGGAAGTGTTCAGGCCAGGCTGGATGGGGCTTTGTGCGACCTGGTCTGGTGGGAGGTGTCCCTGCCCATGGCAGGGGGGTTGAACTAGATGATCCTTTAAGGTCCCTTCCAACCTAAACCATTCTATGATTCTATGATAATCTGGGGATGGAATTTCTCCTGCACAAATTTCTGATCAGTTGTAATTCTGCGGCAATTTTGCTTTGTCCACATTGTTCAGCTGCTTTTCTCTGATGTTTTGTAGCAGAGAATTCATGAGCTTTTTTTTTCAGTAGGATATCTCTACTGTGTATGTAAGTCACCGTTGATATTATAACAGGTTTGCCTTTAATTTGGTAGCCTCATTGATCTTACACGTGTTCACTGTCCTTGCGAAAAAGTGCTTTTGTTGGCTTTTCTCAGGAAGGGATGGGGGAAGCAGAAGTGAAATTTCTTTAGTAGAGAAATGTAATTTCTGCTGTCTGCTAAGAACTAAATATGTAAAAGAATAAAGCTAAAAATATTGGTCATTCTGTAGAGAAGTAAAAGGACCACTGCCTTGCAAATGCAGCTGTGGGATGTGAAAACATGATTCTCGTTCAGAAGATTTTAGATTGTAATTCTGCATCACGCCTCTGCCGCCTGGTGCTCCGCTCTGCGTCTCTCTGTGTGTTCAGGTTATAATACTTTGCGTGTTTGTGACTCGCTGGACAGCTATAACCTTAGATATGATATGATCTAAAATCTTCTGAGACACTGAAATACTTGGAGGCAAGGAAATATGTTGCTAAAGAGCTCATGATGTAACTGGAAAGTCTGACCACAGAAAGCCCAAATGCCTGCTAGAGGCACTATTTGTTTAACTACCTAATTTCAGACATTTAAGGAACTATGTTAAAAAACAAACAAACAAACAAACAAACCAAAAAAAACAACTAAGTTGCAGGCAGTTCTTTTGAGATCTAAAATGACGGTGATGGATGATTCTTAGACTTTCAAAATACAAATAATTCCCGAAAAGAAAACAAACAAACTTCTAGATGCCATTTTAGCAGGCTGATTTTTTATTTTTTTTTTTTCTAAATTTTGGTAGCTTTTAAATCAAATTCAGTGGCATTTCAGGTTGCTGGGAATGCTAACTCTGCTTCGCAGTTATGCTTTCCTTATTTGTACTGAGCCTTTCATGAGTATCTGGTTTCCCAGAGTCCCTCTGCCCACGTGCAGCTTTGCACTGGGATGGCTCTCCGGTGTTCCCGCCACTGCTGTTTCTCAGTCCCAGACCTCAGGGAGTGACAACTTCCCAGCACAAAGCACTTGCCCTTTAGTTCTGCCTTTGCGTTGCCATATTCCTTTTTTTTTTTTTTTTTACCTTTTTTCCCCTCTGACCTGCCGCTGATGACCATGCTGAACCTGTGTCCTGCTACCTATCTTATGCTGCCCCGAAATCTCATGCACAGGAAACATCTGGCGGTTCCCCCGCTGTATGGGACATTCTTTCAGCGGATTATCTCTGGTTCATTCTGCTTCGTTCTGGCACAAAGCCCTGAAAAAGTCATTTGACTAACCCAAGCTCTCTGCAGATCCAGATCACCCACCTCTCGCCGCTCTTGAGACGCAAGTGATTCCTGCTGCGTCCGCCTGCGTGGAGCTGGCTGTCCTGGGGACGCGGGCGTTTGTCAGGTTTGCTTTTCCCCCTTCTTATTGCTTTATCATTCATATCCCCCCAGAAGAGGAACTGCAAGTAGCTAGGAGAAAGTGAATCAAAACATGCTTAACTTCAGGAAGTGAGGTTTGGGATGGGGGGGGGGGATTTTTAAACAACCACTTTAAGTATTTGCAGTGCGGGGGGTGGTTTTCTCCCAAGACTGCATTTTAGGTTTTCCATTGAAAGAAAAAGGAAGTTAGCTTTGGTTTTGCAGGTGTAAGAGAAAGCAAGTGTTTGTGGCTTCCTTCTGATTTTACACTGGCTTTGTTTTCTTTTGTTTTTCCATTTGGCGCAACTGCTCCGCACAGGCATGGCAGGTACTCAGCCCTCTGCGCTTTCTTGTGTCAGTGATAAATCCAGCCAGAGGAGAACAGCTTAATGGTCTATAGTAATCATCTAACTGAAATCCTGGCTAAAATATCCTCACCCCTCCAACCTGTGTAGCTCCTGGGTTCACCTCCTTTCATCCCAAAGTGGACATCATTTGTGTGGTGGTGGGGTATTGGAGGGTCCTTGTTATGCCTTGCGATGTGTTCAAGTCCAGGTTGGATGAGGCTTTGAGCAGCATGATCAAATGGAAGGTATCCCCTGCCCATGGCAGGGGGGTTGGATCTAGACGATCTTTAAGGTCCCTTTCAACCCAAACCATTCTGTGATTCTATGATTCTATGCCATGAGTGGGGCAGGGGATGTCAGTGCAGCATGAAGTGGCCGAGACCCCTGGGATGCCCCCATCCCTGGTGAAGTAACTGCATAACATGGCCCCTTTAGGAAAATCAGGAGAGCCTTCAATTGGGATATAGTACCTTTTGCCAGGGTAAAAAATAATCTATTCGGTTCCCGACAAATGGGTTTCACTTTGACATTGGAGCTTCAGGTCTTGTGGATTGTTGCTGTGTTGATAAGATTAATGATGTCATGGTTATCTTAATGGTGTTTCACCAACCCCCCCCCCTTTTCAGGTTGGGTAGGAATGTGGAAATCTCTTCCTTCACATTTTAAGTAATTTTCTAACTTTCTTATTAGCGGGAGAAGCTTTGAGGTGTGATTCCCAGTGCTGAGACCAGAAGGTCTGTTCAAAAAATTCAAAACCTCATGATTTCTGAGGCCTGACAGAATGGTATTTAATGGTTGGGGCTGCTGACATGCACCAAACCCCTCTGAGCATGCCTGCAAGGAACAAAAGCCTGTGACACATACTTATTCATTACTGCGCACACACGTACATTATAAAGCTTAATGTTTGCTTGAAGCCCCGGTGACAGGGACTCCATTTATGCTGTGTTTGGCTCTTAATCATTATGATAATTTATTATACAACATCTCTAAAAGGTAGATTAAGTCCAAGCATGATGAAACCTCCTATTTGGTTGCTGCTGGGATCTGCCCAATAAAACCGTTAGGTTTATTTTAATTTTTTTTTTAAGCAAAGTTCTTATTTACCTATTACCAAGCCATGCAATTACTTAAAGACATTATTTTTCCGCTCAATGATGAAATAAGCCCCAAAGTCATATCAGTGGGGTCACCCGGATACCTGCAAATGAGGTCTCTGAGCTTAGCAGCGGTTTGCTAATTACTGCTGGTACGGTGCCCTGTAAGCAGCAGTCATTAGCAAGAAGCTTTTTGGCTGCTGGCAGTTTCCAGCCTGGATGCACAGCGCACTGGTGGCTGTGCTGTCCTCAGCGTGACGGAAATCCTGAAGTAAGTGATAACCCTGCCGTCAGCGCGGGCGGGCGCAAGCAGAGCGGACGTCCTGGCGGAGGCCAGGCAGTGCTGCTTAGTCCCCGGCGCAATCTCTTTTCGAACTGCAAGAGTTTTATTTTCCCATTTGGGGCCCCCGGGGCTTGACTTTCAAAACAAGAACTGTATTTTTGTTCCAGCGGCAAATCGGCTCGCTTGTTCCTGCTGAAGCGCTCTTAGTGCGGCAAAGGTGTAAAAAGAAATCAGGTTCTGGCTCACGCCTTTAATTTAGTTTTTTTGCATTTGCCAGATCGGCACTTTCGGTCGCCCCTGTGTTCCCCGTATAGGCTGTGCCTGCGCAGGGAGGATCCCACGGCGTTAGCACACGCTGCCGACAGCAGATCCGCGCCTCGTGTGCGGCTGCTCTCGCTGCCTACAACTCTTTCAGCTCACTTTGTGTGAGATGTCTCTCTTCCAAGTGAGTAAACCGCAGATACGACTTCCTGCATGATTACCAACTTTTATGGAAAGCTTATGGCTCCCTACGAGGTCTCCTCCTCCGCTCCCACTGTGCTGCTGCTTTTCTGAAGGCAAATTAAACAGATCTATTCCTATCTGACTGAAGCCATTGAGTTACTTAAACAGATTGACCTGACTTAGGCTTATCAATTTCTTTAATGAGGTATCCTCTGCAACTTCTGCTTGGCTTTTCGCCATCCTTCTCATTAAAAAAGTTTATTTTGGGATCCCTTTGTTCCAGGTGGAGTCATTGCCAGCCAGCTGGCTGGGTATATGCCTGACCCTTAGCCCCTAATAATGCTTTAATTCTCGTTTTTAAATCTAGCAAAGGCACTGAGAAATTACCTTCCTTATAAATGTATGATTTGGAAAGCATTTAACTCTACCCGAGGAGCAGCAGTGGAGAGGGTGCTTCTTACCTCTGGCTCCATGGAAATAGTCCTGCAGAACAGAGTTTCAAGATTAAGATGCTGTTTCTTGCAGCCTGGGTGAGATGCCTCCTCACGATCGCCTTTTAAAATGACAACAGTGACAGATTCCAGCCAGGCTGGAGGATAACCACCTCCCGCTGCAACTTCTTTACGAAGTCAAACCTTCAGGATCAAATGGTGGCTGTCTGTGAAGGCCTTACCGAAGTGTAGGAAAAAAATCATTATTGATGCATAGAGAAGCTGGTGTTTCTCTGGGATGAGTGCGCACCAAAATGGATTAATTAATCCAGATTTTCTCTGATAAAACTGTGCTCTGCCCTTAAGCATCTCTCCGTGGCCCTGTCTGTCTAGAGGCTGATGGTCCATCTCTTAAAGCTATTAAATTGGCTAATATTAGGGGATTGTTTTGGTTTTTTTTTCCTTCAGCCACTAAATATTGTTTCCATATCATACATCAGTCAGAGCCGGATCCTCTACAGGACCCATATGTGCATGAAGTCATGCCTTTTTGAAGGCCTTATTCAAGGCTACAAGGAGGCTACTTTTCCTGTGCTCCAGATCCTTCATCTTGAGCCTTCACCCAAAAGTACCGAATTCTTCCTCCCCCCCAAATAAAGACCCCAACAAGCAGTAGTGGCTATTTTCATCCAGGGCACAGGTTATTAATACTGCAGGTGAGATATGGTGGTTGAATTCCCCCCATGTGGAAGCGGACATTTAACCTGCCTGTCCTACCTGTGCCTGAGCAGAGCACTCAGTGGTGGGAAGGGAAGGTGTCCCTCAGTCTCCTTCTCAACAAAACTGATGCTTGTGGCTGCCTTTTCTACAAAAACCCATCTAATCCATGTATTTTGGGCTCAACGCATACAATGTGGACACCCCAAGGAAGCACAGGCAGAGGAATGCCTGATTTTGGCGGTGTCTGTTGTGCACAGCTGTGAGATAGATGGCAAATACTCACTCCTGCCAAGATGGAATGCGTAGGAACCTCATCCCAGGTACCTCTGGGAACATCACTACTACTATTACAACTATTATTATTGTTGTTGTTGTTATTAATCCTCCTCATCATCATTATTATCATTATCATTATTATTACTAGTACTACCTTTTTTTCCTTTAAGACCAAGTCCCTGCAGAGTTTAGGTGCCACTGTGGGAAGAGGGCTGCTAACCAGAAAGGGTCGGATCACAGATGTGCAAGTTGCACAGATGTGCAAGTTTGCACTCAGACATCCCTCATAGTCTCTTGTTGTTGTCTCTCTGACCCTGTCCTGGAGCAGAGTCAATCAGAGAGGACCAGTTTTAGCAGGGACCGGTTTTGCCTTCGTCTTCGTCGTGCTTCATATGTGCTGTCAGTGGAAGCAGGCTCCCAGCTCCAGAGACTTATCCGTTTGCTCATTTATCCTGGTGGAAACAAAGCCAATTTAATACAAAGTTGCTGCAGAAGAAAAGCCTTCTGCTCTGGCAAATCAACCACCTCTGCTTTTACCCCTCCTGCTTCAGACACCCGGGTCTCGGCGCTGACAGTACTTTCAACTCAAATGTGCGATTAGAAGAGCGGGGCAGGGAAGCCCAAGGTAAATCTTGCATAATAGATGCCTTCTATATAGAGACGCATCTTATTCCCAGACAGAGAGAGGAGGAGGAGGAGTGTGTGTGGCTCTCGACCCGGGGAACAGAGCGGGGTGCGGGGAAGCAGAGGCAATCCCACGGCACTAGCGGTGACGGCGCATTACAGACCCCAGCGATGCGCTCCGACCTCCTGGCTGCGGAGCAGAGATTGCTCTTGTATGTCACAGTATTTATTACCAACTGCTATTGGATTTTTATAGACCTGATTCAGCAGAGCATTTGCATCTGCATTATTTAAGTGAGTGGGAAACCCACTCTGTCTTTATAAAGTTAGATGTGCGCTTAAGTGTCTTGCTGAGCTGGGATTAATTTAGGGAAAATAAATAGCTGCTTCCTGGCTTGGCTAGCAAGCAGTCTGGGGCCAGCGTTTGCAACCTGATTAGATTTAGAATGTTTTGGTTCTGAGTGCCTGACTTGAGATACCTCAGCACACAAGTTTATCAAAAAATACAAGCCCCCATGAGAAAAGCAGAGCCTTAACCACATTGAACCTCACTCATCAGCCCAAACACTAATTTACGGAGTGTTTTCCAAAGTGTGCGGTCCAAACAGTCGGATAATGAATGTAAAGCTGTCCAAGGGGCCATGTATATTGGATTTGCAGACAGTATTATTGAGTTGTGGTCAAAGTGACCACAGATAGACCTGTTCTGACTCAAGTAACGGGGCGGCAGTCTGCGTGTGAGCCACAGGAGTTTGGAGAAGGTGTTTCTCGCGTCTTTGTGTGTGCCTGACCCTGCGTTCCTGTGCTGGGCTCTGAGAAATCACCCATGAAAATCAAAGAGCTTTTTGAGTGAATAAGGAGTTCAGACTGTATCGCTGTGGATTTTAGTTCCTTCCATTCATTTTCCTTTGATTATCAGTACAGCACTTCATTTTTGCACAGTGTAATATTTTATTAAAGGCGCATTTGTAGCTAATAACATTTATGAAGAGGCAGCTTTGACTGAAACTGCATCTGAATGTCACTTTAATAATGAATGGGAATGCCATATATTCATTAAAATTTGAACAATGATAACTGTATGTCTGTTAGAGTCCCCTTTTTGATGGATATGGCCAGCAGCCATTAAAATACAGTGGGAATTCTTGTTCGCAGTCTCACAATGGCTGATAATAACACTCTTGATAAGTATTTGCAGCTCAAGACACTGAATTTACAAAAGAGATTCATTGCAGCTAACAGCGGATCTGAAGATTGAAATGTTACCATCATTTTGCTCTACTTTTTCTTTTTTTTTTTTTTCTTTTTAAGTGTCATAAGAAAGGATTTCACTTCCCTGTCAGCCTGTAGGGTTTGTTTTCTGCTGGCCCCTACAAGACGCTACTCACTTTTTGAATTCAAAATATTAGCCAGTATTCCCAGCTGGTGCAAACTGGTCCCAGCACCGCAATGGGAGAGGTGGAGACCCATGTGGTGCACCTTTCGTAGGTTTTTCTGCTCCTCTTCCTTTCACAGCAAACCATCTGTAGACAGAAGAAAAGAGAACATGTAACATTGGAATGTTGTTTCAAATGAATTGGCACCTGATTTCCAACCACTGTGACTAACATGATCTTTAATATAAATAAAGCCGTCCAACAGATCTTTAAAGCATGCCCATCCTCGCCCTGAGGACAAGGCAGTGTTTAGCATCCTGTCCCGGACACGTTCTCTCTGCGCAGACAGAGCATTTGTAGTTACTTGTGACCCTCTAATTACTCCTGACCCTGTCAACCTACAACATAGCACTGGTTTAAAGAAAAAAAAATATTTACTTTTCATTCTATTTTTAACCCAGAGGGTTTGTAGAATTTAGAAATGGAAGTGACCCGCTGGGTCGTCAAGTCCATTTTCTACACCCCGCTGCTCTTTCTTCCAAGCCTTCGTGGTTTTGGGCTTTTTAACATTTACAGATGCATTGCTGCTGCTGCTGTCTCTCCAGGTCAGTGATGTGTGGATGTCACTTGTTCTCTAACAAGGGGACTCACATGGCACTTTGAAGTTGGAGGAAAATATGGAAAAATCCTCTTAATAGCATCTAACCCAGAAAGTGACTTTGCTTAGCTTACAGTAAATATGAAGTACTTCAAAAATTGTATTAACTAAAGTCTTGTAACTCTTTGCTTAGACCTACAAAGCTGACCCATGAGTGTAGTACAGTGGCTAAGACCACTGACAGATTCATATTCTTCATTTTGACCTTAAAAAAGTCACTTAATAGAGCTTTTCCTTCCCACCCTTGTCCGTTCTGCAGGGCAAGGTTTATCCGAGCAAGAAGTGCTTACTAAGCGTTAGTAGAGCATCTGCTGCGTCAGGACCCTGAGCTTTATCTCTCAAGCCTGGTCAAATAAAAATTAATAAGTTGGCCTTCTGAAGAAATAGATCTTTGAAAGGATCTTGTAGGGTTGGGTTCTCGACTGGCACAAAGCCCTGAAGTTCTTCTTAAGGATTTGCCAAGCTGTTTGAGTTTAGTTTTTCTTCTGTCGTCAAGCATATATAGTCTGTTGACTTTGCTGATTCTTTCCCCCATCCCTGTGTTCAGTTCCGATCTGGCAGCGGGAGCTGCAAGGCTCACATCCTTGTGCATTAAACAGGATGCAACGCTTAATTATTATCTTGATTAAATTTTGTGATTAAGTGGTCTGTAATTGTCTGTAGGCTCAGACTTTCCAAGATATTACTCAGAGCTGCATTGACTGATCATCTGGTCAGGGTTGAGGTGGCACTGCGTTGATTAAATCTTACTTTAAGGGGAAATGGCACACATCTCTGCGTGCGCCTGAGCTCTGTGGAATTTCATTATATTTCTCTTCGCTGAGCAGTATGTTAAAGTCTATCAAGCGCAAGGCTACATGGGTAATAAATGGCGAGAAAGTATCTATAGAGAGATGTATGTGTAAAATATATTAATGACTCCTTGTTTAATTTCGGAAGACAGAAAAATACCAGATTCCTGATAAATTTCCAAAGTATGTATAAAAACCAGAGAAAATAAATCTATGATAGCAACATAACTTCCCCTTGATGACTAAAGCTACGGCATTTTTAAAGCTAGGGAAGAAGCAATTTTAGGGGTGATTAAATTGAAATTTCTGTCTTTCCCTGTCCTCTCAGAATAAACCATCTATGCATTTTAAAGTTTACTCCTTTAATACGCTATGGCATAGTTAATAATAATAATGATGATGATGATGATGATGATGATGTTCCTTTTAACAAAGAAAGAGCAGCCTGGAAGTCAAATGTTGTTTTTCAAGCTTGGTACAACTTGGACTTAAAGACTTGAATATCACCCAGCAATAACAGTGTGGAGATGAAATCCACTTGGATAAGAAGTACAGAGCAATGCAACTTGACAGGCAGTCCCCTAAAGGGCAGCAGTCTCGCATCCAATAGTCTCTCTCATTTTGAATAATTGCTGTGCAACACGGAATCAAACATTTATTGCTGAGTACAGGCACATTTGCTCTCCCTGGTGACCCTCTATAAGCAAATGTGCAATACGATTTTATTACCAGGAGTGCATTTCACACAAACTGTTTGCTTTACAGAATTAAATAAACCCGGACAAAGGACAGTCAATACTATTGTTTTGCCTTCTTGCATTTAAATGCTGTCTCCTAGACAGTTCAATAGCAAGCCAGGAGAGAGAAGGGTTCTGTGTAAATAATTCACATGGAGAAATTCACCTTTGAGGAAAAGCTCACGAGAGCACCAAAATCGAGAGGTTACTTATCTGTAGACGATGCATTCCGACTATTGCCTTCATCTAATCAGGCCGTTGTGATGGATGACAAGGAGGAATTAGGTTGAGTGGAGAAATCTTAGCCAAAAAAATTAGTTTCCAAACTGGAACGGCCGAGCAGTGGCAAAGCTTTGATTTTCCTGCCAATGCAACGTTTGAAGAGCGAAATCATATTTGTGGCTGTGGCTGCAAGAGCTTCTGGGAGACATTTGAACCCCTGCCATGGGTTTATGAACTAGAAACATTTTTCTGAGTGGAGGAGAAGGACATCTCGGAGCAGCACTGGACTGGGGAGGGGCTGTGACCAGTCTTGCCTTTGGGCAGAGCCTGCCATGAGACCCGCATCTCGCATCTCGTCAGTGCAATTAAAACCAAAGGCATCTGGTGCCTGGTTTGTCATGATGACAGCGCATTGCACTTTTGTGGAGGGACATTAGAAGCCACTTAAAGTGCCAACCAGTGCCTTATTTGTTGTGCTAATGTATTCCTGCGGTGTTGACTCTCCCTTGCTGGGACAAAACTAGACTAAGCAGAGTCAGAAAGGTTAATGGGTTTGGCTCTTTTCTTTCTACCAGGGTTGTGGGCACAAGAGGGCTAAGGCAGCCCCAGGCACGGGAGCAGGGGCTCTGCTGTCATCTTCATAAAAGCTTGGGAGCCCCACTCAGAGATACAGATGCAGCACAACACCCTAAACTCTAAAACCTTGCAATTGTTCGTATTCGGATACATGCTGGTGTTCTCCCCCCCAACTCTATGCTTTGTACAACGGTAAGGTTAAGTCAAAGGGAAGCACTATAAAATATATATTGGATGTGACTGATAGCACTGCATGGAAGCAAGAGTAAATTCTGAAATGCTGATTTATCACCGTAAGACCAGCAATAGGGCTTTTTATGAGATTTGAACGAAGGAATAGGAACACCGGATGACTGGCACAATGAGACTGTCTATTCAGACTATACCACCAGTCTGTGTAGTTATTGAGAGCCAGCACAGAACCACAGAGAGAAGCCCTCAAAACATTGCAGAAGTCCTCAGCTATGCAGATCTGTCAGCAGTGCAGGGATGAGATGTCCTGGGGCCCAAACCCAATCAGGGTATGCTGAGGGGTTCGTCCTCTGGCCGGTCCAGGATCAAGCCTCCAGTTCCAGGGAGCAGAACCATCACAGAGTGCAGGATGATAACCATCGTGGACCATTTTCTAAGAGTCTAACCCCCAGGTTTGGAGCAACAGGTTTTGTCCTGAGCAAAGAAAGGTGGGAGATGCGTCATCTCAGCCCTCTGAGTGCGTGATCTGGCAGAGGCGCCCTCTCTACCAAAGTTTTCTTTTAATCATTTGCAAGATAAATAAGCTGCAATCATCACACACAGCCAAATGAAACAGAAGCTACGGCGAAGCTGGTCACAGTGACTATAACAAGGGGATTTTTAAGTTAAAGGGACTTTCTTCTTCAAAAGGTTGGGTAATTGGTGAATCAGATTTTTGAGATGAAATTTTTGGCAAGTGAGTTTGATCTGAAGAAATTCTCTTATTCACTTAAAAGCTCCCGCATCTTGCCAAGTCAGTAATGTGCTGTTGGGACAGGTAGAAAGGGCCGCTTTCCAAAAATAAGCAGATATTATGCAATAAGCTTAGTTATGTTAATAACCAAAAGACGGATGTACTATTTATTATCTGCTTTCAAATCCAAGTAGGCAGTCATGCTGATGATTACTGATATTTATTTTTTTTTTGTCTTATAAAGGGAAACGTGTGGAAGGGCAGAACTTGGTATTTAGCATTCTACTTTTGATTCTACATTGCAGCTTCATAATTGAGGAAGGATCCTTGCACATGTTGCTAGAAGCTTTTCGGTTGGCTTTGTACTTTGAAGTCGGTCTGACAAGCCACATCAGGAGTCCTTCACTGGACTCTTGCCCCAGCATAGTGAATAGATGGAGTAGATCTGGATAGAAAGCACCCATCGTCATTCTGTTGCTTTGCATTTTTTTGTCCTGATTCAATTGAATATAGGAATTGTCCTGCATGTAATGTCCACTGTTGTACACAGGAGCAATCTTAAAATTCATCCTGAATTTTTAAAAAGGGGACTTTGGGTAAAACAGCTGGTGGAAATCAATTTGGAAGACTCAGCTGGCTTTATGTGAACTTGGAGCAGGCTCAAAATACACCGACAAGTCCAGCAGTGAAAAAAATCTCTGTGTTTGTTGTCTGCTGATGTACCCTTCCCCTGCACACTGGGTTATTCACACTGCCTCTCCTTAGGCTCTTAACTTTGATGTCTAAATTAGGAGCCCGGTAAATGAGAAGGCGGAGGGAGCGAGCCCCTGCGCCGTGGTTGCTCAGCAGAAGAATTTAGCTTCAAGATAATGAGAGTGAATTGACAGTGTGAGATAGAGGTGTGCGTCCCAGCACCAAGCTGGAGCTGCACATCCCGGCTCTCATCCCGCCTGTTTGCAGGGAGCGACCCAAGAGCTTATCCACCTCCATTCACCTGCTCCGTCATTTTTAGGTGACTTATATTACCTGTCTGCATAAGGAACCTGCGCGTAATACCGCACTAAGCACCAGGTTCACATCTCTGCAGCCTCGGTGACCTAACAGAGGTTGTGTAAATGTGAGTAGGTGCCCCACAGAAAGACAGCATGTAAAATTTGAGCTCGTACGCCTACGTGGAGATACATAACTAGAAAATAAACATATAAACACCTCGAGCTGTTAATATACCCATGTCGCACTCAAAAATGCTCTTGAATAGCGTGTGGGTGACAATAGCACGGTGTCTCCTAGATGAAGGTGGAGGCAGCAGATCACTACGGTGGCCGGTGCTGGAGCTCAGCTCCTGCTGTGGCGACCCAGCCTGGGGCCCTGCGGCTCCTTTGCAGGCATCGCCGCAGGTCACTGGATCGCAGCCAGCGAGCCAGCTGGTAACGCTCTCCCTGCCTGCAGTTTACTTTATCCCATAAACTGTTTCAAATGCTTTTTTTTTTCTTTCTCTCTCCTTGCTTTTTAACAGATGGCCTTGAAGGACTTTTACCTTTCCCCCCCAGTCTTTTTTAGGCTCTCCCTGCCTCTCGTCATGTCATAGGTGATGCCCCTGACAGCTGACTACTGACTTCTACACCATTAAGATTTTTTTTCTTGTCTGGAAACTGATCAGGGCTGCCTAATAACCCCCTCCGCCTGCCGCAGGGCCCCCGAGCGGCTGCTCCGTCCATCTGCCGGAGGCATCGGGGACGGGGCCCATAAAGACCCTGGGAGCAGCAATCTCTGCCTCCTCACTCAGCGCCCACGATGCTGCCTTTGCCAAGCGGCACGGCAATCCGGGCTAAATTACCGAAGCAAAAGCCAGCTGAAGCGGCTCAGTGTTACCCTCTTCGGAGACCGGCTGCTCTCACCTGGCGTCTCGCAGCTAATCATATTGACAGGAGCTATTGTTTATTTTCCTTCGTCCTTGTCTTCCTTGTTTTATGGTAAATTAGAGCCAGCAGGCAAGCCATCCATCAGCCTATAAATGCTGCGGAGTATTTTGGCTTTGTGCTAAATAATTGTGCATTTTATTGCTATTTACACATTCATTTTCCTAGGCAATAAAATGCAAACTGCAGTTCCCGATACTTTTTATATTTCGTATCTGTGTCGTGGCAGCCGCACAGGCTTCAGCAGCAGCAGGCAGCCTGCTGCCATAAATTCACTCTCTTATTTTAGTAGGTCTAACATTTATTTATAATTAATGTCAGGGACCTTACACAATAATACCAATTATTGATTATTTTCTTTTTAAGAAAAATTAATTATTTTTTTTCTTACTACTGCCATAGCAACACAATCAAGTTCAGTGGCTAATCTCATCCAGAACAGTGGAAGGCTCTTAAAAAAAGAGTTGGTGGTAAAGTTATGAAAAGCAGCATGCGACCTCTTAACTCCAGGGTTCATATAGATGAGGATTGTCACATGGGTGTGTGTGTGCAGCAATTCAAATTAACAGCTCTGTTGGTGTCAGCGAAGGCGATTGGGAATGGGAAAGCTCTGCAGTAGGAGCTGTTGTAGCCAATGCAAAATGAGCACCTTCAGAAGAGGCAATAGGGTTTAATGTCCCAACGCAGCTGGGGGTGAGGGGCGCACAGGCTCTCTGGTGGATCCCCAAACTCCTGTCATTAACGGCTGAGGAGCGATCGCTGTGACTGCAGGTTGTGCACTGCTGGCAGTGCCGATGGGATGCAGCGCTCCCCGTATGATGAACGTAAATGAAATACAGCTTGAGTCGCCACAAACACATGCACAAAGTTGTGAATTGGACCAAAGAAGCCTTAAAATACATTTTCATACTGTGAACATCCTATTACCTTCTTGATGTCAAGGTAGCCAGCCATGCGTTTGCAAACTAAATTGCCCTTATCTGTAGCCCTTGCATGGCTTGTGCTTCTTTTTCAGTCTGACTGTGGCCCATTTTGCCAGAAAGTTTGCTGAGGGTGGCATCAGACTTGGCAAAGAGCGACGGGAACAGCAGCCAACTCCATCTTAAACTAATTTTTGCCCCTGACAGGGACGGCTGCCTAACAAGTGCTCGGAGGACCCAGGCTGAAATACAGCCCTGAAAAAGCTGCAGGTTGGACGGGTGAAGGGGGCTGCAGAGGGCAAAGTAACATTTCTGTTGCTGCTCCAGCTTCCTGCTCCTAATGATTTACCTTCAAAATGCTGAGCAGCGGTGGGAAAGGGAAGGAGCGGAGTCAGGAGCAGAGCTGGGAGCCGGGGATGGATGTTGCGGTTCTGCCTCGAGCTCTCTAAGGTGTGAGAATAAGACGGATGCCCGCAGGCTCGCTCACCCTTTCCCCATCTGTAAAGCAGAACTGCCTTGTGCATGGCGGTACTTGCAGGGATCACGGAAAAATAAAAAAAAAAGGCTTATGGTGAAGAGTTGTCATGGGGGTTGAATAACCAACTTGTTGTGTGCCGCCTCCGCCTCGGAGGGTTTGGCCCCAGGTTAATCTTCCCGCAGCAAACCAGCCTCAGTGGGTCGGGTGATGAAAACAGAGATGGCAAGTCCTTTTTTGTGAACACCTTCCCAATGTGCTTCGAAACCGGTAACGAAGGCCTGTCTCAGCTGGGGTGCGTGCAATGTCTGTGTATGAGCGTGGGAGGAGATGCTGTCAGACCGAAGCTGGATGTTGCTGAAAACAGGTAAACTGGGGGGTTCTCAGTTTGAGGAACAGCAGTCTTGAGAGATTCTGCTCTGGTTTCTTGGGCATGTTGGCTGGCTAAAATTGTGGGGGCCACTGAGGGATGGATGCTCAGCATCTCTGGAAACTCAGCCCCTAAACCTCGTAAGTGGAGTACCGTGAATGAAATCAGTGAGTTCTTTGGCCATTACTTGTTTGTCATCATGCAGCCACAAATGCCACCCAGATTTTGTCACTTCAAGTCTGGCATTGCTAGGGATTTTTTATTTTTTTTTGTCTAGGACTATTAGGGTTTTTCTTTTTTTGCTTGCACATCAGGAAGACAGCTCTATTTTCATTTCTTAATTAGCTTAGTATTTCTACAGTCATTTAAAGATGTCAGGCCAACTTGAAGTAACGTGCAACACCTGTCAAGCTGAGGGTTTTACGTATCAGGGCTAGACAGCCTGGAGTTGGGAGAACATGTACACGCCTCATGTGCTCTCACAAAACCGTATTGTCTGGGCTTGGGGCAGGTGTCACCTGCGGGAACCTCACCTGCGTGCAGGGGAACGTTGCTGATGGGCATCTGGGCAGGAAAGGGGCTTTATTCCTCCTGAGTAGCACTGGTGGGGCCGCAAAAAATTCTTCATTCCCTCTGTTTGTTGTGACAATCCCGCGGAGTCCAGCCACCAAATGTGCAGCTCACTTCCATGGGTTTTTAAAGCTGTTTTTGAAAGCAAATCCCATTTTTATCCTGCCTGTGTTGAGCAGGTTGAGTTGTGAATCATGTTTCACCCCATGGATGCTTTGCAGCCCCTGTCCTGCTTTGCAGCCCCTGTCCTGCTTTGCAGAGGATGAGCTGGAGAGGGTACTCATAATACCCATGGGCCTGTAGTGATAGGACAAGAAGTAATGTTTTTACACTAAAACAGGGAAGATTCAGACTAGGTACAGGAAGAAATTTCTTACGAGCAGGGTGGTGAACCACTGGCAGGTTGCCCAGAGTGGTGGTAGATGCCCCATCCCTGGAATGGAACATTCAAGGTCAGATTGAATGGGGCTCTGAGCAACCTGATCTAGTTGAAGATGTCCCTGCTCATTGCAGGGAGGGTTGGACTAGGTGGCCTTTAAAAGTCCCTTCCAACCCAAACCATTCTATGATTCTATGACTCTAATACAAGGCACGGGGAAGAAGAGGGGCAATGTCCCTCTCGTTTGTTTCAGCCCTGGCTGTAGAAGAGGGGTTTTATCACAGTGGGAGGTTGGCTTGGTTCAGAACAGCAAGATTTTTCCTTCATTCCCAGCATAGTGTCATGCCCTGTAAATGAGGGATCACAGGCTGAAGCTGTTTCCCAGGCCACCTGCATCTGGAAGCCAGGGGACATTTCCTGGGGTTGTTTAGCCTGGAGAAAAGGAGGCTGAGGGGAGACCTTATCACCCTCTACAACTACCTGAAAGGTGGTTGTAGAGAGATGGGGGTCAGTCTCTTCTCCCAGGTAACAAGTGATAGGATAAGAGGAAACGGCCTCAAGTTACACCAGGGGAGGTTTAGGATGGATATTAGGAAAAATTTCTTCACCAAAAGGGTTGCCAAGCATTGGAACAGGCTGCCCAGGGAAGTGGTTGAGTCACCATCCCTGGACGTATTTAAAAGAGGTGTAGATGTGGCGCTGAGGGACGTGGTTTGGTGGTGGAATTGGCAGTGTTAGTTTAATGGTTGGACTCGATGTTTCTAAGGGTCTTTTCCAGTCTAAATGATTCTATGATTCCGAGATTCCTCCTGCATCTCTGGGCAAGATGGGGTGTATCTTCAGCAGCAGGTGGATGCTCACAGATGCTACAGGACTCTGCGGTTTTCTCAAAGAGTGGTTTTGATTTGAGGCTGAACGGTTTGCAGCGTGGCGTTTCATCTGAAGGCTGCGCTCGTTTCAATTTCTTTCTTTAAGACTGTTTACTCAAATGGGAGTTTGGGGAAGGGCTTTTCTTGCTATTGTCTGAGCCAGGGATGGTCTTGTACTGATAACACATTGCTCGGAGAAGCAGGAACATTTCCTTTACTGGCTGTTTTCCGAATGAGTTAGACAAACTTCTATTAAAATAGTTATGTGTAACTGGTTGGTGCTGCCTTTGCACAGGAGGAAACATCTCAGCACCTCACCCAGCTGAGCCTCCTACGAGTCTGTGAACGAATGTCCAGAATTAAAGCCAAACCGTCTCAGTTTCGGGTGTCAGGCAGGAGCTGCACCTCGCTGAGTGGCTGCGAGGGGTAAGCAGTCCTCTCCTCCACTGCCTTTCTGGCTGCTAGCTCCGTAAGCAGAAATGACTTCATATATTTGTAAAACTCAGGCAAGATCATTTTGCCTTCGTATGCCGCGTGCTGTCACTGTGAGCCCCGTCGCCGTCTGTCTCCCACACTTTCCTCACTGTCTCTCATACAAATCAGCAATGCGCCAAATCTGCCGTGCACATAAATCGGAGCAGGGTCAATGAAATTCAGCAGTAAAAGATACAGGAGGCTGTAAAATGAGAACGATTTCCATCACCTGCAGGTTTGGGAAGGTCTCTGCAGCAGAGATGCTGGTCACTAGAAACTTCATTTTTTAGAGAAACATCTAGGAGCGATCTGGCAATCTGTTGGGGCACAGGATCCCCTGGGATCCGCTATCTTTTCCTAAGGATGGGAACACCCCAGCAACAACAACTACCACGTACTGGATCTGCCCCTTGTAGTTAAGTGTGACAATGCTTCTAGGGCCGGGAACACTTTTCCCCTTTTAGAGTAACTTAAAAACAAGGATGCTCCTCAGCCGATGCTGCGTCTCCTCCATAACAAGTAATAGGTCAGTTCTCCTCTGGGAACGTTTAAGCTCTATTTGTAATAACCACCCTTTGGATGCAGTCATTATTTTTCAGCATTCACTTTTCTTTTTTTTTTTTTTTTTTTTTTTGAGCAAGAGAGACATAATAAAAGAGGTGATTAAAAACTCATCTTACCCTGTTTAAAACCAAGCCAAGCAGAACAGCATATTTTCAAGAGTTTCTTGGTGTATATGGTTCCCGGCAAATCCTTGAGAGGTTTTAATTAAAGGTGAAATGACTTTTCTTTTTTCTTTGCTTAATAAAGGCAAAACACAAATAAAAATCCTGTAGCTTCCGCTTGCAAAGCAAACTATTTGACGCAAATTGGTGTCTCAATTAAAAGAAAACTCAAAGCCCCAGTGCTTTGCTGCCTGTGGTCATTGGGGACTCTTAGTTTTTAACACAGTGCCCGTTAAAACTTGCCAGGAGCTCTACTGCTAGAGCAAGCGGTGACATTTTTGTAAGCCCCATTTTAAAAGTTACTGTGGAACTTCATCGGACTGAGAACGGGATCCCACATTCATTGCAATAGTAATACGCACAAAAGCTTGCAACAGAAAGAAGCAGCTTTTCCCTGTCACACTGAAAACGGAGGGTTGGTTTGGATGGGGAAAGGATACTGCAATGAGTGTGGGATCCCGATCCCCTTCTCTGTGTTTGAATGGGAAACGTGGTCTTGAACCCAAAGGCGGGATTTAGCTTTAGACGTTGCTCCTCTGTGGGGTTTGTGCTGACATAGTGCTGATACGGTTATGGTCACTTAAGGATAGTGACCCCAAGGCTGGAGCTGGAGTTTCTGACCAGCACCAAACCCGTCTGTGTGGGACTGGTGTTTATCTTTTGTTGATGCAGAAGAAAAAGTTCTTGGTTTTCTAATGTACCACCAGCTGGGCCGATGGTGGAAATTATTGTTGGGGAAAAAGTAAGCAGCAGCGGCTTCCCCCTCCCAGTTTGATAATCAGAGCCCGAGGACAGAGCTCTTCCCTCTTCCACTCTTTGTCATAGGTGAAAGAGGAAATCCAGGCTGATGTTTCCAGCGCTTGGCCTGCTAAGGCTTGATTTCTTGGTAGGATGTGGTTGGCAGCATTGCAGAGGGCAAACCCAAAGCAATATTGAATTGATCACCGCTTTCTTGTGTTAAAATTTCTGCTTCTACAAAATCTATGGATGATAGTACGATGCCATTTTAGAATTGAAAATTTTAATACTAAATAAATTAAATCTTCCTCTGCTAATTATTTCTGTATGGAAAAGCAATACTTTGAATTTCTCTTTGAACCAGAAAGCCCTTAAATATTCAAGGATTCCTGGCTACCTTAGCAGTCTCCCTTTTTATGTTTTCACCATCTGAGTAAGACAAGTGGAAAAGATGCCATAGTTTTGTGCATGTCTGCACGTGTTTCTCCAACATTCAATTATCAGCATCCACGTAATTCAGTATTAACATTTTTAATGTACTTCAGGATGCCCAGTCGAGCGGCTGTATGTGCAGCTCTGATGTATGCAAATCCATTTTGCATGCAGCTCTTGACATATTCTCATATTCAGGATTATGCGAAGCCTTTTCTGTGCCGCTCTGATGTATGCTAATCTTTGTTTCTCTAAAAACACTTTAAAAGTCCAGACAAAAAGACAAAATTTCTTCTTCACTGAAATCCTGTGGTTTTTCAGTACCCAGGTTACCGCACAGTCCAAAGCAAAGCTTCCACCGATGGAGCACCAAAGGGCCATACTCACTTTGCCTGCTCTGGGCAGCTACTTCTATCCATCAGGTGTTAGAGACAACCTAAGGTCTGGCAGTCCTCTGGATAAAAGGCAGCCTGAATCATTCATTTCTTTCTTGACTGTCAACACCGTTGTCAATGTAGAGCAAAAGCTGGAATGGGACCGTCACCATATGCACAGAGGCTGGATGATGCCTGGGCTGGGAGCAAGAGCACACGGTGCGTTTGGATCCAAATAGGTCAAGTGCTCCTATTAGGGACATATAAATGATCAATCAATTAACTAGCTGCCTAAAGGCTTTGCAATTCTGGCTTGTAACAGAGTATATTAATTATCAAATTTGTTAGTTATATCTGTGATATATTTTTAATGTATTATTTATCGACTCCTTATAAACTTACTGTGGCTGCCAAACTCTCAGAAGTGCGCACAGTAGACGGAAAACTCAAAGTATTATTTTGTACATGCCATAGCTCGCACTAACTGCCAGGTCCAGACTAGGCACAGATGCTAAAACACCTCTGTATTTAATTGTGGGCAGTTTGACACCTTCATAGCACGAGAAAGACTGAACGTAAATCCCAGGTTAATGAAGGATAAAGTCCCTGTGGTGTCATTAAACCTTCTCCAGAGTGAATTCAGTCTGTCTGATGAATAACTGTTTAATGCAGAGCCGTATCAGTCGGTGTCATCGATTGTAAGAGAAGCGCCGTTGGTTTAACGAGGAGCCCATCAGTGTGAACACAAGTTAACAACCTCACAGTGCCAACAGCCACTTGGCATTGCTTCAAGGCAGGAATCCCAGCGAGTCAGAGATGTCTGCGTGGACATAGAAATATGTTTCCTAGATCTTGGGGATTACTGACAATACCGTCGATATTATAATTATCATCTAATCTTTCTCTGCATTTGGAATTATAATGCCATGAAGGTCCCTGTGGCGTGTTAATCGCTTTCTTCATATCAGAAATCAGGGTTCTTCACAACGTGTTCTTTGAAGTCTGTTCCACGTGAACAATAGTATATATAGTCACATACATTTCCCTACATTTTTTACCAAGAAATAATTGATAGCTGAATATTTTTGAGTTGGATACTCACGGAATAGATAGCTGAATATTTTTGAGTTGGATACTCATGGACAGGGTAGCAAAACACCTGCTGTCAATGTGATTGTGTTCCACCTTTAGGTTAGAGTGTCCTATAATCTGAAATAATCCTATGTCGTCTTCTGTAATCCTATAAAAGTGAAACTAATGCATGTACAGGAATTCGCT